>NC_064560.1:13157500-13782500 GCF_937001465.1 Orcinus orca | reverse complement strand
GCTCAGTAGTTGTGGCTCACGGGCCTGGTTGCTCCGCGGCATGTGGGATCTTCCCAGACCAGGGCACAAACCCGTGTCCCCTGCATTGGCAGGCAGATTCTCAACCACTGCGCCACCAGGGAAGCCCCAGGGACTGGTCTTGTGGAAGATAATTTTTCCACAGATGGGGGGTGGTGGGGTGATGGTTTCAGCATGATTGAAGCGCATTAAGTTTATTGTGCACTTTATTACTGTTATTATTACATTGTAATATATAGTGAAGTAATTATACAACTCACCATAATGCAGAATCAGTGCGAGCCCTGAGCTAGTTTTCACTTGCCACTAACTGATAGGGTTTTGATAGGAGTCTGCAAGCAATTGATTTATTATGGTCTCTGCAGTCAAACCTCTCTGATAATGATAATCTGTATTTGCAGCCCGCTCCCCAGTGCTAGCATCACCACCTCATCTCCCCCTCAGATCATCAGGCATTAGATTCTCATAAGGAGCACGCAAGCTAGATCCCTCGCGTGTGCAGTTCACCGTAGGGTTTGCGCTCCTATGAGAATCTAATGCCGCTGCTGATCACAGGAGGCGGAGCTCAGGCAGTAACGTGAGCAGTGGAGAGCGGCTGTAAATATAGATGAAACATCGCTTGCTCGCCTGCCACTCACCTCCTGCTGTGCAGCCCGGTTCCTAACAGGCCACGGACTGGTACCAGCCCGGGGATTGGGGACCCCTCCGTTAAAGAGTTCTGATCTGAGATGTAACATGGTGTTACTTAAGTTTTGTAAGAAATTGTGGCTGCTTTGTTGTAAATGGACTGTAGAGAGTCAAGAATGAAAGGAGGGAGGCCATTAGGAGGTTATTGCAATAATCCAGAAAGGGATGGTGGTGACACTGGGGGGTGGTGAAAGGTGATCAGGTTATGAATACATTCAAAAGTAGAACCCACGTAACTTTCTTATAGATAAAAAGTGTAAGAGAAAGAGGATCCAAAGATGATTCCAAAGATGTTAGCCCACATAACTAGAAGGAATGGAACTGCTGTTGACAAAGATGTGAAAGACTGTGGGTGTGGTAGGTTTAGGGGAAGAAGAGGAATTCACTTTTGGGTATGGTATTTGTTCTTTTTAAAATTTTTTAAAATTGAAGTATAGTTGATTTACAGTGTTGTGTTAATTTTTTCTGTATAGCAGAGTGACACAGCCGTACATATATACATATTTTTTTTCATATTCTTTTCCATTATGGCTTATCACAGGATACTGAATATAGTTCCTTGTGCTGTACAGTAGGACCTTGTTATTTATCCATCCTATATATAATGGGTTGTATCTACTAATCTCCAAACTTCCAATTCTTTCCTCCTCCACATCCCTGCCCCATGGCAACCACAAGTCTGTTCTCTATGTCTGTGAGTCTCTTTCTGTTTCATAGATATGTTCATTTGTGTCGTATTTTAGATTCCACATATAAGTGACATCATCTGATATTTGTCTTTCTCTTTCTGACTTTTTTCGCTTAGTATGATAATCTCTAGGTCCATCCATGCTGCTGCAAATGGCATTATTTCATTCTTTTTAATGGCTGGGCAATATTCCTGTGTGTGTGTGTGTGTTTGTGTTTAGGGTTGTCCAAAAAGTTCGTTGGGGTTTTCCTGTAAAATCTTACGGAAAAACCGGAACAAACTTTTTGGCCAACCCAGTATATACCACGTTTTTTTATCCATTTGTCTGTTGATGGACATTTAGGTTGCTTCCATGTCTTGGCTATTGTAAATAGTGCTGCTATAAACATAACGGTGCATGTAGCTTTTCGAATTATAGTTTTGTCTGGGTATATGCCCAGGAGTGGGATTGCTGGATCATATGGCAACTCTAGTTTTTGAGGAACCTCCATACTGTTTTCCATAGTGGCTGCACCAATTTACATTCCCACCAACAGTATAAGAGTGTTCCCTTTTCTCCACACCCTCTCCAGCATTTGTTGTTTGTAGACTTTTTAATGGTGGCCCCTCTGACTGGTGTGAAGTGGTACCTCATTGTAGTTTTGAGTTGCATTTCTCTAATAATTAGCGATGAGTATCTTGCAAAAGTGGTTCTAGAGGGAACATATCTTAACATAATAAAAGCTATTTACAACAGAGCCACAGCGAATGTAATACTCAGTGTTGAAAAGCTGAAAGCATTCCTGCCCAAAACAAGACAAGGATGCCCACTCT
Source organism: Orcinus orca (assembly GCF_937001465.1). Taxonomy (NCBI): domain Eukaryota; kingdom Metazoa; phylum Chordata; class Mammalia; order Artiodactyla; family Delphinidae; genus Orcinus; species Orcinus orca. Next base: position 13,780,294 of record NC_064560.1, on the reverse strand, counting down.
CACCACTTCTCTTCAGCATAATATTGGAAGTTTTAGCCACAACGAGACAAGAAAAAGAAATAAAGGTATTCAAACTGGTAGGGAAGAGGTAAAGTTGTCATATACACAAATGATATGATGCTATATGTAGAAAACCCTGAAGACTCCACACAAAAACTGATGAACGAATTTAGCAAGGTAACAGTATACAAGATTAACATACAGGAATCGGTTGCATTCCTTTACAGTAACAGTGAAATAACAGAACAGGAATGCAAGCAAACAATCCCTTTTAAAATTGCTTCAAAAGAAAAAAAAGAAACTTAGGAGTGAACCTTACCAAGGAGGTAAAAGACTTATATGCTGAGAACTACAAAACCTTAATAAAGGAAACTGAAGATGATTCAAAGTAATGGAAAGATATCCCCTGCTCTTGGATTGGAAGAATTAATATTGTTAAAATGGCCGTACTACCCAAAGCTATCTATAGATTTAATGTGATCCCTATCAAATTACCCATGACATTTTTCACAGAAGTAGAACAAATAATCAGAAAATTTATATGGAAACTTTATAAAAGACCCAGAATTGCCAAAACAATCCTGAGGAAAAAGGACAAGGCAGGAGTTATGACTCTCCCAGACTTCAGACAATACTACAAAGCTACAGTAATCAAAACAGTATGGTATTGATACAAAAACAGACAGGTCAGTGGAACAGAATAAAGAGCCCAGAAATAAACCCACACACCTATCTATGGGCAGCCTTCGACAAAGGACGCAAGAATATACAATGGTAAAAGACAGTCCCTTCAGCAAGTGTGTTGGGAAAGTTGGACAGCTGTATGTCAGTCAGTGAAGTTAGAACACACCCTTACACCATACACAAAAGTAAACTCAAAATGCTTAAAGACTTAAATATAAGACAGGACACCATAAAACTCCTAGAAGAGGACACAGGCAAAACATTCTCTGAAATAAATCGTAGCAGTGTTTTTTTAGGTCAGTCTCCCCAGGCGATAAAAATAAAAGCAAAAATAAACAAATGGGACCTAAATAAACTTATAAGCTTTTGCACAGCAAAGGAGACCATAAACAAAACAAAAAGACAACCTACGGACTTGGAGAAAATATTTGCAAATGATGCGACCAACAAGGGCTTAATTTCCAAAATATACGACAGCTCATACAATTCAACAGCAACAAAAAAAGCCTGGGATTTCCCTGTTGGTCCAGTGGTTAAGACTCCATGCTGCCAATGCAGGGGCCCTGGCTTTGATTCCTGGTCAGGGAACTGTATCCTGCATGCTGCAACTAAAGATCCCACACACTGCAATGAAGATTCCGCACTCGGCAGCAAAGATCCTGTGTGCCTCAAATAAGACCCAAGATACAACTAAGCTTATACTTTTCCAAATTCTGCTCTAAGAGATTGATAATAACTGTAACAGTGAGACCTAGTGAGTGATAAGGTCTGATGTTTTGAGGTTTTATACCTGGAGGGCTTTAGAGAGAGAGAGGGGTTTAGAATCCGCATGGAAGAGCAAGAGAACCCAGCCCACCTGCATAGCCAGTGAAACCAGAGTAGAGTAGCTGGAGTAGAGTATCCATTACTTGAAGTAGCTGTGAGGTAAACAGGGTGTTCAGGGTGATCCCTGATTTTCTTAGAGCAAGAATCTGCAGGGAATATTCTGAGAAAAGGTTGAGCTTATTTATTTTTTAATATTTATTTATTTATTTGGCTGTGCCATGTCTTAGTTGTGGCATGTGGGAATCTAGTTCTCTGACCAGGGATCAAACCTGGGCCCCCAGCATTGGGAGTGTGGAGTCTTAACCACTGGACCACCATGGCAGTCCCAAGTTTGAGTTTAATATAGCAGCTTTTCTTGATCATTCTGAGTTCCAGAGAGAACAGTGGAAGGGTTTCAGCTGTTGAAGAGGGAGCAGCGGGGGTGTGTGGACAAAATGTTCATGGCTGAGTGGGAAAGACGGAGGAGAGGATTAAACTGGATTCTGGGCTTTCTGTTAGTGAGTGGCAAAGAGGCAGGTGAGGATTGACCTGGAGTCTGTCTTTTGGTAAAGTCGTAATCAGATTAACCCTTGGAGATTGAAGGAAAATAATCTGGTGAGGCCTTGAGTATGTATGTATGTATGTATGTATGTATGTATGTATGGCTGTGTTCAGTCTTCGTTGCGGTGTGCGGGCTTCTCATTGTGGTGGCTTCTCTTGTTGCGGGGCACGGGCTCTAGGCACATGGGCTTCAGTAGTTGCAGCCCATGGGCTCAGTAGTTGTGGCTCACGGGCTTAGTTGCTCCGCGGCATGTGGAATCTTCCCGGACCAGGGATCGAACCCTTGTCCCCTGCATTGGCAGGCGGATTCTTAACCACTGCGCCGCCAGGGAAGCCCAGGCCTTGAGTATTTGAAAGGGGCAGGTAGTGTGGGCTCCTTCTTGACCTGGTGGATGGATGGTAGAGGATTTGAGCCATAGATTCCTTTTAGGAGGAGAGTGTTCCTTTACTGTTGGTGCACCACACTTTTTATTACCTTCTATTGATGGAAACATAGGACTATATCAAGGAATGTAAGGCTGAGTTTTATTTTGATCTTCAAGGCTCCTTTTAGATCCCATGGTTCAAATTTGTAGAGCACATTTGGGCTTCCCTGGTGGCACAGAGGTTGAGAGTCCGCCTGCCGATGCAGGGGACGCGGGTTCGTGCCCCGGTCCGGGAAGATCCCACATGCCGTGGAGCCACTGGGCCCGTGAGCCATGGCCGCTGAGCCTGTGAGTCCGGAGCCTGTGCTCTGCAACCGGGGAGGCCACAACAGTGAGAGGCCCGCGTACCGCAAAAAAAAAAATAAATAATAAAATTGTAGAGCATATTTAAATTGAGTCACTGGGAAGTTTAATTTACTATTGCAGTTTTTAAATACCTGTACTATATAGCCAGTTTTTTGTTTGTTGTTTGTTTGTTTGTTTGTTTTTTGCGGTACGCGGGCCTCTCACTGTTGTGGCCTCTCCCGTTGCAGAGCACAGGCTCCGGATGCGCAGGCTCAGCGGCCATGGCTCACGGGCCCAGCCGCTCCGTGGCATGTGGGATCTTCCCAGACTGGGGCACGAACCCGCGTCCCCTGCATCGGCAGGCGGACTCTCAACCACTGCGCCACCAGGGAAGCCCTATAGCCAGTTTTGATTGTACATTTTTGAACCTTGCATTTGTCATTTCTTACACCTTAAGGCAAAATTCCATTTTGTTTATTTCTTTATTAACTTAGAATCGACTCTGCTGGTCTTAGAATTTTTAATTGTACTTTATGTATAATTTTTAACCCTTTTTTGACTCTAAACATTTTTCAGGCTAGGAATTAGCAGCAGGTAAATGCCTCGATGTCATGTCAGTGTGATGTCACTGTAATCCTTTAAATACTGCAACGTTAATTTATCAATATAATATTTTCACATAAATCCTTGATAACCATGGTAGTGTACTACTGGTGATACATAGATATATAAAAGTCACTAGGAACAGAGTAGGATTTTCATATTAATCATTAAGATTGTATATATAAGTGTCCTTCCTGGAAAACATAGCTTGTTGTTTCTGTCATTGGGAGGTTTAGGTTTTTAGGTATAAGGGGATTAGATGGAACAGATGGGATTAGATTCTGCAGAGACTTGAATTAAGGGAATCCTTTAATATAATACATCAAGTTGAGAAAGCAGAAAAGGAGGCTCACCTTGTGTTTGTAGGACAGCATGGTCGCTTCCCCTGATTTCCTCAGTTTGGTCTTTCTGAGCACTTCAAATCTGTTTCCTTCTTTCCATAGTGTTAGTAGAAGGGTGTATTGTCAAGGAAGGATAAGAGAAGAAAGTCTTAGCTCTTTACCTTGTGCCGATTTGTTTGGTGTCCGTGTTATTTTTCTGAAAAAAATATTTGAATGAGGGAAAGCCATAGTTAAGTTCTGTTTTCTTGTATCTCTTGGCCTTTCAGTAAGTATAACTTTTAAATAAAACTGTTACAGTTTATACTGTTTTTCTAAGATTTTTTGATAGTAGAACAAACATTTTTCTGTAAAGTAGGTTAATTGATTTCTTAATGTTTAAAAACTTCTAATATGCTTCTTTAAAGATTAACTTTTAAAGAAATCTGTAGAAGTTTTAACTTATTAAGAAATCCAGGTGTAGATTTATCCACTATGTTTTTAGTATATGTCAATCTCTGTTCTTTTCTTGTGTTATTCAGCAACACAACACCCTTGAATGCTAATCATGCTTAAACAAATTTTTTTGGAGACTTAATTTTTAAGGAAATACACACACATACACAATAATCTTATGATAATAAAAGTATTCAAAATTTTATTGTATCAAATACATTGGACCTTCTGTTAGCTTTCTTGAGGTAAAATTGACATACAATAAATTGCACATATTTGAAGTGGAAAATTCCATAAACTTGTGAATTGATTTGCTAAATGATTAGCAAAAGTTTCCTTGTGATTTAGTGTAATGCCCTTCTTGCCTTCACACGACTACCCTTGCCCTGGCAACTATTGTGTTTTCTGTCACTGTAAATTAGTTTGAATTTTCTAGAATTTTAAAAATGGAAACATATAGTATGTACACTTCTTTATCTGACTTCTTTCACTCAGCATAATTATTTTGAGACTCATCCATATTGTGTGTATGAAGAGTTCATTCCCTTTTATTCCTGACTAGTATTCTGTTGTATGGGCTTACCATAATTTGTTAATCCATTTAACAATTGATGGACATTCAGGTTGTTTCCAGTTTTGGGCTATTAAAAATAAAGCTGCTAGGAACATTGTACAATATTTGTATGGGCATGCACTTTAATTTTTCTTGCATAAATACCAAGGAGCAGAATAGCTGGGTCACATGGTAGGTATGTCCTTAATTATTTAAGATAGTGTCAGACTATCTTCCAAAGTGGTTATACCATTTAACAATTCTACCATCAGTGTACGAGAGTTCTTGTTCCTCTATGTTCTCTGCAACACTTGGTATAATCAGTTGTTTTAATTTTAGCCATTCTAGTTAGGTACGTATCAGTTTCTCATTGTGGTTTTGATTTGCATTTCCTTAATGACCTAAATTATGTTAAACATCTTTTCATGTGAATAGTTGCCATTTATTTATTTTTTCCTTTTTATTGGTTTGTTTGTTTTCTTATTACTGAGTTTTGTGAGACATTATATGTTCCGATGCAAATCCTTTATCAGATATGTTATATGTTTTCTTTTAGAAGTTTTATATTTTTATGTTTTACATTTAGGTCGATGATCCTTTTTGAGTTAATTTTTGCATATGATGTGAGTTACACATCAAAATCCACTTATTTGAATACTGATATTCAGTTTTTCCTGAGCCATTTGTGGAACAGACTGCCCTTTCTCCACTGAATTACCTTTACTCCCATTTGTATAAAAACAGTTGACCATATATGTATTGGTCTATTTCTGGACTCTGTTCTGTTCCATACCACACAATCTTGATTACTGTGGCTTTATAATGACTCTTGAGGTCAGATAGGGTCCACTTCCAACTTTGTTCTCTTTCAGTTGTTTGATCTGTTCTAGGTTCTCTGCATTTTTATATGAATTTTAGAATTGTCAATTTATAGAAATAAAACTACTGGTATTTTGACTTGAACTGTAATGAATCTTCAAATTGTTTTGGGGGATAATTGATCCCTCAATAACATTGAGTCTTCTAACCTGTGAACGTGTGTGTGTGTGTGTGTGTGTGTGTGTGTGTGTGTGTGTGTGTGTGTGTGTGTGTGTGTGTACCCAACATCTTCTTTATCCATTCATCTGCCAGTGCACATTTAGGTTGTTTCCATGTCTTGGCTATTGTAAACAGTGCTGCAGTGAACATTGGCGTGCATGTATACTTTCGAACCAAGTTTTTCTCCAGATATATGCCCCGAAGTGGGATTGCTGGATCATATGGTAGCTCTATTTTTAGTTTTTTAAGGAATCTCCGTACTGTTTTCGGTAGTGGTTGCACCAAGTTACATTCCCACTGACAGTGTAGGAGGGTTCCCTTTTCTCCACGCCCTCTCCAGCATTTATTATTTGTAGACTCTTTGATAGCCATTCTGACTGGTGTGAGGTGATACTTTGTTGTGGTTTTGATTTGCATTTCTCTAATAATTAGCAGTGTGGAGCATCTTTTCATGTGCCTTTGGGCCGTCTGTATGTCTTCTTTGGAGAAATGTCTGTTTAGGTCTTCTGCCCATTTTTTGATTATATTGTTGTTTTTCTGACATTGAGTTGTATGAACTGTTTGTATATTTTGGAAATTAAGCCCTTGTTGGTTGCATCATTTGCAAACATTTTCTCCCAGTCTGTAGGTTGTTTTTGGTTTTGTTGATGGTTTCCTTCACTGTGCAAAAGCTTTTAAGTTTGATTAGGCCCCATTTGTTTATTTTTGCTTTTATTTCTTTTGCCTTGGGAGACTGATCTAAGAAAATATTGTTATGATTTATATCACAGAATGTTTTGCCTATGTTTTCTGGGAGTTTTATAGTGTTATGTCTTACATTTAGATCTTAAAGCCATTTTGAGTTTATTTTTGTATATGGTGTCAGAGTGTTCTGATTTCATTAATTGACATGAGGGTTTCCCAGCACCCCTTGCTGAAGAGACTGTTTATATATTTTTAATAGATATATTGATTGATTTTTTTTCCTTTTTAATCTGTTAATATGATGAAGTACGTTGATTTTCCGAGGGTTGATTTTCCAGTGTTGAAAAACCTTGCATTCCTGGGGAAATCCTACTTGGTCTTGATGTATTACCATTTTTATATACTGTTTGATTCTACTTTTAGAAATTTTACAGGAATTTTTGCCTCTGTATTCATGAGGGATATATATATATATTTGTTTGTTTGTTTTTGTTTTTGTTTTTGCGGTACCTGGGCCTCTCACTGCTGTGGCCTCTCCCGTCGCGGAGCACAGGCTCTGGACGCGCATGCCCAGCGGCCACGGCCCACGGGCCCAGCCGCTCCGTGGCATTGTGGGATCCTCCCGGACCGGGGCACGAACCTGCGTCCCCCGCATCGGCAGGCGGACTCTCAACCTCTGCGCCACCAGGAAAGCCCATGAGGGATATTGACCCATGTTTTCTTACAATGTCTTTGGTTTTTTTTTTTTTTTGCGGTACGCGGGCCTCTCACTGTTGTGGCCTCTCCCATTGCGGAGCACAGGCTCCGGACGTGCAGGCACAGCGGCCGTGGCTCACGGGCCCAGCCGCTCCGTGGCATGTGGGATCTTCCCGGACCGGGGCACGAACCCACATCCCCTGCATTGGCATGCAGACTCTCAACCACTGCGCCACCAGGGAAGCCCCAATGTCTTTGGTTTTGGTGTTAAAAGGAATGCTGGCCTTATAGAATGCATTGCAGGTATTCACTCTTGTTTTCTGGAAGAGTTTATGTAAATTTGGTAATATTTCTTAATGTTTAATATTATTCACTTTTTTTTTTTTTTTCTTTTTGCTGCACTGCACAGCTTGTAGGATCTTAGTTCCCTGACAGGGACTGAACCTGGGTCCTTGGCAGTAAGAGTGCAGAGTCCTGACCACTGGACCACCAGGGAACTCCTGCTAGTATTCTCTTTTAAGGCCATCTGGGCCTAGAGTTTTCTGTAGGGGAACGTTTTCAACTGTAATTTCATTAAAAGAAAATAGATACAGGGCTATATTCAGGTTATCTATTTCTTCTTGAGTGAGCTTTGACAGTCTTTTCTCTTTTTTGTAACCAGGCTGGCTATGAATTTTTATGATCTTAAATTATTACCTTTGGGTTCCAGTGATTTTTCTCTGTTGTTATTATGTTTTATATTTTAGTGATTTCTGTTCTAATTTTATGTTTTCCTTTTAACTGCTTGCTTTGGGTTTCTTTTCCTCTTCATTTTCTAATTTATTAAGGTGTAATATGAATTTATTCAAGACCTTTCTTTTCTCTAAAATAGGCAGCTTAAAAAAAACTTTATTTTTTAGAGTGGTTTTAGATTCAGAGAAAAATTGGAAAGTAAAGAGATTTCCTATATAACTCCTGACACCTTCCCCCACTGTCAGCATCCCACACCAGAGTGATACATTTGTTACAATCTGTGAACTTCCACTGACACATCATTAAGGCTTAAAATCCACAGTTGGCATTAGGGTTCAGTTTTTTTTTTTTTAAACATCTTTATTGGGGTATAATTGCTTTACAATGTTGTGTTAGTTTCTGCTTTATAACAAAGTGAATCAGTTATACATATACATATGTTCCCATATCTCTTACCTCTTGCATCTCCTTCCCTCCCATTTCTCTAGGAGGTGGGTCAAAAAGGATCTTGCTGTGATTTATGTCATAGAGTGTTCTGCCTATGTTTTCCTCTAAGAGTTTGATAGTGTCTGGCCTTACATTTAGGTCTTTAATCCATTTTAAGCTTATTTTTGTGTATGGTATTAGGGAGTGACCTAATCTCATACTTTTACATGTACCTGTCCAGTTTTCTCAGCACCACTTATTGAAGAGGCTGTCCTTTCTCCACTGTACATTTCTGCCTCCTTTATCAAAGATAAGGTGACCGTATGTGGTGGGTTTATCTCTGGGCTTTCTATCCTGTTCCATTGATCTATCTCTCTGTTTTTGTGCCAGTACCATACTGTCTTGATTACTGTAGCTTTGTAGTATAGTCCGAAGTCAGGAAGCCTGATTCCTCCAGCTCCGTTTTTTGTTCTCAAGATTGCTTTGGCTATTCGGGGTGTTTTGTGTTTGCATACAAATTGTGAAATTTTTTGTCCTAGTTCTGTGAAAAATGCCATTGGTAGTTTGATAGGGATTGCATTGAATCTGTAGATTGCTTTGGGTAGTAGAGTCATTTTCACAATGTTGATTCTTCCAATCCAAGAACATGGTACATCTCTCCACCTATTTGTATCATCTTTAATTTCTTTCATCAGTGTCTTATAATTTTCTGCATACAGGTCTTTTGTCTCCTTAGGTAGGTTTATTCCTAGATATTTTATTCTCTTTGTTGAAATGGTAAACGGGAGTGTTTTCTTGATTTCACTTTCAGATTTTTTCATCCTTAGTGTATAGGAATGCCAGAGATTTCTGTGCATTAATTTTGTATCCCACTACTTTACCAAATTCATTGATTAGCTCTAGTAGTTTTCTGGTAGCATCCTTAGGATTCTCTATGTATAGTATCATGTCTTCTGCAAACAGTGACAGTTTTACTTCTTCTTTTCCGATTTGGATTCCTTTTATTTCCTTTTCTTCTCTGATTGCTGTGGCTAAAACTTCCAAAACTATGTTGAATAAGAGTGGTGAGAGTGGGCAACCTTGTCTTGTTCCTGATCTTAGTGGAAATGCTTTCAGTTTTTCACCATTGAGGATGATATTGGCTGTGGGTTTGTCATATGTGGCCTTTATTGTGTTGAGGAAAGTTCCCTCTATGCCTACTTTCTGCAGGGTTTTTATCATAAATGGGTGTTGAATTTTGTCGAAAGCTTTCTCTGCATCTATTGAGATGACCATATGGTTTTTCTCCTTCAATTTGTTAATGTGGTGTATCACATTGATTGATCTGCGTATATTGAAGAATCCTTGCATTCCTGGAATAAACCCCACTTGATCATGGTGTATGATCCTTTTAATGTGCTGTTGGATCTGTTTGCTAGTATTTTGTGGAGGATTTTTGCATCTATGTTCATCAGTGATATTGGCCTGTAGTTTTCTTTCTTTGTGACATCCTTGTCTGATTTTGGTATCAGGGTGATGGTGGCCTCGTAGAATGAGTTTGGGAGTGTTCCTCCCTCTGCTATATTTTGGAAGAGTTTGAGAAGGATAGGTGTTAGCTCTTCTCTAAATGTTTGAAAGAATTCACCTGTGAAGCCATCTGGTCCTGGGCTTTTTGTTGGAGAATTTTTAATCACAGTTTCAATTTCAGTGCTTGTGATAGGTCTGTTCATATTTTCTACTTCTTCCTGATTCAGTCTTGGCAGGTTGTGTATTTCTAAGAATTTGTCCATTTCTTCCAGGTTGTCCATTTTATTGGCCTAGAGCTTTTGTAGTAATCTCTCATGATCCTTTGTATTTCTGCAGTGTCAGTTGTTACTTCTCCTTTTTCATTTCTAATTCTGTTGATTTGAGTCTTCTCCCTTCTTTTCTTGATGAGTCTGGCTAATGGTTTATCAATTTTGTTTATCTTCTCGAAGAACCAGCTTTTAGTTTTATTGATCTTTGCTACCATTTCCTTCACTTCCTTTTCATTTATTTCTGATCTGATCTTTATGATTTCTTTCCTTCTGCTAACTTTGGGGTTTTTTTTTTGTTCTTCTTTCTTTAATTGCTTTAGGTGTAAGGTTAGGTTGTTTATTTGAGATGTTTCTTGTTTCCTGAGGTAGGATTTTATTGCTATAAACTTCCCTCTTAGAACTGCTTTTGCCACATCCCATAGGTTTTGGGTCGTTGTGTTTTCATTGTCATTTGTTTCTAGGTATTTTTTGATTTCCTCTTTGATTTCTTCAGTGATCTCCTGGTTATTTAGTAGTATATTGTTTAGCCTCCATGTGTTTTTATTTTTTACAGATTTTTTTTCTGTAATTGATATCTAGTCTCATAGCGTTGTGGTCGGAATAGATATTTGATACGATTTCAATTTTCTTAAATTTACCAAGGGTTGATTTGTGATCCAAGATATGATCTAGCCTGCAGAATGTTCCATGAGCTCTTGAGAAGAAAGTGTATTCTGTTGTTTTTAGATGGAGTGTCCTATAAATATCAATTAAGTCCATCCTGTGTAACGTATCATTTAAAGCTTGTGTTTGTTTATTTTCATTTTGGATTATCTGTCCATTGGTGAAAGTGGGGTGTTAAATTCCCCTCTTTTTATCCTGTTACTGTCAATTTCCCCTTTTATGGCTGTTAGCATTTGCCTTATGTATTGAGGTGCTCCTATGTTGGGTGCATAAATATTTACAATTGTTACGTTTTCTTCTTGGATTGATCCCTTGATCATTATGTAGTGTCCTTCTTTTTCGCTTGTAGTAGTCTTTATTTTAGTCTATTTAGCCTGATACGAGAATCGCTACTCCAGCTTTCTTTTGATTTCCATTTGCACAGAATATCTTTTTCCACCCCCTCACTTTCAGTCTGTACGTGTCCCTAGGTCTGAAGTGGGTCTCATGTAGACAGCATATGTACAGGTCTTGTTTTTGTATCCATTCAGCCAGTCTGTGTCTTTTTGTTGGAGCATTTAATCCATTTACATTTAAGGTAGTTATGGGTATGTATGTTCCTATGACCATTTTCTTAATTGTTTTGGGTTTGTTTTTGTAGGTCTTTTCCTTCTCTTGTGTTTTCTGTCTAGAGAAGTTCCTTTTGCATTTGTTGTAAAGCTGGTTTTGTGGTGCTGAATTCTCTTAGCTTTTGCTTGTCTGTAAAGGTTTTAATTTCTCCGTCACATCTGAACGAGATCTTTGCTGGGTAGAGTAATCTTGGTTGTAGATTTTTCCCTTTCATCACTTTAAATATGTCCGCCACTCCCTTCTGGCTTGCAGAGTTTCTGCTGAAAGATCAGCTGTTAACCTTATGGGGATTCCCTTGTATGTTATTTTTTTCCCTTACTGCTTTTAATGTTTTTTCTTTGTAGTTATTTTTGATACTTTGATTAATATGTGTCTTGGAATGTTTTTCCTTGGATTTATCCTGTATAGGAGTCTCTGTGCTACCTGGACTTGATTGACTGTTAGCTTTCCCATATTAGGGAAATTTTCAACTATAATCTCTTCAAATATTTTCTCAGTCTCTTTCTTTTTCTCTTCTTCTGGGACCCCTGTAATTAGAATGTTGGTGTGTTTAATGTTGTCCCAGAGGTGTCTCAGACTGCCCTCAATTCTGTTCATTATTTTTTCTTTGTTCGGCTCTGTGGTAGTTATTTCCACTATTTTATCTTCCAGGTCACGTATCCGTTCTTCTACCTCAGTTATTCCGCTGTTGATTCCTTCTAGAGAATTTTTAATTTCATTTATGGTGTTGTTCATCATTGTTTTTTGCTCTTTTGTTCTTCTGGGTCCTTGTTAAAGTTTTCTTGTATTTTCTCCATTCTATTTCCAAGATTGGATGATCTTTACTTTCATTACTCTTAATTCTTTTTCAGGTAGACTGCCTATTTCCTCTTCATTTGTTTGGTCTGGTGGGTTTTACCTTGCTCCTTCATCTTCTGTGTGTTTCTCTTTTGGGTCTCCTTTTCACAGGCTGCAGGTTCGTAATTCCCGTTGTTTTTGGTGTCTGCCCCCAGTGTGTAAGGTTGGTTCAGTGGGTTATGTAGGCTTCCTCATGGAGGGGACTGGTGCCTGTGTTATGGTGGATGTGGCTGGATCTTGTCTTTGTGGTTGGCGGGACCGCATCAGGTGGTGTGTTTTGGGTTGTCTGTGACCTTATTATGATTTTAGGCAGCCTCTCTGCTAATGGGTGGGGCTATGTTCCTGTCTTGCTAGTTGTTTGGCATATGGTGTCTAGCACTGTAGCTTGCTGGTCGCTGAGTGGAGCTGGGTCTTAGCGTTGAGATGGAGGTCTCTGGGAGAGCTTTCACTGTTTGATATTATGTGGAGCCGGGAGGTCTTTGATGGAGCAATGTCCTGAACTTGGCTCTCCCACCTCAGAGGCATCGGCCTGACACCTGTCCAGATCATGAAGACCCTTTCAGCCACACGCTCAGAAGAAAAGGGAGGAAAAAAAAAGAAAGAAAAAAATAATAAAGTTATTAAAATAAAAAAATTATTAAAAATAAAAAAAATTAAAAAAAGAAAGAAGAGAGCAACCAAACCAATAAACAAATCCACCAATGATAACAAGCACTAAAAAGTATACTTAAAAAAAAAAGAAAAACAGACAGAACCCTAGGACAAATGGTAAAAGCAAAGCTATACAGACAGAATCACACAAAGAAGCATACACATACACTCTCACTAAAAGTGAAAAATGAAAAAAATATATATCTGTATATAAAAAAAAAGGAAGAGAGCAACCAAGTCAGTAAACAAATCTACCAGTGATAAGAAAGTCTGAATATTAAACTCTAAATATTAAACTAAGATAAACATAAAATCATAAAGGAATTAGATGCAGAAAGCAAAGTCCAAGTCTACAGTTGCTCCCAAAGTCCACCGCCTCCATTTGGGATGATTCTTTGTCTATTCAGGTATTCCACAGATGCAGGTACCTTAAGTTGATTGTGGAGATTTATTCAGCTGCTCCTGAGGCTGGTGGGAGAAATTTCCCTTTCTCTTCTTCGTAGCTCCCAGGGTTCAGCTTTGGACTTGGCCCCGCCTCTGCGTGTAGGTCGCCTGAGGGCATCTGTTCCCCATCCAGACAGGACAGGGTTAATGGAGCAGCTGATTAGGGGGCTCTGGCTCACTCAGGCTTGGGGGAGGGAGGGGTGCGGATGCGGGGAGAGCCTGAGGCGGCAGAGGCCAGCGTGACGTTGCACTAGCCTGAGGCGCGCCGTGCATTCTCCCGGGGAAGTTGTCCCTGGATCACGGGACCCTGGCAGTGGCGGGCTGCACAGGCTCCAGGAGGGGAGGTGTGGATAGTGACATGTGCTTGCACACAGGCTTCTTGGTGCCTGCACCAGCAGCCTTAGCATCTCACGCCCATCTCTGGTGTCCGTGCTGATAGCGGTGGCTTGCGCCCATCCCTGGAGCTTGTTTAGGCGGTGCTCTGAATCCCCTCTCCTTGCGCACCCCGAAACAATGGTCTCTTGCCTCTTAGGCAGATCCAGACTTTTCCCCGGACTCCCTCCCGTCTAGCCGTGGTGCACTAATCCCCTGCAGGCTGTGTTCACGCTGCCAACCCCAGTCCTCCCGCTCCCAGCGCTCGACCGACCGAAGCCCAAGCCTCAACTCCCAGCCCCGCCCGCCCCGGCGGGTAAGCAGACAAGCCTCTCGGGCTGGTGAGTTCCGGTCTGCACCAATCCTCTGTGTGGCAGCCTCTCCACTTTGCCCTCTGCACCCCTGTTGCTGTGTTCTCGTCTTTGGCTCTGAAGCTTCGACCCCAGCAGCCCCTGTCACCACCAGTGAAGGGCCTTCCTAGTGTGTGGAAACTTTTCCTCCTTCACAGCTCTGTCCCAGTGGTGCAGATCCCACCCCTATTCTTTTGTCTCTGTTTTTCGTTGTTTTCTTTTCCCTACCCTGGTACATGGGGCGTTTCTTGCCTTTTGGGAGGTCTGAGGTCTTCTGCCAGCGTTCAGTAGGTGTTCTGTAGTTGTTCCACGTGTAGACGTATTTCTGATGTATTTGTCGGGAGGAAGGTGATCTCCACATCTTACTCCTCCGCCATCTTGCAAGTCTCTATAATTCTTTTTATACATTTTTGGGTTTGATTTGCCAATACTTTGTAGAGAATTTTTGCATCTATTTCATGAGTGATATTATTCTGTGTTTTCTTTCTTATAATGTCTTTATCTGTTTTGATATAGTATTGCTGTCCTCATAGAGAGAGTTAGGAATTATTTCTTCTGCTTCTGTTTTCTGGAAGAGGTTGTAGAGAACTGGTATAATTTTTTTCCTTAAGAATTTTGTAGAATTTAACAGTGAACCCGTCTGGTCCTGGTGCTTTGTGTGTTTTGGTGGGATGCTTAATTATTAATTAAATTTCTTTAATAGATATAGGTCTGTTCAGATTGTCTGTTTCTTTTTGTGTGTAAAATTCCTTGATTATCCCTTAATGTCCATGAGATCTGTAGTTAATGTTCCATCTTTCATTTCTGAACTACTGTGCCACCAGGGAAGTCCCTGCCTCATGTATTTAATGTTTTGTTTTTAGGCATATACACATGAAGGATTGTTGTGTCATCTTGTAGTCTTCATTCCTTTGTTGTTATATAATGTCACTGTTTATCCCTGTTAACTTTCCTTGCTGTGAAGTCTACTCTGTCTGAAATACAGCTATTCTTGCCTTGTTTAGATTAGTGATAGCATGTTATACCTTTTTCCATCCATTGATTTTTTTTTAAATCATGATGTGTCTCTATATTTACTGTACCTGAGTCTTGCTTTTTGATCCACTCTGACAATTTCTGTTTTTTAATTAGCATATTTAGACCATTTGTGTTTAGGATGATTGTTGATACAGTTAGGTTAGTATCTACAAAACTTGTTACTGTTTTTTATTTGTTCTTGGTCTTTGTTCCTGTTTTTGTCTTCCACATGTTTTCTAACTTTTGTGGTTTTAACTGAGCATTTTATACGATTCCATTTTCTTTTCATTTCTTAATATATCAGTTATACTTGTTTTCCTTCATGGTTGCCCTCATGCTCGCAATATATCTTTACGGCATATCTAAGGCGTCTTTCAGTAACACTATACTGCTTCATGGTAGCACAAGTACCTTATAATAACAAAATATTCCTAATTTCTCCCTCCCATCTTTTCTGTCAATGCTGTCATTCATTTCACTTATACATGAACATACATAAGCATATGAATGCATAAAACTATATAATCAAATACATCATTGAGCAAGCTGTTAAGGTCAATTAAGAATTAAAAAAATCAAAGTTTAATTTTACCGTCACTGATTCATTCTCTAATGGTATTTTTTATGTAAATCCACGTTTCTGACCTGTTTCATTTTCCTTCTCTCCAAAGAACTTTTCACATTTCTTGCAAGGCAGTCCTACTGGCAACAAATTCCTTCAATTTTTGTTTGTCTGAGAAAGTCTTTGTCTTTCACTCTTACAGGATAATTTTGCAGTGTGCAGAATTCTAGGTTGTTTTTTTTCTCTCAACACTTTAAATATTTCACATCACTCCGTAGTTTGCATTGTTTCTGAAGAGAAGTCAGATGTAATTCTTATCTTTGCTCCTTTGTAGTTAAGGCTTTCCCCCCTTCTGGCTTCTTTGAGTGTTTTTTCTTTTATCTTTGATTTTCTGCATTTTGAATATGATATGCCTAGGTGTTGTTTTTGTTTGCTTGCTTGCTTTTTGGCATTTATCTTGCTTGGTATTCTCAGAGCTTCCTAGATCTGTCATTTGGTTTCTGACATTAATTTGGTTAAATTCTTAGTCATTATTGCTTCAGATATTGCCTCAGTTCCTTTGTTTTCCTTCTGGTATTCCCATTACACCTATGTTACACCTTTTGTAGTTGTCCTGTGGTTCTTGGATATTGTTCTCTGTTTCATAGTTTCTTTTTCTCTTTGCTTTCTATTTTTGGAAGTTTCTATTTTCATATCCTCACTCTCTGAGATGCTTTCCATAGCCATGCCCAGTCTACTAATGAGCGCATCAAAGGAATTCTTCATTTTTGTTATGGGTTTTTTTATCTCAAAGAGTCCTTTTAAATTTTTTTTTAGAATTTCTTTCTGCTTACAATATCCATCTGTTGTTGCATGCTGTCTATTTTTTACATTAAAACCCTTAGCATACTAATCATAGTTTAAAAAATTTCTGGGTTGGTAATTCCCACAGTCGTGCCATCTCTGTCTTTGGTTCTGATGTTTGTTCGTTCTCTTCACACGGTCTATTTGCCTCTTAGTGCACCTTGTAGTTTTTTGTTAAAAGATGTATATAATTTACTGGATAAAAGGAAGTGTGGTAAATAGGCCTTTAATAATGTGATGGTAAGAGGGACAGGAAGCATTCTATAGTCCTATGGTTAGTTCTCAGTCTTTTGGTGAGCCTGTGCCCCTGGACTGTAAACCTCACAAGTGATTCTCACCCCCTACCCAGCTTTGCTGGGACAGGATACTGTTGGGGGTTGTAGTTGGGTATTTCCCTTCCTTCACATACTTGAGGCTCTGATACAACCTCAGCAGGTTATGCTCTGGTAAAATATATTCTCCTGATAACAGGCCTTATTAAGAAGAACAGAATACCTTGGCATATTAGAATAGTTCCTTTCTGCCTCCCCTGCTGGAAGCATGAGTGTATATTTTTCTTCTGGTATTCACTGTCAAGACTTGGTAGAGCTCCTGGAGGTAAAACTTGAAAAGTGTGAGGAGTTCTTTTTTTTGGGTTTTTTTTTTTTTTTTTAATGAGACCTATCTCTGCCTTACCTTTATCTTTTTTAAAAAATAAATTTATATATTTTATTTATTTATTTTTGGCTGTGTTGGGTCTGTTGCTGTGCACATGTTTTCTCTAGTTGCGGTCAGCGAGGGCTACTCTTCGTTGCGGTGCGTGAGTGTCTCATTGCAGTGGCTTCTCTTGTTGTGGAGCATGGGCTCTAGGCGCGCGGGCTTCAGTAGTTGTGGCACACAGGCTCAGTAGTTGTGACTCCCAGGCTCTAGAGCTCGGGCTCAGTAGTTGTGGCGCACAGGCTTAGTTGCTCCGCAGCATGGGGGATCTTCCCTGATCAGGGCTCGAACCCATGTCCCTTGCATTGGCAGGCAGATTCTTAACCTTTGCACCAACAGGGAAGCCCCTCCTGGAGTTTTTAATCTCTCAGACTTGTCCACACTGAGCCTTCAACAATTTGTCAATTATACTTGAGGTTTTCCTACCCTGATACTGGTTGCCATAGAGATTTCTGTTTGGGTACGCTCTGATTCTCTGTATCTGTCTGTCTGTCTCTCTAATTTTGGTGGCAGTGGTTTGCTCTGTGACCTCACTTCTCTGATGGATCTAAGAAGAGTTATTGACTTTTCAGTTTGTTAGGCTTTTTACTTGTTAGGATGGAATGAAGACTTCAAAGTTCCTTATTACATGCTGACCAGAAAGTGCTAATATGGACATTTAATGCTAAAAACTTTGTTCTAAGCTCCACTTGCAAATTATATGTTGTATTTTCATTTTTACTTAGTTGAACAAATACCTTAAGGTTTCTTTTTGATTTCTTCTTTGACCATAGGTTACTTAGAAGCATTTTATTTACTTTTGAAATATTTAGGGGTTTTTCACGTATCTTCTTGTTGATTTCTCATTTAATGTCTTTGTGTTATAATTTATTTTAAATTTTTTTGAGATTTTCTTAATGACACAGAACATGGATTATTTTGTTTTTCTGTGTGCTTTTCAAAAGGATGTGTATTCATTCTGCTCTTATTGTACGAAGTTTTTCTATAAATATCAGTTAGGTCAAGTTGACTTATATTGTTTAAGTTTCTTTATATCCTCATTTTTTTTGGTCTATTTGTTCAGTCAGTTATTGAGAAAAAGAATGAACCTCTCTTACTATAACTATACATTTTGCTGTTTCTTTGTTTTCTCTATTCAGTTTTTGCTTCATTTATTTTGAAGGTCTCATAATTTGCAGAAACATTTAGGATTTTTATATCCTCTTAATAGACCTCTTTATCCTGGTAATATTTCTTGTTCTGAAGTGTACTTTGTCTGATATTAATGTTGTGAATTCAGCTTTCTTTGGATTAGTGTTAGATTGATATGTGTTCCCCATACTTTTAATATCTTTCTGTATTTATGTTTTAAATGGGTGTCTTGTAGACAACGTAAAGTCTTGAGTTTCTTTTTTCACTGTTACAATCTCTGTCTTTCAGTGGGGATGTTTAGGTAATTTACATATAATGTGATTATTGATATGGTTGTATTTAAATCTATCCTTTGTTAGTCCTTTTTAATTTGCCCATTATTTCTCATCTTCCTATTTTCTTTTTTTTCTCATTGAATATTTTGTATGATTGCATTTTGGCTGATTAGTAATAATTGTATTTTTTTATTAGTTGCTTTAGGGTTTATATATCTTTAGCTTGTCACAGTCTGCCTTCAAGTGATATTATACCATTTCACATATTATATAAGAACCTTACAACTGTGTACTTCCATTGCTACCCTTTTGGCTTTGGGCCTATTTTTGTCATGTTTTAAAGTTTTTACATATTTTATAAACCTCACAATTCATTGTTATTATTTTTGCTCTAGATCATCAGTTACCTTATAAAGAGACTTAAATAATTAAAAAATCTTCTGTATTTATCCATGTAATTACTGTTTCTAGTGCTCTTAATTACTTTGTGTACATCCACATTTCCTTTGTTGTTTTCCTCCTGCCTGAAAGACAACCTTTAGCATTTACTATAGTGTTAACCGCTGGTGATTAGTTCTTTCAGCTTTTTTATCTGAAAAACAATTATTTTGCCTGTGTTTTTGAAAGGTATTTTAGCTCGGTATAGAATTCTAGGTTAATGATAGTTTGTTTCTTTTAGTACATTGAAGATTTTACTCTTCTCTTTTCTAGCTAGCATCTTTTTCATGAGAAATCTGTTTTCATCCTTATTTCTTAGCACATAGGCATATTTAACCGCCCCCCCAGCTGCTTTTATCATTTTCTGTTTATTGTTGGTTTTTAGCGAGAAGCCATATGATTATGATGTGCATTCATGGCATTTTCTTTATGTTTCTTATACTTGGGGTTAGTTGATCTGTAGGTTTATAGTTTTCATCAAATTTCATAGTTTTTCTGTTATTTCTTTATTTTTTTTCTTTTTTCCCCCTGCTATTATTATTTTTAAGTCCCTCCCCCCTGCTTTTTTTTGGGTACTGCAATAGCATGTACATTAGGTTTCTTAATGTTGTCCCACAGCTTACTGGCACCCCTCCCCCCTTAAAAAGTTTTCATTCTTTTTGTGCTTCATGTTTGATAGTTTCTGTGCTGTATTCTAAGAATTGGGCTAGTGAAAAATGTGACTTTTATGGGAGACTTGAATAGTATATAATTAAAAAAAAATTTTTAACAAGCATTATTCTGTTTCACCATGTTGGTGAAAGGCAAAGCTATTGGTTGTTTTCCTTCCCTCTGCCTCCTTCTTCCAAACATGGATTACAGAGCCTTGTAGAATAAAACCTAAGGCAACCATACCTTTAAAATATAATAACTGCTATTTCTTTGGTTACCTCTGATAGCCTTTGATTAATTATGAGTCTAAAAATTTCTATTTGAAGTTAGAAATATTTTTTTGTTCCTAATTAATGCTATTTAGTAGGTATATAGGGTTTGCATCTCATCTGAGGACTAATAATTTTAGTTGGCCATGAAAGAAAAATCAAACACATTGTAGATGTCTATTTTGAAAGATTCATTAAGTTGCCTGTAAATCACAAAGTGTTTATGCACTTCTCTAAAGACTATCAATATAGCCAGATATCCAATTTTCTCTCTAGTGGAAAATAAAAAAAAGGAAGGCTATATTTTACTTAGTTGAGTACCAATTGATGTAGTTAGTTTGTATTTTATGATCAATTTACATGAATATGTATTTTTAAGCACTATAGTGGCTCTCAGAGCAATGACATGCTAATGCTATGAGAGTTACTTAGGTTGTGAAACTGACTGAGAAAACAGGTTTGTGATGTTGGGGGCATGTATAAAATTTTTTTTAACTGTTAGAATCTTCAGCTAAAGTTATTTTTGTTATGTTTTTTTTTTTTCTTACTAAGAAACCTGTGGTATCTTTTTTAAA
This sequence comes from Orcinus orca, assembly GCF_937001465.1. Lineage (NCBI taxonomy): Eukaryota > Metazoa > Chordata > Mammalia > Artiodactyla > Delphinidae > Orcinus > Orcinus orca. Next base: position 13,759,872 of record NC_064560.1, on the reverse strand, counting down.
AAATTTATGTATATTTTATTTATTTACTTACGGCTGCGTTGGGTCTTTGTTGCTGCACGCGGGCTTTCTCTAGTTGCAGTGAGTGAGGGCTACTCTTCGCTGTGGTGTGTGGGCTTCTCATTGTGGTGGCTTCTCTTGTTGTGGAGCATGAGCTCTAGGCAGGCGAGCTTCAGTAGTTGTGGCGTGCGGGCTCTAGAGCGCAGGCTCAGTAGTTGTGGTACACAGGCTTAGTTGCTCTGTGGAATGTGGGATCTTCCGGGACCAGGGCTTGAACCCGTGTCCTCTGCATTGGCAGATGGATTCTTAACCACTTGTGCCACCAGGGAAGTCCCTGTAGTACTTTTTTTTTTTTTTTTTTAAACTTACAAGGTGTTGAGGTTTGTAAAAAATAAAATGTTATGGTTTTATTTAATATGACTTTGGTCACTGAAATTTGTGTAATTTTCATTAAATGCTTTCTTTGTAATACCTTCTCTTCCAAATATCATGTTTTCATTGGATTTATGGACATATTTATACTTCAGGGGTAAGCCAGTATATTCTACTAAATGACTGGGAAAATTGACCAACCCTAATTTAGGTTGTTATGTGGAAACAGCATATTTCTGTTGTTGGTATTCTACCCAGTTTTCTCTCCTTTTCCTTATTTGACACATAGAGGACTTGAATGAAGAACACCATTGTGGTTTTTTTAGATGACTTTTAAACTTTACTAGGGTCAAATGAGTGGGTTGGAAAATCTCAGGATCAACTTAAAATATTGGAAAAGTGAAGTGTCAGGTGATTTTGAAAGTGACCTGTCTGGCTGGGAAAGGTAGTCATCCATGAAGTTTAATCAGCTTAAATATGATTGTTTTGTTAAATGGGAGTGTGTTTCCTCCTGAAATTTAGTTTGAAAACCTTTTTCTTATTTGTGGATTATAGTTTATTACAATAGTGATTAGTTTTTTATGAGATCATAATGTCTCTTGTACTTGATGGTGAAAATCTGTTCTTGGCAGTGAGATGCTGTGGGGTGCAGCAGCAACACTGGGCAAGTAGCAGAAGAGTAGTAGTAAAGATTTGGTTTTCAAAACAGTTGAAGTTTCCTCTTACTCCTTTTTTCTGAACACTGATTTGCTAACAAACCTGATTTTTATTGTCACTTTTTCATTTTTAAAATTTTTCTGATGTTTTGTACTGAGTGGTTGTTAATATGTGGCAGATTTCAGTTTTGCATATTTTCAGATTTTTCACTTGTGTTACATTGGAGATATCAGATAGAAGTATTAGAAAATTATTTATTTATTCAACAGAAATTTAGGGCTAGTTATAGTTCAGACACCAGTTTAACAATGGCAACAAAAATCCCTGACCCTTTGGACCATATAAATCTTTTTTTTAAAATTAATCAATTAATTTATTTTTGGGTGTGTTGGGTCTTTGTTTCTGTGCGAGGGCTTTCTCTAGTTGCAGTGAGTGAGGGCTACTCTTCATTGTGGTGCATGGGCCTCTCACTGTCGCGGTCTCTCTTGTTGTGGAGCACAGGCTCCAGACACGCAGGCTCAGTAGTTGTGGCTCACGGGCCTAGTTGCTCCGCGGCATGTGGGATCTTCCCAGACCAGGGCTTGAACCCGTGTCCCCTGCATTCGCAGGCAGATTCTCAACCACTGCGCCACCAGGGAAGCCCCCATATAAATCTTTAATTTCAAAGCATGTTGATTAATTTACATCTGGCATCACACTTTAATAGTCATTTAATTTGTCATTATTTGCATGCACCTTATATTAAAATGATTATTAAAAACTGGAAACTGTTTAAGTTTGTCTTTATCTTGCTTTGTTTCCCTACCATAACTAATTATAGGGGGTGATTGTGAATCAATTTTATGGTATAATTGTACTTTTAATTTTTTTAGAAATCTTAACTGCAAAATGTAACTGTTTCCTCAACTTAATACTGGGAAGAAATCTTTTCTGTTTCAAGGTTTTAAATATTTCTCTTTTGAAAAGCAGCCTTCATCTGAATTTAATAAATTCTTGCTCTGACCTATGCTAGATCTGTATAATATCAAGGATATAGTCCAGTAGTGAAATTGTAGTACCTTACTTCTCTCTAGTTGTTGCCTTTCAGTGATGAACACTAAAGCTGATTTTAATTTCATGTCTAAGAAGTAGATTGTTCTTGTTGAAAATTATGTTGCTTGAGAAACAAGTATCTTCTGTATTACTTACTGTGTGTCACTTAATAAAAACAACTAATATGTACTTTTACTAATCGCTGCAATTTGATGCTCAGTCATATTATAAATTATCTACATTTTTAAAAGAAATATTTGTACCAGACTCTAAATTGTTCTTACATGATTTTCTTAGGCAGAGTGACATGTTTTTATAACTGAAACTTTCATATGTTTATCTTTCAAGTCCAATAATTATTTATTATTAATGTGCCATCTTTTTTTCCCCCTGTAGCCAAATTGTAATCAGTTCTTTTTCCTTTTACTTCCTTTCTCAATCAAAATGTTAGACTTATACAAGCACTAGCAGCAACTCTATATCTGGATCATTGAAGCGCTTGGAAGATACTGCAGCACGATTTACAAATGCAAATTTCCAGGAAGTCTCTGCGCACACTACTAGTGCAAAAGATGTTTCAGAGGCTAGAGGGTCAGAGGGCAAAGGGAAGAAATCTTCAGCTCACAGCTCAGGTCAAAGGGGAAGAAAGCCTGGTGGAAGAAATCCAGGAACGACTGTATCAGCAGCTAGTCCTTTCCAGCAAGGTATTAATTATGATATTTTAGTTGAAATACTTGTTCTTGTGATGATCAATAGTAGTTAAGTTTTATAAAAGAATTTACCTTTTACTTATAACTATTGGATAATTAGAGATTATTTTATGATTAGTTGCTATAGTAAGATTACTTTAAAGACTAGTATTCCTTCTTCAAACGTTTCTGGGAACTTTGCTTTCTTTTTGTGTTATGGCCTGTGCTTCTAAAGTTGAACTGTAATTTTTTTTAATGTTTAAATAGATGTGGAATAAAGTTTAAGTCTGAGGAGAAAAACAATAAAAGCTGGAGTTTTCCTTTCCTTTCTGCTCAACAGAAAAGTCATTCTAATTTATAAATTGTTTTTATTTGTCTTTTCCAGTTGAACACTAAAACGGTTAAGGTATACATTTTCAATAAGTGAATAAGTACTCAGTAATTTTTAGGGGAGCTAAATAGTTCTCGGTAAATAATACTTGCTGATTATTAATGCATTTATTATAAAGCTTGAAGATGAAAGTAGAATTCTGCTCAGCCTACATATCTTTTGGTAATTATGGCTGCTGTATGTACAGGATGCCCAGCTAGTTTTGAGTTTTAGTTAAACAACAAATTATTTTTTTCAGTGTGTGTCCCATGCATTTATTTGGGACATACTTATACTGAAAAATAATTTGTTGTTTAACTGATATTCAGAATTAACTAGGCATTTTGTGTTTTATATGACAAGTCTGTTTTATGGAGAACAAAATAACTCAGCTAAACCTTAGAATACATTAGCCCAATGTTCTAGGTTTTTATTTTGAAATAAATATGTTGAGAAATGTAAGTGCTAAAACTGTTCGAGACAAAAACATTTAGTAAAATAAAGGCCTCCTCTCCCTCGCCCCCACCCCAGCCCTTTGTCCCCTAGGAGTAAATGAGGGAAAAAGTTGTCCTTTTCTTTACCCTGTTAAAGCTTTTGCTGACAATAAAAATTATGCCCATAATCTACCAGGACATAATTTGAATATGTAGAGAGATGCTGTCTGCTGACCTCTTCATTAAAAAGTATATTCATATATTTTTAAACTAAGTTATTTTGTGCTTCAAGATTTTCAAGTCCTAGATTTTTTTTTCTTTTTGCCTCATATAACAAAAAGTTAGACAAGTAGAAAAGAAATGAAATGCTAAATTTGCTGTTTTATGTTTAATAAATTTACTGTATATTATTTTTATGATACTTTGAAAAACAAATAGTAAAACTGTAGTTTTTGGTTTTTTCGTTTGTTTGTTTTTGCCACCTGGGTTTCGGGATCTTAGTTCCCTGACCAGGGATCAAACCTGGGCCACGGCAGTGAAAGTGCCAAGTCCTAACCACTGGACCACCAGGGAATTCCTGTAAAACTAAGTTTTAATGTAACTTCATTCACGTTTTGAATGTGATTAGCAGAATTCAGTCATCTCTTCTCTATAACTAAGACCTTATTTTGTACTTGTAAAACTGCATTGAGTTTTTAATGTTATCTTTGAAGTACTAATTCATTTAGAAAAGCGAGCTCTCATTTTCTTAAATTTCACAATATTGGAGAGTCTTTCCCTGCTTCTGTTAAGATATGGTAGAGAACGTGTTATGTTTTTATATCTGAAGTAATATCCTGAAAAGTTTTAAAAGTTGAAATTTAAAGGTAGGGCATTTAAGGTAATTTTTTTTTTTAAATTGCAGGTAGTATGTGAATTTTAGAAAATACACATTTAAAATATTGTGTATACTAAGTGTTTTAAAGTATTTGCTATGCTGTCGTGAGCTTTTAACACCAGCTGTAAAAACAAAAATGTGCAGGAAAAAAAACAGATGGTGACAGATCAGAATGGATAATAAAGAACTTCTTTATAGCTGTTAATTAAGTGGCAAATTGCAGTTATCCTTAAATGATTGATGTAATGTAAATGGCTTCTTAATATGTATATATTTTTTTTACACAGAAATGGCCTGAAAATGGTCACATCGGTACAAGTAATTTTGTAGATTAATAAGGCAGATATTCTCTTGAAGGAGTTAAATTTTAGAACTATTAATTTTTTTTAATGAGCCATTTTAGAAGAGCTTAAAATTTAAAAACCAAAACCTTGAGACTTTAGTTAAAAAAATTATTTCTTATGTGTAGGGAAAAAATATCTTTGTAAATATTTAGGCAGATTTATGTGTGATTACTTACGAATGTTCTCTACAGTAAAATTTAACACTTAGCTTGGAATTTCCTTTCCACTGCCAACAGAACACTTTATTTTGAGCTTTCGTTTCTTGAAGACATTAGGTAAAACATGACATAGTTTAGTTTTATGAAACACAATAGATGTTGGTCAAAACTGAGTCTAAACACTTGTTACTTCATTTGGCAAGCGTGGCGAGAGTGTTTGATGAAGTGGGATGGTGGATCGAATTTGTTTCAGCCCAGCCATTAGTTTTAACCTGGTAAATAAGAACCTTGAGGTTTTTATATCTCATAATGGCACGGTGGGCTTACTAATATTCTTTAAAGAGTGGGGAAAAAATAAGCAGTTGTGAGAGATTCATGAGAGGTGCCCCTCCTATGATTTTACTTTCATAAAAGCAATAGTAGAATATAAGTGGCTGGTTTCTTTTCTTTATGCATCTCCGTGGGAGGTGGACTGGGAGAATGTGAGTTATATAGATTAGGTTCCATATGATGATGATTATATCAAATCCGTGTTTTGGTGGGGTAGATATAACTGAAAGATAACATTCGCCAACATTATCTTGAAGTTAAAACTCAGAACTTAACGACCTGAGCAACATCTTTTGGATCTTATTGTATGTTGGGAACATTTATAATCATACCTTCAATAATTGCAAGAAAGGAAGTTCCCAAAGCCATGCAGAGTTCAATCATAGTCATTTCAGAGTCTCCTTGAGACTTCGCTTTTCTTTGGTCCTTCCTCAAGCATACACAAGGCATTTGGGGGAGAGTAGAGGAATGCTGCCATGGTAAAAGGTAGGTTAAATAAAGCACATCTTATATCTTGGTAATTGTACAAGTAATAGCGTATAATTCAAGAGTTAATATTCAGTTTAATAACTATAAAAAGTATTTTTAAAACATAATTTTATAGATAAACTTGATTTCAGTAATAATCCTTAAAAAATCTAGCTTTGTTACATACTGATGTCCTAAGTTTTATAATTTTTTTCATCCTCTCTTTTTGATGATTGTGTCATTTCTACTGCTCATGGGAACTTTTGCATCCAATTTTTTCTTTTCCTACCCCATTTTTTTTTTTCCCCCACTACAGGCAGTTTTTCAGGAACTCCAGGCAGTGTAAAATCATCTTCGGGAAGTTCAGTACAGTCTCCCCAGGATTTCTTGAGCTTTACAGACTCAGATCTGCGTAATGACAGTTACACTCACTCCCAACAGTCATCATCAACCAAAGATGTACATAAAGGAGAGTCTGGAAGCCAGGAAGGGGGGGTAAATAGTTTTAGTTCCATAATTGGTCTCCCTTCAACCTCAGCTGTTATTCCGCAGCCTAAAAACTTTGAAAATTCACCTGGAGATTTGGGTAATTCCAGCCTTCCTACAGCAGGATATAAGCGGGCTCAAACTTCTGGCATAGAAGAAGAAACTGTAAAGGAAAAGAAAAGAAAAGGAAATAAACAAAGTAAGCATGGGCCTGGTAGACCCAAAGGAAACAAAAGTCAAGAGAATGTTTCTCATCTCTCAGTTTCTTCTGCTTCACCAACGTCATCTGTAGCGTCAGCTGCAGGAAGTGTAACCAGCTCTAGTCTCCAGAAATCCCCCACGCCGCTCAGGAATGGGAGTGTGCAGAGTCTTAGTGTGGGCTCCTCTCCACTTGGTTCAGGTAGGCTTGGCCCCTTGTTTTCTCCCTCCCTCCCTCTCTCCCTCCCTCCCTCCCTCTCACCCACCCACCCACCGCCACTGCCACTGCCACTGCCACTGCCACCACCACCAAGCAAATTTATTTAATTTTATTTTTTTAAAACTTTATTTATTTTTGGCTGCATTGGGTCTGTTGCTGCGCACGGGCTTTCTCTAGTTTTGGCGAGCTGGGGCTACTCTTCGTTGCAGTGTGCAGGCTTCTCGTTGCAGTGGCTTCTCTTGTTGCGGAGCATGGGCTCTAGGCACGTGGGCTTCAACGGGGTTAGTTGCTCCACGGCATGTGGGATCTTCCTGGACCAGGGCTCGAGCCTGTGTCCCCTGCATTGGCAGGTGGATTCCTAACCACTGTACCACCAGGGAAGTCCCCACAAATTCATTTTAAACTATCATTATGATAATACTGTGAGTTGCTAAGTGACGTTTAATTATCTTAATGAAAAGTGTTACGATCTTAGGAGGACAGTTTGGTCTTTGGAAAAGACATTTGGCACTAATCCAGTTTTACTTAATATAGGCTAAATAGTTAAAAGATAAATTCTTAAAAGATTTTCCTAGCTGTTATTGATTTAGGGAAATTTTGTGTGTGGGAAATCATGTTTTTTACTGATTACTGATTACTTTGTGAGGGCAGTGTCTGTGGTACATCTGTGGCAGAAAAATATGAATTTGTATCCCTTTTACCTCACCAGTAGGTAGACAGAAATTTAGGGAGAAATTCCCATAAATATTATTTCACCAAAATAAATGACTTAAATTTAGACTTGTCAAGTTTTTTTTTTTTTTTTTTGTGGTACGCGGGCCTCTCACTGTTGTGGCCTCTCCCGTTGCAGAGCACAGGCTCCGGACGCGCAGGCTCAGCGGCCATGGCTCACGGGCCCAGCCGCTCCGCGGCATGTGGGATCTTCCCAGACCGGGGCATGAACCCGCGTCCCCTGCATCGGCAGGCAGACTCTCAACCACTGTGCCACCAGGGAAGCCCTAGGATTTTTTTTTTTTTCTTAAACTTGAGTTTTAAAATCACTCTGAAGAGTGTATGTATCTTGTTAAAGCCATACTTAGGAAATAAGATTAGTTGTTGAAAACTATTTGAGGTAATATATTATTTAATCTTACACATTTTAATAAAAGTTTTATGACTAGATCAGAGCACTCTCTCACTGATAAGCTTAGTACTAAAAAGTCTATGCTTATCTAGAAGAAGCTGGCTAAATGCCATGAGTATTTAGGAATTATGCCTTCTTACCATAAGTTAAGAATTGCTAACTGCTGTTGAAACTTAGCATGTGCTGCACACTGTCTTAAGCACTTGACAAGCATCAAGTATTATCGCTCATTATATAGAAGAGGAAACAGAGACAGAATTCTCACAGCTCTAAGTGGTGGAGCTATGCATTTTCCTTGATTCCAGAGACACTTAATTATAAAATTCAAGGGATGTTTGCTGATGAGGGTGTAAAACCTTGCTAGTATACTGTCAGTCATGCTTTAAGCAATGGGATCAACAAGAGAGTTTGAGCCAATAATTTAACTTGCAACAATAGTACCTCCTACTAGTATCAAAATGTTAATTTTTCCTTTGGCCTAATTTTAGATTGAGAAAGCACTTAGTAATTGTAAGAGCAGAAAACTCACTCCTGTATAAATAAGTCAGAAGGAGAAAATGTGTACCGTGTTATCAAGAATTGTTTTCCATGATGCCCTTTTAAAGATTCATGTGCAAGTAACAATGCAGGTGACCTTGTAAACACCTGTTAATTATAAGGTTAGACTGTAACAAGCAGTATAATCCTAGCTCCAGGAGGTTAGGGGCTGTGTTTGTCATGTTCATTACTGTCTCCCCACTGCCAGCACAGTGCTTTGACCATAATAAATGCTAAACATTAAAAAACAAAAAAAAGAATGAATACTATTAGTAATCACTGAGAATGTTATCATGTGTTTGGTAGTATCCTGTGTGATTTTGTACTTGTCTTTCAAATGTTTTTGCCAGGTTGCAAGTGAAATTATTTATTGTAAAGCTTTTCACGTATCAATAGTATTACAGACCAGTTTTAGGATATATAATTAGTTGGAAAAGACCATGGACAAGATGAAATTTGAATTGTACTTTGGAGTAGGCAGAAAAAGAAGGCCAACATTATTATCAGAAAAGATAGTAAAGGTATATTTGAAGGGTAAACTTCATAGAAACAAGAAACTTGTGTTTGTGGGATAGTTAGAAGTAATGTTGATTAAATAGAGCAGGATGAGTTTATGGAGAGTTGAATGCCAGGCTGAAGAAATCAGACTTTGAGGCTAGTGGTCTTTCTCCTAGAATTAGCATTCTGGACTTAATTCTGGCAACTTACTATTAAAAGAATTTTAGAGTAATCAAAATTCTCTCATGACATGTTCAAATTATAGTAGAGCATATGTAGCAAGATATTTATTCTAGGAGGCCTAGATCCAGTCAGAATAGAAACCCAGAAAACACCTCTAAACTTGTCTGATCAAGGATTTGTATTGTAAGATTTTTATTAAATCACAGTACATCCTGATAAATGACCTACTGTTTTATACTGACTTGTACCAAATGTTTTAAATGGCTACTAAAGGTTGTAAGTTTTGGCTTACAAATTATATTAAACTTTTGATTGAATTCTTTCCTACGTATGTTCTTTTGAGCTCTTAATAGGCACCTGGTCTTTTGAAACATTGAAAATTAAGATGTTGAAAACATTGAATATTTTGGAAGAGTTGACGTGCTGTATTTGTCCTTTTCTGTTTTCCTTTTATTTATTTATTTATTTGTTTGTTTGTTTTTGGCTGCGTTGGGTCTTCGTTGCTATGCACGGCCTTTCTCTAGTTGCTGCAAGCGGGGGCTACTCTTCGTTGTGGTGTGCGGGCTCTAGGTGCACGGGCTTCTGTAGTTGTGGCTCTCTGTCTCTAGAGCGTAGACGCAGTAGTCGTGGCGCATGGGCTTAGTTGCTCCGCGGCATGTGGGATCTTCCTGTACCAGGGCTCAAACCCGTGTCCCCTGCATTGGCGGGCGGATTTTTAACCACTGCGCCACCAGGGAAGTCCCTGTTTTCCTTTTTATCTCAACCACATTAGGAGAGTTTATGATTTAGTAAAGTGAAGGTTAGCATTTTTTCTTCACAAAAATCATCATCTTATTTTCTCTGAGAAAAGTTTGGTATTCGTTAAATGATGGTGGTTTAACATTAATTTCTTTTCTTTGGGCATGCTCTGTCCTTTCAAAGTATAGGGTTCCCTGTTTTTTGTTTTTTAAACTCAGTCTCTAATTCTTTAATAGAATGCCTCTATACCTTTCTCAGTTAAGATACCTGAAATCTATTTCAGTGATAGAATTCTTTAGTGGTGATACATGCTATAAAAGGAGATTCTGGAAAGGCAGTCCTTTGGTTGTGAGACTATGTACTTAATCTTAAATTGTTCCTGATTTCACAAAGACAAGTTATTACTATGAGTAGATCGCCTCAATAGAAGTTTCTTCTGGCTTCTCCTGAAATATGAAGGTTATGAAAGTTTAACTTGAGCCTGTGTAACTATGAAAGGGAACTTGTTAAATGTATCCCTGTTTATGTCATATCTACTTCTGTTGGTAAAGTGAAACTGAGGAGTCTTTTTTTGATAAAATATTTTAATTAGAAATAGACTGATTCTGTAAACAGGTAAGGGAATCATATAGATGAAATATTAATCTAATAAACTCATGAGAGTAGAGTTACTAACACAGTATTGTAGATGAAGGAGTAGTTACAGTTAGTGAACATAATTCACATCTAAATGACTCAGGTTCATGATTTTATATACATTGATTATATTGGGTTATAAATGAAAATCATAAAGGATATTGGATGCTGCTAAGACCAGGATATACCTTGGAATTTGCTTTCTTAGAAAATCCCCTGATTTTGTTTTGGCTTTTGATGATCTGAAAATTTGCTGGCCCTATGTCATGGCTGTCTTTCTATAAAAGTACTAGATCAAAGGCCAGAATAGCCATATTCCAGTTTTTTGTCCCCACTGAGAAAATCCTTCTGCATGAGTGTCCTTTGATTATTTTTTAGGACCATTCCAAACAACTACCATTTCTCTATAATGTAACATGTCTATCTCTTTAATAGCCTTTTAAAATCTCACTTGTATTGCATTTGTTACTGAAGCATTAAGGTGGCAAATTCTCCCACCATGACTCATTTTCGAGGGTCATCTGGAAAGGACTTACACTAAACTGGCCTAAGTGTTTGATTTTTTAACAGTATCTAATGTCAAGTTCTTTTAACATTACAGTGATTGCAAGTGAGTGCTGGCTTCCTCTACCTTGCTTTGTCTTTCTTCTTAAGCTCAAGTTATTCAGAGTGGGCCAATGATTAGACTTGAGTTCTGAGGTAGATGTGTGAGTGATGGTTGCCTGGAAGGCTCTGCTGTGCACATGGTTCCTAGAAGTCATGTTTTTGGTTAAGTAATAGCCAGAGAATTCCTGCGGCTTCCTGCGGCGGCTTGCGGGATCTTAGTTCCCCAGCCAGGGATCGAACCCTTGCCTCCTGCAGTGGAAGTGCAGAATCTTAACCACTGGGCCGCCAGGGAGTTCCCAGGCCAGGAATTTTGAGTCAAAGCCTTAGCACTGGTTTTATCGATTACTTTTCCTTTGGAGTGTCATATGGAAATTTATTTCCCATTTCTGAGCAGATTTTGCTTTTAGCAGTGTTTTGTTGCTTCATGTCACCCTCTGCTCGTTCTCCTCATTTGGGTGGAGTAAAAGAATAAGAGTAATGGCTTTTCATTCATTATCATCATCAAAAATGAAAGGTAGAAGAAAGTAAGCAGACTGTAGTTTAATGAGTTTTTTATTGTTATGTAAGTCATAATGGATTTCTGCTCAGATATAAACTAAATAATTTTCATACTTAAATTGTAATTTCTAATTGAACATAGCATTCAAATGTGTTTGATACACTGTTCTCATCTAATGAATTACATAAAGCACATTAGTTTATCTCATTGCCTAACTCTACTTCCTCATAGAAGTGAATCCATTTATTCTTAAATGCTTGTTATACAGATTCATTTGTAAGCCCTTCTGTCTTTTCCTCATTCGTTGCACACATATACATGCACACACATTTCTACACTGTCCTGTTAAGATTTGTGAGAATGCCATCATGTTTGGTCCTCCTACCCCTTATGTCCCAATTACTGGCTCATAATTTCTGTTCTTGCATTTCTGTTTGCCCTGCTCAGCTAGACTTTTAGGTGAATGTTTTCCTGTTTTTCTGGCCTGTTTCTTTTCTGCCCTTAACTCACTGGCAACTTCTTTGCTGATTTCCTTTCTCCTCCCTCCCAACAGAAATTTCCATGCAGTATCGGCATGATGGAGCTTGTCCAACAACTAGTAAGTTGTATAACTGGGTTGGTAACCCAGACTTTTTGACTCCTACTCTAGTGCTTTTTCTAGTATATTATGCCACTTCTGAACCTTTAAATTTTAATTTTCTCAGATGCAGTTGGTTCTTAATTGAATAGATTTCTTTCTCCTACAAAGGTAGCTTAACTTGCTGCTTTGTCCTGTGTTCAGGATCCATATTAGAGTCAAATTGTGACCAAATTTTGTTGATTGCTGACCTTTTAATATGGTGCTTCCATTGTAGAATTGTGACTTCTGTTCCCCAATGAAGTAATATTTCCAATTTTTTTGTTTTTCACTAATCTTAATGTTAATATTTGTATATTGTCTTTAGATATCTTTTTTTGCTTAGGCCTCTGCATATCTTGAGCCTATTATACTAAAGTCTAGGAATTGAGAATGTTTGATCAGGTTAGATGATAAAATGAGGTTTTTCGTTATAATAAATACTATTAAGTGTGACCAAAGGTGGATTTACCTGTATAGAATTGCATCTTATAGATACTGACTTTCAGCCAGAAAGACATTACATAGTTAGACTACTAAATGTCTTTTTAAAAGTAGCTTTATTTATTACTAAGGAGATTTGTCATCATTATGACAGTATATCTGACATGTTATTTAAATTTAGTAGGTACTATATTGGCAAGTGAAATGCAGTATCTAGAAATTTATACCATGTGAAGACTGAGCCAAGCTTGTAGTTTTAATGATTTAAGCAATGATCCAAGGTAGATTTACTGAGATTTTATTATACTGATGCAGCCTATGCCTATGTATTTCTTTTGTGTGTTTGAGAATGATCTTAACCTGAAGTCCTTTTTTCCTTACTTAAAAGCTTTCTCAGAGTTGCTGAATGCAATACACAATGGTAAGTTTTATTAGAATCTTCTCTGGTGGTTCATTTATTACAAAGGTTGCCTTTTGTAGAGATTCCCAATTGAAAGCTTGCATGTTCCATTGATGAAGTGAAACCTAGCTCTGAATCAATTGTTTAGCACCTTAGTGAAAACTTTTTGTGGATTGCCTACAGGAGGATTATAGGTCAACTTAGTTCATCAGTTTGGCTTCTGTTGTCTCTTTGTAAGGCAAAATGGTGATAGTGTTGTTCTACCTTTATGAAAGTCATTTTTCTATTTTTGCAGATAGTTTTTTCTAGTTCTTATGAGCTCTGGCTTGCCAGTGCAGTTGGTGATTGGTACCTACATCAGGAATTTGCTGCTTCTTCCACAACTGGGAATGTGAATTTTATTTTTAGGATTAAAATAATAATAATAGTTTTATTATTCTATTTCTCTATTCCATTTAGTGAATAAACATAAGATAACCTTTTACATTATGTCTAATTTGAGGCCAGGTTTTTACAGGGACTTGCATCTTTTGCAGGATTGGGTTCTGAAATCAGAATATAAGGCAAATGCTATCATTTTTTTTAACTTTTAAGATATAATTATAATGGAGTTTATTTTTGCAAAAGTGGTAGGGAGTTTCTTCAGTTCCAAGAACCTTCCTTAATTATTTGCTGTTTAAAGAAAATTCTTGAATCTAGTATCATCTTTGTTGATTATCTTTTTTAGTCATTAGCTGACATACCTCTTATTTGTTCAAGACTGTTTAAATGATTCCAAGCAGTTTTCCCAACACATTTTCATTAACTTTCTGAAATTTTGCATATTTTGCTAATGTAATTTAATTTGCACGTCGTTTTGCATTGCATTTGGATTAAATTGTCAGGTGTTTACAAATCTATAGCCAGCAAGAGACTAATGGCACGATGAACAGGCATAGACACTGTGTTGATTTGAGGGCTAGTGTGGTTGGGATGGGAAACCCATAATGAGCATTTTATTAATGGGTACATTTTTAAAATAACTCTTGCTTCCCTGTGTAACCTGGAACTGCAGACTCTTAGAATAAATATTCCAGATAAAAAGGAACTCTTGAATATTGGGTATCTAGAGGAAAGGGATTAGAAGCATTCTTAAGAATAAACCAAATATGTTACCATTCTTTGATAGGAAAGTATAAAACATCATTTTCAGTTTGCATAGGTAAATTTAGACTTGCTCTTTAATTTTGGAATATTAGAATTTGGAGGCATGCTGAAAGTTTGAAAAGAGTATATTTGGGGTAAAAAAGGAAGTAGATACTGTTGGGAGCCACCTAAATCCTTTGTCGTTATTAACTGACATAGTACTGGGTTGTATTAATTTAACAGGCAAATTGTCATGTTTCTTTGCATTGGTGAATGAAGTTAATGTCATGGGATTAATATAATGAACACAGGTTTTCTTTAAAATCTTGGGTTATTTTGTAACTGGAAATTTGACCCCCATCACCCATTCCATCCCATCCATTGATGGACATTTAGGTTGTTTCCGTGTCTTGGCTATTGTAAATAGTGCTGTAGCGAACATGGGGGTACATAGATCTTTTTGAATTAGTGCTTTTGTCTTCTTCAAATAAATACCCAGAAGTGGATCCATATGGTAGGACATTTTTGTTTTTTAAAGGAACCTCCAAACAGTTTCCCAGTAGTGGCTGCACCAATTTACATTCTCACCAACAAGGGTTCCCTTTTCTCCACATTCTCACCAATACTTATTTCTTGTATTTTTGATAATAGCCATTCTAACAGATGTGAGGCGATATCTCGTGACTCTCATTTGCATTTCCCTGATGATTAGCGATGTTAAGCATCTTTTCATATGTCTGTTGGCCATCTGTGTGTCTTCTTTGAAAAAATGTCTCTTCAGATCCTCTGCTCAGTTTTTAATCGGATTTTGTTTCCCTCTTGAATTATAGGAGTTCTTTATATATTTTGGATATCAACCCCTTATCAGATACAATTGACCCTTCAACAGTTGAAACAACTAGGGGTTGGGGTGCTGACCCCTGAGCAGTTGAAAATCAAGTACTGCTATCTCTGCCTCAGAAACAAAGGAAATGACAAATGACTCACCCAAAGCAGGAAGCAGAAACAGTTTAGATAGAATCAAAACTTAAACCCTGGTTCATTTGATTCCACGTATTATGATTTAGAAGCACACACAAACTTTCCCCCACACTTAAAGATTTGTAAAATGAAAATACAGGTACTATGTTTTTTTTTTTTTTTTTTTTTGCGGTATGCGGGCCTCTCACTGTTGTGGCCTCTCCCGTTGCGGAGCACAGGCTCTGGACACGCAGGCTCAGCGGCCATGGCTCACGGGCCCAGCCGCTCCGCGGCATGTGGGATCCTCCTGGACTGGGGCGCGAACCCGTGTCCCCTGCATCGGCAGGCGGACTCTCAACCACTGTGCCACCAGGGAAGCCCCAGGTACTATGTTTATTGAAAAAAAACAAAACATTAAGTGTACTTGCACAGTTCAAACCCATATTCAGGGGTCAGCTGTGTATGATTTGCAGATATTTTCTCCCTTTTGGTAGGTTGCCTTTTCATTTTGTTGATGGTTTCCTTGGCTTTGTGGTAGCTTTTTACCACTTGTTTATTTTTGATGTATTACCACTTGTTTATTTTTGATGTATTACCACTTGTTTATTTTTGTTTTTGGTATCAAGTCCAAAAAATCATCACCAAGAGCAATGTCAAGGAGCTGACTGCCTATGTTTTCTTATAGGAGTTTTATGGTTTCAGGTCTTACATTCAAGTCTTTAATCCATTTTGTCTCTTTTGCCACAAATTGACCGTATACGCTTGGGTGTATTTCTGGGCTCCCTGTTCTGTTCCGTTGATCTATGTGTCTGCTTTTATGCCAGTACCATACTGTTTTGACTAGTGTAGCTTTGTAATATAGTTGAAATCAGGGAGCATGATGCCTCCAGGTTTGTTGTTTCTCACAATTGCTTTGTCTATTTGGGGCCTTTTGTGGTTCCATACAAATTTTGGGATTGTTTTTTCTATTTCTCGGAAAAGTACCATTGGAATCTTCATATGGATTACACTGAATCTATGGCTTCCTTTGGGTAGTGTGGACATTTTAACAATATTAATTTTTTCATCCCGTGACTACAGAATATCTTTCCATTGTTTGTGCCTTCAATTTCTTTCATTAATGTCATTTAGTTTTCAGTGTAGAGATCTTTCACCTCCTTGGTTAAATTAATTCCTATGTATTATTCTTTATGATGCAGTTGTTAGTGGGATTGTTTTATTAATTTCTCTTTCTGATAGTTTGTTATTAGTATATAGAAATGCAACTGATTTTGTATATTGATTTTATATTCTGCAACTTTACTGAATTTGTTTATTTGTTTAACGTTTTCTTTTGTGGAGTCTGTAGGGTTTTCTATATATAGTATCATGTCATCTGCAAATAGTGACGGTTTTACGTCTTCGCTTCCAATTTGATGTCTTTTATTTTGTTTTCTTGCCTAATTGCTCTGGACTTATATTTTTAATTACAAAGACAAGTGTAGAATTGGCACCTAGTGAAGTAATATTTAGCCTGTGGAGGATTGAAGGAGAGTTGCTTGGACTTAGTTGGAAAAATCCATATGTTTGTGTTTTCTCCTTTTTCAAATGTATTCCATTTTTTTGGTTTTAATTGTGGTAAAATACACATAATATAAAATTTGTCATTTTAACCATTTTTAAGTGTACAGTTAAGTAGTGTTTAATATATTCACATTGTTGTACACCCAATCTCCAGAATTTTTTAATTTTACAAAAACTGAAACTATAGTCATTAAACAACAGCTCCCCATTTCCCCTTCCCCCCAGCCCCTGACAACGAGCATTTTACTTTGTATGAATTCAACTACTCTAGATACCTCATGTGAGTTAGAATCATGTAGTATTTGTCTTTTTGTGACTGACTTACTTCACTTAGCATAATGTCCTCAAGGTGCATCCATGTTATAGGATGTGTCAGAATTTCCTTCCTTTTTAAGTCTGAATAATACTAATGCTGCATTGTATTATATACCACATCTTACCATTTATCTGTTAAGGGACACTTGGGTTGCATTCACCTTTTGGCTGTTGTAAATAAGCTGCTTTGAACATGGATGTTCAGATATCTTTTCAAATCTCCATTTTACCCAGAAGTGCAATTGCTGGATCATATGGTAGTTATATTTAAAAATTTTTTTAATTGAGGTATAGTTGATTTACAATATTATATTAGTTTCAGGTGTACAACATAGTGATTCAAAATGTTTATAGATTATACTCCATTTAAAGTTATTATACATTATTGGCTATTATACATCCCTGTGCTGTACAGTAGATCTTTGTAGCATATTTATTTTATACAGTTATATATATATATTTTTTTTTTTTTTGGTGGTATGCGGGCCTCTCACTGTTGTGGCCTCTCCCGTTGCGGAGCACAGGCTACGGATGCGCAGGCTCAGCGGCCGTGGCTCACAGGCCCAGCTGCTCCGTGGCACGTGGGATCTTTTCCGGACCAGGGCACGAACCCGTGTCCCCTGCATCGGCAGGCGGACTCTCAACCACTGTGCCACCAGGGAAGCCCAATATACACTTACATTTTTGATTTTCAAAATCTGTTTCCAAGGTGACTGCACCATTTTAAAAATTCCCACCAACAGTGTACAAGGATTCCAATTTTTCAATATCCTTGCCAACACTTAATTGTTTTTGCTTTTTTTTTTTTGATAGTAACCATCCTAATGGGTGTGAGGTGTCAAATGTTAGCTTAAAATTTTTTTTCTTCTTCATTATATTGAGTATCAAGCAATAAAAACTGTGAGACTTGTCTCTGGGGGGAGGAAAGAAAAAGAAGAATTTACATTCCATTTTATTCTTCTGTATTTGTTTTTTATGGTTGCTCTAACAACTTATCACAAACTTAAAGCAGAACAAATTTATTACAGTTCTGTAGAAGTCTGACATGGACCTCACTGGGTTAAAATTAAGGTGTTGGCAGGCTTTGAACCTTTTCAAAATTTCTAGAGGAGGATCTCTTTCCTTATATTTTCCAGTTTTGGGAGGCTGCCTGCTCTCCTTGCCTTGTGGCCCCCATCCTCCATCTTCAGAGCCATCAATTATGGGGAAGTCCCTCTAATGCTTCAGTCCGTCTGGTTCTCAGATACACTTTATGAGAACTCTTATGATTAGGTTGGGCCCACCCAGACAATTCAGGATAAGCTCTGCATCTCTGGGTCCTTAACTTAGATAAATTTGTGTAGTCCCTTTTGCTATTTAAGGTAACGTATTCACGGGTTCTGGACATTAAGGCATGGACACCTTGGGGACAGGTGGGGGGGCATTATTCTGTATACCATGTCTGCTCACAATTATTCTAACTGCCATACTTTAAGAAGATGTTACTAAAATCATTTCCAGGGTTAGGATTTATTAGTACATGTATTTTTTGAATAGTTTTGGTTTTAGCACCTTTTTTGTTAGCTTTTTTCCGATAAATTACTAGTGACCAGTTCTGGTTGCCAATTCCCGGAGACAGGTTTTTATCTTACTTGATTTCATTTCAGAGAAATTGTTGGCCATTCTCTTTTTTTTTTTTTGTGGTACGCGGGCCTCTCACTGTTGTGGCCTCTCCCGTTGCGGAGCACAGGCTCTGGATGCACAGGCTCAGCGGCCATGGCTCCCGGGCCCAGCCGCTCCACGGCATGTGGGATCTTCCCAGACCGGGGCACGAACCCGCGTTCCCTGCATCGGCAGGTGGACTCTCAACCACTGCGCCACCAGGGAAGCCCGGCCATTCTCTTTTGAAGCTTTCTGTATTCCATTATAGCATTCTCCTCTATCTTTTTTATAAATTATAAAATACTTCAAATTTATAGAAAAGTACAGAGATTATGAATTTATTAGAAATATAACACCTGTTAATATTTTGCCATATTTTCATACATCCCTTTTCAGCTTTTATTCTGAAATATTTGATACATTGAAAGCAATATGTATAAGTTATGTGGCCACACTAATAAAATGAGCACTCAGGAATCTACCACCAATTTAAGAAATAGAATGTTACCAGCACTGTTGAATATAGTGCATGCTTTTCACCATTGCATTCCCCAAGGTTAATGACTATCCTGAATTTTGTTTATCATTCCTTTGATTTAATTAATTGTTTTGCATGTACGTATAAAATTACACCCCTTATTTCTTTTTCTTTTTTCATACTTCTCTCATCCTTTTTCAGAGTAAATGGTTCTTGTTCTACTTCTCTAGTATCTTATCTTTTCCCCCCAAAATTTTTAATGAAGTAAAATTTATGTAATATAAAAGTTACAGTTTTAACCATTTAAAAGTATATAATTCAAAGGTTTTTGGTACACAGTTGGCCCTTGAATAACTCAGGGGTTAGGGGCCCTGACGCCCCTCACATGTAGAAAAATTTGGATAAAATTTATAGTTGGCTCTTTGTATACAGCTTTCATCCCTATTGTCAGTTTTGCATCCATGGATTCAACCAACCGAGGATCATGTAGTAATGCAGTACTTACTGTTGAAAAAAATTCACATGTAAGTGGACCCATGCAGTTCAAATCCATATTGGTAAATGGTCAACTGTATTCATAATGTGGTGCAACTGTAACCACTATCTAATGCCAGAACATTTTTTAAAAATTTTATTTTATTCATTTATTTAATTTTTGGCTGCATTGGGTCATCACTGCTGCACGGGGGTTTTCTCTAGTTGCTGAGAGCGGGGCTACTCTTTGTTGCAGTGTGTGGGCTTCTCTTGTTGTGGAGCACGGGCTCTAGGCGCATGGGCTTCAGTAGTTGTGGCACACGGGCTTCAGTAATTGTGGCTCACGGGCTCTAGAGCGCAGGCTCAGTAGTTGTGGCACACGGACTTAGTTGCTCCGCGGTATGTGGGATCTTCCCAGACCAGGGCTCGAACCCGTGTCCCCTGCATTGGCCGGCGGATTCTTAACCAGTGCGCCACCAGGGAAGCCTAATGCTAGAACATTTTTATCAATCCGGAAATAAATCACATACATCCCAATATATTCCCCTCCCCCTCTATACCCTGGTAATCAGTAATATACTTTCTGTCTCTGTGGATTTGCCTTTTGTTGAGTTGACACTACATGTAGAGGGAGTTCGTGTCTGGTTCCTTTTACTTGGCATAATGTTTTCCATATTTAAGCATAAGTTTTGTCTATGTTGTAGCACATATCAGCACTTCATTCTTTTTTCTATGGCTTGATGATACAAATTATATGAATATACATCACATTTGGTTTATCCAGTCATCAGTTGATGGACATTTGGGTTGTTTCCACTTCTTGACTGGTATGAAACTGCTGTGAACTTTCACACAGGTTTTTGTGTGAACATATTTTTTAAATTTGTCTTGTGTATATACTTAGGATAGAATTGCTGGGTCATTATGGTAACTCCTGTTTAACTTTTTGAGGAACTGCCAAACTATTTCCCACAGCAGCTGTACTACTTTACATTTCCATTAGTAGTATATGAGGGTTCTAACTTCACCACATCCTCACCAAGACTTGTTATTTTCTATTTTTTTTCCCTAGCCATCCAAGTGAGTGTGAAATGGTATCTTATTGTGGTTTCAATTTGCATTTACCTTATGACTAATGAATTAGCATCTTTTCATGTTCTTTTTGGCCATTTGTATATTTTCTTTTGAGAAAAATCTATTTATATCTTCTTGTATCAATTTTTGTAGTTTGGATATTTCTAAGAATTTGCCCATTTCATCTGGATTTTTAAATTTGTTGGCATACAGTTATTCATAGTATTCTCTTCATAATCCTTTAAAAATTTTTTTGGTAATATGGGTAGTAATATCCCCTTTTATTCCTGATTATAGTATATTTGAGTCCTTTTTCCTTTTTCCTTTGTCATTTAAGCTGAAGTTTAGCAATTTTGTTCTTTTCTTTTAATTGGAGTATAATTGCTTTATATGCCATTTTGTTCTTTTAATCCAACTTGTGATTTCATTCTTTTTTTAAAAATAGTTTTCCTGTTCTTTATTGTATTTCTGCTATTTATTTTTTTTCTTCCTTCTGCTTGCTTTGAGTTTTATTTGCTCTTCTTTTTCTGATTCCTTAAGATAGGAGGTTAGATTATTTATTTCAGATCTTTTTTTTGAAAGTAGGTCTTTACAGCAATGTCTTCCTGAGAGTATTGACAGTATCTTTTACGATTTCTTTGTGTACCTCTTGTTTTATTCCCAGTATCCTCTCCTCTACTTATTCACTTCTCATTCTATGCCTATTCTGTTGGAAGATATCTTATTCATACCTACAGATTGAGCAGTCATCTATATTCGTTAGATTGCCAAATCTCTGCCTCCAGTGTAGAATTTTATCTTGATTTTCAGACTCATTCCCAACAACGTAATAAACCTCAGTTCTTCTTACATTCCCACTCTAAGCCTGCTTCTTCTCTGGTGTTCCTTATCTGTATATGATAGATTAAAAGAATTAAAAGTTCTAAACCAGAGTTATGCTAGGGACTTAAAGAAATGAGAGGGAAGAGTTTAGTTTGTCACCATTTGTTTTTTTAAAGGTTTTTCCTGTTATTCGTCACTTTAACTTGTCTTTTCCTTTATGTTTCCACTGCTCCTGCTTTGGCAATTCTGCGTAATTTGTTATATGAACTCTTTCAGCAACCTCTTAACCTTTATTCTGTTATCCAGCTCATTCTCTAGGTGTTACCAGAATCTATTAGGGTCTATGTAAAGATGCAGATCAGGGACTTCCCTGGTGGTCCAGTGGGTAAGACTTCAGGCTCCCAATGCAGGGGGCCCAGGTTCCATCCCTGGTAAGGGAACTAGATCCCACGTGCATGCCGCAACTAAGAGGTCTGCATGCCACAACTAAAGATACCACATGCCGCAACTAAGACCTGGTGCAGCCAAAATAAATTAATGTATGAATAAATAAATATTAAAATTTTTTTTTAATAAATAAAGATGCAGATCAGACCATGTCACTGTCTTACTTAAATCCTTTAAGGATTTTCTGGTATTAATGGGATAAATTTATATTGTTTAGCAAGGCATAAGGAGTTTTTCTGGCACTGACCTGCCTCTCCAGTCTCATTTCTTCTCTCCCACTTCTTGCTGCATCAGTATAATCTACTCATAGTTTCCCGATAGACTGTTCTCTGCAAAATCTATGATATAGACTTTGGTTGTGTCTGCTGCTGGTATGGCCTTCCTCCTTTCCTTACTAATGAAAGTAGAATTTAAAACTAAGCATAGATTTATCTCCTACAGAGTTTTTTCCAAAGTCTTTTGATAGAATTATTAACTAAAAAACAAAAACAAAGAAAACACTTCTGGGTTCTTGTACATAGTGATCTAATATTTTCTTCATTCTATTTCTACTGCTCCTCCGGACAGTTGTTTTTGTTTCTGTGATCTATATCTTAGTCATATTTGTCGCACATTTGTGAAACTTAAAAAAAAAAAAGACAAACCCATAAACTCTTCCGTTAGAAAGTTGAAATTCTGAAAAGTTGAAGACTGGATTACTTTCATTATTTACTCTCTAGTATCTGATACATCTCAAAATGTTTTATTATATAGAACTTTATAAAATTAAAATTTAGTATTTCACTGAGACTTGTTTTGGAAACTATAAGAACCAAGGAAATATTGTATGTTTAATAGTCATAGATGTTGAATTTTAAGCATCTATCTTGACTTGGTGTTTCTCATAGAGGATCTTAGGACTTAATGGTGGCGGGTTTTTTGAATGTGTGTAAAATATTCCATAAACTTTTTTTTAATGCATATAAATTTTTCCCTTTATTGTGTGTATTTTTATTTTTTTTATTGGAGTATAGTTGCTTTACAATGTTGTGTTAGTTTCTGTTGTATAGCAACATGAATCAGCTGTACGTTGAAATTTGTGTTTCTCAATAAGGAAATAAGAATATCATCAATACAAAGCAAAATACTTGCAGGAAAACACTTCACCAGTATATTTGTAAAAAATAGGCCCAGTGGGTTGAATTTTATGTCATCAGAGAAATTTAGGAAACTTAAGAGTTGAAGAAATAAAATTATTGTACTAACAGAGGAGAAAGAAAACTGAACAGGTAGGAGAAAGATATAATGTAAAAATCTTTTAGTAAATGTTTGAAACTTTTAAGGCAATTTGGAAAGGCAAAATAGTCATTTGACTATTTTAGAAAACAATGTATGGGGGCTGTAAACTTTGAATAGATGTCCATGAAGTGAAGTGCCTTGTATTTCATAACATTTTGCTTTATGGTGGTACCTTGGAACTAGCCAGCTTGAGTAAGAGAATTTAGATTTCACAATATTATTAAACTCTAAGTTTAATTTCTGTTTCATTTGGTAGGTGTATTTAAAATTCTTATAATAATGATGAAACAAGTACTATGTATATAGGGATTACAGTTTAGTTTCATAGTCCAGTTAAAAACTAGCACATCATCAGCCTGGTTTTCATCATCCTATTTCAGGTATGATTTTGCTCTAGTGCTTTCTAGGTGGTTTAATAATTTATTTATTTGTTCATAGTTTTTCTTCCTCACTGGAGTATAAAGCTGTTTAGCATAGGAATTGAGTTTTTTCTTTATTTCATTGGTATTTAGTTCATCATCTAATAGACTCTCCATTAATGTTAAATGAATAAATTGTCGTCAGTTACTACACAGCCCTTGAATAGGTTTTATATATTCTTTGTAATGTGTTTATTTTCTTCAGGAACTAAACTTTGCCTTAGGCAGTCTTGTTTCTGTCAGAGTAGGAACTTGGTTCTTTGCTGCAGTAATGGAGTTGCTTCATTTGTTTGTCTTGGCAGTTCTCACTTTTAATATAACTTTGAAATAGAAGATAAAAGTAGCTAGAGAGCTTGGATCTGTTTTCACCACAGTAACATTGCTAATTGATTTCTGTGCCTGTTTCCTACGCTGTTGAATGCCCTTTAATTATGGCGCCCGGAATTTGTCACAGCCACGCTCATCAAACACATCTCACTTGATGGAGGCGGCAAAGTAATGCCAACCAGTTATTCATAGATTTCTCCTATAGGATTGAGAGTAATAGGGATGCTAATTGATTTTGGGGGTGAACATTCTCCCTCAAATATGGGATCCTATCCAGGTTTTTTCAGAATAGTTTGTAGGAAACTAGATTTTTATTCTTCATATGTGTCCCCTTTTCGTTTCAGGGAAGCATTGAGATGTAGGGATTTAAGAACAAAGATGAGTAGTTATCAGACAGAACAGTTCTGTAGTACATCTGTGAATCATTTGAGAGTCACTGTGTGGGGGCTTCCCTGGCGGTGCAGTGGTTAGGACTCCAAGCTTCCAGTGCTGGGGACGTGGGTTCCATCCCTAGTTGGGGAACTAAGATCTCACATGCTGCTCGGCGCTGCCAAAAAAAAAAAAAAAGATTCACTATGTGTAATGAGGCATTACTGATGGCAGAAGCTGTCTCTGTGAACAGTGTGGAGATTGAGAACAGTGGATCTAGATTATTCTAGATCTAATTTCTTTTTAATCACAATAGACTTGTTTTTCCTTCTTACCCAATTAGTTGGTGTGTTATTTTTATACAATAAATTGTTAACATCCCAGGATACAGCAAATGCTGCTGTTTGTTTCAATGTTTGTTCCTGTGTAGGAAGGAATTTGACTGATTACTGTATAGCCTTGCTAAGTAGTATAAGACATATACTATAGATAAGACAGTAAGACTTTTTCTATTTCAAAGCATCCAAGCTACTTTGTCTCTTGGATCTCTTTAAGTTCCTGAAAGGTAGCCTTCAGAGACTCTTAAGTGATAAACAGAGAAGGATATTAACATTTGGATGGTGAATCAGCCACTGGGGAGATAAAGTCATTTTCAGTATGCATGTACTTATAAAGTGAAATGAATTTATAAGCATCTCATTGAAACTCCAAGAGAAGAAGACCCTGAAAAGTTCTTATTGAGTGAAGGAATTAGTGTAAATGGAAATGAATTTATAAGAATTACTTTTTTTTAAAAGAACATTGCATTTATTAATTTGAAAAGTCGACCCAAATACTCACTGTCCATTTTTAAATGCCAAGGCTATTACATTTCCACTAAGATATATAAATTTGTTTGAAAAAATCACCTTTCAAATGTCAAAAATGTCTAATCAAATACTTTTTTTCAGGGTAGATTCCTTGGCTGTTGAAATGAGAAGCTATTAGCACACATGATTTGTGTTTAGTATATTATAGGTGTGTCCTTGATCATTTATATCCCCTCAGTACTCCGGCAGCTCCCCTTAAACTCTAGTTTCTGATCATGTCTGTCCATTTATCCTCTCATCCAAAACAAACCCAAATAAAATCTCAGCAGGCCAAATCCCTCTCCATACATGCAGCAGACACTATCCCCAACCCTTCTTCTACCCTGCTGGAAATGGTAAGAAGTTGCTCTTTTTTTTTTTAACATCTTTATTGGAGTATAATTGTTTTACAATGGGTGTTAGTTTCAGCTTAATAACAAAGTGAATCAGTTATACATATACATACGTTCCCATATCTCTTCCCTCTTGTGTCTCCCTCCCTCCCACCCTCCCTATCCCACCTCTCTAGGTGGTCACAAAGCACCGAGCTTTAAATTAATTAAATGGTACTGCCATTGATAATATCTTTATTTAGGGTGCTACCTTTTTATTTTAGTGAAAAATAAATTTATAATGATTGAAAATTCCCCTTCCCCCCTTTTTGACTTTAACCCTACTGAGTTTTCCTCCTCATAATGTCTTAAGTTCCTCAACTTGTCTATCATGGTAGTTTTTAGGAACTGGTTATTAAAAATTCAAAATTAAAGTGTGTCCTTTCTTTAGACAGAGATGACAATTCTACACTAACAAAGCAGGAACTTAAATTCATAGGTATATAGCAAACTCAAGCATGATTCTAAAGGTAATAGTGTTAAATTAATCCTAATGTACCTTGGAAGACTTCACATATAAAGCAGTATTAGAGATCTGTAGTCACAGAAATGATAGCTGAAAGGAATTCTCCATAATTTTGGATGGTTGGTGGGATGAAGAATTTTATGATGTTCTTATTGTTTTACTTGTTTGGATTTGTTATATTAAGACATGGTACGGTGGGTTTTAGGGTTCCTTAACTATTTACCTGTCAGGGTCTAGACACCTTAAGTCTTTGATTTTTTTTTCCTTTCTTTTTTTTTTTTTTTTTTTTTTTTTTGCTGTGCGCGGGCCTCTCACTGCTGTGGCCTCTCCCGCTGTGGAGCAGAGGCCCCGGACGCGCAGGCTCAGCAGCCATGGCCCACGAGCCCAGCCGCTCTGCGGCATGCGGGATCCTCCTGGACCGGGGCACGAACCCGCGTCCCCTGCATCGACAGGCGGACTCTCAAACACTGCGCCACCAGGGAAGCCCCAAGACTTTGATTTTTTAAGAACACTTTCTACAACTGTGACCCTTCTCTCTCACTGAGTGAAAGAAGAATCTGAACCATATTCTATGATTTATAATAATTATCTAATTCTGTAATGTGTCTCTAATACTTCTGGAATAGTTTGAGAGTGAGCGTGTGTATTCTGAATCCACTACTCTTAACCAATTAATGTATGCATCTACTCCACCCCTTTCTCTCTCCTTAAACCCTTAGTTTCACATATTAATAAAAGGAATCTTGCAGGCTGTATCTGCAATACGATGCATTCCTTCTAAAGAGTGTCGAAACTATTTTTCATTTGACAAGTATGTATTAAGTTCTTTCTATATCTAAGATCCTGGTTAGTTGCTTTGGCAGAAATAAGTATATACTGTAAATGGATCCTGCCTTTAGGAAAGATAAAATCTAAAAGGAAAAGAAATGTGTATATAAATAATTTCAAGATACGTAGTTTTAACTTCTTTAATGATCTACAGTATAATAAGAGTTCAGGGTCAGAGGAAATTACTTTCAACTGAGGGAAGGAGATGTCCAGAGAATGTAACATTTTACCTGATGCTTAAAGAGCATGTAGAATTTAGCTATATGGAGAATAGGGATCGGGGCCAGACTCCTAATCTCAGGAATACAAACCAGCACAAGCAGTGGCACATAAATGAGAATACACAGGGGCTTCCCTGGTGGCACAGTGGTTGAGAGTCCGCCTGCCGATGCAGGGGACACGGGTTCGTGCCCCGGTCCGGGAAGATCCCACATGCCGTGGAGCGGCTGGGCCCGTGAGCCATGGCCGCTGAGCCTGCGCATCCGGAGCCTGTGCTCCGCGACGGGAGAGGCCACGGCAGTGAGAGGCCTGCGTACCGCAAAAACAAAAAAAAAAGAGAATAAGCAGGCTGTGTAAAGTGATGGTGATACTGCTATTTGATATGAATTAAGAAAAATAACACCCTTAGATACTAGGCCAAAGGGTTGAGAGTAGTTAGTGTTTGAGCTGGGAAAAAAAGATAAAACCTGTTGTTTAGGAAGGTTCATCTGGCTGTAGCATATAAAAAGATTAAAAGGAGCTAATGCTGGAACAGAGAAACCAATTAGATTTTTAATATAACGTAGCCAAATGTATTGAGTGCCTGAATGAGAATAATGAAGTCAGACTGATGGGACATATATTACCCAGGAAGAAACTGGTAGTAATTGTCAATGAACTGAATGGCAGGAGCTTGGGAAGGATGGGTATTCATTTACTAACAAGGTATTTAGGTAGAGACGTTTAGCATGCAAATGGATAGATGAGATTAGAGTTTGCGCATGAAGGAGTATTGATAGTAGTCCTCCACATAGGGGTAAATAACTAAAACTCCAAGATTGGTCAAGGCTGAGAAATATTGATAGAGAAGAAGAAGAAAGGTTGGATCAGGTTTATTTTAAGATAGGAAAGTCAGGGTGGAAAGGAAGACTCTAGAAAGATCAAGGATCAAGACATAAGAGGAGAATATTTGATGGACCAAAGAATGTGGACAGATAGGAAGAGATCAAGTGAACAAGTAGAAAACAAGTAGAAACATTCAATGTAAAAAACCCCACAGTATTCATAATTTTGGATTAATGCATGTTTAAATTAGTAGAAATTTTAAAAGTAGCCTTTTCCCTCCAAAAGAAATGATTGTTACTTTCAGGTATGTGTAGTAACTTGAATGTGTTTACTACAAAAGTGGTATCCTTTTAGTGTACTTCAGAATAATGTTTTAATGATTATATGAGTAACAAATAATGATACCTATATATGTAAAGATTATGGTTCTGAGCTACAGTATTTTCTTTTGTAATACTGTCTCCTGAGAAGTTACCTCCTCTCCTTTTGTCAAAAATGTGTCTGTCTGTCTCTCATTGTATTCTCTGCCTTCGCCTAACTGAATCAGTCACCAAGTGGTACCCTTCTAAATATTTTTTCTAATTAATTAATTTGAAGCTTCCTAGATATGACTTTTATATGTGATTTCTTTATTATTTTCAGACTCCATCTTCTTCTTCATGGCCATGGGTTGGTTCAGATCCTTACTTAACCTCTTTCACAGATTATTGTGATATACTAGACTCCTTTTGGTTTTGTCAGTATACCTAGAGTTGGTCAGGTGGGCTGACCCAAGACACTATCTCAGAAATGAAGGTAGGAAAGAATGTTATTTAATCATTAATGGTAAAAACATAAACTGTCAAGAATGCCAAATGTTGCTTGTCTTATTCTTCCTTAAAATAATCTTGGGAAACACATCATAATTGGGAAGTTACTTGCTTAGTGAATCTGCTACCAGAATAAGGAGTTAGTTTATGTTTAAAGACTGTCACCATCTTGATAACATTCTTTTTTCTCTCTTTATAATGCAGTTCATTGCTTTGCAGCTTCCTTTTACATTAATGTCAGGTCATGTGTTTTCTGAAAATCTGTCCCAATCACCTCGATTAAACCTGGAGTTATAGACCATGTCTTATGGTGAGCTGTTTCTATAGATGGCCGATATTACTTGTTTCACATTCATAGGGTCATTTTATTTCAGGATATCTAGATTTATGTATATACCTATTTCTGACAGAATAGTATATTTATATAATAACAACTCAGTATTTGGAATTATGTTTCTCAGATTTCTCTCCAGGATGCTTGTAATATTAGGTGCAACTAATATTTTTATTCAAAAGTGTATTAGGAAACTTATATTGAAAGTTGTTTCTGCGTGTGTCAAGATTTAGGAGACTAAAAATCTGATCTACCCAGATCAGTCCTTAAAGCAACTTTGGAGAGGAAACAAATCAGTGTAATAAACATATAAAGACGTAAGGGAAAATAATTTGAAACAAAGAAAATATTATAAACGGAAAGAAGTAGAAATTTTAGGTATGGAAGACTATTTTAATGGTTGAAGTAAAGAATGCAATATATGGGATAAATACAGCCAAGGAAGAAAATAATTAATGGAAAGTTCAGATTAAGGAAATCCCTAGAAAGGCAGAGAGGATCTATATATAAAAAATGAAAACAATATCATATGGAGGATAGAAGTAGAATCCAGGTAACAGGAGCCCCAGAAAGGTGGAGAGAGAAGGATGGAGAAGAGGAAAATAACCTGAAGAAATAATGGAGGTAAACTTCCTTAAAAAAAAAAAAAAATGAGGTCTTAGATTGAAACAGCCCATGAAGTGTCAAAGAAAAGAGTGAAGGAGGGCTTCCCTGGTGGCACAGTGGTTAAGAAACCGCCTGCCAATACAGGGGACACAGGTTCGAGCCCTTGTCCGGGAAGATCCCACATGCCACGGAGCACCTAAGCCCAATGTGCCACAACTACTGAGCCTGCGCTCTAGAGCCCGCGAGCCACAACTACTGAGTCCGTGTGCCACAACTACTGAGTCTGCGCGCCTAGAGCCTGTGCTCCGCAACAAGAGAAGCCACCTCAATGAGAAGCCTGAACACCGCAACTAGAGAAAGCCTGTGCACAGCAACGAAGACCCAACGCAGTCATAAACAAACAAACAATCTTCATCTGGACACATTATTGGGAAATTTAGACATATCAAAGAAATACATGGGGGCTTCCCTGGTGGCGCAGTGGTTGAGAGTCTGCCTGCCGATGCAGGGGACACAAGTTCGTGCCCCGGTCCGGGAAGATCCCACGTGCCGCGGAGCGGCTGAGCCCATGAGCCATGGCCGCTGAGCCTGCGCTTCTGGAGCCGTGCTCCGCAACGGGAGAGGCCACGGCAGTGAGAGGCCCGCGTACCGCAAAAAAAAAAAAAAGAAAGAAATACATGGACTATTGTGAAGTGCTTCTTGGGGAGATTTAAAAGGTCTAAATAGAAGTGATTACTATTCTAAGGAAATGGTACAACATATGAAAAAGCTAGACTTACAGATAGATTTATCATGACAAAAAAAGTGGAAGGACTGGGAATGTGAAAATTATACTCCTATTTCTTGTAGTATCTCCTGGATTTGATTATCAAGTTTTATTTAGGAAGTTTACCTAAGTAACTTGAAAATATATCCAGGATATATTTTCCCAGACACCAAACCCAGGACAACAAATTGTATATTATTATGCATAAATAATAATTATATGGTAAAGGACTGTTGATTCCTTATAATATGATGCTTGTTTTCTTGGTGCTCAGATTCTAGTTGGAAGAGTCAGAAATGTAAATGAGTAATTACAGAATAAAATGTTAGACAAAATTATCATAGTGGATATGTTAAAGATTTATGTTATAGATTTGAGAGTAGTTTTTTCCTTGTCTTCATTTCCTAAAATTGAATATGGTCATTATATTCATTCATTCCATGCCGGGTCGTAGTTGCTGCATGTGGGGTCTTCATTGCAGCATGCGGACTTCTTAGTTGCGGCGTGTGGACTTTAGTTGCTGCACGCGAACTCTTTACTTGCAGCATGCCTGCGGGATCTAGTTCCCCGACCAGAGATCGAATCCAGGCCCCCTGCATTTGGAGCACAGAGTCTTACCGATTGGACCACCAGGGAAGTCCTTATGTTTTCAATTAAATCACAAAACATTTTGATGAAGAATGGCAAATTGTTTTAATAGCTGCCACACCTAATAAGATTATGTTCTTCATTTTAATTGGCAATTTTTCTTTTCCTATTAAACCTTCCTTTTAACTTCCTTAAGCTAAAGAAACAGAACAAAAAAATCACTGTGTAATGAACTTCATGTTTCTCATCTAGGATTATGATTGATACTAATTTATGTGTGTCTTATCTCTTCTTAGTGAAGTACTCTCTTCATTAAACTGACCATATATATATATATATATTTTTTTTTAAATGGATGACCACAAGAAAAGCAACAATGACAGCAATTACCAAACACGAAACACACTCATACTGTGTCATAATATTGACATTCATTCCAGTAATCCTCCTCTGTAACAGCTCCTTTACTTTGCAGTGAGAATTGATTTGTATATTTTTTGCCTCTGAATCCTTGTGGGATTTTTTTTTTATTCAAACAGAAAGTCAAAAAAATTATAATCATCCTCATCAGTTCACTCAGTCCCATGTAATTAATTTTTTTTCATCTTGATCTTTTGTTAGCACTTTTATGAATTCATCAGTTTTCCATTAGAGTTGTGAAAATGCTTATTCATTCAGTTCAGCATTATAGTCAGTTACCAGAAACCTGTACTTGTCAGAGTCTCTTCCGTGAATTCCTTGAAGATGAAACCCGTTTATAGGAACATATTTGCAAAAGCATCAGAGTACACCCAGAACTGTCTGTAAATGACAAAAGACTTAAAGATGACCATGGTTAAAGATTTGATGAAAGTTCATAATAATGCAGTTGACAAGGAAATTTAGTTATTTCTGAGATATACATTTTAAAGTAATAGCTAGAATTATGACTTACAACATTATACCAGAACGTATAAGATTTTTAGAAATTTCATGTAATGTCTGAAACATTTATATTAACATATTTCCATACAAATACTTGAAAGAAAGTTTAATATTAGTTGTTTTTTTCTGTTTGTTTTTATATACTGCAGGTTCCTATTAGTTATCAGTTTTATACACATCAGTGTATACATTGTCAATCCCAGTCGCCCAATTCATCACACCACCATCCCCACCCACCGTGGCTTTCCCCCCTTGGTGTCCATACATTTGTTCTCTACATCTGTGTCTCAATTTCTGCCCCACAAACCGCTTCATCTGTACCATTTTTCTAGGTTCCGTATATATGCATTGATATGCGATAGTTGTTTTTCTAACTTAATTTCACTCTGTATGACAGTCTCTAGATCCATCCACATCTCAACAAATGACTCAATTTCGTTTCTTTTTATGGCTGAGTAATATTCCATTGTATATATGTACCACTTCTTCTTTATCCATTCCTCTGTCGATGGGCATTTAGGTTGCTTCCATGACCTGGCTATTGTAAACAGTGCTGCAGTGAACATTGGGGTGCATGTATGTGTCTTTGAATTATGGTTTTCTCTGGGTATATGCCCAGTAGTGGGATTGCTGGATCATATGGTAATTCTATTTTTAGTTTTTTAAAGGAACCTCCATACTGTGCTCCATAGTGGCTGTATCAATTTACATTCCCACCAACAGTGCAAGAGGGTTCCCTTTTCTCCACACCCTCTCCAGCATTTGTTGTTGGTAGATTTGCTGATGATGCCCATTCTAAGTGGTGTGAGGTGATACCTCATAGTTTTGATTTGCATTTCTCTAATAATTAGTGATGTTGAGCAGCTTTTCATGTGCTTCTTGGCCATCTGTATGTCTTCTTTGGAGAAATGTCTATTGAGGTCTTCTGCCTATTTTTTTTTTTTTCTGCCTATTTTTTGATTGGGTTGTTTGTTTCTTTAATATTGAGCTGCATGAGCTGTTTATATATTCTGGAGATTAATCCTTTGTCTGTTGATTCATTTGCAAATATTTTTTCCATTCTGAGGGTTGTCTTTTCGTCTTGTCTGTGGTTTCCTTTGCTGTGCAAAAGCTTTGAAGTTTCATTAGGTCCTATTTGTTTATTTTTGTTTTTATTTCCATTACTGTAGGAGGTGGATCAAAAAAGATCTTGCTGTGATTTATGTCAAAGAGTGTTCTTCCTATGTTTTCCTCTAAGAGTTTTATAGTGTCCAGTCTTACATTTAGGTCTCTAATCCATTTTGAGTTTATTTTTGTGTATGGTGTTAGGGAGTGTTCTAATTTCATTCTTTTACATGTAGCTGTCTAGTTTTCCCAGCACCACTTATTGAAGAGACAGTCTTTTCTCCATTGTATGTCTTTGCCTCCTTTGTCATAGATTAGTTGACCCTATGTGTATGGGTTTATCTCTGGGCTTTCTATCTTGTTCCATTGATCTATGTTTCTGTTTTTGTGCCAGTACCATATTGTCTTGATTACTGTAGCTTTGTAGTATAGTCTGAAGCCAGGGAGTCTGATTCCTCCAGCTCTGTTTTTTTCCCTCAAGACTGCTTTGGCTATTCGGGGACTTTTGTGTCTCCATACAAATTTTGAGATGATTTGTTCTAGTTCCGTAAAAAATGGCATTGGTAATTTGACAGGGATTGCATTGAATCTGTAGATTGCTTTGGGTAGTATAGTCATTTTCACAATATTGATTCTTCCTATCCAAGAACATGGTATATCTCTCCATCTGTTGGTATCATTTTAAATTTCTTTCATCAGTGTCTTATAGTTTTCTGCATACAGGTCTTTTGTCTCCCTAGGTAGGTTTATTCCTAGGTATTTTATTCTTTTTGTTGCAATGGTAAATGGGAGTGTTTCCATAAATTCTCTTCCAGATTTTTCATCATTAGTATATAGGAATGCAAGTGATTTCTGTGCATTAATGTTGTATCCTACAACTTTACCAAATACATTGACTAGCTCTAGTCGTTTTCTGGTGGCATTTTTAGGATTCTCTATGTATACTATCATGGCAGCTGCAAACAGTGACAGTTTTATTTCTTCTTTTCCAATTTGTATTCCTTTTATTTCTTTTTCTTCTCTGATTGCTGCGGCTAGGACTTCCAAAACAATGTTGAATAATAGTGGTGAGAGTGGACATCCTTGTCTCATTCCTGATCTTAGAGGAAATGCTTTCAGTTTTTCACCATTGAGAATGATGTTTGCTGTTTGTCATATATGGCCTTTATTATGTTGAGGTAGGTTCCCTCTATGCCCACTTTCTGGAGAGTTTTTTTTTTTTGCAGTACACGGGCCTCTCACTGTTGTGGCCTCTCCCGTTGTGGAGCACAAGCTCTGGATGTGCAGGCTCAGCGGCCATAGCTCATGGGCCTAGCTGCTCCGCGGCATGTGGGATCTTCCCGGACCGGGGCACGAACCCGTGTCCCCTGCATCGGCAGGCAGACTCTCAACCACTGCACCACCAAGGAAGCCCTCTGGAGAGTTTTTATCATAAATGGGTGTTGCATTTTGTCAGAAGCTTTTTCTGCATCTATTGAGATGGTCATATGATTTTTCTTCAATTAGTTATCATGGTGTATCACGATTGATTTGCATATATTGAAGAATCTTTGCATCCCTGGGATAAATCCCACTTGATCATGGTGTATGATCCTTTTAATGTGTCATTGGATTCTGTTTGCTAGTATTTTGTTGAGGATTTTTGCATCTATATTCATCAGTGATATTGGCCTGTAATTTTTTTTTGTAGTATGTTTGTCTGGTTTTGGTATCAGGGTGATGGTGGCCTCATAGAATGAGTTTGGGAGTGTTCCTTCCTCTGCAATTTTTTGGAAGAGTTTGAGAAGGATGGGTGTTAGCTCTTCTCTAAATGTGTGATTGAATTCAGCTGTGAAGCCATCTGGTCCTGGACTTTTGTTTGTTGGAAGATTTTTAATCACAGTTTCAATTTCATTACTTGTGATAGGTCTGTTCATATTTTCTGTTTCTTCCTGGTTCAGTCTTAGAAGGTTACACCTTTCTAAGAATTTGTCCATTTCTTCCAGGTTGTCCATTTTATTGGCATAGAGTTGCTTGTAGTAGTCTCTTAGGATGCTTTGTATTTCTGCGGTGTCTATTGTAACTTCTCCTTTGTCATTTCTAATTTTTTTGATTTGAGTCCTCTCCCTCTTTTTCTTGATGAGTCTGGCTAATGGTTTATCAATTTTGTTTATCTTCTCAAAGCACCAGCTTTTAGTTTTATTGATATTTGCTATTGTTTTTTGTTTCTATTTCATTTATTTCTGCTCTGGTCTTTATGATTTCTTTCCTTCTGCTAACTTTGGGTTTTATTTGTTCTTCTTTCTCTAGTTCCTTTAGTTGTAAGGTTAGATTGTTTATTTGAGATGTTTCTTGTTTCTTGAGGTAGGCTTGTATAGCTATAAACTTCCCTCTTAGAACTGCTGTTGCTGCATCCCATAGGTTTTGTATCACTGTGTTTTCATTGTCATTTGTCTCTAGGTTGAGTGCTTCAGTGATCTCTTGGTTATTTAGTAACGTATTGTTTAGCCTCCATGTGTTTGTGTTTTTTACTTTTTTTCCCCTGTAATTCATTTCTAATCTCATAGGGTTGTGGTCAGAAAAGATGCTTGATATGATTTCAGTTTTATTAAATTTACTGAGGCTTGATTTGTGACCCAAGATGTGATCTATTCTGGAGAATGTTCCATGCCCACTTGAGAAGAAAGTGTAATCTGCTGTTTTTGGATGGAATGTCCTATAAATATCAATTAAATCTATCTGGTCTGTTGTGTCATTTAAAGCTTGTGTTTCCTTATTTATTTTCATTTTGGATGATCTGTCCATTGGTGTAAGTGAGGTGTTAAAGTCCCCCACTATTATTGTGTTACTGTCGATTTCCTCTTTTATAGCTGTTAGCAGTTGCCTTATGTATTGACGTGCTCCTATGTTGGGTGCATATATATTTATCATTTTTATATCTTATTCTTGGTTTGATCCCTTGATCATTATGTAGTGTCCTTCCTTGTCTCTTGTAACATTCTTTATTTTAAAGTCTATATTACCTGATATGAGTATTGCTACTCCAGCTTTCTTTTGATTTCCATTTGCATGGAATATCTTTTTCCATCCCCTCACTTTCAGTCTGTATGTGTCCCTAGGTCTGAAGTGGGTCTCTTGTAGGCAGCATATATATGGGTCTTGTTTTTGTATCCATTCAGAAAGCCTGTGTCTTTTGGTTGGGGCATTTAATCCGTTCACATTTAAGGCAATTATCAATATGTATGTTCCTGTGACCATTTTCTTAATAGTTTTGGGTTTGTTTTTGTAGGTCCTTTTCTTCTCTGTGTTTCCCACTTAGAGAAGTTCCTTTAGCATTTGTTGTAGAGTTGGTTTGGTGGTGCTGCATTCTCTTAGCTTTTGCTTGTCTGTAAAGCTTTTGATTTCTCCATCGAATCTGAATGAGATCCTTGACTGGTAGAGTAATCTTGGTTGTAGGTTCTTCCTTTTCATCACTTTAAGTATATCATGCCACTGTCTTCTGGCTTGTAGTGTTTCTGCTGAGAAATCAGCTGTTAACCTTATGGGGGCTCCCTTGTATGTTATTTTCGTTTTTCCCTTGCATGTTATTTTTCGTTTTTCCCTTGCTGATTTCAATAATTTTTCTTTGTCTTTATTTTTTGCCAATTTGATTACTATGTGTCTCAGCCTGTTTCTCCTTGGGTTTATCCTGTATGGGACTCGCTGTGCTTTCCGGACTTGGGTGGCTATTTCCTTTCCCATGTTAGGGAAGTTTTCGACTATAATCTCTTCATATGTTTTCTTTGGTCCTTTCTCTCTCTATTCTTCTGGGACCTCTATAATGCTAATATTGTTGCGTTTAATGTTGTCCCAGAGGTCTCTTAGGCTGTCTTCATTTCTTCTCATTCTTTTTTCTTTATTCTGTTCCACAGCAGTGAATTCCACCATTCTGTTTTCCAGATCACTTATCCGTTCTTCTGCCTCAGTTATTCTGCTATTGATTTCTTCTAGTGTAGTTTACATTTCAGTTATTCTATTGTTTATCTCTGTTTGTTCTTTAATTCTTCTAGGTCTTTGTTAAACATTTCTTGCATCTTCTCAATCTTTGCCTCCATTCTTTTTCCTAGGTCCTGGATCATCCTCACTATTATAATTCTGAATTCTTTTTCTGGAAGGTTGCATATCCGCTTTATTTAGTTGTTTTTCTGAGGTTTTATCTTTTTCCTTCATCTGGTATATAGCCCTCTGCCTTTTCATCTTGTCTATGTTTCTGTGAGTGTGGTTTTTCTTCCACAGGCTGCAGAACTGTAGTTCTTTTTTCTGCTGTCTGCTCTCTGGTGGATGAGGCTATCTAAGAGGCTTGATGGGAGGGACTGGTGGCAGGTAGAGCTTACTGTTGCTCTGGTGGGCTGAGCTCAGTAAAACTTTAATCCAGTTGACTGTTGATGGGAGTGGCTGGGTTCCCTCCCTGTTGGTTGTTTGGCCTGAGGCCACCCAACACTGGAGCCTACCTGGGCTCTTTGGTGGGGCTAATGGTAGACTCTGGAAGGGCTCACGCCAATGAGTACTTCCCAGAACTTCTTCTGCTAGTGTCCTTGTCCCCACGGCGAGCCACAGCCCCCCCTCCCCCCTAGTCCTGCCAAAGTCCTGCTATCAGTTCCCACTTGGCTTCAAAATCTGATTCTCTAGGAATTCCTCCTCCCGTTTCTGGACCCCCAGTTTTGGAAGCCTGACGTGGGGCTCAGAACCTTCACTCCACTGGGTTGACTTCTGTGGTATAAGTGTTCACCAGTCTGTGAGTCACCCACCCACCAGTTATGGGATTTGATTTTACTGTGATTGCACCCCTCCTACCGTCTCATTGTGGCTTCTCCTATGTCTTTGGATGTCGGGTATCTTTTTTGGTGAGATCCAGTGTCTTCCTGTCGATGATTGTCCAGCAGCTAGTTGTGATTCTGTGTTCTCGCAAGAGGGAGTAAGAGCATGTCCTTCTACTCTGCCATCTTCGTTCCTCCTCCCATATATATATATATATTTTTGCCGAGCGCGCGCCTCTCACTGTTGTGGCCTCTCCCATTGCGGAGCACAGGCTCCGGACGCACAGGCTCAGTGGCCATGGCTTACGGACCCAGCCGCTCCGCGGCATGTGGGATCTTCCCAGACCGGGGCACAAACCTGTGTTCCCTGCATCGGCAGGCGGACTCTTAACCACTGTGCCACCAGGGAAGCCCTCCCACCTATATTTTTATACTTCGTCTTAGCTAAGTGTTTCTGTAGACAAAATCACACCATGTACGAATTCCTGCCATTGTAGATTCATGATATTACCCTTGAGTGATATTTAAATTGCTTCACAGTGTTAGTACACATCTCTAGGAAGCTCTTAATTTTTGCCATGATTGTTCTTTTTTTTTTTTTAACATCTTTATTAGAGTATAATTGCTTTACAATGGTTTGTTAGTTTCTACTTTACAACAAAATGAATCAGTTATATATATACATATGTTCCCATATCTCTTCCCTCTTGCATCTCCCTCCCTGCCACCCTCCCTATCCCACCCCTCCAGGCGGTCACAAAGCACCGAGCTGATCTCCCTGTGCTATGCAGCTGCTTTGCACTAGCTGTCTACCTTACGTTTGGTAGTGTATATATGTCCATTCCTCTCTCTCGCTTTGTCACAACTTACCCTTCCCCCTCCCCATATCCTCAAGTCCATTCTCTAGTAGGTCTGTGTCTTTATTCCTGTCTTACCCCTAGGTTTTTCATGACTTTTTTTTCTTAAATTCCATATATATGTGTTAGCATACGGTATTTGTCTCTCTCTTTCTGACTTACTTCACTCTGTATGACAGACATTAGGTCTATCCACCTCAATACAAATAGCTCAGTTTCGTTTCTTTTTATGGCTGAGTAATATTCCATTGTGTATATGTGCCACATCTTCTTTATCCATTCATCTGATGATGGACACTTAGGTTGTTTCCTTCTCCGGGCTATTGTAAATAGAGCTGCAATGAACATTTTGGTACATGACTATTTTTGTATTA
The DNA here is from genome assembly GCF_937001465.1 of Orcinus orca. Taxonomy (NCBI): domain Eukaryota; kingdom Metazoa; phylum Chordata; class Mammalia; order Artiodactyla; family Delphinidae; genus Orcinus; species Orcinus orca. The sequence goes on along the minus strand of NC_064560.1, from coordinate 13,720,953 downwards.
TGGTTTTCTCAGGGTATATGCCCAGTAGTGGGATTGCTGGGTTATATGGTAGTGCTATGTGTAGTTTTTTAAGGAACCTCCATACTGTTCTCCACAGCAGCTGTATCCATTTACATTCCCACCAGCAGTGCAAGAGGGTTCCCTTTTCTCCACATCCTCTCCAGCATTTATTGTTTGTAGATATTTTGATGATGGCCATTCTGAGTGGTGTGAGATGATATCTCATGGTAGTTTTGATTTGCATTTCTCTAATGATGAGTAATGTTGAGCATTCTTTCATGTGTTTGTTGGCAGTCTGTATTTCTTCTTTGGAGAAATGTCTGCTTAGGTCTTCTGCCCATTTTTGGATTGGGCTGTTTGTTTTTTGTTATTAAGCTCCATGAGCTGCTTATAAATTTTGGAGATTAATCCTTTGTCAGTTGCTTCATTTGCAAATATTTTCTCCCATTCTGAGGGTTGTCTTTTGGTCTTGTTTATGGTTTCCTTTGCTGTGCAAAAGCTTTGAAGTTTCATTAGGTCCCATTTGTTTATTTTTGTTTTTATTTCCATTTCTCTAGGAGGTGGGTAAAAAAGGATCTTGCTGTGATTTATATGTCATAGAGTGTCCCGCCTATGTTTTCCTGTAAGAGTTTGATAGTTTCTGACCTTAGATTTAGGTCTTTAATCCATTTTGAGCTTATATTTGTGTATGTTGTTAGGGAGTGACCTAATCTCATACTTTTACATGTACCTATCCAGTTTTCCCAGCACCACTTATTGAAGAGGCTGTCCTTTCTCCACTGTACATTCCTGCCTCCTTTATCAAAGATAAGGTGACCATATGTGCATGGGTTTATCTCTGGGATTTTTATCCTGTTCCATTGATCTATATTTCTGTTTTTGTGCCAGTACCATACTGTCTTGATCACTGTAGCTTTGTAGTATAGTCTGAAGTCAGGGAGCCTGATTCTTCCAGCTCCGTGTTTCATTCTCAAGATTGCTTTGGCTATTCGGGGTGTTTTGTGTTTGCATACAAATTGTGAAATTTTTTGTTCTAGTTCTGTGAAAAATGCCAGTGGCAGTTTGATAGGGATTGCATTGAATCTGTAGATTGCTTTAGGTAGTAGACTCATTTTCACAATGTTGATTCTTCCAATCCAAGCACATGGTATATCTCTCCATCTATTTGTATCATCTTTAATTTCTTTCATCAGTGTCTTATAATTATCTGCATACAGGTCTTTTGTCTCCTTAGGTAGGTTTATTCCTAGATCTTTTATGCTTTCTGTTGCAGTGGTAAATGGGAGTGTTTTCTTGATTTCACTTTCAGATTTTTCATCATTAGTGTATAGGAATGCCAGAGATTTCTGTGCATTAATTTTGTATCCTGCTACTTTACCAAATTAATTGATTAGCTCTAGTAGTTTTCTGGTAGCATCTTTAGGATTCTCTATGTATAGTATCATGTCATCTGCAAACAGTGACAGCTTTAGTTCTTCTTTTCCGATTTGGATTCCTTTTCTTCTCTGATTGCTGTGGCTAAAACTTCCAAAACTATGTTGAATAAGAGTGGCGAGAGTGGGCAACCTTGTCTTGTTCCTGATCTTAGTGGAAATGCTTTCAGCTTTTCACCATTGAGGACGATGTTGGCTGTGGGTTTGTCATATATGGCCTTTATTATGTTGAGGAAAGTTCCCTCTATGCCTACTTTCTGCAGGGTTTTTATCATAAATGGATGTTGAATTTTGTCGAAAGCTTTCTCTGCATCTATTGAGATGATCATATGGTTTTTCTCCTTCAATTTGTTAATATGGTGTATCACGTTGATTGATTTGCATATATTGAAGAATCCTTGCATTCCTGGAATAAACCCCAGTTGATCATGGTGTATGATCCTTTTAATGTGCTGTTGGATCTGTTTGCTAGTATTTTGTGGAGGATTTTTGCATCTATGTTCATCAGTGATATTGGCCTGTAGTTTTCTTTCTTTGTGACATCCTTGTCTGGTTTTGGTATCAGGGTGATGGTGGCCTCGTAGAATGAGTTTGCGAGTGTTCCTCCCTCTGCTATATTTTGGAAGAGTTTCAGAAGGATAGGTGTTAGCTCTTCTCTAAATGTTTGATAGCATTTGCCTGTGAAGCCATCTGGTCCTGGGCTTCTGTTTGTTGGAAGATTTTTAATCACAGTTTTAATTTCAGTGCTTGTGATTGGTCTGTTCATATTTTCTATTTTTTCCTGATTCAGTCTTGGCAGGTTGTTCATTTCTAAGAATTTGTCCATTTCTTCCAGGTTGTCCATTTTATTGGCATAGAGTTGCTTGTAGTAATCTCTCATGATCTTTTGTATTTCTGCAGTGTTAGTTGTTACTTCTCCTTTTTCATTTCTAATTCTATTGATTTGAGTCTTCTCCCTTTTTTTCTTGATGAGTCTGGCTAATGGTTTATCAATTTTGTTTATCTTCTCAAAGAACAAGCTTTTAGTTTTATTGATCTTTGCTATTGTTTCCTTCATTTCTTTTTCATTTATTTCTGATCTGATTTTTATGATTTGTTTCCTTCTGCTAACTTTGGGGTTTTTTTTTTTTTTTTTTTTAACATCTTTATTGGGGTATAATTGCTTTACAATGGTGTGTTAGTTTCCGCCCCACAACAAAGTGAATCAGTCATACATAAACATATGTTCCCATATGTCTTCCCTGTTGCGCCCCCCTCCCTCCCACCCTCCCCACGGTTTTTTGTTTTTTGTTTTTTGTTTTTTGTTTTGGTACGCGGGCCTCTCACTGTTGTGGCCTCTCCTGTTGCGGAGCACAGGCTCTGGATGCGCAGGCTCAGCGGCCATGTCTCACCGGCCCAGCTACTCTGCGGCATGTGGGATCTTCCCGGACCGGGGCACAAACCCGTGTCCGCTGCATCGGAGGGCGGACTCTCAACCGCTGCGCCACCAGGGAAGCCCACTTTGGGGTTTTTTTGTTCTTCTTTCTCTAATTGCTTTAGGTGCAAGGTTAGTTCTTTATTCGAGATGTTTCCTGTTTCTTTTCTTAAGGTAGGATTGTATTGCTATAAACTTACCTCTTAGACCTGCTTTTGCTGCATCCCATAGATTTTGGGTTGTCGTGTCTTCATTGTCTTTTGCTTCTAGGTATTTTTAAATTTCCTCTTTGATTTCTTCAGTGATCACTTCGTTATTAATTAGTGTATCGTTTAGCCACCATGTGTTTGTGTTTTTTACAGATCTTTTCCTGTAATTGATATCTAGTCATAGCGTTGTGATCGGAAAAGATACTTGATAAAATTTCAGTTTTCTTAAATTTACCAAGGCTTGATTTGTGACCCAAGATATGATCTATCCTGGAGAATGTTCCATGAGCACTTGAGAAAAATGTGTATTCTGTTTTTTTTGGATGGAGTGTCCTATAAATATCAGTTAAGTCCATCTTGTTTAATGTATCATTTAAAGCTTGTGTTTCCTTATTTATTTTCATTTTGGGTGATGTGTCCATTGGTGATAGTGGGGTGTTAAAGTCCCCTACTATGAATGTGTTACCGTCGATTTCCCCTTTTATGCCTGTTAGTATTTGCCTTATGTATTGAGGTGCTCCTATGTTGGGTGCATTAATATTTACAATTGTTATGTCTTCTTCTTGGATCGATCCCTTGATCATCATGTAGTGTCCTTCTTTGTCTCTTCTAATAGTCTTTATTTTAAAGTCTATTTTGTCTGATATGAGAATTGCCCAGCTTTCTTTTGGTTTACATTTGCATGAAATATCTTTTTCCATCCCCTTACTTTCAGTCTGTATGTGTCTCTAGGTCTGAAGTGGGTCTCTTGTAGACAGCATATATATGGGTCTTGTTTTTGTATCCATTCAGCCAATCTGTGTCTTTTGGTGGGAGCATTTAGTCCATTTACATGTAAGGTAATTATCGGTATGTATGTTCCTATTCCCATTTTCTTAATTGTTTTGGGTTCGTTATTGTAGGTCTTTTCCTTCTCTTGTGTTTCTTGCCTAGAGAAGTTCCTTCAGCAGTTGTTGTAGAGCTGGTTTGGTGGTGCTGAACTCTCTCAGCTTTTGCTTGTTTGTAAAGGTTTTAATTTCTCCATCAAATCTGAATGAGATCCTTGCTGGGTAGAGTAATCTTGGTTGCAGGTTTTTCTCCTTCATCACTTTAAATATGTCCTGCCACTCCCTTCTGGCTTGCAGAGTTTCTGCTGAAAGATCAGCTGTTAACCTTTTGGGGATTCCCTTGTGTGTTGTTGTTTTTCCCTTGCTACTTTTAATATGTTTTCTTTGTATTTAAGTTTTGACAGTTTGATTAATATGTCTCTTGGTGTATTTCTCCTTGGATTTATCCTGTATGGGGCTCTTTGTGCTTCCTGGAGTTGATTAACTATTTCCTTTCCCATATTAGGGAAGTTTTCAACTATAATCTCTTCAAATATTTTCTCTGTCCCTTTCTTTTTGTCTTTTTCTTCTGGAACCCTTATAATTCGAATGTTGGTGCATTTAATGTTGTCCCAGAGGTCTCTGAGACTGTCCTCAGTTCTTTTCATTCTCTCTTCTTTATTCTGCTCTGCAGTAGTTATTTCCACTATTTTATCTCCTAGGTCACTTATCCGTTCTTCTGCCTCAGTTATTTTGCTATTGATCCCATCTAGAGTATTTTTCATTTCATTTATGTGTTGTTCATCGTTGTTTGTTTCATCTTTAGTTCTTCTAGGTCCTTGTTAAATGTTTCTTGCATTTTCTCTATTCTATTTCCAAGATTTTGGATCATCTTTACTATCATTATTCTGAATTCTTTTTCAGGTAGACTGCCTATTTCCTCTTCATTTGTTAGGTCTGGTGGGTTTTTATCTTGCTCCTTCATCTGCTGTGTGTTTTTCTGTCTTCTCATTTTGCTTATCTTACTGTGTTTGGTGTCTACTTTTTGCAGGCTGCAGGTTCGTAGTTCCCATTGTTTTTGGTGTGTGTCCCCAGTGGCTAAGGTTGGTTCAGTGGGTTGTGTAGGCTTCCTGGTGGAGGGTACTAGTGCCTGTGTTCTGGTGGATGAGGCTGGATCTTGTCTCTCTGGTGGGCATGTCCACATCTGGTGGTGTGTTTTGGGGTGTCTGTGGACTTATTATGATTTTAGGCAGCCTCTCTGCTATTGGGTGGGCTTGTGTTCCTGTCTTGCTAGTTGTTTGGCATAGGATGTCCAGCACTGTAGCTTGCTGGTCGTTGAGTGAAGCTGGGTGCTGGTGTTGAGATGGAGATCTCTGGGCGATTTTCTCCGTTTGATATTATGTGGAGCTGGGAGGTCTCTTGTGGACCAGTGTCCGGAAGTTGGCTCTCCCACCTTAGAGGTACAGCACTGACTACTGGCTCCAGCACCAAGAGCCTTTCATCCACACAGCTCAGAATAAAAGGGAGAAAAAGTAGAAAGAAAGAATCAGTAGAAGTAGAACGAAAGAAAGTAAGAACGGAGGGAGGGAGGACAGAAGGAAGGGGGGAAGGAGTGAAAAAAAGAAAGGAAATAAAGTAAAATAAAATCGAGTAAGATAAAATATAATAAAGTTATTAAAATAAAAAAATGATTATTAAGAAAAAAAAAACCCGACGGATAGAACCCTAGGACAAATGGTGGAAGCAAAGCTATACAGACAAAATCTCACACAGAAGCATACACATACACACTCTCAAAAAGAGGAAAAGGGGAAAAAATCATAAATCTTTCTCTCAAAGTCCACCTCCTCAATTTGGGATGATTCGTTGTCTATTCAGGTATTCCACAGATGCAGGTACATCAAGTTGATTGTGGAGCTTTAATCCGCTGCTTCTGAGGCTGCTGGGAGAGATTTCCCTTTCTTTTCTTTGTTCTCACATCTCCCGGGGCTCAGCTTTGGATTTGGCCCCGCCTCTGCTCGTAGGTCGCGGGAGGGCGTCTGTTCTTCGCTCAGACAGGAAGGGGTTAAAGGAGCGGCTGATTCCGGGGCTCTGGCTCACTCAGGCCCTCAGGCCGGGGGGAAAGGAGGGTGGGGCCTGTGGCTGCAGAGGCCAGCGTGACGTTGCACCAGCCTGAGGCGCGCTGTGCGTTCTCTCCCAGAGGAGTTGTCCCTGGATCCCCGGACCCTGTCAGTTGTGGGCTGCACAGGCTCCCCGGAAGTGGGGTGTGGATAGTGACCTGTGCTCGCACACAGGCTTCTTGGTGGCGGCAGCAGCAGCCTTAGCGTCTCCTGCCGGTCTCTGGGGTCCGCGCTGTTAGCCGCGGCTCGCGCCCGTCTCTGGAGCTCCTTTAAGCAGCGCTCTTAATCCCCTCTCTTCGCGCACCGGGAAACAAAGAGGGAAGAAAAAGTCTCTTGCCTCTTCGGCAGCTCCAGGCTTTTTCCCGGACTCCCTCCCAGCTCGCTGTGGCGCAGTAGCCCCCTTTAGGCTGTATTCACGCCGCCAACCCCAGACTTCTCCCTGCGCTCTGACAGAAGCCCGAGCCTCAGCTCCCAGACCCGCCCGCCGCGGCCGGTGAGCAGACAAGCCTCTTGGGCTGGTGAGTGCCGATCGGCACTGATCCTCTGTTCGGGAATCTCCCCGCCTTGCCCTCCGCACCCCTGTGGGTGCGCTCTCCTCCACGGCTCTGAAGCTTCCCCCCTCCGCCACCCGCAGTCTCCGCCTGCGAAGGGGCTTCCTAGTGTGTGGAAACCTCTCCTCCTTCACAGCTCCCTCCCACTGGTGCAGGTCCCGTCCCCATCCTTTTGTCTCTGTTTATTCTTTTTTCTTTTGCCCTACCCAGGTACGTGGGGGGTTTCTTGCCTTTTGGGAGGTCTGAGGTCTTCTGCCATTGTTCAGTAGGTGTTCTGTAGGAGTTTTTCCACGTGTAGATGTATTTCTGGTGTATCTGTGGAGACGAAGGTGATCTCCGCGTCTTACTCTTCTGCAATCTTCCCAGAAGCCCCTGATTGTTCTGTTTTTAAAACTTTTCCTCCCCTTTCCCCATCCCCAGTGTATTAGATGTCTTTGCCTCTTACTCCCAGAAAAACCTTGATCTTCTCATAACTCAGTTCTGCAACCTACTTGATTTGTGTCCATCTTCTTTTCCTTCTCTCTAGTCCTGCCTACACTCAAAGGCTAATCATTACTTATGGTCTGGATCTCATCCATCCTTTTTTGCCCTCTCAGAGACCTTGCCATTTTAGTTTCCTTACTGTCTCTTTCACTATCACTTATCTTTGCCCATCTACATCTAAACATGCTCTAGTCTTTTCCTCTTGGAAAAAACACCAAAAAACCCAAACTGTCTTTTTTCTTTTTTTTTGCGGTACGCGGGCCTCTCACTACTGTGGCCTCTTCCGTTGCGGAGCACAGGCTCCAGACGCGCAGGCCCAGCGGCCATGGCTTACGGGCCCAGCCGCTCCGTGACACGTGGGATCCTCCTGGACCAGGGCACAAACCCGCGTCCCCTGCATCAGCAGGCAGACTCCCAACCACTGCGCCACCAGGGAAGCCCCCAAACTGTCTTTAATCCCACATTCCTATTTGTGTGCCTAAACCTCACGTTGTTTTCCCCACACTCCCTTGTTTAAGATCTTTTTGTACTTCCTCATTGAGGGAATTCATGTCTGTTATCAATTCTGAACACAGTTGTAGCCATTATATCTTAAATTATTACTCTTCTTATTCTTTCTATTCTTGAGCAATTTTTTTTAGATTTTCATCTGTCTTTCATGTCCCTTACCCTCTCGTTTATAATTTCCACTTCTTAATCTCTCTGTGCTGTATCTGTGTAATTTCTTTAACTCTTTTTTGTTCACTCATCATTTCTTTAGCTCTATTAATTGTTTCTATTTAGTGAATGTGTTTTTAAATTTTAGGAATTCTTTGTTGTTGTTTTTTTTAATGGACCTGGTCTGGTTTTGTTTTTCTTTCTTGTTTTTTAAGAGTGTTTAGCTCTTTCCTCACATCTAAAAATATTTTTATTTTGAAACAGTGTCAAACTTATAGAAAAATTGCAAATATAGAGAACTTTATTTTCCTCAACCATTTGAGAGTAGGTTACACTCATAGTGCCCCATCAGCCCTTAATACCTAAGTATTTCTTACAAACAAGGATATTCTCCTCCAAAATCATGGTACAGCTATCAAGAACAGGAAATTAATATCGCCATATTAGTAGCATCTAGTCTTTAGACACCATCTGAGTTTTGACAGCTGCCTAAATTTTTGAGGATTATAGGCCAGTTGTTTTGGATTTTTTTTAAGTTACTAGGTTCAGGCTATTTGTTTTATCTTATTTATTTTTTTTGTTGGCCGCACCACGTGGCACGCAGGGATCTTAGTTCCCAGCCAGGGATCCAACCCGTGCCCCCTGTGGTGGAAGTGTGGATTCTTAACCACTGGACCGCCAGGGAAGTCCCAGGGTTATATATTTTAGAAGTGATCTTTCCATTGCATTTTGTCACATGGCATATAATGAGACTTTTCCAATGAAAAGGTTTTCTTTCCCCCTTATAATTAGTATTTTGTGGAATAAACTGTGAGACTATGTAAATATTCCATTCCTCATCAAACTTTCAGTTTATTTCAGTATGGACTTACGGATTTGTATGGGTTATAATCCATTTGTTGTGATGCTTAGATTGTTCACAGTTAGGCATTGGGAGCCCTGTAAGCTGACTCCATGTCCTATTGATATGTCCCCTCTATTCTTTTAATGCTTCTTTACTTTCTGACACTGCAAGTATATTAGTTTTCTCTTGCTGCTCTACCAAATTACCACAAATATTAGCAGCTTAAAACCAGACAAATTTCTTAGTGCACAGTCAGAAGTCTGGGTTGGGTAAGTTGGTTTCTCTGCTTAGATTCTCACAAGGCTGATGTCACAGTGTTGGCCAGCTCTTACTGTCAGGAGGCTCTGGGAACAACCCACTTCCAAGCTCATTCAGGTTGTTGGTGGAATCTAGTTCTTTCCTTGGAGTGGTAGAACCAAGGTCACCATTTCCGGTCAGTTAAGGGCCTCCCTTAGCTCTTAGAGCCTTCTCTCCCAGCCTTGCACATGTGTCTCTATATCTTAGAGCCAGAAAAGGTGATGATTTGAATCCTTTTCACACCTAGAGTCTCTCTTGACATCCCCTTCTGCCACATTTCCCTTGCTTTTCTCTGCTGCATCTCCCACTGACTCTTCTGCCCTTCTTTGGTTTTTAAGGGCTCATTCAGTTACACTGGGCCCACCCTCATATTCAGAATAATCCACCTATTTTAAGGTCAGCTGATGAGTACCTTAATTCAATCTGCCAAGTGCCTTCAGAGCAGTACCTAGATTAGTGTTTGATTGAATAACCAGGAGATGGGAAACTTGGGGAATTCTGCTTACCACAGAAGGATATCCCAGGTTCTTCTTTTTTATATAGAATGTTGTTCCTTTCTCATATCTTTGATTTCTTCTCTTAGGTTCTTAATCATTTAAAATCTTTATCTCATAATCTTTATTTGCTGTTTTCTGTTTTCTAAGGTTCTTAGAAGATAGTCAAATCTTAATGTCCGCTAACTTGTGATCAAGGGGATTGTTCTTTCCATGTTTTCTAATTTTGGATTGCAAACTCATTTTCTAGCCTGGGTTGAGGATATATCCCTTCAAAGAGGTTTTGCGTTTGCTTCTGCTAATATATTCAAGTGACGGTACTGCCTGACCCCTTATATTGATTCAGCATTTGGGATTTACCAGACCAGGCAGATGGTGTAAGTTCAGACCCAAAACCTATTTGAAGACAAGGCTGTGGCTGTAAATTCTCAAGGCAGATCTTCTGTCCTCTATCCAAAGCTCAGATCAAATTGGACAAACTTCCTTATTTTATTTTTCTCCCTGTGTATGCCGTGATTTGGGGGTTTTGTGTTTTGTGGGGGTCTTTGGGTGTGGAGTGGAGAAGGGATGGGTTAGTTTTCCCCTGAAAGTGTAGCCATGGGAAAGTCTAAACTATATAATCAGGGTCTCATCAATTTCAGCTTTCCCTCCATCGGAGACCCAGGGTTTTATCTCTTTTCCTTGTGGTGGGCATTAAAGCCAAAGGTCCTAGGCTCCTGACATAGGCTGGCTGCTTTAGGGCAGCTGTTAAAGCCTTTCCTTTTTATTTGGACCCCTTAATTTTTTTTTTTGTGGGTTTAACTATTCACATTTAGGTACTTTTAATTAGGAAGGTTTTTAGGTTGTCGAGTCTGCCTTGTTGCCAGAAACAGAAATTTCCCCATTGATTGATTGACTGATTTTTTAAAACCACTTCATATTGGCTTCTGCAACTACTACTCCACTCGGGTCAGGAATAGCTTTCACACTGTCAAGTCCAAGTGAGTATTTTCAGTTTTCTTCTTACATGATCATCTTACATCACTTCCCCTTCTCTTCTTTTTCCACTTTCCCTAACTTGGTTGTCCTACTGTTTTGACCATTTCTTTTTAGTTTTTTGTGACTTCTCCTTTATCCTGATTTGGTGTTGAAATTCCTTGGGACTCACTCCTGAGCCTCTGATTTGGTCACTCCATAATTCTCACCAAATTTAAGTTACTTAAAATCTTTTGTGTAGGGCTTCCCCGGTGGTGCAGTGGTTGAGAATCTGCCTACCAATGCAGGGGACACGGGTTCAATCCCTGGCCTGGGAAGATCCCACATGCCGCGGAGCAACTAAGCTCATGTGCCACAAGTACTGAGCCTGTGCTCTAGAGCCCGTGAGCCACAGCTACTGAGCCCACGTGCCACAGCTACTGAAGCCCACGTGCCTAGAGCCCGTGCTCCACAATGAGAGAAGCCACTGCAATGAGAAGCCCGCGCACTGCAACGAAGAGTAGCCCCCACTCGCCGCAACTAGAGAAAGCCTGTGTGCAGCAACGAAAACCCAACACAGCCAAAAATAAATAAATAAATAAATGAAACTAAAAAAAAAAATATTTTGTGTAAAGTATTGCAGTAACGACCTAATTTATCTCCCTGATTCTACTCTTCTGTTTTCTTTTAAGGCATTGTTCACTTTGTATTCAAAGTGATCTCTTAAAAATACTATTATGATCTTGTCACTCTTGGTTAAGACGCTTTAATGGCTTTCCATTACTACAAAATTGGGAAGTCCTTTATGGCCTGCAAGGTTTTACCTGAGCTGACTCCTGGGCTGGATTCTAGCTTCTTTTGTTTTTTTAGTTCTCCAAGCAGGGATCAAACCTACACCTCCTGCACTGGAAGCTTGGAATGGGTCCTAATCCCCCTTCAGCGGTCCTAACCACTGGACCACTGGGGGAAGTCCCTAGCTTCATTTTGAGTATCTTGTTTCTTTGTTTATTATACCACAGTGGCTGTGTCTGTTAGGGTCCATTGTATGTAAGCCACAGAAGTAGGTTCTGTCGAATGTAAGCAAAAAGTAATTTATTGGATATATACAGTTATTTTAGAGAATTAGTAGAAAGACCTTACTCTAAAACTTTTGGAGGAGAGAAATAAGGGTAGTTTAAAGGGCAAGGTGAACAAGAACTAATAGACTCCTAATATTATTACCATTAGACTAACTTAGGTCTGATCATTCTCTGCCCTTATGAGCATGCATTCAAGGTGTAAGTTCCCAGCAGAGACGGTTCACCTCAGATTGGATTACATGTTCATCCCTGGGCCAGGAGTGCATGAAGTGGAGGATGGGTACTTCCCTAATAGAAAATAGGGTGCTATTTGGAAAAGAAATGGGAAAGAGGTCTAGGCAAGTAAAATTAGAACTTCCCCTAAGGACTTCCTTTTAGTTTATGTGTCACTTTACAAAGGCCTACCCTTTACTGCGAATTTTTTTCTTTTTTTGTTTTTTTGTTCTTGGTACTGCTAATCTTAAGTTACCCCTCGTATTCTGTCATAGCACATTCTACTTTTTCATCATAGCACTAATATTTGTGTGATTATTTAACGTGTGACTCCTTTACTTTAAGCTCCACGAGTGCAAGGATGGTATCTGTTTTCTTCTTTGTAGCATCTTTAGCAGGAAGTATTGTATCTGGGCATATTAGGTGCATAAATATTTGTAGAATATTGTACAGTCAGGTCAACTCTGCAGTATTCAATTGATATCAAAATGATATTCAAAACATTTAAAAATATTTTAAAATGAAATCAGAAAATATGTATGGTAAGTGTAAGAGGATTAAAAATTCTATGTCCAGTATATAGGCAACTATATAGAGCAAAACCGTAAACTCTGCACCAAAAAGTTTGAAAATATATAAAAATATTAACAGTCTTTGTGGTTGATTTTTTTTTCCTACTTTATCCCATCTACTTAAAAATTTTAATAATGAGTATGTGTTGTCTTTATGGGTAAATTCAAAAGAAACAACACATAATGAACGAAATTGGGATTGATGCAAAATACTTTACACTGTCTACCAAGTATAGCTTATCAAGTTTAGGTGATTTTAACTTGTAGATGCACTTCAGACACATCTTTCTCCATGGTCAGTTCCACTACCATTTTTAGAGGATCATAATCTTTCATCTAGTTTATGTAATAGCCTCTTAAATGATCTTTCTGTTTCCACTCTTCCTCCTTTCTATTCATTTGCTACACAGCAGTTAGAGGGATGATATTTTAAAAATCCAGTTCTCACTATTCGTCTTTATTGTCTTCCCATTGATCTTTTTAAAAAATATTTATTTATTTATTTTTGGCTGCATTGGGTCTTTGTTGCTGCGCACAGGCTTTTCTGTAGTTGCAGAGAGCGGGGACTACTCTTCGTTGTGGTGTGTGGGCTTCTCATTGTGGTGGTTTCTCCTGTTGCGGAGCATGGGCTGTAGGCACGCAGGCTTCAGTAGTTGTGGCTTGTGGCTCTAGAGTGCAGGCTCAGTAGTTGTGGTGCACAGGCTTAGTTGCTCTGCAGCATGTGGGATCTTCCTGGACCAGGGCTTGAACCCGTGTCCCCTGCATTGGCAGGTGGATTCTTAACCACTGCGCCATCAGAGAAGTCCCCTTCGTATTGATCTTAAATTCTAAACACCTCTACATGGCTTACAAGGTCCTGTGAGATCTACTTCCCCTCTCTAACCTTGTCTTCTACCACTCTCTCCACTATACTTTAGCCATATTACCTTTTTTTTTAACTTGTCTTTTTTTTTTTTTTTTTTGCGGTATGTGGGCCTCTCACTGTTGCGGCCTCTCCCGCTGCGGAGCACAGGCTCTGGTCGCGCAGGCCTAGCGGCCATGGCTCACGGGCCCAGCCACTCTGCAGCATGTGGGATCTTTCCGGACTGGGGCACGAACCTGCGTCCCCTGCATCGGCAGGCGGACTCTCAACCACTGCGCCACCAGGGAAGCCCTTAACTTGTTTTTTGAACGAGCTTTTCTGCTTCATTCTTTGTTCAGTTAACAACTACATACCTAACCTTTAGGTCTTATTATATCATTTCTTCAGACAGATCTTTTCTGCTTCTTAATTTTTCACCCTCATTATACCCTTTCTCTTCCATCATATAGTGTTTGCAACAATTTATAGTCGTGTTTGGTTTTTTTAATATTTTATTTTTTTACTTATTTATTTGGTTACTCTGGGTCTTAGCTGCTGCCAGCAGGCTCCTTAGTTGCAGCTCACGGGCTCCTTAGTTGTGGCATGCGAACTCTTAGTTGCAGCATGCATGTGGGATCTAGTTCCCGACCAGGGATCAAACCCGGGCCCCCTGCATTGGGAGCATGGAGTCTTGACCAGGGAAGTCCCATGTGTTTGTTTTGATGTTTGCCTCCCTAATTGTATATTCCTGGAGAACAGAGATCTTTTCTGTCTTGTTCCCTACTTTATTCTCTGCTCTTAGCACAGTGCCTGTCTTTTAGTACATATGAAATAAATATTTCTTGGGTGGATGGATAAATGAATCAGTATGTTACTGCCACTCTCTGTATCATTCTGCATCTTTGTTTCTTTTTTGTTCGTTTTTCATTTCATCCTTTAAAAAATTTTTTTTGTTGAAATATAGTTGATTTACAGTGTCTTTATTATAAAACATCCCATTGTCATGAGTAAAAAATGGGGACTGTCTGTGCTGATAACTCCAGTTCTTAAAAGTACCTGTGAAGGTGGCCTAGTTCGTTCACAGCATGATAAATTTGCTAGATCGTATGTGTGCACACACACACATTTGCACACACATGCACACTTGCCTCAAATGAGCTGCCTAGAAACAGAAAAGATAAATCAAGACTCCTAGTCTACACAGCTTATGAAACATAACAATAGCCTCTAAGTGTCTAGTGTGTGCCAGGCATTTAATCCTTACAACCCAATAAAAGACAAGGTGTTCTTACGAACCTCACTTCACCTCGTTTTTTTGTTTTTTAAAATAGATTTATGTATGTATGTATCTATGTATGGCTGCATTGGGTCTTCGCTGCTGCATGTGGGCTTTCTCTACCGGCAGCAAGCAGGGGCTACTCTTCGCTGTGCTGCGTGGGTCTCTCATTGCTGTGGCTCCTCTTGTTGCGGATCACGGGCTCTAGGCATGCGGGCTTCAGTAGTTGTGGCATGCAGGCTTAAATAGTTGTGGCACGCAGGCTTCAGTAATTGTGGCTTGCGGACTCTAGAGTGCAGGCTCAGTAGTTGTGACATACGGGCCTAGTTGCTCCCTGGCATGTGGGATCCTCCCAGACCAGGGCTCGAATCCGTGTCCCCTGCATTGGCAGGCAGATTCTTAACCACTGTGCCACCAGGGAAGCCCCCCACTTCACCTTTAAGGAAAGAAGCTTAGGGAAGTTAAGTTGCTTGTCCAAAGTCACGCAGCTGATCTGAGGTCCAAATGAGCCCCATCCTGCAAGTTTAATTACTAAGCTATACTGCCTTGCCAAATAGAATTTACTCATTCAGTACTGAATGATAATGATAAACATGTATTGCAAATCTAGTATGCCTGACACTGCTCTAAGTACAATACTGGGAATAAGGCAGTGAACAAAGCAGACTCCCATCCTCATGGAGAGTACATTCCAGAGGGACATGGGAAAGACAGTGAACAAAAGGAATAAGGAAAACATGCAGAATGATAAATGTGATAATGAGTATGGAGAAAAATAAAGCAGGGGAGTAGATGGAGGCAGTGAGGGGGTTGCAGTACTCAATAGGGTGGTCAAGGAAGTCCTCTCTGAGAAGGTGCCATTTGAGCCGAGACCTGAAGGGTGCAAAGACATCTGTGAGGAACCCAAGGAAACTTCGGACAGAGGAGGAGACGCAAGCACGGTCTGTCTGGCACGCGCTGACCCTAAGAACCTCAGAGGGGAGCCTTTTTTGGGACAGCTGCACGTTATACCTGCGCTGCTTCTCTCCCTCGGGCGCCCGTGGGTGGGTGAGCAGGTCTCCGTCCTCACCGCCACTGTCACATGCGACGGCTGACCCGGGCTGGTCTCAAGTCCGGGCCTCCTCTCTCTCCAGTTCCATTCGCCAAGATTCATTCCACACGAGGAGCGCTCCTCCTGACAGTGCTCATTCCACACGTCCTCCCACGCCTGGTTACACACAGGTAAAAGTGTGGTAGTGCACCTTTGTTTGCCCATTGGATTAACAAAGATCTAAGGACTAGATAAAATTGAGTGTGAGGTGGAAAAGAGGCACTTGGTCTCTGTTGGTGGAAAGTGTAAACCGGTACAACTGCCCTGAACGGCAGGTGCACAGTATTGTATCCTGAACAGGTGAATTTGAGGGTATTTTCCTTGAGCTTGTGCATTGCAGGATTCAGTTCTATTTAATTAGATGAATGTCACCTTGATTTAGATTAAAATAGCATATAACTTGTAAAAGATGAAAATAGAGTGAAGTTAAATAGAAAGCAGGTACAGAACAATCTAAGGAGGATTATTTGCCTTGTGAAAAAGGATCTAGAGGTCTTAGTGAACGGTTAATGCTGCACCATCGTACCCGGGGTATGAGGGAGTTGAGGTGAGCCAGTGATCCGCATTTTCAGAAAAAGATTTAGAATTCCATGCTTTCCTGACTTGATAGGAAAGGAAAATTTTGATTTGTTCTATTTTATTACAGTAACCTGAGTACCAGTTTCAGAGTGTGATTGCTGCGTTTTTAGCTGTGCAGTTTCCCGTTTAAGATTAAGCTAATGCAGTTAGAAAACAGACTTAAGTTTAGAGATTGAAGATCCTCAAACACACCAGAGTTTTGCTTCTCAGTATTATACTTTCATGATATATTATTGCATGTGGTAATGGTATTTGCAGTTTTCAAAGTGTAGTACGGACAGTAGAGGACCTGACAATTAAAATACTATACTTCCCTGACTTAAAGATAAATTTTTAACTAGAGCGCTAACTCTAAAATAGCTATAGCTACCATTTATGGCAACTTACTCTGTATTAGGCACTGTTAGAGCCTTTACATGAGTATTCCCAAAAACCTTTAAGGTAGCTATTATCTTGGTTCTTAGAAAAGAACAGTATGGAGGCTCACAAAGTTTAAGATCACAAGGTTGGGAGAGCCAGGACGTTTGTCTCAGTCAAAAACTTGTCCTGTTGTGATTTCAGCCTACTGCCTCCAGCTCGCTTTTGTCTTTTGGTTTTGGGAATTGGAGATTCCACGTATAGTATGCTTTTCGACATTAAAAAAAAATCAGCACTCTACCTTTTAAGGTACTTTGAAAAAGCTGAGTTCAAGTACTTCTCTCTGGAACTCTTCCACCCCAGTCTCTTCCTCTGAACTTAAGTCGTTTTTTGTATCATATGTCCTTATGGTATTTAGCATTTCCCTCCTGTATCATAGTAGCTTGGGAGTACTTATTAGCTGTGCTGTGAGACTATAAGTTCTTTGAAGGATGAATTCCTTTCTGTTCTTTGCCATCTTCATTGCCTTTTTAAAAATTATTATTAGAACCTCAATAAGTATTTGTTGAAAGAACTATGGGGTAAACAACTTAAAACAATTTTTTTTCTTCACCTACGGGCCTGTCCTTTGGAATGTAGGTTTATAAATATTCACTGCATTTATGTGCTCTTTTCTGTCCTCCACAGCCAAACTTCTTAAAAGAGTTATCTTGCCAAAATTTCTTGTTACTTTTCATGACTTCTTTTTCTGGCCTTACCTTAAATGATCAATAGAATCATTTGACCTTTTCCTTTGAAATTCTCTTAGGTGGTTTCTGAGATTCTCTCTGTTTCCTTATTTTGTTCTTTGTGGTCCATCTTTCTTTCTTTTTTTTTTTTTTTTGCGGTATGCGGGCCTCTCACTGTTGTGGCCTCTCCCGTTGTGAGCACAGGTTCCGGACGCGCAGGCTCAGCGGCCATGGCTCACGGGCCCAGCCGCTCTGCAGCATGTGGGATCTTCCCGGACCGGGGCACGAACCTGTGTCCCCTGCATCGGCAGGTGGACTGTCAACCACTGCGCCACCAGGGAAGCCCTAACATTTTAACTTTTAATGTTCTTCTTGATTTGGTTCCTGCTTATTTTTTAGCCTCATTTCTTGCTTAAGCTACACGGATGGCACTTATAAGTTCTTAGAATCTACCTGGCTCTGTGGCGCATGTTTCTTCCTCAGAATGCCCTTCACCTCTGTCCTCCAGCTCCTTTAGAAATTAGCTTTAAAGGCACCCATCTCTTCCAGTTCGCTTTTTGACCTCATCCTTTCTCACTCCAGGTCTGGGTTAGATAACCCTCTTTATGCACTCACAGCCTCCTGAGGATATCTCTATCATAATACTCTTCACGGTCTTTTGTAATTGTCTCTTTTTTCCACTAAGCTTCTTGAAGGCGGAGACCACATATCTCAAATGGCTTTGTATCTCTAGGGCTTAGAATAATGTCTGGCAAACAGTGAGCTCTCAGATGTTTGTGGAATGAATGTATTTGTTAAGTGGACAAATTATCATTATTCTGGAGAAATTGTAGATATAAAAAGGATCTTAGGAGCCTCAATTATAGTTGTAAGGCCTTTAAAAATGTCCCAATTTTTGTATTCCCCTTGTTTGAAGATTATAGGTACTTCTATTTATTATGAATCAATAATATTTATATTCTTTAGAACAAAGTAAATTTTACTGTTGATATAACCACTGTGTGTTCTCAAAAAAATTTTTTTGACTATGGCATACTTAGGTTCTTTTTTTCTGCTTTCCTCTTGTTTATAGTGTCAAGTTCTTGAGGTCTTATTCCCTCCCACCCTCCCAAGAGCCCTGGTTTATTATAAGATTTCTCAGCCTCCATTGCTATTAACTCTATGGGCCAGATAATTCTTAGTTGTGAGGAGCTGGCTTGTGCATTGTACAATGTTTAGCAGCATCCCTGGCCATTACCTACTAGATGCCAGTAGTACCTCCTAGTTTTGACAACCAAAAATGTGTCCAGACATTGTCATATGTCTCCTGTGAAGCAGAATCACCCCTGGTTCAGAACCCCACTGGTTTATAGAGATTCCTGTCTCTTAACCTTTATCCTCAAAGAGCCTTTCCTTCTCTGTGGACTTTTTGTTATCAGCATAAGAGCATGATCACCCATCTTGGGGGGAAAAAAAACCCCAAAAAAACCCACAAAACACTTTTTAAAGTAACTCCTAGTTTCTTCTTAACTTTTGCTCATTTTCTCTTTCTGTCCTCTGTCCATCCACTTTTCTAGAGTGAATTGCTTCTACTCTTTCTTTCTGGCTTTTTAACCCTGTGGTGCTACTGAAAATACTTTCAAATCTCTTTCCTCTTTTCCTGTGTTCTCTGAAGTGAATGCTACCACCACCTAGCTTTCCACGTCACCATCATCTCTTCATGCTCTGTTCCCTGGCCACCCCGACTGCTACTTTAGATACCTCATTCGGTCAGTCATAAAGTCCTGTTTATTCTACCTCCTGAATATCTATAGAATCCACCTGTATTCTTTATGCTCACTGCTGTGTCCCACCAGTGGCATCAGGCTCTTTGTTGTTCTCGGAATATCAAGTCTAGTCCTGTTCCATTTTATTTTCTGCTCTGTAATGTGGATGACCTTTCAAAAACAGAGTCTCTTCCCATTTCATACCTTCTCAATCATGGGTGCTGGGGCTCTAGTATCTGCATTTTTGAAAGGCTTACCAAGTGATTTTTATACAACTCTAATTTCTTCATTCTCCTATTTCAGAAACATGTCACTGCTCTTAGGAATTCCTAAAACCCTTATTATTATTCTTACAAAGCACTTCCTGATGTGATCTCTGTCTCTTAACAAATCATCTTTGACGTATAAAAAAAGTCTTAGTTTCTTTAAGACAAGTACTTTATGAAAAGTCAGTATTTATACATTTAGTTACTGGGTGTTTTTTGTTTTTTGTTTTGCGGTACGCGGGCCTCTCACCGTTGTAGCCTCTCCCGTCGCGGAGCACAGGCTCGGGACGCGCAGGCAGGCTCAGCTGCCATGGCTCACGGGCCCAGCCGCTCCGCGGCATGTGGGATCTTCCCGGACCGTGTTTTTTTTTTTTTGACATCAATAAAATTTATCATTGTGGGAGGGATCAGGAGGAAATGTGGGTATTCTAACATCGATTAATGTTGGTGTCTGTGACCAATTTGACTGCTAAATTATAAAATATTTAAATAAGATTTTTTTCTTGTAGGTATTTATAGCAGCAGTGATGTAGCAGTATCATTTCCAAATGTAGCATCTGGCTCAGGATCCAGTACTCCTGTCTCCAGTTCTCATTTACCTCAGCAACCTTCTGGGCATTTACAGCAAGTGGGAGCGCTCTCCCCGTCTGCTGGGTCGTCTGCACCCTCTGCTGTTGCTACAACTCAGGTAAATTATTACAGTGTTACAAAGTAACATGTACATCCATTTGTCTTTTTTTTTTTTCTAAACATCTTTATTGGAGTATAATTGCTTTACAGTGGTGTGTTAGTTTCTGCTGTATAACAAAGTGAATCAGCTATACATATTCATGTATCCCCATATCTCCTCCCTCTTGTGTCTCCCTCTCACCCTCCCTATCCCACCCCGCTAGGTGGTCACAGAGCTCGGAGCTGATCTCCCTGTGCTATGTGGCTGCTTCCCACTAGCTATCTGTTTCCATTTTGTAGTGTATATATGTCCATGCCACTCTCACTTTGTCCCAGCTTACCCTTCCCCCTCCCCGTGTCCTCAAGTCCATTCTCTACGTCTGCGTCTTTATTCATCCTGCCCCTAGGTTCTTCAGAACCTTTTTTTTTTTTTTTAGAGTCCATATATATGTGCTAGCATACGGTATTTGTTTTTCTCTTTCTGACTTACTTCACTCTGTATGACAGACTCTATCTAGGTCCATCCACCTCACTACAAATAACTCAGTTTCGTTTCTTTTTTTTTTTTTTTTTTTTTTTAAATTTCATTTATTTATTTATTTTTGGCTGTGCTGGGTCTTTTCTGCGCGTGGGCTTTCTCTAGTTGCGGCGAGCGGGGGCCCCTCTTCATCGCGGTGCGCGGGCCTCTCACTGTCGCGGCCTCTCTTGTTGCGGAGCACAAGCTCCAGACGCGCAGGCTCAGTAGCTGTGGCTCACGGGCCTAGTCGCTCCGCGGCATGTGGGACCTTCCCAGACCAGGGCTCGAACCCGTGTCCCCTGCATTGGCAGGCAGACTCTCAACCACTGCGCCACCAGGGAAGCCCAGTTTCGTTTCTTTTTATGGCTGAGTAATATTCCATTGTATATATGTGCCACATGTTCTTTATCCATTCATCTGTTGATGGACACTTAGGTAGCTTCCATGTCCTGGCTATTGTAAATAGAGCTGTGATGAACATTGTGGTACATGACTCTTTTTGAATTATGGTTTTCTCAGGGTATATGCCCAGTAGTGGGATTGCTGGGTTGTATGGTAGTTCTATTTTTAGTTTTTTAAGGAACCTCTATACTGTTCTCCATAGTGGCTGTATCAATTTACATTCCCACCAACAGTGCAAGAGGGTTCCCTTTTCTCCACACCCTCTCCGGCATTTATTGTTTGTAGATTTTTTTAATGATGGTCATTCTGACCGGTGTGAGGTGATACCTCATTGTAGTTTTGATCTGCATTTCTCTGATGATTAGTGATGTTGAGCATCTTTTCATGTGTTTGCTGGCAATCTGTGTCTTCTTCGGGGAAATGTCTATTTAGGTCTTCTGCCCATTTTTGGATTGGGTAGTTTGTTTTGTTGATATTGAGCTGCATGAGCTGCTTGTATATTTTGGAGATTAATCCTTTGTCAGTTTCTTCATTTGCAAATGAAAGTAAGTTAGATTATAGGGGAGATAAATGAAATAGGGCTTCCTATAGGAATTTATAAAATATCTCAATCTGTATTGACGCGAGTGGAAATGATACACACGTTTACATGATATTCATGGGAGAGCACAAAAGAATATGTTGGCACCAACTGATTCTTTTCAGTTTCTGAGTTCCTGATTTTGTCCTAATGATGTAAAATAGTAATTTGGGGGGAGCTCTTATTCCCTCTTTTAAAAGTAGGACTTACAAAGTATGAACCACTTTTGGACTTCTGTGGTTTTAAAAATTCCTTTCATAATTTTAAAATCGCAGAAATAATATATGAATATCTGTGGTGTAAATTTTTAAAAACCAGTGAAGGAGAGTATAGGATTAAGAGTGAATGATTCTTTTAAGTACTTATAGGGTGTTCTTTCTTGTGAGAAAGAAGGGATATTTATAATATTATAAATAATGGTGACTATGTGTTGGTGGTTTTGCATTTATTTATCCTTTTCCTTCATTTTAGAGCTGGAACTTGATGGGTGACCTAGTCTACAGGAATGCTCTAAGAGCCAGAGTCAAACCAGAGAAATCATAATTATATAAATAGAATAGTAAATGGCCACAGCTGCGCACGTGCGTGCACACACACACACACACACACACACACACGTGCGCACACACACTCACACACAAGCACGCACACTCACTCCCCATCCCCAACCCCCATGTTTCCTCAAAGGTAATAATTTAAAATTCCTAAAGTATATATATTTTTTCTTTATTTGGAATTCTTTATAATTTTATTATTTTCATTTTACCCAATGCCTCTAATAGTCTCAGAGTTTTAAGAAAATTATGACAAAGACAAATGTCTAGTTATAAACAACTAGTTAAGTAGTTAGTTGTTTGTAAGTTGCTGTAAACTTCTGCTTTATGTATGTGTTCATAATTTCTATTGTACGGGCCTTAGAATATATGTACACTTTTCCAGCATTTTCTGTAAGTTGTACATCAGAGCACAGCATTAAGTTATTTTTAAAGTATGTAGTGGTGCAGTGCAAACGATCACCATTATAATTAGATCAAGAATTAGAATAAACAACAGTTCAGCACAGAAAAACAATGGCATGGTTAGTGGTATTGTCTTTGAAAATGAAAGTTAACAATTTGGTGAACTTCTCAACCTGAAGAAGGGAAGTTTGACTAGTTTAGGAGAGTTTTTCTCTAGCTCATTTCACTAGCCTTGGTGAGGTATAGGCATAATGATAGGGGTTTGGGGTTAGAGAGGGTGAAAGGATAAATGAGAAAATGGCTCTTATTAATAGTTTTATCTCTTTTAATTAAGTGTAACCATATGCTGTTGATAGCTTTATATCCTTGGAAAGAGTCTCACATGAACATTTTCAATGTGCATTTTCCTTTCCTTTCTTTCTAAAAGTCTGTTTTAATTACCCTCTGGTTAATTCCAGGCTGAATTAAGCAAAAATCTCATTTCTTCCCATTCATTATGTTTGTGGTTTTGGGGGTTGACTTTAGGGAGGTGGGTGGGGGAAGTGGTAGTGAAGAGAAATTTATAGCTAGAGGGAAAATTCCACTTAACATATGACTCAGCTGAAGAACAAAGAAATCATAGTTTCAAGTAATCCAGGATTCAGTCCAATTAAAATCTTCACTGTTTATCCTCCTCCCTGTTTCAGTAAGGTGGGTCTCTTATAAATATGATCATCCAGTGAGACTCCCATGCTGCATGCCGAGACAGCTGCATCTGTGTTTCTGTCCAGCAGTAAACACTTTCTGCCTTGAAGCCGGAGCTTATTTAGCCTGGCTTATCTGGTGCTGCTGTAGCAACCATCAGTCTCCAGGCAACTGAGGCAGGTTGACCTCTGAGTTGAACTGAGTGCAGAACTACTTCAGTTTAGCTGCCTTAGACAATAGTATTGGTGTTGAATGTGCAAAGTGTGAATTTTCTAGGCAATGTGCAAAGGAAAGGATACAGAAATATTTAGAATAAATCGAATGTTTAGGTAGAACTCCTAAAATTGTGATGCACTTGGTAATTCAGTCTTCTTTCCAAATGACAGAAGTTTATTTCTGTTTAACTTTTGTATTAGGCCTTGTATGTTTTCAGATCATGCAATTCACTGTGTTTAGATAATCACACCCTAGCCTTTTATTTAGAGTTTCTTTATAGGTAGTTGATTTAAAAATGAAGAGAGTAGTGCTATAAGTGTGTAAATTAAAACTATCAATGTTTAAAATATAATTATAGAAGCCTTGTTACAATTACTGAGAAAACCATCACACCAGCAAGCAAATGTTTTAAAAAATATAAATCAGAGAATAGAAGTGTTAAATTTGAACGATGTTTTGACTTTCCTCCTTTCCCTCCCAAAACCTTAATGAAAGCAGTAATTTTTAGTGATGGGCTTGGTGCCAGCAGGATAAAAATCCCTAGGTCATTCTTGATCTTTCTGGCCTTGGTTTTAAGTAAGATAGACAGGCCTCTTCTTTGGTTTATTTGCTGTCTTAAGGATTGTTCCCAGGCAAGTGGTCAGGGAAGTAAGATCAGGAAGAGCTAATAGAAATTAAAAACTGAAACTAGATTTGTGCCTTTAATGGGGCAAAAAGGAGACACTTGTAAAAATGTGGGGAGACAAAGTCTGATGCTTAGCAGCCCTAATTTGAAAAAAACCTTTAAAAATGTTTGATAACCTAGTTTTATATTGTTTGATGTCAAATCCTTTTGTTTTATTTGATAAACTTGTTTTTAGGGTAATTATTCCTTCACAGATATCAGCAGTATAGTTACAATTATAGTTCCTTAACATTATTGGAAGATAGAACTGCTGTCCTTGTGATGTTTTAATGATGGGTGCTCTGCTCTTGTATCATGGGTAGAGGTATAAATTAGTTTCTATAGGTGTGCCATTAATATTTCATTTTGCCTTTCAAATTCCACTGTTTCTTAGTTCTGCATTCATTCTGTTTTGTCTTTGGAAGAATCCTGGTGGTTTTGTTTGAAGGATGATTGCTTTAATAGAGTTTAAGACAGAATGTAATGAAAATAATTGTATTCTAATATGTCTTGCATTCTGAGTTTTGCTTTTGGATACAGTCTTCATGTAGATAATCATGGTTCCTTGTTTACTCTGTGTTACTATTATAAAAATGATACAGGTTTAAAAGTAATTGAAGGAACTTCTAAGGTTTATTTATGTGATATTTACTAAATGCAGATAAATTTAAGTATTTTAAGGGTATAATTTAGTGACTAATGTTTTGCAGATTTCTGTGAGACTTTTACTTCAAGTATCTTAACTTTGGTGTGTGTGTTGGGGAGCTGTCTTAGATATAATCCTGATTTCCTTTCAGATGATGGCTGATAGGGCACTTTAATTCTGTTTGGGAAAATGGTTCAGTTTCCCAGGCCGATTCATCTATCTTTGGAGGAGCTCTGACTTGATTGGTCAGAACGAAAGTTTCATCTATTTTATTTTATTTTACTTTACTTTATTGTTGTATCCTGCTTTTTAATTAATTTATTTATTTATTTATTTTGGGGGTTGCATTGGGTCTTGCTGCACACAGGCTTTCTCTAGTTGCGGCGAGCGGGGGCTACTCTTCGTTGCGGTGCGCGGGCTTCTCATTGTGGTGGCTTCTCTTGTTGTGGAGCATGGGCTCTAGGCACGTGGGCTTCAATAGTTGTGGTACGCGGGCTCAGTAGTTGTGCCTTGCGGGCTCTAGAGCTCAGGCTCAGTAGTTGTGGCACAAGGGCTTAGTTGCTCTGCAGCATGTGAGATCTTCCCGGACCAGGGCTTGAACCTGTGTCCTCTGCATTGGCAGACAGATTCTTAACCTCTGCATCACCAGGGAAGTCCCTGTTTTAAATAATTGCATAATGACTTGTAATTTTAAGGAAGTCCACATTCTGAGCAGAATAAGTTTTTATAAGTGCTTTCTAATGTTACTTACTTTTGGATGATGAAGAGGTTAAGTGACATAGATTATGAGCCTCTGTGTTAAGGGGTATCTCTTTGAAAAAACATTCTTAGGAATTTTACTGTGTCTGTTTGTGTGGCACAATGCAAAATAGCAGAAACTGGGGTCCAAAATCCTAGATTCCTGGAGCGTTGCTGCTCACTAGTGTGTCTGTGGGTAGGTCTTTTACATTTGTGGATTTTAATTTTTTTTTCATATGTGAAATTGAATACTTTAAATACCTGTTCTACCTGCAGTACAGGTATATTCTGAAGTTCAAGCGAGAATAAGTACTTTGCAGACCATGAAGTACTTTGGAATTAATGGTTATTACACCCATTTAGTCATTTCACATACAGCTGTTGACTAAGGTCTTTTCATTCTTAAATTATTTCAATAGCCTCTTTAGTCCTAGGGACTTAATTTCCACCCCAAAAGGTAGGTGATATATTGATTAGATATTGGCCAATTAAGAAACCTGCTTAGAATTGGTGGTTATTCTGCACAGTCCTGTTGCTCAATCATCGGTGTTCATTGATGGTTTAACTACAATTTAATCCCTCCCACTACTTTATAAACTCAATTGTGGGGCATTTCAGCATTAGCCTAAACAATGGTTTTGAATACGTTAAGCTCCTAACAATTAGGGAGCAGTTTGGGGCATTGAATAAAGTGGAATGATGCAATTGAACCTGACAGCTTTAACAGTCAGCCTGCTCATGGGACCTGAAAGTTGTTCACACATGGTTTCTTCTCTCATCACATGCTGAGTATTAAAGCCCGATGGTGGTAGCTGACACAGAAATGGGTCTGTTATCAGGATACATTTTAGAGTACAAAGTTAGGATTGAGTTGGAGAATATATGAAACTTTCTACTGTTCTCCAGTTTTTCCTGGAAACTTTTCTAGTCAAACAAACTGTGCATAAATTATCATTAAAATATTTGAATCCTTACATTATATTTGCTGTATTGCTATGTTATTATAGAATATATAGATTAAGATATCATTGCATAATGAGACAGTACTATCTAATTTTTCTTAGGGAAATGTTTTACTCTGAAATATAGCCATGTTAATATCAGAATATAATGGGCAAATTACGTTCTCTAATGAAGTTAATGGAAAAGATGGAAACCATAATAGTTTATGAAAAGAAGTTTTAAATAACAAGGTAAAGTTTGAGTGCTTGCCATCTGCCACGCATTCTTCTCAGCCCTTACGTGCAGTAACTTAAGTCTCACAGTATTCTTATGATGAAGGTACTATTTCTATCTCCATTTTTACAGATGGAAATTGAGGACAGAGAGCTTTAGTCCCTCACCCAAGGTGAGATAGTTTGTCTTATGGCCGATACAGTGATAACAAAGAGTTTTTCTTGTAAGAGTATGGACGAAGTAGGAATTTTTAAAAATAATACTGTTTAGTGAGCCGACAGTATTTCAGAAGAACGCATTTTTAAATCATGTGTCAGTGTTGGAAAGTTTGAAGAAGAAGCTGCTGTGTTTTAGAGCTTGTTTGAATCATTTGACTTTAATGTTTATTGACAGGTTAATTGTGCATTTAAAAAATGCTTGCTATGACCTCTTCCTATATGATTGAAGCATGAAGTTTCATACTCACCTCTAGATGATGCATTGCTATGATACTTTCCAAAGGTGAAATTTTGATAGGTACTGTTCTTTCAAACCTAATTTTTCTTCTTCATACTTTATTTTTCTGCCTTTACCAACATTAGGGAGGAAAAAAAAATCTACCAAAACAATACCCACTTTTAAGTCTGATACTCAGATAATTGAGTAGATTTAGCCTGATTTTTTCCCTCTCTACTACTAACTCCTTTAGAATGAGCCAAGTGCCTAGGAATTTGGTAGACTTACTTCACTCTACAACTAGAACTCTTTCAAAACTTCTCTGTGGTCCTAAGGGGACATTTGAAATGTAAGAGGTGAACTTCAAGCTGAAATATAATTTTAATCTTGTTAATATTTTAATAGGGTATGTCAGTCTACTTAGGAAGCACTAAATTTCTATGATTTATTTTGAGTTTCACTACTGCCTTGGTCTAGGGACTTGCATATCTTTCTAGATGCTTAACATAGTATGTTATTCTAAATTTGCTAAGGGTATTCTTTGACTCAGGTACTAAGCATATTTTGCTTCACCGTGACTTAGATTTACCTCAGTAATTATTCAGTTTATTTTTACTTTACTTGGCTCTGGGTCCATCTTGTAAAATAATTGTTACACTTAGTGAGACTTTTACTAAGGTATTAGAATAGATATAACATCTTGTGTGAAGTGGTTCCTTCAGTTATTAGTCTTGGGGAGGGAAAAAAGAACCTGTCTAAGGTATCATGTATTTGGAAGTGAAAGCAGAAGTTTATTAAGGCAATATGAACTTAAAATTTCATAAAATATTTTTATCTTGATCTAAAACCGGTTTTTACATTTTGAGTAGATGACTTCATTTCATCAGGACACTATTAAGCCAAGTGACCAGTTTTTTGGCGGTCATATTCTTTTTTTTTTTTTTAAACATCTTTATTGGAGTATAATTGCTTTACAGTGGTGTGTTAGTTTCTGCTGTATAACAAAGTGAATCAGCTATATGCATACATATACCCTATATCCCCTCCCTCTTGTGTCTCCCTCCCACCCTCCCTATCCCACCCCTCTAGGTGGTCACAAAGCACCGAGCTCATCTCCCTGTGCTATGCGGCTGCTTCCCACTAGCTGTCTATTTTTACATTTGGTAGTGTATATATGTCAATGCTACTCTTACTTCGTCCCAGCTTACCCTTCCCCCTCCCCGTGTCCTCAAGTCCATTCTCTACGTCTGTGGCTTTACACCTGTCCTGCCCCTAGGTTCATCAGAACCATTTTTTTTTTTAGATTCCATATATATGTGTGAGCATATGGTATTTGTTTTTCTCCTTCTGATCCACTTCACTCTGTATGACAGACTCTAGGTCCATCCCCCTCACTACAAATAATTTCATTTCTTTTTATGGCTGAGTAATATTCCACTACATATATGTGCCACATCTTCTTTATCCATTCATCTGTCGATGGACACTTACATATTCTTTTTTGTTTTAGCTTCTTATTTTGAAATAATATTGGGGTGTATAGAAAAGTTGCAAAACCAGTACAGAGTTTATGTGTCTTGTGGATACCTTCACTCAGCACCCCCAGTGTTTAACAACTCATACTCTTTATAGTGCCAATAGGCCTGAGAACATATTTGCCCACAGTAGACACTCTCTTTCCCAGGGCAAGATAGAATTGAAATAAGGTATGTACTTCCTTTCAGACACAATTGCCAGTTTTTTGGTTTTTTTTCATTGAAGTCTAGTTGATTTACAATGTTGTGTTAATTTCAGATGTACAGCAAAGTGATTCAGTTATACATACATATATTTCTTTTTTTTTTTTCAGATTCTTTTCCCTTATAGGTTATTACAAAATACTGAGTATAGTTCCCTGTGCCATACAGTATGTCCTTGTTGGTTATCTATTTTATATATAGTTACGTGTATATGTTAATCCCAAACTCCTAAGTTATCCCTCTGCCCCTTCCCCTTTCCTCTTTGGTAACCATAAGCTTGTTTTCCATGTCTGTGGATATGTTTCTGTTTTGTATATAAGTTCATCTGTATCTCTCTCTCTTTTTTTTTTTTTTTTTAAATTCCTTATGTGAGCTCTATGGTACGATATTTGTCTTTGTCTGGCTTACTTCACTTAGTATGATAATCTCTAGGTGCATCCATGTTGCTGCAAATGGCATTATTTCACTCTTTTTATGGCTGAGTAGTAGTCCATTGTATATATGTACCACATCTCCTTTATCCATTCATCTGTCAGTGGATATTTAGGTTGTTTCCATGTCTTGGCTGTTGTAAATAGTGCTGCTATGAACATTGCGGTGCATGTATCTTTTTGAATTATGGTTTTCTCTGGATATATGCCCAGGAGTGGGATTGCTGGATCATGTGGTAGCTCTGTTTTTAGTTTTTTAATGATCCTCCATACTGTTCTCCATAGTGGCTGCATCAATTTACATTCCCACCAGCAGTGTAGGAGGGCTCCTTTATCTCCACACCGTCTCCAGCAATAACAACTGCCAGTTTTTATACCAGGTCTTCTGAAGCAGACCTGTGGTACATTACTAATTTGCTTTCGGTGCACTTTAAAAATCCATGTTCAAAGTGTGCTTTGGAGAACTGTGTATATATTGTTTCCCTTATTCCTTTTTCCAGATTCCTTTTATATAAAAGCTTTCAGTGCCCTTTATGCTTCATAACTAGCTTCTTTAGGTTCTCATGGACTTCCATGAATCTTAATGCTTTCACTTATTAATAACGAAGGTTTTTTTGAGTCTACAAAATGCCAGTCATTATATGTATACTGTCCTCATAAGTTGTGTGTCTCTTCCCTGCTCACTCACTTATCCTTCTTTATTGCTACTAAGTTGAAGAATGTTTTTACTAAAATGTTGGGAGTTTCTTGGTCCTAAGGTGCCTACAGAGTTATCAAGAGTTTCCAGCAGTAACCGTTGTAAATACCATTTCAGAAGTGTTGGCCAAGCAGTGTCAGACATTTGTGGAATCTTTGGTAGCTCATGTTCCCTGCTTAAAATGATGGTAATGACTTGAATTTTAATGTGGAGTGCTTTAGATGTTTTCATATACCACAGAATCCTACATGGTAAAATTAGTCATTTATTTTGTCTCTCTTGGAAATTTCTTGTTTAGATAAATACAATAATTTTTAAAAGACAAAACTACCAGATAATTTTTAAACATTCAGAAAATTTGGGAAATTTATCATTCAGGATAATGAAGAATGTATTTCTAATTTATTTTATTATTTTATTATTAATTTTTCCTTTTCCTGCCATCCTTATAAAATACATGTTTCCTGCTTTGGAATCATGCTAACGATGATTGATTCTCTTCCTGTTGATAGTCATTATGGAAATCAGTTATGGTGTGCTGCTTTGCGTTTTGATCCGTTAGTGTAGTGGGCGTAGTGTGTGATTCGGAAAGTAAGATGATTTGGAGACTACATCAAGAAATTTGAAGCTAACGAGGATAAATATAAAGCTCTTGACAGAAGGAACCCTTCCTGAAAGAGAATAGGATCTTTGATTCTTGTCAAGAGACTAAGGCAGCTCATAAAACTGATAATTGGAACTAGAAAAGCAGTTCAACTGGTATGATAATAGTTTTGATTCAGCCAGTGGATGAGTGCACAAACACGAGAGTCAAAGGATAGGGTGCAGGTGCAGAGGCCCCTCCTGTCCATGTACTCAGAGCACAGCCCCACCAGCAGTCGGGAATGCACTCATTCTTGCTGGTATTTTTCTCTCTCCTCTCTTGCTGTCAGCTGTTACTTCTTGCTGCCAACAAAATGTCTCAAGATATTACTTTTTCTTCGTCTTTCTAATTAATTTTCCACTTCTAATCTGTTATATGCTTAGTTGATCTTTTTAGAATTGTGTCTAGAGTAAGTAAGTTCGCTCTGCAAAGAGCATTTTTAAGTGTGAGGTGCCCAAGATTTTAAACTGGGTTACTGGTAACATCTGATCTTTCTGCGTGTCTCTTTGGATTTTTCTTGTTCTAAGTTATTTTATAAGTATCCAAGATTCCCAAGTAGTTAAATTCTGGAGAGGTTAAAAAAAAAAGTCTTCCTATGTTTCCATTTTTGACTCATATTTTATATATTCTATACATGGTAAGTGTCTAGTGTGATCTTTAGGTTAAAGTGCCGACTTAGCTTTTGCCAAGGGCTAATTGATTGTTAAACAGTACTATATAATCCAAACTACTGACTTCGTATACGTATCTTTAATAAGAGGAAAAATGAAGCCCAGAAATTGACCAGTTGAACTTAGACATTACAGTATGAACTATGAAATATACCCTTTGAAACAATGGAAAGCAAGGACAGGATTCTACATCACGGGGACTATTACTATGAATTGTAAAGGCCAACTTTTATGCTTAGGAAGTTGGCTAGAGGCCGAATATTAATGTCAGGGTCTGAGTCTTTCCAGAAACGCAGTTTATTCTCTTGTTTATATTTTGCTTGTTGTCACTATTATGTTGTCTTGTTCTCTTTTGTGCAGTTAAACATGTCAAAATGTCCCACATCTTTTGTTCTGCTGTTATTCAGCTGCTTTATATTAAAAATGCCTCAGTTCTTTTAAATTGTTTTCCAGAATTTTGTTTTGCAATAACTACACAATGATTTTGTTTTTATGAAAGGTTAAGTTTGATTTCATTCATGAAAAAGAAAAAGAAATCTACTTTGAAATTCGTGGTTCTGTTAAGTCTGAAAAGTATTTCAGGCTAGTAATAGCCTTCTGTGAGTTAACAGTGTTTTGTGTACAAGAGATTTGCTTCTAAAATGCCACATTTTTAAGGTTATAATATTCTTGGAAAGTGGGAGAAAGTATTCACATCAAAGAAGGCATTTTTATTACTTTGGATTACGCAAGACTTTGGCCAGCCTCCTTAGCTTCATCTGTTTAAGGGTTCATTTTCGCTTGTTTGGCACAAGTCCCAGTGGAGGCCTTCAGAATTGTGGTTAGCAACATGAATGAATCACAAACTGTGGACTAGCTCTTCAGTTTGTAGAGCTGGCTTACTGCCAAAAAGACAGTGCCTTATATGGGGTCAGGGCAAAGCTGTGATTCGTTGAGCCCTGCATTGTATAGAAAACATACTTGTGATGCCTGTTTGCTTTCTTTTAAAATAAAACAAAACAAAACAGAAAAAGCAGCAGGCTTCCAAGTCTATCAGAATAGGAAGTAACAAAATAGTGTGCAGGTTTTACTAATGACAGAGTTAAGCAATAGAAATATGGCTCTGTATAGTTAAAATACTAAAGGTAGAAGTTGGACCTTTTGACCTCCTCAGCCAGCCTGTGAGGTAAGAGATTGAAACATTTGTTAGACATCTGTTGTCTCCCTGCCCTTATTTTGTAAATGGTTTAATAAGATTAAATAACTAGTCATATGTTCACATGGTTACCATGCCACTGGTTTTGGTATCAAATAGGTACTTTGAAATTAAAGCATGAATAGTTAACTTTGTGCCAATCCTTTTTCTTTCTCTCTCTCACTTTTTTATTTTTTTAAATTTAGAGTTATGTAACTTTCCAGAAACTGGAATATTGGAACGGTGAAACAAGAATGAAATTTGCTCTTCAGAAAGTCAGAAATTTTTGCTTATATTCTTAGGTTGGAGAAAGTAGTTGTTACTAGTTCTATTAGGAGGAAGAGTATTAAGATATTTTTAAGTATAATTCATTTGTCTTTGTAATTCTTTTCATTTAGGCAAATACTCTAGCTGGATCTTCTCTTAGTCAGGCATCATCTCATATATATGGCAATAGATTAAATCCAAATTCATCAATGGCAGCTCTTATAGCTCAGTCTGAAAATAATCAAACAGGTAAGATTTCAAGAATTTTTAAACTCTAAAATTCTGTTCCCTTCCCCCAATGTAATTTTTACCCCCTTCAGGTCATTTGATTTGAAAGATCTAAAGGTGTGGTTAATAAGTAAAATCTAAAGGGTGGGTGGGGGGTGCCCCTCCCTTTTTAAATCAAAAGAATCACAGTTGGAAGTAAATAGTATGCTGTGCTGCAAAATAGTGATGTGCTTTTTTACTGTCTGAAATGTAAATGTTTAAGCAGAGCCATCAGCAGGCAGGAATGCTAGTGTCTCCTGTGACTTTTGTGATTGATGTGTTCAGTGCTCAGTTCTGTGCAATGAAAGTAACATAACACTGGGCTTTTCTGTGAATAGCCTCAATCTTTATTTGCATAATTCATGAAATTGCATTACACAAACTTGGTAAAAAAATCCTGTTAGAGAATTTCTACAGTGTTTAGTAATCCTGTGAATTTTTACCAGTTGACATTTTGTAGCGTTTGCCTCTTGTACTGTTTTAATGAGCCAATGGATTTGCTTTGTCTCATTCCATCCTTAAGGATTTGTTGACATGTCCAAGTAGTCATGCCTGTTTGGGGGAAGGGAATGGGTTTAGCAGTTCACCAAGAATGGATCAGTCATGTCTTTACACTTTAAGGGTCAGAGGTTACCTGACTCAGAATAAGGGGAGGACAACCTTAAAGAGGCCAGATAGGATGATTTTATAAGGAACTAACTGTAGGGGAAATACAAGTTATTTTTCAAGCAGAGATATTCGGTGTTACCTAAGGAATATTTTGAAGAAATTAATTTCTTTTTCCTTTTAAATACAGAATTCTGTATTCCTACTTGTTATTGTCCATTTGGATATTTAGTGTTATGTGAAATGATCCATATAATAGATACACTTTTAGTGTGTAGCTCTATGTAATACATATGTATTTTATGACTTGTCTTGGAATGCAAAGTGTTAAAATATACAAAGCATAAGGATTTGCTGTGATAAGCATACAGATTAGCTGTCCACAGCTGTGATTCATTACTTTAACCGTAGAAATTAAAAGTGGCTGAGGGGAGGGTACTGCAAATGGAAACCACGCTTCTGTGCTGTAAAATTGAAAGGAATGAAAGAACGAACATAATCCATGGCCTTCTCCACCCACAAAAAACGTGTAGGGACAACGCCTTACATGCCACAGTTCAGCAATTCTAAACTAGCAACATACTAGATCTTCTACTTTCATAGGAACTGCAAAGATAGTGGTAAAGGTTTTATGTATGTTTTAGAAAAAATCAGGGCCAGAGCTTAAAACCTGTTATCTAGTGAGAGTCACTTTATCAGCTGTGAAATATTTACACTGCAGATCAAGAACTCGGAGACAATAGCCGCAGCCTTGGTGGCAGAGGAAGCTCACCCAGAGGGAGTCTCTCACCAAGGTAAGCGTTATTTGCACTGCAAAGTATCGGCAAAGGAAACATTTCGCGATTTGGAAACTTCTTTAACGCATATCAGCAGAGCATACATTTGTGAGGCTATAAAAGCATTATATAGATAAGAAGCATGTCTGGACAGTCAAGAAAAATGATTCTAAATTGACTTGAATATTAATTTAAACACATGGTTAGATTTGTAAGCTTTGTAAAAGATATACCTTTTCTTGGATTTCTAATGAATTTCAGCTCTCTTGTATATTTAGCTCCTGGTACTATTAATGTATTAATTTGGGTAATTCTTTTTGGTTAGAAAATAGTCTTAAAAGTCTCTTAGGGCTTCCCTGGTGGTGCAGTGGTTAAGAATCTGCCTGCCAATGCAGGGGGGACACGGGTTTGATCCTTGGCCCGGGAAGATCCCACATGCTGCGGAGCAACTGAGTCCGTGTGCCACAACTACTGAAACCCCTGCGCCTAGAGCCCATGCTCTGCAACAAGAGAAGCCACTGCAATGAGCAGCCCGTGCACCGCAAAGAAGAGTAGACCCCGCTCGCCACAACTAGAGAAAGCCCCCACGCAGCAACAAAGACCCGACACAGCCAAAAATAAAAACAAAACAAACAAACAAAAACAAACAAAAAAAGTCTCTTAAAGCTGCAGACTCCAGGCTTTCAACTTTGGGTTCCAGTTTTAGCTCTGTTGTGGGCAATGCACTTAACCCTTTAGTCTCTAGTTCCTAATTCAGTAAATGAAGTTCTTGTGGCTCATCTCTGAAATCCCTCTAGTTCTTAAAATTGTCTGAAGCAAAGTATAGCAAATATGTTACATTGTTCTGTGAAATTATCTTAGATATTATATGAAAGAGTTCAGGTACCATTTATTAATATATAATATATAAGGTTATTCCTGCGAATAGCACATTAGGCTATCGTTTTATTAACTTTATTCCACTCTCAACTCCTATACCTTTTTCTAGTTTGTTTTCTCTCTGTTCTCTAATTTTGTAAAGTGCCTCAAGCATAGTATTAGATTGGGTGAGAATGGAGCAGAAGGAGGAAGAAGCCCATTCAAGAATCTTTTTCAACTGTGGAAATTTTAAAATTCTATTAAAAATAAAATTTTTTCTGCCATGGCTACCGTAAATATCACTGTTGTTATGTTGCTAATATATATGGGAATGTCTGTTAAGGAACATCTTTAACGTTAGAGAGATTAGTCCAATAACCTCTAATTTTGCTATTTTCTAGTGCTGCATTAGTAGTGCCTTTTTTCTAATCCCTGAGTGAACTAAAGGTAGTATTGTTTTTCCTAATTGAACTCTGCAGAAAATTAAATAGTATTCTTTTGAAACTAGGAGTTTGAAGTACGATTATAACATCATCTGACCAATTTATAATTTATGCTGTGTTACTTCTGTACTGTTTTATTCTTTTTTTTTCAAAGAAGAAAGTTAATGGATTTTTTTTGCTCATATGTTTAGTGGAGGAAGCGTCTCTGTGTTCTCCTTTTTCTTTTTTTAAATTTATTTTTGGCTGCATTGGGTCTTTGTTGCTGCGCTTGGGCTTTCTCTAGTTGTGGTAAGCGGGGGCTTCTCTTCTTTGCAGTGCATGGGCTTCTCATTGCGGCGGCTTCTCTTGTTGTGGAGCACGGGCTCTAGGCGCGCGGGATTCAGTAGTTGCAGCGCACGGGCTCAGTTGCTCTGTGGTATGTGGGATCTTCCCGGACCAGGGCTCAAACCCGTATCCCCTGCATTTGGCAGGCGAATTCTTAACCACTGCGCCACCAGAGAAGTCCCCGTGATCTCCTTTTTTTTTTTTTTTTGCGGTACGCGGGCCTCTTAACTGTTGTGGCCTCTCCCGTTGCAGAGCACAGGCTCCGGACGCACAGGCTCAGTAGTTGTGGCTCACGGGCCCAGCCGCTTCACAGCATGCGGGATCTTCCCGGACCGGGGCACGAACCCGCGTCCCCTGCATCGGCAGGTGGACTCTCAACCACTGTGCCACCAGGGAAGCCCCCCTGTGTTCTCCTTTTAAACTTAAAATATCATGCAAGCTACCTAGAAATTATTCAGGATTCCTTACTGCAATTTTGCATTGTGCAGTTCTTCGTGTTTCATTAGCTAAATGGTATTTAACACAAAAAAATGGCACTAAATTACTTTAGCACATATTTCCAACTGTATATTATTCTTTAAAAATCAGCCTGAAATATAATGGCCTAAATTATCCTGGCAATAATATACTATTTGGAAAGGGATGGGCAGCTGTATGTAGCATGTGATGTTTACATGTGGAATAAAAAGGCTCATTTGTTTAACTTCTAATTTAAAGAGATTTTTGGAGAGATGCATATCAGGGATGCGGCAGAGCACTCTCAGGCTGTTGGAAGACCTGAGCTGTAGCCCAGCTCTGTCACTTACTAGCGGCGTATCTTTGGACAAGTCACTAAAGCCCCATCTTGTTTCCTCAGATAGAAATGGAGCCAGTAAGGCAGGTTTTGACTTCTCACTAGGTTGTTGTGAAGTTAACTGGGTGGAAACACTTCAGAAACTCTAAAGCCCTTTACTAATTTATTATATTTTTATGGAGGCTGGAGAACAGAAATGGCCACATTTACTTATTTAAAACAAAAAGTGGATGAGAGAACATAACATGTTCATCTTAATATAAGTGATACTTGTTTTGGAAGAGGTTTAAGTTGTTATCATTTGAAGTACAGATGTAAGACATTTTAGAAAAAATTTGTATAAAGGGCTCAAAAATTGCTTTGGTCTGGATAATGTTCCCTAATTCTAAAAATACTTGAAACTAAGTATTTTTGAATTTATAACAAAATACTCCTTCAAAATTGTTTAAAAATTCTTTTTACT
Organism: Orcinus orca; assembly: GCF_937001465.1. Taxonomy (NCBI): domain Eukaryota; kingdom Metazoa; phylum Chordata; class Mammalia; order Artiodactyla; family Delphinidae; genus Orcinus; species Orcinus orca. The sequence continues at coordinate 13,684,107 of NC_064560.1, read as the reverse complement.
GATATTTGAGATTTTGTGGTTATGAATTAAAATGCTCTCTACTTTATTATAATTGTACGGTGTCTTTCTAGTCCTGTCTTTCTCCCTTTTGTCTTATAAAGTTGCATCAAGTTCTTTTACAGCCTATTTCAGAGATTATTAGTGGTGTGTTTATATATTTTCTAGTGGTTTTTAATTATTGGGCATGGCCAGCTATTCCCTTGATTTTTACCATTTGGGGAGGAAGGATGGTAATTACTAAATTTTAGGGTAGATTATGGTTTTATTGTTCTAACATAGGCAGCCCGGTGTTAGAAAACTTGTACAGGAGAAGGCTCAGCGTAAGGTGAGAAATGTGAATGTGCTTCCTTCAAAGGGTCCTTCTTCTGTTTAACCTGAGGATTAATGTTTCCAACAGGTCCCCTGTAAGTAGCTTACAGATCCGCTACGATCAACCAGGCAACAGCAGTTTGGAAAACCTGCCCCCAGTAGCAGCCAGCATAGAGCAGCTTCTGGAGAGGCAGTGGAGTGAAGGACAGCAGTTTTTATTAGAACAGGGCACTCCTAGTGACAGTAAGTATTCTCTTCTTGTCTTCAAAGAAAGATCAATAGATGGATGGATGGATGGATGAACAGATAGGTGGATAGATGTTGAAGTCACACTTCATCAACAATAGCATTGAAATTATGATATGTCTTACATAATATGGTGAGAAAGTGTAATGTAGTGGCTCAGTAGAACAAATGCTACAGGTTTACTGCTTGGACTTGAATTTTGTTTTTACCTGTTATTAACAGTGTGATCTTAGGCAAGTTTCTTAATGTCATTGTGCTTTTAGATTTCCATTTGTAGGATGGGAATAATTACCTATATCATAGTATTGTTTTGAGGGTTAAATGACATAGAATATATAAAGAACGTTGCCTGGCTCATGGAATTCACTGGTTTTTGTTACTTTTTATAATTATTAAAATATTGGTACATTGTTTCTCCATTGTACTTTGTTCTAATCAATTTTTAAAAGTTTTACTAAAATATGAGTTATAGCTTCTTTTAGCTTAGTTGTTTGAATCAAACTTGCTCATCTTTGGAGAATTTGTTTTAAAAAATGTGTATAGTCAAGTATGGCCAACTCTCTTGATTTTACAATTTGGGTGAGAAAGGAGAATAATTACTAAATTATATATATAACTTATATATATTATCTATATCATTTACTTGCTAAATTATGTAATATATATTACATATACATATTTAGTATCTTTACAGTTTTAAGTATTAAGGAGAGCCATGGGTGAAAAATGCCAAACACAAAAACTGTTACTACAGATACTGTTAACTAGAGAAGTGGCCTAATGTTAAGGATATATATATATATATCTGGGGGAAGGAAATAATAGGTGTTTTGGTTTGGTTTTTAATCATTTTGGGGGTGGGAGGTATAAGCTTTTGCTGCTTTAATTTTTTAAAACAAAACAAAATATTTTGCTTATTGTTACACAGGTGCCACAAATTGGTATTTTTATGAATGGTGCTCTGACAAAAAGTGCTAATTGTGAGGAAATTCATGCCGGGATAATCCTTTGAACATGATAGCTGGAGGACAGGTTTAGCTTAGTCTTACTGCATCTCATTTGGGTATACTAAGGGTTTATTTGTGGGATCTTGAAGAGGAGGGATAAAAGTTAAATCCTTGGGAAATGACCGTATGTGTCTGTACCAGTAGAATTGTGTGTTTTCAAGGCCCTGAGGGCATGTTAAACAAATACAACTTTTTAATACATAGAACTTTTAAAGTGTCATTCACTGCAGCATCACACAGGCCTCTCTCTCTGCTGTGTCGAGAGGTCTGAGAGCTGTGGCAGGAACAGAAACGGTATTTGAGGTGGTAAGGCAGGACAGAAGCTGAGCCTGTATGCAGATGACGTGCCTTCCCATGGAGCCGGGAGAGGGACTGCGGTGCACACACACTGCTCTCTGCTGGGCGAGTGTGGATCCACAGGCCTAGCGGCTGGGCTTCCTAGTCCTGTGTCAGGTGGCTTGCTTAACTCAACCAAGCAACAAACAAATACTTGTGCTCTTTATTTGTGGCAAAGGATATTGGTGTGATTCTTTGCCCTTTGAAATATGATTTTAATGAAAAATCATGGCGAGCACCTTGAATTTTTAATTAGGTTTTCATTTTGATGAAAATAAAGTGTTCTCATGATTTTTCTTTGAGAATGGAAATTACCTGAACTAGGTTGGGTTTTTTTGGTATGTGGCGACAAAGTTTCCACATGGTATATCTAGGAACAGTATCCCTTTATGCTTACATAGGTACAAATATATTATGGTATATTTATATCTACATATAAATTTAGGAATAGAACCTAGTCACTTAGAAATGCTTTATAGAATTTCTACTTTTCTATTTTAATTTATTTCTAAAGTTATTGACACTTAAGTCCATAAAATACCTAGTCCTGTGTATGAAATTCTTTATTAAAAACCATTCAAATGTCTGCTAGTTTTAGGAATGCTGAAGTCATTACACCAACTTCAAGTAGAAAATCGAAGATTAGAGGAACAGATTAAAAACTTGACTGCCAAAAAGGAACGCCTTCAATTATTGAATGCACAGCTCTCAGTGCCTTTTCCAACAATAACAACAAATCCCAGCCCATCTCATCAAATGCATGCATTTTCAGCACAGAATGGTAAGTATGAATTTATTGTGGATCTAAAGAAAGTAGGATGGACTTCCATTATCTTTTTCATAATAACTGAATAATAACTGGTCACCAGTTATATGCAGATGTAGAAAAGGAATGATAAATTATTTTCTATGAGCATAAAGAATCCTGTTCATGTAGAGAACAAACGTATGGACACCAAGGGGGAAAGTGGTGGTGGGGGGATGAATTGGGAGATTGGGATTGACGTATATACACTAATATGTATAAAATAGATAACTAATAAGAAACTGCTGTATAAAAAAATAAAATTCAAAAATTCAAAAAAAAAGAATCCTGTTCAGTGTTCAATTTGAATTTGCTCTAACTTCTTTAGTACAGAATTTAATGGTAAAATTTAAATATGTAATGATCTCTTTATTGATTTAAAGCCATGATATTCAGTATAGATAAAGATTTTTTTCATTCAAATTGGTCTTAAGAATAACAAGGCTTAATATTTAAGTGTTTTTAATGCGGGCTTCAGGGTAAGCTTTTTTAGACAAGCCTTTAATCTTACACATAATGTAATTTAACAGGTAAATAGGTTTCTTTTTCTTCGTCTTTTTTAATCTAGCTCCTACTACTGATTCCTTGAACAGCAGTAAGAGCCCTCATCTAGGAAACAGCTTTCTACCTGATAATTCTCTTCCTGTATTAAATCAGGTAATTTGGGTGTGGTTAGTTTCATTTGTGTGTTTCACTTATGAACAGTAGTATATCACATTAGATGGTTTAAAATTATTTTAAACCGTTTTGCTGTGTTGTTTACAACTTAGTTTCTATTCTTTCTTACGTTAGGACTTAACCTCCAGTGGACAAAGCACCAGCAGCTCATCGGCTCTTTCTACTCCACCTCCTGCTGGGCAGAGTCCAGCTCAGCAGGGCTCAGGCCTTAGTGGAGTTCAGCAGGTCAATGGTGTGACAGTGGGGGCACTGGCTAGTGGAATGCAGACTGTAACATCCACCATTCCTGCCGTGCCTGGAGTGGGTGGAATAATTGGAGCTTTGCCAGGTAACCAACTGGCAATTAATGGCATTGTAGGAGCTTTAAATGGGGTTATTCAGACCCCTGTCACAATATCCCAGAACCCTACCCCCCTCACCCACACAACTGTACCACCTAATGCAGCACATCCAATGCCAACTACACTGACTAACAGGTAAGAAACTTACTTAAATACCTTTTGGGTTTTTTAGTGCAACATGGTACCAGTGCTGTCCATACTTTAGATTGGGATTTTTAAATGTGTTCCTTGTTAGATGTACTCTAAGAAATTAAAACCCACCAAACTTAATATATTATACTAAGAGCCATTTATTTTTGACACTTAAGTAATTCAGGTTAAAACAAAATTAAATCACCTTTCGTAACAAAGCGTTAGGTATATTCTATACTGAAAATTTCAGTTTTGATCTGTGATGTGTGTTTTAAATGCTAATTTTTCTTATCCCCGTGTATATTGCCTTCATGTGTCATAAATCCTGAAGAAAAGTAATATTATAATGAAGATCACATAGGAATGTTGGTTTCTTAAAATTCAGCTGTGTAATTTTGTTAGCTTTGTTGTCAAAGATTTTGATATAATATGAAGGTCAAATATTTATCTTGAATTTCCAGGGAGTGAGACTCACTGTTTCACTGTAGTGGAATTTCATTTGAATGGCAAAGCCATGTTGTTATTGCACATACTTTTGAGGAATAAGTCATTTTAAATGGATTTGCAATCGATAGTAGTAAACTGTTTCTTCTGGCTCTCTTTTCATTGGTGCTTAATTTTACTGACCATTGGGAATGTAAAAAAAGTTTAGGTCAAATCAATTAGTAGTATGTTTGGATTCTTTCTTTGTTTTAAATATGTGTCACTTAGTGTGGGTTAAATTATCCTTGAATGATTAAAAATAAAGTATTACATGTTCATGTTATAAACACATGGAAATTTTTATTCCATAAAACAACTGAGTGCCTGCTTGGTTTACAGTATAAAGGGAAACAAAACATTTACTGACAATGTGAATTCTTGTTTACCTGTATATGTGCAGAGAGAGAGAGAAAGAGAGATAAAAGAAATTTGTGCATCATTGTTTTCAAAAAGTGTTATGGTTAGAAAGTTGTTAAGTTATTAAACATCAAATTGAAACAATTGTTCATTTTACATTAAAAAAAAAACATTAAAAGGTGTACGGTAGAAAGTAAGAATTTTCATCGTTTTTCAGTGCCTCAGGACTCGGATTACTTTCTGACCAGCAAAGACAAATATTTCTTCATCAACAGCAATTCCAGCAGTTGTTAAATTCTCAACAGCTCACACCAGTAAGTTCTTCCTTTTGATAATACTTGATCTTTATTAGGAGCAAGTGATCCAAGCTATAATAACTATTCAGCATAGGTATAGATTGCCCACTTTGTGAAATGACATTGTGCTGTAGTCTGTGATACCTGCAGTTACATTATATTGATTCATCGACAAATACTAGAACGTGGTCTATGCAGCTCTGGTAGACTCTGTATTTTCATGGAGCTTCATTCTGATAGGGGCGATGGACGATAAATACATACACAACTTTTGGTAGTGATGAGTACTGGGAAGGAAAATGCAGCAGGATAAGGTGGTAGATAACAGTCGGATGAGAGCCATCTTAGATAGGATGGTCCAGCCTCTGAGTAGGTGACTTTTGAGCACACACCTGAATAAAAGTTGAAGGAGCATGACTTTCTGACATGGGGGTGTGTGGAAGAGAACATGCACTCAAGGTGGAGGGACCAGGGCCTGTGTGCTGTGTGACTGGGCTGGTGTGGAGGAGAGCAGTCAGACGGGTGAGCGTGGGCTGCAAGGTTGTGGGCTGCCTTGTTTGGCTCTCCATGGCATGGAATTTAGATTTACCTTAAGTGTGATGGAAAGCCATTGGTGATTTTTTTTTAAAAAACCTTTCTTTGTGGAAATAAACATTCAGGTGTATAAGAAGTAGAGAGTATGGTATACTGATTGCCTAGCTTTAATAATTATCCCAGTTAAAAAACTCTTTTTTCGTATATCCTCATTTTTCCTTTCAGAATTTTAAAGAATTAATTGTAGGGCTTTTGTTTGTTTGTTTGTTATTTTGGCCGCGTAGCATGGCATGCAGGATCTTAGTTCCCTGACCAGGGATCGAACCCGCGCCCCCCGCAGTGGAAGCTCGAAGTCTTAACCACTGGACTGCCAAGGAAGTCCTGTAATTGCAGGGCTTTGAACACAATAGTGACATGACATACAGTGACGTTTAGATTCGCGGGATTCTCTGAAGTCAGTAGGGAATGAAATCTAATGTCTCAGGACTGAGCCCTGGGCACCCTGGAGGAGGAGAGTAATCTAGTCAAGGGTCTAGGGAAAAAGTGGCCAGTGAGTTAGCACAGAGAGTGGTGGCCTAGTTCCGTGTGAAGAAACATTTCAAGAAAGGGAGGACTCAGCTGCATAGAATGCTTCTGGTGAGACAAGTAAGAACTGCCCATTGGATTTGGGTGTCTGGAGCTTTTTGAGAACGTGGTTTTGCTGAGAAGTGAAAAGCTTCACTGAGTGGTTGGGAAGAAAATAGGAGAGGAAGCGAAGATGGGGTACAGGCAACTCAAGATATTTTACCGTAAAGAGCAGAGAAATGAATCGGCAGCTAGCGTTACAAAGACGTGGTCTAAGGGGGGTAGTTTCTAATCATTTTGAAAATGACAGCGTATGTGTATGTTGATGGGGAATTTTCTGGTGCAAAGAGAGGAGGGATAACGCCAGGGCAGCAGAGCTCTTCAGCAGAGAGCAGCTTCCCCTGTGATAAGAGGGAGGCAGAGAGGCTGTCGGTGGGTTTTATGACAGGAGGTTGAGGAAACCCACTTCTAATGTTTGTAGTTTTTAAATGGGAATTATAAGTAAAGTCATCAGCTGAGGGGGATAGGGATATTGTAGTTAGAGGAGAGAAGGAAGGTGTGGAACATATCTTGGAGGTGGGGAGAGAACTAAGGCAGATGTGGGAGGGTGTGTCTAGCACACCTCACTGCTAGGAGAACACCCATTTAATTAACTTTGGGGTTTCAGCCTTTGTTTGTAACTTCTTTCTAAAATACATCTACCTACTTTCTTGCTTTAGTCAAAAATGTATTGAAAATGTCTGTTTTACAATTCTGGATCATTGTCACTGTCACTGTTCTTAACAGTGGTATAAGGATAGAGTCTATATAAATTCTTAAACGCTTACACTAAAATGTAATCCTGTTTTCTTATCTCTTGCCTCATCTTAATATGAAGTTCTGGAATTCAGTTTATTTGGGGTTCTTCCTGTTAATCAAGATTTTACTCTAAGAACAGCACATACAGGTGTCTCGTTTCTGGAACGTGGTTGATCAAGGAATTTTTAGCACAAATTATTACCCAGAGACCAGGAAGACTGAGTGGATTAGACTTGACGTTTCCTTTGCAGCCAAGGTTGTGGCGTGAGGTTTGTTTATTTACAAGCATCAAACTTCACATAGTCAGGAGTGGTGCTGTGAGGCACCTCCCTCCTCCCACCTTAAGGAAAACTCTTGCTCGACCTCCTCCTGACCCTCCTCCCCACCAGCTGCTGCCCCATGCTCAGCCCTGTCCATTTCTGCCTGGCCTCTTCCCTGACCTGGTAACGGCTTCTGCCCACTGGAAACATTTTCTTCCCTTAGCTCCCAAGATACCACATTATCTTGGTTTTCTTCCTACCTAACTGGTTCTTCCTTTTTAGCTTCCTTTTCTGGGTCCTCCTCTTCTCCTCAGCCCCACTCATTTCAGAGCATCCTAGAATTCAGGATCTCCTCCAGCCGCAAAGCTTTAAATACTGTCTGTGCTGATGCCAACGTCTCCAGCCCGGGCCGCTCTCTGGAATTTCAAGCTCCCATATCCACTGCTTACTTAGTTGCCACCACTTGGCTCTCTTAATAGATGGTGCAGGCATAATTAATGTGTCCAAACAGAACTGCTGACCTTCCACATGGCTGCCCCACCTCAGCTGATGCACCTCCATCCTTCCAGCTGCTCAAGCAGTTATTCCTTCACCCCTCTCTTTTTCTGACACCTCACATTGAATCCATCAAGAATCCTGGGTCAGGTTGTGTCGCTCCTCTGTTCAAAACCTTCCTTTGCCTTCCCGCATTACTTTGAGAAAAACCAGAGCTCTCTCGGCCAACACTCCAGGCCCTCATCCTTCTCTGGCCTCCTTCCTGCTCACTGCACTCCGGCCCGGTCTCCTTGCTCATCCTGGGTCATGCTGGGTGTGCCACAGGGCCCCTCGGCACTGGCTAGCACTCTCTCTGCCTGGAACCCACCCACCCTTGCCCCCCCATATCCACATAGAGAATTCCCTCATCTCCTCGTGTCTGTGTCCAAGTGAGAACCACCCTGACCCCCGCCCCTGCTGTCCTCTCTCTTACACTCCTGTTCCCCCCGACCCTGGGCAGTACTCATTTCCTAACATTTCTTCACCCCAGAACAGTGCCTGGCACATCATAGTACGCGCTCAGGGGTGCTCACTGGAAGGCATGGTCTCATAACCGCATCAAGAAAGCACTCTTTCTGTTGGCATGAATGAGAACTTTAAAAGTTATTTTAAGTTCCCAGAATTATGGGAGGGATTTCACCATGCAGTGCATTTTAAAGCCAAATGCAGGTCACATGGCTGCTCTAAGTTGCCATTCTCCTTGATTATCATGGGCAACCGCATATGAATAGGGGTCTCCTACGTTTGTTTGCCCCATTTTGAAAATAAGGCCATTCCCTGATGATATTGACATTTTACAGTAGATGGTTATTATCTAGTGCAGTGTGTTCTTCCAGATGAGACTCTTGTTGTCTTTCTTAGTAGTATGACTTTGCTGTCATTTAAATACCTAATAACATCAGAGCAAAGAAGAGAGAAAGCAGGCTGTCCTGACGGCCGGGTCTGCACTGGGACTCACCCTCTCCTGCATGTTCTTACCTAAGGAGCAGCACCAGGCCCTTCTGTATCAGCTGGTGCAGCAGCACCACCAGCCTGATCTCCAGCAGCTGCAGATCCCGGCACCCACGCAGATGCCCATCAACAACCTGCTCGCAGGCACGCAGGCGCCTCCGCTTCATCCAGCCACCACCAACCCGTTCCTCACCATCCATGGCGATAATGCAAGTCAGAAGGTAACAGTAAGTGTCTGTGCTTTGTTACAGCTAGTGAAATACCAAAACGAATTTTATTGATTAATCAGAGATGACTGTCCAGCCCCTCTCTTCCTCCCCACCCCCCTTAAAATATATTATCCCCCTGATAATTTCTTCTTAAAACCAGTTGTTTCAGCACCTGGATATTGTAAACACAAAGGACCTAAGCCAATTTATATATCCTCTAAGTATATCAGTTTGAATTTGCATGTAAGGTTGGAAGACTGTTTTATAATTTCAAAATGAAAATGTGTTTTAGTATGGTATGGTAAGTGGTATTGGACAGTCCAATCAGAAGATAGTAGTTGGTGTTTTGAGAATCTTTGTTTAACTAATTTGTTTAATTATAGAAATAGTCTAGATAATTTAGGAATATTTTTATTATTTTGCTCAGACATGCTAAAATTGAATTATATTTATAATAAAATTAATATATAAACTTTAGGGCAATCCAGTTATTCTACCTGATAGAAAGTAAATCATCACATTTGTAATGAAATTTAAATTCTTTATTAATCTCATGTAAGTGATAGCATCTTACCCTTTCAATGTACAAGTTAAGATAAATAAAAATGGGTGCAGGAACAGTATACTATACATATAGTAGCACACATTTTAAGGCTGTTTCTTTCTATTAATTCTCCCCTTCAATCAGGTCTACTTTACTGGAGTATAAATGTTTCCCCTAAATTCCAGTTCAGGGCAGAACCCTGTTAGAGGAAGGATATTGGGATATAGAATGGAGACTGGACATCAGGAAAAGGAAGAAGGGAAAGAATGAGGTGGGAGACTTGGCAAAAAATGGTGTTAAAAGTCACAATGTTTGCTCTTTCCCATTACTTTGAAAGTTTGCTCTTTACTGTGCTTTTAGTTTTCAGAAACTTTAGTTTGTATTTAGTAACAAGAATTGGCTCAAAATATAGAATTATTGGTTTTCATTAACTCTTCAATGCTTTTTGTTTGCCCCACTGTTCCTCTGACTTCCTGACTGTGAATACTGTCATTATCACAAACCTAGTTTTGCAGACATGGAAAATTTCATTGATTCTGTATTAATTTAGAATTTTTTTTAACCGTTTTTTCCTAAGCTTTTCTTGTGTTAAAAAATTATACAGTATGAAATGTATTTTTAATGGAAAATCACAATAGTAAACACTATAAAATAAACAATATTAATTAATGTAGAAAAGCAAGGCTGGGAAATAATATTTATGAGTATCCTGCTATGTGGCAGGCATCTTTGTTAGATACAATAGTATACGTGGTTCCAATCTTTAAAATATTAATAGGCTGTAACCCCATTTTTTAAATAGGGAGATTCAAAGAGGTTAAAGCTCAAAGGACACATAGCACATGTGGGATCAGAACCCAAGACTTTGTTAGTTGATTTTCCACACTACTGTGTTACTGCTTCTGTGGAAAAGTCAGTCTGGGGGGATGGTTTCTACATTCATTCCTTATGAATCCTCCCTCAGAGGGGCACTTCTGTCTTTGTATACTGCTGAATTTAATATAAAGCAACTGAATGTTTAGCAGTAAATTCATGTCTTTATATTATGCTGAAAAGTAGCCATGCTGACTTTTAGAAAAAAAGGAATAACCGTGTATATGACCTTTTATCTCAGTTAAAATTTCAAGTAAGAGGATATTATCTTAAGTGGGGGCCAAAAATTCATTTAGCTAATGCATCTTATTTTGTTTGTTTTAACTGCAGAGACTTAGTGATAAAACTGGGCCTGTTGCTCAAGAAAAAAGTTGACACTTGAGAAACATCTAGAAATGGACTATCCTGCTATTCTAGCACTTCATCTGGCTGCTGTTGCAGTCCCCTTACTACACCTATGAAGAAATGCAACAAGAAACCAGCTGCACGACAAAGGATTAATTGCCCCAAGAGCATTCTTGTAAGGCTTTGATTGATTTTCTTGTTGCTTTGTTGCACTGAAATGGAATTCCCATATCCCCCACCCCTCACCCACATTTTTTGAATTTTGAAAGAAAATTTAATAGCTAACTTTTGTCATTGAAGTAATTTACATGCAATGAATTTATCAGCCTAAGAGGAATTTAATATAGTTGGTGTACAACTAATTTTGTTATGAATTGGCGAGATGAATAGCAAAACTAAAGACTTGTTCCATTTTTAAACCATTTGATTTTAATGTAAAAGTTGGAACGTGAAATATGATCTTTTGTTTGGGTTACAGTATGCTTGCTCTGTGAGTCAAAACAAATTTCAAGGAACTGTCTAATTTCTTCTATTGGAGTTTTATTGGTTAAATATTACAAATAAATAGGTCATCCACTTGGAGTTGGCAATCTTTATTATGAAAATTTCCTTTCTAATGGGATTTGGCCAATTTTGGTAATCAAGTTAGAATGGTAAATGTCTGCTTCTGCTAAAGGTAATTTTCTTTTGCTAAATGCTTTTTCTTTAGTGTTAAGACCTACTCATATTTTAAAGAAAGCTTGAGTTCAGTGATTTCTAAGGCTGCTGAGGGAACCAGCTCAATTCAAAGTGAAAGAGGGGCCACTCTGAAACTGCTGGTAGGGTTTGGCCTGAATCAAGTGCCTGTTAGGACCTGCCTTGTGCTGAAGTGGCTCTGGACAGCTGAGCCTGCGCTCTCAGTCCTTGGGAGTAGTAGGGACAGTCGGCGTTGCACCAGCAGCCTTCCCCATGGTTCTGCCTTTATTAAGAACTTTCTATGCCACTGTAGCTAGCTCAGGCAAAACTATTACCTGGGTATTTATCCACTAATGAGTCACAAGAAAAATGAGTGGATTTGGTAAGAATTTTCTTTTTTTCTTAAGTTAGACAACTTCCCATTATTGACAATGATTTGAAACAAACAAAACAAGACAAAAAACCCACCACTGCAGTTCCTGAAACAGGTGAAATCTGTATTACAGCCCTTCCATGTTGGGTATCCCCACTTCTGGTATGACAGTATAGCAGAGTATAAATTAAACAATTGGGGATGTAATCATTGAACTATTCTTAAATGTGTGAATTATTAGTGGAAAAGACCCAGCTGTAATTAGACCTCCACTGTGTACTTAGCTGGAAGAACATGTTAATTCTGCAATATGTCTCTTGGTTAATAAACATTGCACAGTTCTTACCTCATTTCTGTAAATAAGGTTTTGTGAATCTGTTTTGTATTGTGAAAAATTCATAAGATAACATTGATATTTTGATTTGTAATATTTCTAATTGGTAGATTTAATTGAAAAGTAAAATTAATTTATTTTTATATGTTCAGGGGAATTTTAAAGAAAGTCAAATCTTTTGTAGATAATTTAAAAAAATCGGTGTGGTTTATTTTACTTATTTAACCCACTGGTTGTTATTCTGTAACAATTTGTATAAATGGTAAATTTTGAACGTGTTGTTATTTTACTTAGATGTAAAATTCCACATGTATTAAAATGTACAAAGTTTTTGTTAATAAAATTTAATAATGTTTATAACTCTGCTTTTTTTCCAGTTTTATTAAGATATACTTGACATACAGCACAGTATAAGTTTAAGGTGGACAGCATAATAATTTGACTTACATATATTGTGAAATGATTACCACAATAAGTGTAGTTAACATCCATCATCTCATACAGATACTAAAAAAAGAGAATGACAAAAAGAGTGTTTTCCTTGTGATGAGAACTCTTAGAATTTACTCTCTTTAACCACTTTCCTGTATATCATGTACAGCAGACTTCACGACAGTAATCGTGTTGTACTTTTTACAGTCCTAGTACTTATCTTATAACTGGAAATCTGAACTGTTTGACCACCTTTGTCCAGTTCCCCCTCCCTCAACCCCCACCTCTTTTCTATGAGTTAAATTTTGTTCTTTTAATAAGATTCTACATATGAGATCATACAGTATTTGTCTTTCTCTGTTTGACTTAATTCACTTAGCACAGTGCCTTCAAGGTCCATCCATGTTGTCACAATAGCAGGGTTTCCTTCCTTTTTTATGGCTGAATAATATTCCATCATACATCATATGTATGTATGTATATGTGTGTGTGTATTGACACATACATATATATACACACACAAATACGTACAGACTCATATACCACAACTTCATCCATCAGTGGACATTTAGGTTATTTCCATATCTTGGCTATTGTGAGTAATGCTGCTATGAACATATAGGGGTATAGATATCTCTTCAACATAAGTGGTTTTGTTTCCTTTGGATATGTTCCCAGAAGTGAGGTTGCTGGATCAGATGGTAGTTTGATAATAGCCATTCTAACAGGCATGAGGTGATATCTCATTGTGGTTTTGATATGCATTTCCCTGATGATTAGTGATGTTGAGGAACTTTTCAAGGGACTTTTCATGTATCTGTTGGCCATCTGTATGTCTTCTTTGGAAAATGTCTGTTAAGGTCCTTTGCCCATTTTAAAATTGGATTATTTGGTTTATTTTTTTCTGTTGAGTTGTCGGAGTTCTTTATGTATTTTGGATATTAATCCCTTATCAGATGCATGATTTGCAAATATTTTTTCCCATTCTATAGGTTGTCTTTTTCAGTTTGTTGTTATATCTTCTTGATGGTTTGACCCCTTTATCATTATATAATGACCTTCTTTGTCTCTTTTTATCATTTTTAGTTTACAATCTATTTTGTCTGATATATGTAAGTATAGCTACCTCTCCCTGCTTCTTTTTGGTTAGTTTTGCTTGAGATGTCTTTTTCTATCACTTCACTCTCAGTTAATTGTCTTAAAGGCTAAAGCAAGTCTCTTGTAGGCAGCAGCATGTTGTTGGATCTTGTGTTTTTATCCATTCCGTCATTCTTTTTATTTTTATTGGAGAATTTAATCTGTTTTTGTTTAAAGCAATTATTGACAGGTATGGACTTGCTGTTGCCATTTTGTTCATTGTTTTCTGGCTGTTTTGTAGACCCATTGTTCCTTGTTCCTTATCCTGCTGTCTTTCTGTGTTTTGATGTCTTTGGGTACCAGTATGCTTTGACTTCTCTATCATGTTCTTTTTGTGTAATTACTACAGATTTTTCCCATGTGGTTACATGAGTCTTACATAAAATACCTTAAAATTATAACACACCCTATTTTAAAATGTCAACAACTTAACTTAGATAGCTGTCCTAAGCTTCGTACTTTTACTTCTCTTCCCCTCACATTTTATGTTACTGATAATTACAGTTTACATATTTTTCATATTGTATATCCAATAACAGATTTTTATAGTTATGATTCTTTTTACTGTTTTTTAACTTTTAGAGTTGTAAGTGAATTATGCACCACCATTACCATATTACAGAATCTAATTTTGAATGTATATTTACCATTACCATTGAATTTTATGGTACCTTCTTATATTGTATAATGTTAATTAGCATCCTTTTACTTCCACTCAACTCCCTTTAGGATTTCTTGTAAAGCAGGTCTCCTGGTGATGAGCTCCCTCAGCTTCTGCTTGTTCAGGAAAATCTTTATCCCTCCTTCATTTCTGAAGGACAGTTTTGCCTGATACAGGCTTCTTGGTTGACAGTTTTTTACTTTCAATATTTTGAATGTATCATCCCATCTCTCCTGGCCTGAAGTTTCTTTTGAGAAATCTGCTGATAGTCTTATGGGGTTTCCCTTGTATGTAACTTCTCTCTTGTCTCTTGTTGCTTTCAAAATTATTTGTCTTTGACTTTTGATATTTTTAATGTGTTTCAGTGTAGCCCTATTTAGGCTCAACCTGTTTGGGGTCTACTGGGCCTCATGGATCTGTTATTTTCTCTCCCCAAGTTTGGGAAGCTTTTCCACATTATTGCTTTGAACATACTTTCTGTCCCTTTCCCTTTCTCTTCTCCTGAAATTCCCATAATGCAGATATTGGTTCTTTTGATTGTGCCCCATAAGGCTTTCTTCACTTTTTTTTTCCTTTTGCTCCTCTGACTGGGTAATTTCACGTGTCCTGTCTTCTAGGTCATTGATTGTTTCTCCTGCATGGTCGTCTGATTTTGAAGCTCTCTGTTGAATGCTTCAGTTCGGTCATTGTATTTTTCAGCTCTAGGATTTTTGTTTGCTTTTAATGGTTTCTGTTTCTTTGTTCAACTTCTCATTTTGTTCACATATTGTTTTCCTAATTTCGTTTAGCTGTGTGTCCTTGTAGGTCACTAAAGTTCAAGAGGATTATTCTGAATTCTTCGTCTGATAGAACTCCATTTCTTTAGCATCAGTTACTAGTCTACTTTGGTGGTGTCATGCTTACCTGAACTTTTGTGATCCTTGATTCCTTATGTTGGTATCTGAGCATTTGAGTAAGTGGGCTCCTCTTCCAGATTTTACAGGTTCATTTTGGCAGAGACAGTTTATCACCAGTCAGCCCTGTTGGGGTTTCTGGATGTGTCTGCTGGTAATGTTTGTGGGCTGGGGGGGGGGGGCTGCTATATCAGGGTCTACTTTGGGGCAAGGCCACTGCCCAGAACCCTGAGGTGGGGGGCAGGGGTGGTGGTGCTGCTGAGAGCACTTGGATAGGAAAGCTGGCTTGTTTCCCTGCCCTAGTAAGGCTGTAGGATGGGCTTTGCTGTTGCCTGGGGTCTCTGGTCAGGCTCATCAGACTGTCGGGACGGGGTACTCTGCCCAGTCTTAAGCAGGGCTCTGAGTTAGCTTCCCTCCCTGGCGGGGCAGCATTGTTTGGGGGCCCTAATTAGGCTAAACTATGCGCTGAATTCCCTGGTCAGACAGGGCCGCCGGTGTTGCTCTGCGGACAGGGAAGCACAAGCTGTGCACTGTTTAAGTGCCACTGTAAGCACGGCTCTCGGATGGGCTACACAGCTTGCTGTGTGCTCTGGTCAGGCTTCCTGGGTGAGAGGGTGGGCAGCTGTATTCAGCAGTGGGTGGGGCTACAAATTAGTTCCCCTGCCCAGGTGGAGTGGGAGAACTGGCTCCAAGACAGGTAAGGCGCTTCGTGGTCTCCACTCAAGCCGACCGGTGTCTCAAGTTCCCTGGCTGAACAGGGCCGCTGGATCTGCTCGTCAGAGCTCTGCCCCTGCTGGACTCGGCTCCAGGGCTCCAGCAGGGGTGGGCGGTGCGGCTCTGCCGGCGTTGCGGCCGCCTTCCTGGGCAGGGGGCCCGCAGAGCTCCACTCGGCGGTGGGCGGGGCTGTGAGAGCGGCCGTTCGGCGCCCTCGTGCTCGCGTCCCAGCTGCCTCTCCGGTGGGCGGGGCTCCGAGTAAACTGCCGCCCGTGCGGGGGCAAAAGCCGGCTCCGGGCCCACAGGCCCACACCCTGCGCCCTGCCGGGCTACCTGGTCGGACGTGCTGCCGCAGCCGGGCAGAGCCGCTGGCAGGGACCGCCGCCTGGGCTTAGCAGGTAGGAGCTCGGTCGGCCGAGTGCCGGTTGTCGGAAGCCCCACGGTCTTCTCCACCACAGATGCCCAGGGGTCGAGCCCCGCAGCTCCCCCGGTGACGCGGCGGGGTGGCTGCAGTAGGGGCTCCCGTGAAGCAGCCCACAGTGCTGGGGCGAGGGCGCTAGATGTCCGCCGGAGGAGCGGTGGGCTCAGGGGCCCTGCTGGGCGGTGCTGGGTGGGCCTGGGCGGCTCCTCTGACTCTGCCAGGTGAGGTGCGCCGTGGTCTCTGTGGTGCCGGCGGTGCTCCAGCCTCACGCCCGTAGTCTAGGATTTTCTGAGGGGTGTGTTGTCCATGAACAGTTGTTCGTTGTTCTTGTGAGGGCAGTGAGGTCAGGAAGGACCTGTATCACCAGCTTGGTGACATCCGTTCTTGTTTGGAGAAGATGACGCTCCTGAGGCCGTTGGTGCCTCGCGACGATTCGCTCCAGGAGCCTCTGGGCGCTTTGTGCTTCGGCAGCAGGGTGGTTCCATCTTGAGGTTGTTTAAGCTCGCTCGGGAGTAGACGCTGCGCAGCGGCCGAACACACCACCTTGTGTCCGACTCTTAGACATCATTAGGTGAGACAGAGAGAGCCCTGCAAACTGCCGCAGCGGAAAGAGGAAGGAAATAATCGCAGTGAAGGTGAAAGGAAGGTAAATTCCCGATGAGAATTACAGCACATCAGTAAAGCTGTATTCATACTTGGTAAAGAGTAAATTCTTGTTTTACACAGTTAGCTTTAACCAGAGGCATTTAAATCAAAGCGAAACCCAGGTGGTTGCCGGCTCTCAGTGTGCATCAGGATCACCTGTGGGCCTTGCAAAGGTTCAGACTTAATTGAACCAGAATATACCTCATCTGTGTAACTGGGTCCTCTTAATTAAGAGTTGAATAAACAAGGAAAACTGGTTTAGGCTTTTAACTTTACTAAGGAGCGCATTTCAGGTTCCTGGGAAGACTTCCTTTTTGATACACGAATAGAAAAATGATGATCTGATTCTGCAGAGTCTTGTCTCCCGCAGGTCTGAGGACTCGCCTTCCTCCAGAGGGCCGGTGCCTCGTCCCTGTTAGCCGCCGCCCCAGTCTTCACTCTCCCAGCCCTCCACAGAACGTTAGCCGGCCGTGCGCCTTTTCAGTTCTTAACCACGTGACACTCGTCTGGGCTCTTGGCTTGTGCCTGTGTCTTGGTGTGGCTCCACGTGCTTAAGCCGCTGTTGGAACTCGCCCGAGGTGCTGGGCAGCCCCGTCCCCCCACCGCATGAAATGCGCCTGGGCTGCTGCTTCCTGCTTCCCTGTTGGGTTTTGCTCAGAGACGTTTCTGAGCAGCTACTGCTCGTTGCCCAGCACAGAGCCTCGGGCAGGGGTGCTCGGCATGTGACTCGGGATGCCATGGGCTGGTTCCCGTCTGGACTTCTTTGCAGAAGTGCTGTGGGAGTGTGCTGGGTCATAGGGTCAAGAGCAGGTGCCGGGCGGGACGGCTGAGAACGCAGGTCGCCAGGTGGCTTTCTTAAGCACTCCATCAACCAAGCAGAGGACAGAATGACCACTGCCCCTGGACACTCCCCAAGACAGACAGCAGAGGCCCTGGCATTGTAGGCAAAAGGTGCCTCACGACAGAATGTAGCTTTGCTTTTAAAAGTAGGGGATGGGGCTTCCCTGGTGGCGCAGTGGTTGAGAGTCCGCCTGCCGATGCAGGGGACACGGGTTCGTGCCCCGGTCTGGGAAGATCCCACATGCCGCCGAGCGGCTGGGCCCGTGAGCCATGGCCGCTGAGCCTGCGCGTCCGGAGCCTGCGCGTCCGGAGCCTGTGCTCCGCAACGGGAGGGGCCACAACGGTGAGAGGCCCGCGTACCGCAAAAAAAAAAAAAAAAAAAGGAAGGGGATGGACTTTTGTTTCGAATTTGACAACTCTCAGTGAGACACATACCATTAATCTTAAACTTCACTTACTGGAAACAAAACACACACTGATGAAAACCACTTTTGGTATACATCACAGTAGGCCTTTCCAAATGAAATAGTTGTGAACTTTTGTAAACATTGGGAAGCCTTTAGATTTTTTCAGATAATTTTACCTTGTTAAGAATTCACGCCAACTGTTGTTCCACTTACAGTCCCACCCCTCACCTTGGTATTGGCAACAAAGGAAATGTCTCTTTCATACCCATCACTGAATGTTTACAATCCCGTAAATTCAGTAAAGACTTCAGTGAACTATGAGCTGCCTTTGGTCACAGTTCAGGCTTGGTGAGTCTGTCCTCAGGGGCAGAGCCCGGGTGGTGCTGTGACATCCTTGCAGCTGTGGCCACTCTGACCACCCCAGACCTCTGGCTGCTTTGGGCACAGATGCAGAACTGGGGAACAGACAAACTGAACTGAACTGGTTTGAAGGTTCAGATGAGATCAAATGGAGGATGGGGAAGACAGGCACGTTTGGGTCCCGTGGGGGAAGTGACCCCCAAGTAGGATCTGGAAATGCAGCGGTGTTTCGACCAAGCTAAGGACTTTAGGGGCAAGGAATGAACAGACTCCATCGCTGGCTTTGGGCTGGAGATGCGTTGTCTTGCTTCTCGGTTCTGTGGGAGGGCTTCTAACCTCTGCTTCCCAGGGAGGGGACCCAGAGGGGCAGACTTCCCAGCGTTGCTGCGGTACTGGACGTGAGGGAGGCCCCAGGCTTCCTCAGCATAGGGGATGATGGTTGGCTTGGGCACGGGGAGGCTGGTCCCCATCAGGCCAGTGCAGGCGGTACAGGCAACAGCCGCGAGGAGGGTGTGCTGGAGGCTGGCCCTTGGGGACCCTGAGGTTTAGAAGGCAGGTGGGAGATAAAGCGCCTGTACAGGGATCTGAGGACGGGCCGGGAGGGCTCCCCGTTTTCTTGAATTACACGCACTTCATTCCCGAAAAACTTGAGGCTGCAGAAAGTTGAAAGGTGACACCGCCCGCTGCTCATGAGGACTGAAGATCCAACCTGAAAACGCCTCCTGGATCCAGTGCTTAGAAAGTGATGTGACCAGGAGCAGTTTGGGTGGTGTGAGCTGCAGGGGTCAGGGAGGATGGGCTGCACAGCCAGGCCAAGCGGGGACCTCGCGACTGGCGGCTGTGAGTGCACAGCGTTCTGGCTGTGCTGGTCCTTCTGAAGTTTGAAGCAAGACGTTCACTTTTTTGCTGATGGAGTTAATTTGGTTTCCCTCAGATTCTGATTGATGCATCTGCTGTTTTTCACTTGGCTCACTGAACAAGCAGACGGATTAATTAGGAGATTTTACATTTTTGGCATCGCCGCTGCTCCTGCCGCAGCGATCTCGCTGGTTCTCCCCCTCCTCCCGGAGCAAGGATGGACAGGTGTTTCCGCAGCTGAACCCTTCGTGTGCGGGCAGTCTGTGAACAAAATAAGGTGCAGAGTTTCTTTGCAAACTCTTGGCCTGGTGCAGTGGTTCTCCTCCCTCCAGCCGCCTGTGAAGGCAGAGTGTGGACTGGGGTCCTGCCCTGGGTGTCTGGGGGCTCCGGTGAGAAACTGCTGGGCCGTCAGGCTGCTTTCCCTGCCCTTCCCAGGCCCTCTGCCCCACCCAACTCCTGACGCCCCCCGTCCTTCCCAGGCTCTGGGCGAAGCCTCGCAGCTGCCCATCGTGGGCCTTGCGGCTATTTCAAGAACTGGCCTGTCCCAGCTGCGGATCAGGTGGCCTTGTTGTTCACCCCGATGTGAGCCTTTGACACTTCAACCGCAGGCGTCAGTGCTCGGTCTTGGGTTTTACTGGGGGCCCAGGGTAGCTCTGTGGCCTTCAGCATCGCAGTGGGCAGGCCCGTGACCTTGTAAACGTCGGCCCTCCCTGCCCGCAGCTCTCACAGCTTCGGGCTTCTCAGGTCCTTGGAAGCTTCTTTACTTTCTTCTGATTTACGACCCATGTTTAACTCCTCCCTCAGAACAGTCTTTCTCCATGACTGCAGCCCTCGTTCTGGTTTGGAGTTAATGTCCAAGCCAAGACCCGGAAGGAGGTACCAAGCGGCCCGGCCTCACCCCAGGCTTTGCTCCGGGAGGAAGTGGCCCCTCCGGCCACTCAGCTGGCTGCAAACAGCTGCTTTTGCTGCTGTCAGGAGCTGGTGCTGAGCGGCGGCGGGGGTGGGGGGTGGGTGGGGGGGTGGGGGGGTGGGGGGTCGGGGGGGAGAGGTATTTGGAGCCGACTGGTCCCAGGATTAAAGCAAGTTTGGGTTCAAGTTTGGGTTCGTCGTCACCCACCCCAGGCCAGAGTCGGCCTCTCTCCTGTTATGGAAACACAGCCCCAGGCAAAAACGTCCACATCCGATGCTTTGGTTCCAGTTTTAACATAACAGGATAGATCTTAGTTTAGCCAGAGGAGAGTTCCAAGGGAGTTTCCTATGCCAGGCCTCTTAAAAACAGGAGACCAGCTTGGGTCAGACGTCTGGAGGCATCTAGTTGTCACTGCAGGAACATCATCCTTTGTGAGACAGATTGGAACCAAGATAATTTGGGATAAACAATTTGATATTTTATCTTAAATTTTACAAAATATTTCTTTTTGAGTTACAACAGAAAAGAAAGCATGGCAGAGATTGTTCGTGTTCCTTTGTAACTTAGGACATACAAAATTAAAAAACGACTCAGACTAGAAAACAAACTTCTGGTTACCAAAGGGGAAAGGGGGTGGGGAGGGATAAATTAGGAGTTTGGGATTAACAGTTACTAACGACTGTATATAAAGTAGATAACAAGGTCCTACTGTATAGGATAGGAACTGTATTCAATATCCTGTAATAAACCATAATGGAAAAAAATATGAAAAAGAATATATATATATGTGTGTATGTATAACTGAATCACTTTGCTGTGCTTCAGAAACTAACACAGCATTGTAAGTCAGCTATACTTCATTAAAAAAGACGACTCCCTCATTGCCGCTCAAATCTTTGTCCATTTCATTTTGTAAAAGTAGGATTTCATTTTAAACTGTACTAACCAAAGATGGGCTTAATTGAGTTGAACTCCTGTAATAATCCAGGGGATACTGACCCTCAGGCTCCTGGCTTATGACAGGTGGTGAAGGCAAGAGGTGAACAGGCAACTTTCCCTACAGAAGAATCCGGTGTCTTTTTGTTCGTTCGTGTAGCAGTTCCTGAAGTGGGAGGGCACGGAGGGCGTGAGGAAGGGAGCTGGACCCGCGGGTCCCTGCTGAGGCTGGAGGGTCCCAGAGCAGCCAGGCCAGGTGCTCAGTGGGGGCAGCGGGAGGAGGGGCTGCCCTGCCCCCCCCCCCCCCACCAGGGCAGGTGGCGGCCCCGGGGCTGGCCCCTGGCTCTCTCTGGACACACTGGTAGCTTCCCCCTGGGGATACGATTGCGAACGTGGTTTCCCTTTTTCTGTCCTACATGAAGCCATTCTTTTTCTCCCCAGACCAGAGGGGAAAATAATTGCAGCCGTTCAGTTTTACAGCGTGTTAATTTAGCTCTCTGGTGAATCAAGTCGAAGGCTGAGGGCCAAGCAGTTTATTCAAACAGGAGGCTGGGACTCCTGCCAAGACAGTGGGGTGGCTTCCAGGCCAGCCCCGCCGTGATCCCAGCTACAGGTGGAGCGGCGGGGGCGGCGGGAGGGGAGGCTGTGCGGCAAACCGCTAAAGGGGGCCACGGCCCGGGCAGCTGCGGGAGTGCAGGGGGAGCCTGCCTGACGCTGGCAGGAGCCCCCCGGTCGGGATGGGCCCGACTCAGGCGGGTCCCTGTGCCCCTGGGGGCACCAGGGCTCAGGGTCAGCACAGTCGCTGCGTCCTTGTGCTTTCTCAGCCACAGGCGAGCAAAACGAACGCGGACGCCTCAGAGCCATCTGGGATGGGGGTGTGGTTCAGAGTCCGTCCCCCCACCCCCCAGGGACCTCTGGGACCAGCCATCCTCCAGCAGCCCCTCACAGACAGGTGACCATGTAACGTGCAGTCCAGACTGAGTACACGGAGACAGGTATAAACTGGGACTGTCCTGGGCCACTTGGGACCTGTGGTCACTGTGTGTGTATAGAACATCACAACTTAAACTGTGCCGTTTAAGTGTTAGGAAAAAAACCTAACAACTACAACAACTACCCTACAGGTGGAAGTAAGGCTGAGGTAGTTGGTATTTTAAAGGGATGAGTTCTCTACTTTCAAAAGGGGTGGGTGGACTTGGTGTGAGGGCAGGGCTGGCACATAACCAAGAGGCAAGAGGCCTTTTTAAGGCATCCGGAACATGGACTGGGGAAAGCTGCTTATGATTTATTCTAAAACTGAGATAGGAACCCAGGAGAAGACTCGGCCCACGGGGGGCAATATTCCAGCCAAAACGGATCCCGTCTTGTGGGGTGGAACGTCTGCCAAGCACACATGGGTCAATCGGGGAGATAAGAGCGCAAGACTTCTAGGTGGTTCCTAAGCAAATGTCACAGAAGCACCAGGTCGTCCACTGGGAACCTCAGTTCTTAGTAACAAAGCATCGTGAGGCACAGGCCTGCCAGCCCCGCCGGGCCCTGGGCAGCGGGTGACAGCACCTGGCCTCGAAGCAGCGCTGGCTGCTGGTGGGAACCTGCTAGAACAGTCAGGGGCTGCGTGAGGACACAGGAGGGAACGTGTGAATGGGCTTAAAAGCTGGTGCCGTCGGTGGTGTGAAGAACTGAGCTGTAAGCTTTTGCCCCAGTGGAGAAAGTAAGTGTCAATTACTACAGGACAAAGGGCCCAGTTCTCCGGGAAGATGGGGGCAGACACCCCAAGCCGTGTGGGGCCAGGGGGCGCAGGTGGGCGGCGTGTGCTGGGGCCAGGCCAGCGCTTTCCAAGCCCCGCACGAAGAGACACCTCCTGCCGTTCCCTCTGCCAGGGTCTGAGTGGGGTGGCGACTCTGAGGTTGAATTCTGGGCCTCTTTGTCAGAGGCCAAGTCTGAGGATCGTCCTTGTACCACGTGGGCCCTTGGTGGGCTGCAGTCAGTGTAAACACTTGAGCAGAGGCCTGAGTTAACCTTTTTGGGTAAGGAACCTTTGGGGCAACTGGTGAAAGATGTGTACCCTCTCTCCAGAAAACCACACGTCCAAAAGAATAAAGACTTTGCATACCTTTGGCAGGGCTCCCAGACCACCGGGGCCTGTACAGTGCCCAGGACTCCTGGGGCCCAGGCTAGGGATTCCCGCCCGCGAGGGACCAAATAAGCGTGGCTGGTGGCCTGTCAGCCCTGCTACCTGCGTCTGCAGCTGCTGAAAATGATGGTAACAGGAAGCCTGGATGGTCAGATAGAAAAAGAACATTTATTGTGTTCAACAAGCCAGATTATCATCGTAACAACCTATGCAGCAGCCACCGTTATTCCCTATTTTTCCAGATAGGGAATCGAGACAAAGAGGTAAGACAAGGCACTGATGTCACACAGCTCGGAGGTGTGAACAGATAGATAAGGTCACAAGGCGGGGCTGAGGGGTGGGTTTAGAGAGCACTTCCCTGGGGCGTCAGGAAGGAGAGGGGGGCCGTGCCTGGTCCCCATGAGACCTGTGTCGGGAACCCCTTTTGGAGGTGCCATTGCTTTCCCGACCGTGACCTCACTCAAGCTGAACCCCACGGGTCTCCTGTGTGCAGCTGAGCTCCTGAGCCCTGCCCCACCTGGCCCACTGGTCCTACTTCAACAAAACTCAGCAGCTCCAGGTCCCCCAAATAGGGGAGGCCACGCAGAAAGGGGCTGGTGGCAGGGATAGTAGAAAACCATGCTAGAAGACTCCTCCTTAGTGAGTGTGCAAAAGATGAGGTTGGTAGGCAAATTAGGGCATTTCATCCTAAATTGTACCTCTTAAGGCATCTTTGGACCCCTGTGGGTCTCTCCCCACACTGGAAGCCCAGAAATCTGGTCATGGGATTTGGGGGTGCATGCAACAGAAACCCAATTCAAAGTACCGTAAGTGAAAAGGGTGATTTCATGGAAGGATGCTCACAGAATGTCACAGGCTGGACAACCAAGCTGTGTGACAAGCCTGACCCTGGACTCGGAGACAGGATGGACCCAAGGCCTGGAAAGCAGCCAGAACAATCCCTTCCTGATTCCCTCCATGCACCAGCTTCTTCCTCTGAGACGTCCCACACCAATGGGGAGTGGGCCTTGGCCCGAAGCGAATGCACAGTAATAACCTCATGGCCCCATTGGCTCCAGGAGAAAGTTCTGGGGCAGAAGCTGTTGGCTCTGGTGCCGCCTGTGACCGGCTCCTGTTTGTTCTTAGAAAGAGGCCTCCTGACATGCAGGCCAGGCAGCCTCTCCCTCCCCAGCTGCCTCCCCTTCCCGACCAGGATGAGGCTCAGGGGAGCTGCTGCCCGAGGACTCAGTTCATGAAAACAATGACTTGGAACAGTTTCTCCACTGCTCTTTTTGACGTCGCAGAGGTGGCAGGTCGTCCACAGCATCAGAGGCGGGCCTACCTGGAGCCACGTGTGTCCTGCTCAGGCTGAAAGGTTACAGAGCCAGTGTGGCTGCTGCCACCCAAACCTTCTCCGGGAATCTAACCTCATTTCAATCCTTAGAGAAAAATGACTTCTTACAGCATTTTATCAAATCACCTCCCTGAAATGTGTTCTGGTGATCTTTTTTTTTAAAATTTATTTATTTTTGGCTGCGTTGGGTCTTCGTTGCTGCGCAGCAGGCTTTCTCTAGTTGCAGCGAGCGGGGTCTACTCTTCGTTGCGGTGTGCGGGCTTCTCATTGCAGTGGCTTCTCTTGTTGTGGAGCACGGGCTCTAGGTGCGCGGGCTTCAGTAGTTGTGGCTCGCAGGCTCAGTAGTTGTGGCTCATGGGCTTAGTCGCTCTGCAGCACCTGATCTTCCCGGACGAGGGCTTGAACCCGTGTCCCCTGCATTGGCAGGCGGATTCTCAACCACTGCGGCACCAGGGAAGCACTGTTCTGGTGATCTTAATGGTTTTCAAGTTTAGGCAATCTGTACTTCAGCAAACTGCTCTCAGCCCTGAGCAAATGACAGATTTAAAAAGGAGCACTCAGCTGATGGTGATGGTTCAGTCAAAAGTAACAGCACAAAATAGTGATTTTTAACTCAGGTATTGAAAAGTGGGACCCAGTGTCATCAGATCTGAAAAACCTTGCCTACGTGTTGTCTGGAAATTCTATCCGTTGGGTATGCACTTCTACCAAACCATCCAAACTTAAGAGTTTATTATGTCCTTGTGCATTTAGACTTATTTTTTTCTACATACATGTAACATATGCATATACATACAGTTAAGATAACCCCACACTACTCCCAGCCAGCTAGCTCAATACAAAGCTGGTTTGTTCTCCCAAATACTGGCATCCTGCTACTCATTAGCTGGTGTGATCTTTGGTCAAAGAAACACATTAAGTCTTCATTCTTACACATTAGTTCACTCATATGTTCCTTCAAAATCATCCATTTGCCTCACTGTTAGAAAGCACTATTCAGTTTGTTCCCCAGGAAATTAAACTTTGCAGTGATGAGAGAGAAAATAATCTATAAAATACCCAAATCTGATTTTTTCTCCTTTAACACAGTATTTGTTTAAACAATGTAGCACAACATTTATTTTACATTTTTAATTTTTTTTACTAAGGCACATGACGTATAGAAATAGTGAGGTACAAAATGCAAATTTCTGCATAAGATTTTTAAAATAATCCTTTTGGAAAATAAGGTAAACATCATCTTCCAGAGGAT
Organism: Orcinus orca; assembly: GCF_937001465.1. Lineage (NCBI taxonomy): Eukaryota > Metazoa > Chordata > Mammalia > Artiodactyla > Delphinidae > Orcinus > Orcinus orca. Next base: position 13,658,190 of record NC_064560.1, on the reverse strand, counting down.
TCAGCTTTTAGCTTGCTTTTTCTTTTGGACCAGTTCAACCAGCAGCTTGTATCTAGCGATACAGTCTTCCTGGAGAGAGAGAGAGAGAGAGAGAGAGACAGAGAGTTGACAGTTACAATCAGAGTGACCCTCGTGGGGTGAGCCTGCCGTGCCCAGCGCTGACCAAGGGCTGTCCTGTCCACCTGGAATTCCCTGGGTGCCCGGGCGGGAGGTGTGATGTGCACCCTGGGGGAGGGGCTGGTGGCTGCTGTCTGTGGGACGGGGACTTTGGTTACTGTGATGGTGACTTTCGACTCACCAGTGGTACTTAACATTTCACCGTTTCATCACAACACATTACTTCAGAGAAACGAAAAGCCTTGAGGCCAGGCATCCACAACGTCATTCTCATTATGCTTTGCCTCTCCCTGGGGGCCCCTGGGACCTTCCTGCGGTAGGGCCACGTCGGCCCAGCCCCACGGGCTACTGCGGGGAGTGTGCCCCGCTCTTCCTCCGGCTCGTACCAGCCCCACCGAGGTCTTCCAGCCTTCCAGTCAGGCTACAGAACTCGTAGCTTCAGACGCCAGCTGCCTGTCGCTGTCACCCCTTGGGGTGAGGACCCCTAATGAAGCAGGGGAAGGGCCTCATTGCTCTCTTGTTTATCACAAGGTACTTTCCAGAATCCATTTCTGTTTCTGTTCAAAAACACCCCAAAGGCACTGTAAGCCTTCACTAACTTACGGTCACACGTGAACTGGTTTGTGCTCCACAGCAGACGACTTTACCAGAGGCCCTGGACAGAGAACGGGTGTTCATTCTCTTCCTGGAGTTTTGGCTTAGTAGTGTTCTGAGAGAATCTTCTAATAAGTGCCTCTTCCGCATCCCCAAGGGCCACCTGCCTAAAGTGTCACCCTTTCCCTAACAGCCAAGCTGCCCGGCCGGCCCAGCGCTCTGTGGGGGGATGCGGGGGCTCTGAGCAGCAGGCCTGCCAGGGTGGGCGGCCCAGCCCAGCCCCGTGTGGGCCTCAGGCAGAGGCTCCTCCTTCAGGCCCAGGGCTCCCAGCGGCTTGCAGGCCACTTCCAGGGAGTCACCCTGTAGCGGGCGAGCCAGCAGGCAATCTCCCCTGGACCTGGTTCTGACGTGGAGGCGTAAGGGGAACACCTGCAGGATAATAAACCATGCTGCTCATTCCTCCCTGAACCAGGAAGGTTTCCAAGGCAATGAGTTTCTGAGTGTGCTGTCCGCAGGAATCCACGGTTCCAGCTCCTTCATTTTAAGCCAGTGTCAATTCATCACACATGTAAATGCCTGTGTCCCGACAGATGCTAAAGAAATTCAGGGAAAATAATTACTTCTGGCAAACCAGTTGGAGGGGCTGGGAGGATCTGTGTTTCTCAAATAGATCAACTGCTAATGGTTTATTTTTCTCCCTGGGAATTCTCAACTTCCTCATTTTAAAGTAGGTGATAGATAACTAGACTTGTACGCACGGGGACATCCATGGCCACGAGCTAGATTTTCCGACATCAAATTTCAATTAAAAAAAAAAAGGAATGTAAATGAACATCAGTGTGCCCACAGGCTACTGAGTGATGGGCGGAGAAGGCAAAGGAGACTGGCTCTTTTGATTTCTCGGTGTTCCTGGTGCCTCAGACGAAGGGTATGGCTACGAGGAAAGACGCCCAGGAGGCTGTATCAGGAAAGGCTTGGGTTGAAAACATCACACCGGAGGCTCTGCAGCTCCCAACTGTCGGAGCAGAAGACAGAGGCCGGACAGGGCCTGACTTCCCACAGGGGCTGCCCCCTTCCCTCCTATCTGAGTTGGCATTTGGGAACTCTCTGCAGATGTGTTTAAACAGACACTAAAAGCTGTACACTAGGAGGAAAGGGCTACAGAGGACAAGCGGGATCCTGATCCTGAGGGCAACCTCTCCCTGACCCCGCCCCCAACACTACTTCCAGCCTTTGGTCCACAGGTGCCACCGCTGAGACTAGACAAGTTACACGGCAGAACTGGTGACCATGGCGATGCCGGCCGCCACACGTGTTCCCCGGGTTAAAGAGCTGTGAAGCGCTGGAGGGGCTCGTGATTCTGTGGGAAACCTTCTCCTTGCTGGCCGAAGGGAGCCTCCGCCTGCGAGGGAGGCCTGGCCCTGCGCGGCCCTCACAGCGACAAGGATGCTGCCCGGCCGTCCCCGCCCCGCCCCTGCCGAGCGAACGCTCCAGAAGGTTGGCGGGATTGCTGTGGGGGCAGGTTATGATCTATGCGTGGGGTTTTCGCTGAGAAAACATAACTGGTCTGTATAACGATTCAGCTTGGAATCTTGACCTCATTTACACTAAGCAGTCGAGTGCAGATTCACAGGCTCTCGGGAGACATCTAGTGGAAGGTAACTGGCAGGAAAGAGATGAGGCGGATAGAAAGACGCGTAGGAGGGAAAGCCGGTGGACCCGCTGCAGCCCGCGACCGTGTGATCTAGACCCGCTCCCGTGTGATCTAGACCCGCTCGGAGGCCTTCCTTCCCGGCGTCACCCACCTTACTCTTGGACGGGACACACTTGGCGATTTTGTCCCAGCGGTCAGAGGATCCCTTTGGGTACTGCTGTAATGCTAACTCCAGAAGCTTCTGTTGGCTCTGAGTCCAGGGCTCCTCCGTGGCTCGCGCTCGCTCTCTCTTCTGGCTCTCATCGTCGCTGGACTCGTGCTGTTCCGACATGTCGAAGTCCTTCTGCCTCTTTCCCCGGACCTTCTCCTCCGGCTCGGGCGGCCGGGCTGGCCTCCGCCTCCGAGGCCAGCTCTCCTCCGCGGCCTCCGGATCGGCCTCCTCCTCGCCGTCCTCCTCCTCCAGCTCCCCAGCCTGCTTGGCCTCCTCCCGCTGAGTGATGATGTCGTCCGGCAAGGTGGTGGCGGCCTTGGGGGGCCGGGAGTTCTGGGCTGTGGATCTGAGTTCGGAGAGTCTGACCATCCCTGTGAGAAAGGACACACGGAGGGGAAGGGCAAGGTCAGTTCCGGTGACAAGAGTCAGGACAGCTGCCTTCACCACAGCAGACAGTGCGCTGGGCATTTTGCATGTATTGTATACTTAATGTTCACACTATTCTATAAAGACAGCCATCGTGACCCCAACTGCACAGAGGAGGGAAGTCAGTCTCAGAAGCAGCAGAGGTGGGATCTGAACCCACTTCTGTCTGATTCCAAGCCTTTGTCCTTCCACCGCTCTGAGGACTTCGGGGGCCTCCCAGGGCCAGGTTGCGATCAGAGGATGAGAAGGTCCCTTTGAGAGGGGATAAGCGGCTACTCTCGAGGTATGGAAAGATGTTCTTCAGAATCTAGGGTTGTTATTAGTTCCGCGAGCGCAAGTACAGTGAATCCGTCAGACCTCCCGCTGGGCTAACCCTGCACGGGGGACCGCCCCCCCCCCCCCCGCCAAGCTGCTTCCTGTGCCACCGCGATGCCTCGCTTGACAGAAAAGCACACTCCTCGTGCCACCCACGGGTGTGTTCAGCCACGCCTTTCCCGCCCTGCTCACACACTCCCGACCCCTCCTGTGCTCTAGGAAGAGCTGTCTGTGCCCCACCGCCTTTTCAGGAGCAGGTTTCTGGAGACTGTGTCGGAGGGGAGCGTCTTTCACAGAAGCACGTTGTGCGCTTGGGCCTCCACACGCAGACCAACAGCCGCGCTGGCAGGAGAGCAATCTGGAAATGCCCTCCTCGCTGGAGACCGCAGAACCGCACGCCCCGTCCTCTCCAGGGGAGACGTTTCGAGATCTCAGGGTTTGCTGGTCCCTAGTAGGTTACATCGAGTGCACGGACCTGTATTTAAGTGGAGTTGGAAGGTTTAGGAGGTATTTTCTTCTTGGTTCCGAGCAAAAAGTATGGGGACTTGAACAAAATTCCACTTAGTCTTGGAGGAAATGGATTTTTTTTTTTTAAAAAAAATTATTTTTGGCTGCGTTGGGACTTCGTTGCTGCGCCGGCTTTCTCTAGTTGTGGAGAGCAGGGGCTGCTCTTCGTTGTGGTGCGCGGGCTTCTCACTGTGGTGGCTTCTCGTTGCGGAGCACGGGGCTTCAGTAGTTATGGCATGTGGGCTCAGTAGTTGTGGTGCACGGGCTTAGTTGCTCCGTGGCATGTGGGATCTTCCCAGACCAGGGCTTGAACTCGTGTAACTGCTGCACCACCAGGGAAGTCCCTGGAGGAAATGGATTTTGAGAAACATAGATTCTTGGAGAAGCTGCTTGGCCTGTCCCGAAGGACGCTTTGTGTGTGTGGTGGCAATGGTGCACAGTGTGGGGAAATGGCGCAGACTGGCTTTCCCCTGCATGCCCCCCTCCCCCCAATACTAGAGAAGAACAAGGTTTTTACAGTTCTTCAAACTTATTAAGTACATCTTAGCACCACTGTGTGTGCAGGGCTGCATTGGCTTGTGGGTGCTTGTAATTCGATCCCTTTCACAGAGATGACCAGTAGTAGAGTCCATTGGGCAAAACAAGTTATTAGAAAAAGGGATTTATTTTGAAGGCACGGCTTTAGATTAATGGGATGGAGTGGGTGCTGACTCACCTGGGGAGCAGGTAACTGAATCCTTCAGTTGCTTGGCTTTGGTTGTCACCTGTTTCAAAATATAAAAGCAGAGAAAATCTGACTTTCCATATGTCTACTGTAGGTCAAGTGACCTCTTTCATAGAAGGTCCATGTGAAGGAACAGAGTTTACTGAATCTTAGGCCTGGATGGACCCTCAGTCATCAGTTCAGTCCATTTTCTTAACCAACATGGAAACTGAAGCCCAGAGAGATTAAATGAATTACTCCAAAATATCCATCTAATCAAGTAGCAGAGTCAGAACAAGAATTCAGATCACCTGATTACAGCCCCATTATACAAGGCTGCCTGTGAAGATGTACTAGTTTCCAGAATCACTATACAAACACGTCGTGTTTTTTAGTTAGAATTTCCTGAAAGAGTATCTTTCTTCACTGGAGAATATTATACCATAGGGGTATTATGAACAATGGGGAAATTTACTCTTAAGCTAACGATGTTATAATACAAAAGTCTTTTCTTCGTATCCCAGAAAGAAACCCTAAGAGCACCAAGATTGACACTAGCAGAAGGACCTCTTGGTGGAGTAGTAGATGGACCCAAGACCCATGAGACATTTACATACACAAGTGTGGATCCACAGAAATAATGTTTTCTTTCTTCTGTATAAATGGTATTATATTGTACGTCTCACCCTTTAGCTTGCTTTTTTTAATTTAATGATGTATTGGAGGTCTAGATAGATTTCCCTTTTTAAAACGGAGATAAAATTTACATAGAGTGGAATGTACAGATTTTTAAATGTACATTTCAATGAGTTTTGACCAAAAAAACCCCATGCAACCTACATTCTAATCAAATTATAGAAAATTTCTGTTATCCTAGAAAGTTCCCTGTGCCCCTAAATCCATCTCTACCCTGCCATAGACAACCACTGTTCTGATTTCTATTATATATAAACAGGAGATCAAAATTAATTAAAAAAAATTAAAGTTGGATAGTTAACTGCCCCAATGCACTTATTAAACAAGCCATCCCTTCTCCATTTATTTAAAAAGTTAACTTTATTAAAATTATATTAAAATTACATTTCATTGTATACATGGAATACATACTTTGTATTCTATCCCCTTAATCCGTGTAAATTCTTGAACAAACATTTTGCTGCTTTAATGAAATTTGAAAGGAAAACCTCAGAAAGCATGCTCTAACATCCTCAGAGCTCGGAGTTAGAGCTCATATTCAGTTTTGGTTCCACCTCTGATTAGCTGGGTAACCTTGAGCTATTTCCAATCCTCTCTCTCTCTCTCTCCCCCTCTCTCTCATGTATTACCCTCTGTAATATGTGGATAAAATTGCTAATACCTTTTGTCTGGTAGGGATGTTTTAAGTTTGAAATAAGCTCTTAGCATGCTACCTAGCAAATGGTAAAGGCTTATAATTACCTATTATAATTGATGTGGATCATTTGTTTTCCATTCATGCAAAAGGGCAGAATTAGAGAAAATATTTAAAGCTGCTTAGAAACACTCTTCAATTTTATTCCCTCTCTGTGGATGACCTTGCTTCGTATTTTATGGGAAAAAAACTTGAAGTTATCCAACATGAGCTTCCCTGACTTCCAACTTTCCCAACTCAAATTTCTGATTGCACCGCCATATATCTTTCCCACATTTTATATAACCTACACATATCCTCTTGTACATTTTGAATCACCTCTACATTACTTACAATACCTGATACAATCTAAATGCTATGTAAATAGTTGCTACTGTGAGGCAAATACGTGTTTCACTTTTTACAACTTTCTGGATTCCCCCCCCACCCCCCAAATATTTTCCATCCGAGGTTGGTTGAATATGCAGGTGTGGTGCCGACCATACCGTGGGGCTTCCGTCTGTAACTGCCGTTAAGTGTCTTATTTAGACGTCTCCTAGCTCCTGAAACTAAACAACTCCCAACCTAAACTCATCAACTTCTCTGCTTTCCCCCCTTCCTTTTCCTAACAGTACTATCATCCCAGTCACGTAGGGGCAAAACCAAAGAACCAATTTTTGGACTTTTTTCTCCCTCCTCAACCAGCTGCCACGTTCTTCACAATACTGACCCCATGTGTTCCCGTCTCTCTCAGATCTCCACCACCTGTATTAGTCCTTCATTCTCTGACTGAATTAATATAACAGCCTTCTAACTGGTCTACAACTTACTTATTAGCAGTTCCCATGGAATAATATCCCCAAGGCAGAGTTCTGATCAGATACCTTTCATGGCTCATCAATGACCATACAACAAAGTGTTCAATTCTTAACCTGACACACAAGGAAATCCACAGTCTGATCTATTTTCTTTCCTATGTGCATCCTTCCTTTCAGCGAACTAAACAATTAATGCTCTCCAGATGGTCAGAAATTCTCTGCTCTGTACTCTTGGCCATTGTTAACATTTGTCTTAAATGATTTTCTTTTCTTCATCAAACCTCTCCTTAAATATCTATCCGTCCAGAGCCAAGTCATCCTTCGAGATACTTGCAAGTGTGACTTTCTTCTTGAAGACTTCCCAGATGCCCACCACCAGGACTACCAAGTCTGGTGACAATACCTCTCCTTTCTCAATTTCTACTGTATTTTTAAAGATTCTATATTTTTACATCATAATACAATAAAATTACCTTTTCCTCTTCTGTTGCACAGTTCTATGAATTTTAACACATTTATAGATTCATGTAACTATAGGATACACAACCTCCATATAGGATATGGAATAATTCTTTTTTTTCTCCTGCATCTTGTTATTTAACAAAATATTTTGGAGATTATTCCAGAATAGTACACAAAGACCTCCCTTGTTCTGTTTCTTAAGAAACAGCTTAACTGAGATACAATTCATATACTATACAATTCATCCACTTAAAGTGTATAATTCAGTGGTTTTTACTAAATTCAGATATGTGCAGCCATCATTGTGGCCAACTTGAGAACATTTTCATCACTTTGAAAAGAACCCCCATATCCTTTAGCTATCATTCTCCATCCTCCTTATCCCACCCCATCCCTCATCAAGCAATAAGCAACTACAAATCCCTGTCTCTACAGATTTCTCTGTTCTGGACTTCCATATGAATGGAATCATACAATATGTGGATTTTTGTGGCTGGCTTCTTTCACTTAGGGTAACGTTTTCCAGGTTCATCCAAGTTGTAGCATGTATCAGTACTTTATTCCTTTTTATTGCAGAATAGTATTCCATTGTATGGATATACCACATTTTGTTTATCCATTTATCAGGTGATAAACATTCGTATTGCTTCCATCTTTTGGCTATTATAAATAATGCTGCTATAAACATTCGTGTATAAGTTTTTGTGGGGGCATATGTTTTCGTTTCTCTTGGGTATATACCTAGGAGTGGAACTGAGGAGTTATATGGTAGCCGTGTTTAACTTTTTGAGGAACTGTCGTACTGTTTTCCAATATGGCTGCAACATTTTACATTCACATCAGCAGTATATGAGTCTTCTGATTTCTTTACATCTTTCCTAAAACTTGTTATTACCCAACTTTTTGTATTATCCCACATCCTAGTGGATGTGAAGTGGTATCTTGTGGTTTTAATTTGCATTTCCCAAATGACTAGTGATACTGAACATTTTTTTTCATGTTTATTGGCTATTTGTATATCTTCTTTGGATAAATGTGTATTCAGATCCTTTGCTCATTTTTTATTGGGGTGATTTGTCTTTATCATTGAGTTGTAAGGGCTCTTTATATATTCTGGATACAAGTCCTTCATCAAATAAATGATTTGCAAATATTTTCTCCCATTCTGTGGGTTGTCTTTTCCCGCTTAGTGGTGTCCTGTGAAGCACAAAAGTTTTAAATTTTGATGACATACACATTTTTTTTCTTTCTTTCTTTCTTTTTTTAGTTGCTTGGACTTTTGGTGTCCTATCTAAGAATCCTTTTGCCAAATTCAAGGTCATGAAGATTTACCCTTCTGTTTTCTTCTAAGAGTTTTATAGTTTTAGCTCTTACATTTAGGGGAATATTGCAATCTTAACAATGTTAAATCTTCTGATCCATGAACAGGAGATATTTTTCCACTTATTTTGATCTTCTTCAATTTCTTTCAACAATGTTTTGTAGTTTTTAAAGTTTGTATTTTTTGTTAAATTTATTCCCAAGTATTTTATTCTTTTTGATGCTATTGTGAGTGCAATTATTTTCTTTATTTCATTTTCAGGTTGTTCATTGTAGGTATATAAAACTAAAACATTTTTGTATATTTATGTTTACTGCAATCTTGATGTACTAATTCCAGTAGTTTTTTAGTTAATTACTTAGTATTTTGTATACATAAAATCATGTCATTAGCAAATAGGGACAGTTTACTTCTTCCTTTTCAATCTTATTTCTTTTTCTCAGCTAACAGCCCTGGCTAGAACCTCATATAATGTTGAATAGAAGTGGTGAGAGCAGACATTATTGTCTTGTTCTTTATCTTAGCAGGAAAACATCCCCTCTTTCACCAATAAGCATGATATTAACTGTGGGATTTTAGTAGATGTTCTTTATCAGGTTGAGGCACTTCCCTCTTATTCCTAATTTGTTGAGTGTTTCTATCATGGAAGGATGTTGGATTTGTTAAATGCTCCTATTGAGATGATCTTGTTTTTTAACTCTATTGATATGATTAATTTACATTAATTGATTTGCAGATATTGAATCAACTTTGCATTCTTGGGATAAAACCCACTTGATTAGGGTATATAATTATTTTTATAAGTTACTGGATTTGGTTCGCTGTATTTTGTTGAGAATTTTTGCATCCATATTCATATGAACTATTAGTATGTAGTTTTCTCCTCATGTCTTTGGTTTGGTATTAGAGTAATACTGGCTTCACAAAATGTGTTGGGAAGTATTCATCCTTTTCTATTTTGGGGAAGATTTGTGAAGTTTTGGTATTCATTCTTCTTTAAATGTTTGGTAGAGTTCAGCAGTGAAGCCATCTGAGCCTGGGCTTTTCTTTTTTCTTTTTTTTTTTTTTTTGCGGTACACGGGCCTCTCACTGTTGTGGCCTCTCCCGTTGCGTAGCACAGGCTCCGGACGTGCAGGCTCAGCGGCCATGGCTCACGGGCCCAGCCGCTCCGCGGCATGTGGGATCTTCCCAGACCGGGGCACGAACCCGCATCCCCTGCATCGGCAGGTGAACTCTCAACTACTGCGCCACCAGGGAAGCCCTGGGCTTTTCTTTTTGAATAGTTTTTTTTTTTTTTTTAATTACTAATTCGATCTCTTCACTTGTTATAGGCCTATTTCGATTGTCTATTTCTTCTAAACTTGATTCAGTTTTAGTAGTTTATGTCTTTCTAGGAATTTGTTCATTTCATTTATATCTATTAGAAAAACAGGTATCTAACTTCTTGGCATACATTTGTTCACAGTATTCCTTTACAGTCCTTTTTATTTCTGTAAGGTTGGTAGTGATCTCCTTTTTCATTTCTGACTGTATTGAGTCCTTTTTCTTTTTTGTCAGCCTAGTTAAATGTCTGTCAATTTTATTGATATTTTCAAAGAATCAGCTTTTGGATTCATTGACTTTTCTCTATTTCTTTTCTAGTCTTATTTCATTCATTTCTGCTCTACTTTTTTATTTCCTTTCTTCTCCTTCCTTTAAGTTTAGGTTGTCATTTTCCCATTGTCTTAATGTGGAAGATTGAATTATTGGTTTGAGGCCTTCTTTCTTAATAAAGGCATTTACAGCTATAAATTTCCCTCTACGAATTACATTAGCTGAATTTCTTAAATTTTGGTGTGTTGTGTCTTCATTTTTCATTTGTCTTTAAGAATTTTTATTCCCCTTGGAATTTCTTCTTTGATTCATTTGTTGTTTAGGAGTCTGCGGTTTAATTTAGACATATTTGTTGATTTTCCCTATTTCTTCCCTGACACTGATCTCATTCCTTTGGGATCAGAGAATATATTTGTATTATTTCTATCCTTTTAAACTTATTGAGGTTGTTTGATGGCCTAGCACATGGTCTATCTTGGAATATATTTCAGTTTACTTGAAGAATGTATATTCTGTTTTTGTTGGATGAGGTGTTATAGAGATGTCTGTTAGGTCTAGCTGGTTTATTATCATTCCATTTTTCCTTGTTAATCTTCTGTCTAGTTGTTTTATCCATTATTGAAAAGTGGAGGCATTGAGGTTTCCAACTCTTATTGTTGAATCATCTGTTTCTCTTTTCATCCATCTCAATTTTTGCTAAAAGTATTTTGGTGCTCTGTTATTAGATGCACATGATTTTCACTGTTATATTTTCCTGGACTGGCCTTTTAATTATTATAAAATGTTCCTCTTTATCTCTAGTAATTTTTTTGTTTTAAAGTCTACTTAATCTAATATTCGTATAGCCACTCCAGCTTTCTTACAATTGCTATTTGCATGATTATCTTTTTTCTATCCTTTTACTTTCATTTTATTTCTATTTGTGAATCTAAAGTGTGTCTCCCATAGACCACATAGAGATGAATCATGATTTTTTTTATCGTGTCAGATAATCTCTCTTTTGATTGGATTGTTTAATCCATTCACATTTAGTGTTGTTGATATAGTTGAATTTGATTTCTTTTAACTTTTAATGTGTTTTTTGTTCCTCTATTCCTCTATTATTGTTTTCTTTTGCATAAGTATTTTCTAATGTAGCATTTTAATTAATGATTTTTTTTTTTTTTTTTTTTTTACTATATTGAGTTTTGTTTTTTTTAAGAGGTTGCTCTAGGGTTTACTATATACATCTTATGACAGTCAGCTTCAGATTTATACTACCTTAATTCCAGTGATATACAGAAATGTTACTTCAGTATAGCTCTATCCCTCGGCCCCCGACCCCAGCCCCAACCCCAACCATTTTTTGGCCATGCTGCGTGTCTTGTGGGATCTTAGGTCCCTGACCAGGGATTGAACCCAGGCCCTCGGAAGTGAAAGCATGGAGTCCTAACCACTGGACTGCCAGGGAATTCCCTAGCGCTATTCCCTTTACCCCCATACTGTAGTATGGCCATTATACATATTGTATCTATTCATGTTACAAACTCAGTAATATTCTTATAATTACTACTTTACCATCTGTAATGGTTTACTCAGCCCCATACAGCTTTGCTCCCACCCACCTCCTTTGTGCTGTTATTGGCAAATATATTAGACAAATACTACCTTTCTATATGTTACAGGTCTGACAGTAACATATATCTATTATTTGATACAATTGCTTTCTAAATCAGTTAAGAAGAAAACATTTATTAATACTGTCTTTCATAATTACCTTATTACCTTCACTGGTGTTCTTTTTCATGTGGATTCAAATTACAATCTGGGGTCACTTGTTTTCAGATTGAAGAACTTCAGTTTTTGTTATCTTGAAAATGTTTTATTTTGCATTCATTTTGATAAATAGCTTTGCTGGATGTAGGATTTCTGGTTGGCAAGTTTTTCTTTGAGTACTCTGAATATGTTATTCCACTGTCCTGGCCTACGTGGTTTATGCTGAGAAGTAAGCTGTTAATCGTATTGGTGTGTGTGTGTGTGGGGGGGGGGTTCCCTGTTAGTCACAAGTCACTTCTCGCTGCCTTCAAGGTTTTCTCCTTATTTTTTACTTTCAGCATTTTTATTATGATGCATCCTTTGTGGATATCTTTGAGCTTATCCGACTCAGAATTCAGCATGTTTCCTGATGTATATAGGTTAGCTTTTTTCAATGTATTTGGGAAATTTTCACCCACCATTCTTTGGATTTTTTTTCCCCTCCTTTCTCTCTCTCCTCTCCTAACTCCCATTATGTGTATGTTGGTGTGCTTAATGGTGTCTCATTTTTCTCTGAGGCTCTGTTCACTTCCTCTTTTGTTTTCCTCTCTGTTCTTCAGCTTGAATACTCTCTGTGGAGCATCTCTAGTGAATTTATTTATCTATCTCTGGCCGTGTTGGGTCTTTGTTGCTGTGTGCGGGCTTTCTCTGGCTGTGGTGAGCAGGGGCTACTCTTCATTGTGGTGTGCAGGCTTCTCTCGTTGCAGAGCACAGGCTCTAGGCATGCGGGCTTCAGTAGTTGTGGCACGCGGGATGTAGACCGCAGGCTCAGTAGTTGTGGCACACGGGCTTAGTTGCTCTGCGTCATGTGGGATCTTCCCGGACCAGGGCTTGAACCCTGCATTGTCCCCTGCATTGGCAGGCAGACTCTTAACCACTGTGCCACCAGGGAAGTCCTCTAGTGAATTTTTTTTTTTTTTTTTTTTGCGGTAAGTGGGCCTCTCACTGTTGTGGCCTCTCCCGTTGTGGAGCACAGGCTCCGGACGCACAGGCTCAGCGGCCATGGCTCACGGGCCCAGCCGCTCCACGGCATGTGGGATCTTCCCGGATCGGGACACGAACCCGTGTCCCCTGCATCGGCAGGTGGAGTCTCAACCACTGCGCCACCAGGGAAGCCCGAATTTTTAAAATTTCAATTGTTGTACTTTTTAACTCCAGAATTTCCACTTGTTTATTTCTTTTAAAATAATTTCTATCTCTTTATTGATATTATTTGTCTGATGCAACACTGTCATTATATCTTCCCTTGTTTCTTTCATCATCCTTTCCTTCAGTTCTGTGAACATATTTACAAGGGTTACTTTGAAGTCTTTTTCTGTGAAATCTGACATTTGGTCACTCTTATAGGGCAGCTTCTGTTGCCTTCTGTTTTTCTAATGTACGGGTCATATTTTCCTGTTTCTTTTCATGGCTCATTATTTTTGTTCAAAACTGAACATTTAGATAATATATTGCAGCAATTCTGGTTAGTGATTTTTCTCTCGCCACACCCCTCCCCAAGTTAGGGTCTGTCGTTGTTATTTGCATGTTTGTTTAATGGATGGCTGGATTTAGCGAAGCCTATGTCCCTCTGCCCCCTACAGCATTAAGCCTCTGATGTCACTCCTCAGGTACTGCAGGTATGGGTATCCCCAGTCATCTTGGGATGCTAGTGGTATCTGTAGGACTCTCTTCCTCTCTTTACCTAACCACACCCATTAATAAACTACATTAACTGCTGGCTGACACTTTATTGTTTACAAAATGCCCCAGGGTATAAACTGCTCTACAATCACATCAAATCAAATTGTGGCTTCTTTGAAGGAATGGTTTCTGAAGGCAATGTGTGATATTTATTCTGACTCCTGGAGGACTCCTCCTAGAGAAGGAGTTATTATCCATGAGTTGGTTTGAGAATCCATGGTTAGTTATTCCTTGTACTGACAGAGGATTCTGAATACAGTACATGTCTTCCTTAGCTTATGATGGAGTTACAGCCCAATAAAGTTTCAACAAGTTTCAGTGAGTTGAAAATGCTTACAATACACCTAGCCTACTGAACATCATAGCTTTTAGCCTAGCCTGCCTTAAACATGCTCAGAACACTTACATTAGCCTAAAACTTGACAAAGTCATATAACACAAAGCCTATTTTATAATAAAGTATTGAATATCTCACATAACTTACTGAATACTGTACAGAAAGTGGAAAAAAGGATGGTTGTAAGTGTGTCAGTTGTTCACCCTCATAATCGCTTGGCTGAGTGGGAGCTGCAGCTGCTGCCGCTGCCCAGCATCACGAGGAGTATGTACTGCATACGACTAACCCAGGAAAAGACCAAAATTCAGAATTCAAAGTATGGTTTCTACTGAAGGTGTATTGCTTTTGCACCATCATAAAGTTGAAAAATAGTTAAGTTGAACCACTGTAAGTAGGGGACCATCTGCATATGTCACAATCTGGCCTATCCATACCACACAAAACAAATAGCTGCTATAATCTGAGTCTTTCAGATTCTCAGTTCTAAATAATAAAACGAATGGGATGTCACTATAGTCACCTTTGAGCCAAACTTTTCTCTCACTTAAAAAGGCAACTTAGAACCTATAAGAAAGAAGCAAAAAGCACAACTGGTCAACTTTCCAATTCTATGTAGTCCAAGATTTATTTTAATGTTCTATCCTCTTTGCCAAGTCCATATCTCCTGGTGCCATGAGATGGTTGTATAACAATGATAACTCTAAGTGATCCTTTTTTTCTTGAGAATTTCTCTTCTTTTCATTAGTTTCCATCTCAGGAGAAGGCATGTATATGGCAAAATAGTTCTGTTTTGGGGGCAAATTTGGCATCCTCAGCAGATCATTTATTATTCTAGGCAGATTAAGAAGTTTCCAAATAAGTGACAGTCTAATAATAAAGCTCACTGTCCAGGGTGTCTCTGAGTATGGCAGTATGCCACTTCAGGAAAGGAAAGTCATCCTTCAGTGAGCATTGGTCACCACCAATTCTATTTCTTTCCTATAGATCTAGATAACTTCAATTACATGGGTGTCAGTTTGCTTTTTTTTTAAAGGTATAATTGACAAATAAGATTGTAAGATATTTAAAGCGAACAACATGATGATATATGTATACATTTAAAAGGATTCCCCCTATTAAGTTAATTAACATATCGATCACCTCATATATTCACTTTTGTTGTTGAGAACATTTCAGTTCTCTCTTAGCAAACTTCAATTCTATAATACAGTGTTGTCAACTGTAGTCACTATGTTATACATTAGATCCTCAAACCTTATTCAACTTATAACTGAAAGTTTGTACCTTTTTACCAACCTCTCCCTATCTCCCCCATCTCCTAGTCCTGGCAACCACTTTTCTACAATTTTTCTATGAAGCTTTACTTTTTTTTGGCTGAATAATACTCCATTTTGTGTGTGTGTGTGTGTGTGTGTGTGTGTGTGTGTGTGTGTATAAACACATTTTCTGTATACATCCAGCAGTTGATGGACACTTAAGTTGTTTCCATACACTGGCTGTGGTGAATATTGTTGCTATGAAATTGGGAGTGCAGATATCTCTTGGAGATAATGATTTTGTTGCCTTTGGATATATACCCAGAAGTGGGATTACTGGATCATATAGTAGTACTATTTTTAATTTCTTGAGGAACCTTCATACTGTTTTCCATCGTGGCTGTACAAGTTTACGTTCCCACCAAAAGTCTACAAGGGTTTTCTTTTCTCCACATCCTCACCAGCATGTTATCTCGTCTTTTTCATAACAGATATCCTAACAGGTTTGAGGTGATATCTCATTGTGGTTTTGATTTGCATTTCCTTGATGATTACTGATGTTGAACATCTTTTCATATACTTGGCCATTTATAGGTCTTCTTTGGAAAAAACGTCTATTTAGCTCTTTTGCCCATTTTAAAATTGAATTTTTTTTTTTTTTTGGTATTGTGTTGTGTGAGATCCTTATATATTTTGGATATTAACCCCTTATTGGATGTGTCCTTTGCAAGTGTTTTCTCCCATTCCATAGGTTTTCATTTTGTTGATGGTTCCCTCGCTGTGCAGAAGCTTTTTAGTTTGATGTAGTCCCACTTATTTTTGCTTTTGTTACCTTTGCTTTTGGTTTCAAATCCAAAAAAATCAACACCAAGACTAATGTCAAGGGGCTTACTCCCTATATTTTCTGCTAGTTTTATGGTTTCAGGTCTCATGTTCAAGTCTTTAATCCATTTTGAGTTAGTTTTTGTGTACAGTACAAGATAGAAGCCTGGTTTTATTCTTTTACGTGTGGCTGTCCAGTTTTCCCAACACCATTTATTGAAGAGACTATCCTTTTCTCATTGTATATTCTTGGCTTTGTCAAAAATTAGTTGCCTGTACTAGTAAAATAAACCAGTGGATTTATTTCTGGTCTCTCTATTCTGTTTTTAATGCCAGTACCATACTGTTTTGATTACTATCACTTTAAAAGTTGAAATCAGAAATGTGATCCCTCCAGGTTGTTCTTCCTTCTCAAGATTGCTTTGGCTATTTGGGATCTTTTGTGGTTCCATACACATTTTCAGACTGTTTATTTCAGTGAAAAATGCCATTCGAATTTTGAGAGCGTTTACACTGGATCTGTAGATTGCTTTGGGTGGTATGGACATTCTAACAATATTAAATTCTTCCAGTCATGAACACAAAATATCTTTCCATTTATTTGTGTCTCATTCAATTTCTTTCGTGAGTGTCTTGAGAGTTTTCAGTGTATAGATCATTCATCCTCTTGGTTAAATGTAAAACTAGCACTTTATTCTTTCTGATGCTATTGTAAATGGAATTAATTTCTCTTTTTGACAGTTTGTTGTTGGTGTACAGAGTTACAACTGATTTCTGTATACTGATCTTGTAGCTTACGATTTTACTGAAATAGTTCATTAATTCTAACAGTTTCGGTGGAGTCTTTAGGGTTCTCTATATGTAATATCATGTCATCTGCAAATAGAGATGACATTGGAGGTGACATATTCATCACCAAATTTATTTCTCTCTGATAGATCTAGATGACTTGGATAACATGGGTGCCAATTTAGTCATGAATGTTTAGTATTACTTCTCACCTATTCTATAATGAATTTTTCAGTTACTCATTCTGCTTTTATATCATGTGCAATTGTAGAAGGTATGGGCTCTGTCTGGCTTAATGGAGATTTATGACTTTTTTCTAGCCTCCATTTGGGAGAAGACCTATAGGTCCATACAGACAAGACTTCTCTTCTTCCTCAGTATGTGAACAAATAATATTGTGGGCTACTGGCTTAGGTGGGCTTTTGGATAACACTACCCACATGTGTATTAACAGTTACATGGATTGTAGAATTGTAGGGAAATTTGTTTCATCATGTTCTGATTCCAAGCAGAAAATACTTTTATAATTCTTCTTCTTAATGTAGTTATACCTAAAGCTATCTTTAAAATTCTTATGAAATGGGGGCTCTATGAGCAAATCTGGGATATATAGGTTAGGGTGGAGTGAATGAAAGAGACCTAAAATAGGTTTCATTCCTTCCAGTGAAAACACTGATGAAAGTAACAGAAAATTAATTAACAAAATGAAAACTGTATTCCATAGGGTACAGTTAGGATCAGTGGATAGTTATATAGTGGCACATTTCTACTCAACATACAGAAGAGTTTTCCATTTTTCTGAGCTATATAAAGTGTATACTCATATTCCTGGCATCCTCAGATAACTCAGAAAATAAATGTTGGCTATTAGTGATAACCTCAAGTCATATTTTTCAAATTCTGGCTAACTTAATGATATTTTAAGTATTCTAATAATAAAAATTATGTAACTGTGAAGTTCATTACAGTTGGACCCTGAGTAACACAGGTTTGAACTGAGCAGATCCACTTACGTGTTTTTTTTTTTCAATAAATATGTACTAAACTACTACACAATCCACCGCTGGTTGGATCTGAGGAGGCAGAACTATGGATACACAGTTGACTGTAAAGTTATATGTGGATTTTCAACTGTGTGGGGGACTGGTGCCCCTAACTGTCATGTTGTTCAGGGATCAACTGTATTTTCATTCAGTTGTATTTAATTTTGGCCAACTTTCTGTTGAATCTAGCACTCGTTATAACCAGGAGCTACTGTAGTTTTCAAATAAAAACGGCACTCTGTTACCTGAACATTAAATAAACCACCTGAAAAATGTTTCCAGCTGGTAGAGAGCAGTGCTGTTCATTCTTATTATTTCTCCAATGTCTTTAAATTTTTCTCTGGATCCTCTGTCTGGATAGAAAATACAAGAAATAATAATAGTGTACATCTTAATCATTGACAAAGAGGGCCTTCCATTAACTTCCTGATCACCTCTGTAAGTAATGTAGATGGCCAATTACTGGGAGAAAATACTTATGCCAACAGACAATAGTGTAGTTTTGCAGATATTTTTAGTCTATCAGCAAGATATTGCAACAAGCCAACATACATTCACCCACTTTCCTCTTTTTTAAATGGGTTACCCAAATTTTTAGCACAAGGAAGTGATTTTACATTGCATTAGCACATTAGCATCTGCTCAAGGGTCACCATCTATTGACTCGCTGCATCTCTAAGCTATACATAAGACAGAGTTAAGCAAATAATTCAGGGTAATAAAAGAAATCCCACCATAAAGTACGATGCTATCCCCAGACCACAGATTATACTGTGAGAAACCAGTTCCTTCATGAATAAAACATCCATGGTATTCAAAGTGAATATCATTGTAACTAGTAAATTAGATCTAGACTTTAAAGTGGATACTGTCCTCTTGGTAAGATACAGGGTTCTGATGAGTGAGTACAAATTACAAACTCAATATATTAGTAATACAGGACACTAAATAAGATCCAGGAGAAAACATATAAGAATGGTAAATGGGAGATATATATAGAAAAATTTTCATGCAATCTGCAAGTATGCTTTGCTTGAATGAATCACTGAGGAAATGAACAAGTGTTCAGTTAGAGCTTAACGAAATGCTGAATATTTCTGTGGTTCAAATATTCAAAGGAAAGCAACTGCTTTTGGAGCTCTCTGGAGTTCCAGCCCCATGGACTGGCCAGTGTCTTGGGACATGAAATACCTTGCTCTCAAATTTACCCTCCTTTGGCCCAGAACCTCAGAAAACCAAGAGATTTCACTTTGAAGATGATATGGGATCTAGGGCATGGCTGACAGTAGTGCTGTCCTACACACAGGGTCAGGGTGTAAAAATCAAGTCTTTGCTGAACTAAGAGGCCAGAGGGGCTTAAATAAGAGTCAATCTGGGTTCTAGTTCCAGGCTGCCATTAACTAGCTCTGTGGCCTTGAACTTTTTTTTTTTTTTTTTTTGCGGTACGCGGGCCTCTCACCGTTGTGGCCTCTCCCGTTGCGGAGCACAGGCTCCGGACGCGCAGGCTCAGCGGCCACGGCTCACGGGCCCAGCCGCTCCGCGGCACGTGGGATCCTCCCGGACCGGGGCACGAACCCGTGTCCCCTGCATCGGCAGGCGGACTCCCAACCACCGCGCCACCAGGGAAGCCCATGGCCTTGAACTTTTATTTCTTTCTAGAACGCACATCTGTAATAAGTGATTATTATAGTGATTTACAATTGTGTAATGGTTCATAATAACAAAGTATTTTCATGACGCTATCACATTTCACCTGCCAGATACCCCGTGAAATTCATATCACAGGCGAAGAAACAGAAGCTCAGAGTGACATGGGGACCTACAAAATCACACAGCCCATAAAATGGTAGCATAGGACACCAAAGCCAGGTTTTCTTTTAAATTCTGTTCTCTTTCCACTTTACTTCTTTATCCATAAAACAAAAGATTGCATTAATGGTTTCTTTTTAAATCAAATATTCTGTGATTCACTAGATGTGACATTATTTTAGTATTATTATTATTTTGGCTGCACCACGTGGCACATGGAATCTTATTTCCCCAACCAGGGACTGAACCCGGGCCCTCTGCAGTGAGAGTGCGGAGTCCTAACCACTGGACTGCCAGGGAATTCCCTAGATGTGGTATTATTAATGAACTATCTTTCAATTTAGGTGAATTACCAAAGATTTATTAAGTATTGACTTAGCATATCACTATACTGAGAACAGTGGTGTATGTATAAGACCTAGTCTTATCCACCTCAAGGAGCTTCCAACGTGGTTATTCCCTTGCATACTCATTCAACAGATTTCCAATTAATTAGGACTGTGCTTATAAGAAAGAAAATCATTGTTTACTGCTTTAAAAGTTTTTTACTTCTAAATCAATGTTGGCTAAAGTAAGGAAAGAGCAATCCAAAACAGGCTTGTGTACTGACAGTTTGGGAGTCTGGCCTCACCTCTCATGAAGGCCAATTCTGTACTACTTTACCCGAGTTACTGCCAATCACCAACTAGGTGAATTTAGTAAAGATTCAAGCCCTTTGTACTTTAATTTCCCCAGTGTGTGTCACAGAGATCTGTTGGTGATACCTGTCACACTATTGATGTATAAACAGGTTGGGTGGATATCTTGTTTCTCTCTCTCCACTATTCTGTTTGCCCCTCCTTAAGCTGTGTCCTCTGTGGAAGAAGACAACTGAACCAGATAAAAGAAGGACATTCTCTGGACAAGGGTCTGCAAGTAGTTGTTATTACTTTGCTAGAACATTCAAATTAGCCCTCAAGGCCCTTTGATGGGGGAATATAGACAAGCAAAAATATTAATAGATGGCTCTAGAATTCTACTAGTAAAGCTGT
This sequence comes from Orcinus orca, assembly GCF_937001465.1. Classification (NCBI taxonomy): domain Eukaryota; kingdom Metazoa; phylum Chordata; class Mammalia; order Artiodactyla; family Delphinidae; genus Orcinus; species Orcinus orca. The sequence continues at coordinate 13,637,536 of NC_064560.1, read as the reverse complement.
TTTCGGTGAGGGGATGGTCTGGCAAGTGTTTCAGTAGAGGCTGAATGTTCCTACTGCCCTCCCGGCCTAGCTGTCGGCTGTCAAGTACCTTACTGTTTTGATTACCATAGCTTAATAACATATTTTGAAAACAGGACATGTGATGCCTCCAAGCTTTGTTCTCTATCCAGATTGTTCTGGCTATTTGGGGGTCCATTGTGGTTCCATACAAATTTTAGGATTTTTTTTCTATTTCTGTAAATCAGTAAAGCTTTTATAATTAAAAAAAAATTAAAAAGAACGAGGTAGGCCTATATATACTGACATGGAAAGATACAAAATATTTTTTCTTTAGATTTTTAAAAATCAAGGTAATACATGCACACAGCTTTAAAAAAAAAAAAGTCAGTTTACAACCAGGGCTTCTGATGAAAAGCCATGTACCCTACACCCAGAACATGCATTTCTGTTCACAGTCTTTTTTTGAAATTTTAAAATATTTTTTCTGAGCATTGTTTTTTTAACCATTAAAAAAAATTGAAGTATAAATTTACAATGTTGTGTTGGTTTCGGGTGTACAGCAAAGTGACCTGGTTACACACACACACACACACACTTTTCAGATTCTTTTCCATTATAGGTTATTACAGGATATTGAATATAGTTCCCTGTGCTATACAGTAGGTCCTTGTTGGTTATTTTATATATAGTAGTGTGTATATGTTAATCCCAAGCTCCTAATTTATCTCCCCCCTGCCATTTCCTTTGGTAACCATGAGTTTGTTATCTATGTCTGTGAGTCTGTTTCTGTTTTGTAAATAACTTCATTTATACAATTTTTTAAGATTCCACATATAAGTGATATATGATATTTGTCTTTCTCTGACTTACTTCACTAGTATGATAATCTTTAGGCTCATCCATGTTGCTGCAGATGGCATTATTTCATTCTTTTTCATGGCTGGTAACATTCCATTGTGTTCATATACCACATCTTTATCTATTCATCTGTCAATGGACACTTAGGTTGCTTCCATGTCTTGGCTATTGTAAACAGTGCTGCTATGAACACTGGGGTGCATGTATCTTTTCGAATTAGAGTTTTTGTCAGTTCTGGATATATGCCCAGGAGTGGGACTGCTGGATCGTATGGTAGCTCTATTTTTAGTTTTTTAAGGAACCTCCATACTGTTCTCCATAGTGGCTGCACCAATTTACATTCCCACCAGCAGTGTAGGAGGGTTCCCTTTTCTCCACACTCTCTCCAGCATTTTTATTATTTGTAGTTTTTTTTTTTTTTTTTTTTTTTTTTTTTTTTTTGCGGTACGCGGGCCTGTCACTGCTGCGGCCTCTCCCGTTGCGGAGCACAGGCTCCGGACGCGCAGGCTCAGCGGCCATGGCTCACGGGCCCAGCCGCTCCGCGGCATGTGGGATCTTCCCGGACCGGGACACGAACCCATGTGCCCTGCATCGGCAGGCAGACTCTCAACCACTGCGCCACCGGGGAAGCCCATTTGTAGAGTTTTTAATGATGGCCATTCTGACCAGTGTGAGGTGATACCTCATTGTAGTTTTGATTTGCATTTCTCTAATAATTAGTGATACTGAGTGTCTTTTCATGTGCCTGTTGGCCATCTGTATGTTCACAGTTCTTCTGATGCTTACAAGTACACATAATTAACTAACAGGCTTTTGGTATATTATATCCTGAATTCAGCCTTTTTCCCACCTCTACCAATAAGCCCTGGTCCAAACCACCACTGTCTTTTGCAGGGACAACTGAAACAGCCTCTTACTTGGCCTGCCTTCCTGCTCCCACACTTGCCCTGCCACAGCATCTTCTCCACAGAGAAGTCAGAATGACCCTTTTAGATCTTGCACTCCTTTGCTCAAAATCTGGTGCTTTCCTGTCTCACTCAGAGTAAAATCCAAAATCTTTACCTTGACCAAGGAGGTCCTAGGTGTTCTGGTCCTCCACTATCTCTTGGCCTCATCTTCTGTAATCCCCCCTGCTCACTCCTCGTCAGCCGTATTGACCTCTTTGCTGGACTCTGCACACCCAAAGCAGGCTCTTGCCTCAAAGCCTTTGCAACTGCTGTTCTCTCCACCTGGAACGCTTTCTCAGACAACCTCGCTCCCTCAGTTGCTTTGTGCCTCTGCTCGAATGTTACCTCTTAGAGAGGACTTTCCTCAGAATCCCACTTGAAATTGCACTCCCTAGGTTAGGTCTCTAACCTCTTACTCTGCTTTATTTTTCTTCATGGAGCTTCTCACTGTTTACAATTTTTATTTTACTCCGTATGTTCGTGTTCTTTCCATTGTGCTTCCCTGCCATTCTTTAGGGCAACTGTCTTTGCCTGCATGGTCGCAGCTGAGCTGCAGGCAAATTGGTACTCCAGTTCAGTGGGAGGGAAAAGTGAGCAAGAGCTCCTAGAGACACACATTACTTCAGTTATGTCCCTCTGAGAAGAAATTAGTAACCTAGCCATAGCAGAGCTTGGAGGGCTTGGAAGTGCAGTGTTGCTGGGCAAATATGTGCCTACCTTCTCTATTACTAGAAAAGGGGATAACATATTTTGATGGACAACTTGCCATAGTCTTCCACAATCTGTTGATTTTAAAAATTGAAAAACCATCTGAAAGTATATAAAATGTTTAAAATATAGCCATTATGTAAGATCTTACATAACTGTGATATGGTAAACATTACTCACTGTAGAGGTAAGTACTGCACTGTGATCGCACTTCTTGTGTCACTTAAAGGAGAATGTTCTCAGTGTCAGATTCTTTTGCTGTTTCTATCGTTCCACTTTTTTACTGCACAGGCAGATTGCGGTTTCTATAAGTTGAAGGTTTGTGGCAACTCTGTTGACAAAGTCTGTGGGCACCATTCTCCCAGTAGCATCTGCTCATTTTGTGTCTCTGTGTCACATTTTGGTAATTCTCACAATATTTCACACTTTTTCATTATTATTATATTTGTTATGGCGATCTGTGGTCTTTGATGTTACTACTGCAAAAAGATTATGACTCCCTGAAGGCTCAGATGATGGTTAGCATTTTTTTTAGCAATAAACTATCTTTAATTAAGGTATGTATATTTTTTGGACATAATGCTATTGCACACTTAACAGACTACAATATAGTGTAAACCAAAAAATTCATGTAGGTCACTTTATTGTGATATTTGCTTTATTTCGGTGGTCTGGAACTGAAACTGAGGTATGGCTGAACTTAAATTTGGACTATGCCTTTTTTGTATGGTTTTCTGTTGGTGGAGTTTCTAGTTGCCTTTTGTTCACGTGGTTGCTCTCTCACAGTCTTTTGTTCTCCTGCTCCAGCGTGGACTTTCTGCACTCTTCGCCTGCTGTATCGCCGTGGGGTCTCAGGATTTCCATTCACTGGGCTCAGTCCACCATTCCGAGGATTCTGTGTCTTCCTCTTTGGTGACTTATCCCTCATTTGCTGGAGTGTGCAGTCTCAGGAAACTGTCTTAAGAATGAGAGGTCAATACGTGAGGACCCCACGTATTGACCATCATAGCTGGTTGGTCTGTTCTACATTCAGAACCCTTCTGCCTTGAACTGTGAAGGCAATGTTCTCTTGTCTCCCGGAATCTAGTGCTGCCAAGCAATCTGCTCTCACTCTGACCTGCCTTACTTTGGAGGCTTCTTCTCCTTAGAAGCTTTAAAGATCTTCTGTGTAGTCTCAGTGTTCATGCGTTGTTGGTCTCAGGTGTTTCTTCATCCTGGAAAACTTCATTGTATCATTTATTGAAAAATGCTCTCATGTCTGTTTTCTCTGTCTAACTGGAACTCCTTTTAATCAGATTTTGACCTTTTGGACTGATTCCCTGTATTTCTTGTCTTTTTGTTCTGCTCTCTAGGAGATTTTCCAGATGATAATTTTCAACCATTCTACTTCATTTATTTGGATACTTATTTTTGTTCTGATTTTTTTCCATAGCACACTTTTTTGTTTTATGAATTCAGTATTTTCTTGACTCTCTAGATCAGGGGTCCCCAACCCCTGATTAGGACCGGCCACACAGCAGGAGGTGAGCAGCAGGCAAGTGAGTGAGGCATCTCACTTCTTCTGACGCTCCCCACCGCTCCCCATTGCTCACATTACTGCCTGAACCATCCCCCCAGCCCCATGTGTGGAAAAACTGTCTTCCACGAAACGGGTCCCTGGTGCCAAAAAGGTTGGGGACCGCTGCTCTAGATGTTAGAAGGTAGGTATAATGAACTAATTCTAGAAGGCTGGTATAACCCTACCTAAAGATATCCAATTAACAAAACACCAAGAATTCTAGAATATTTTTACTTTAAGATATATAAATGCAAGAATCCTAAATAAATTAACAAATCAAATCCAGCTGTTTATTGAAAGAATAATATTATATGACCAAGTAAACTTTATCTTAGAAATACAAAGGGGGACCTTAGTAATATATTCATCCTTATTAGGTCATATGATCATGTCAAGGGATGTTGAAGAAACCACTGTTAAAATTTCACATCTATAAATTAGAATTGGAAAAATTAAAGTGAAGAAAATTTCCCTAGCATAATAATGGATTTCTCATATCAATGACTAATATTAAAATTAATGACCAAACATTAGGTTTTCTTATTAAAATGTTGAGCAAAAAGTCTACATGAATCACTCTTACTATAATATATCTCTGGAATTGTTAGCTAATACACTCAATATAACAGAAGAAAATGGCAAAGTATTATTTGCAGAAGGTAGGACTTCCCTGGTGGCACAGTGGTTAAGAATATGCTTGCCAATGCAGGGGACATAGGTTCGAGCCCTGGTCCAGGAAGATCCCACATGCTGCAGAGCAGCTAAGCCCATGTGCTGCCACTACTGAGCCTGCGCTCTAGAGCCCATGAGCCACAACTACTGAAGCCTGTGCGCCTAGAGCCCATGCTCTGCAACGAGAGAAGCCACCTCACGGAGAAGCCCGTGCACTGCAACAAAGACCCAACAACACAGCCAAAAAAACAACAACAAAAAACGGTAGGACTATCTATCCTCGAATTATAATGAATTAACACAAACTCTATTCGAAATAAGACCAGTAAGTAAGGAGGCAAGTTATAAAAATCAGTGCCATTGCACGTTTCACTTACTTGATGAGCAATGATGGAAAGAAAACAAACGTTCTGTGTTTATGAGACTATGAGGAGGTGTCCTCTCATACCACCAGGGGCATTGTATAATATTATCACCTCTCTGGAGGCCAATTTTAGAGTCACCAAAGGTTCTAAAAACATCCATAGTCTTGAATCAAGCTTCTCTACTCCTAGGCATACAAGCTAAGGAAACAGATATAAATGGAAAGATGAATGAAGAAAAAAAGGGAAGCAATTTAAGTGACAATCACCTGGGTGCTCCTTAATTATATCCAGACAACATGGAGTATTGTACAGGTGTTTAGAAAGATGACGTGGATCTTTGTTGTGGAAAGAAGCTTATAGCAAAGTGAAAAGGGCAGGATACAGATTAATACTGTTAAAATTATGTAGTCATATGCCTATATAAGAAGACTAAAGTCTGGAATGACATACAACGAAGTGTGTGTGCGTGAGAGAGAGATTTGATAACACATTATTATCATCTATTAATGTCAGATTGAAAACTGATTATTAGATTTTAGTGACTCATCTAGCAAGCAGAATGGTATAAAGGACCCCTTCCTTTTTAAAAATTTAAGTACCCTTGAAGGTCGTGGGGTTGAGCAGGTGGGGGAGCGAGAGGAGCGGAGATGAGGCTGCTCTGGAGAACCGCTGTGGCAGGGAGCCAGATGCAGGGGGTGGCGACAGTTCTTGTCCCCTTTACAGCCTGTGTAGGACTAGTCTGACTCTAAATAAAAGTAATAGCAATGATACATTTGCCCAAATATATACGAGTTAAATTGCTGAATTCTACTCTGGATAAACACAAGGAATGTTATTAGCTTTGTTAAAAAATTAATGCAAAGTCTATTTTAACTGAGATATACCTAAACTGTAACAACTACTTTACTATTGATGAAGTATTTTAAATGTTAATATATGCCTTTCAGCATTATATATACTATATGTTTAGTTCACTGACAAAAGTTTATTTTCTATTGAATAATCTGCTTACATTTTTTGAAACAACTGCCATAACAACATATAAATATTCCCCCAACAGGTATCTCCTCTCTAGTTGTGGCTATATAAAATAAAATTGGGAATTTTATTATTCTCCCTCCTTTTCACCTGCATATGAAATGCTTCTCTAACTACACATCTCACGGTGGCATTAAGCTAATTACAAAAGTCTGTTTAAATCTATCCACCTATCTTTTGTTTTGCTACCTACCTGGGCCTTTTCCAAGCAGGCAGAACATCTCCAATCAGTCTGTTATCACAACTAGGATGCAGGAGATTAGTGACTATGGAGAGGGGCAGAATCAGTTTACATCCTTACAGGCAAGAGAATGATATTACTGCACAAGCAAGAAATGTGAGGCTTCCTGACCTTAATTTAGAAAACCTGCAGTTAATAATCACACTAAAGTTGGTTTTACATGCCAGACAGGTTTTGCTTCCTGTTTTTAAAATTTGAGTGTTCTTTGTGGTTACCAAAATTATTTGCTAAAAGGCATATATTAACATTTAAAATATCGCATCTATAATAAAGTAAGTCTTACGGTTTAGGTATATCTGAGTTAAAATATACTTTGCATTGATTTTTTTTTACAAAGCTAATAACAAATTCTTTGTATTTATCCGGAGTAGTATTTAGCAATTTAACTAGTGAATTATGACAATTAATACACTGAAAACTCCTTTCTTAATTGAGGAACAAAATGGGTTTTTCACTGTAATCTGTCAACCCAAATAAGGAACATATAGATTCCACCACGGCACACTGTCACCCCTCCCAAAAAGGTCAATTGTTTCTCGAAGGAAAGAGAACTCAGCCTGAAGCTACACGTTTAGCAAGGAAAACGGGTCAAAGAACAGATGGTGCAGAGCTGGGGTGAATTGGTACAGGTGATCCGGTCGGTATGTAGAGGTTCCAATAACAGCAAACTCAACTTGGTTTCTTTTTCATAGTGGAACACTTAATGAAAACAAATCTAATTAACACCATACGCCAAAAAAGAAGTATAAGTGATCTTCTAAAGTGTGGTTAGCTTTCACTTAACATTCTACTAAAGGAACTGTATTAGCCAAACCCATCTTAGCTGCTTCAGTGTAACTCACTGTGTGTTCGGTAAAATGAGTTTTGTCTTCAGACACTTGTTCTCTTTTAGAGAGAGAGTGCTTTACAGTTTGTGTTTGTGTGTATGGTACTGAAATGTAGTTACTGAAATGAAACGTACAGTCTAGCTATGGAGATGATGCTCACAGAATGAAAATACAGTGTGAGTCTATATATGTATATACTGATATAGAAGCAAAGTTACAGTGGCACTTTTGGTGCCCAAAATTTTAGGTTTACTAAGTATTTCCAAGGTACTTTTGGTATTATGAAAATAGAACTAATACTTGGAGGGGGAAAAAAATATCTCAAAAAGTCATGTTTGGGGGCTTCCCTGGTGGTGCAGTGGTTGAGAGTCTGCCTGCCGATGCAGGGGACACAGATCCCGCATGCCACGGAGCGGCTAGGCCCGTGTGCTATGGCCGCTAAGCCTGCGCGTCCGGAGCCTGTGCTCCGCAACGGGAGAGGCCACAACAGTGAGAGGCCCGCGTACCGCAAAAAAAAAAAAAAAAAAAAAAATCATGTTTGCTACTTCCATGATAAAAGGAAAAAATATCTATTACATGGAATCAGTCTTCCTTGGGTAAGTATAGAAGAAGAAGAAGAAAAAAACTATGGGATGAATTTGCAAAAGTGTGAAAAGATGCCTTTACCTACACCAAGGCTGCACTAAGACTGCTCTTGTAAGTTACGTCAATTTTCGAGATCTATGATACTAAACAGCCATCCCAAGGCTCTGTTGGTTACATCACGTATATTAGCATTTAAACTTTCATCTCGCTCCTCTTAAAAATATAGATTAAAAATTTAACCAGATTTTAATGACAACAACAAAGTAAAATATTGCTCTATTCAATTTCTTATCTGCCTTTGGAATTATTAACTATAATGTCTCATAGAAATATTATTTAAAAAGTTAAAGGCAGTGTTGGGACTTCCCTGGTGATGCAGTAGTTAAGAATCCGCCTGCCAATGCGGGGGACATGGGTTCGAGCCCTGGTCCGGGAAGATCTCGTATGCCGCGGAGCAACTGAGCCCGTGCACCACAACTACTGAAGCCTGCGCACCTAGAGCCCGTGCTCTGCAACAAGAGAAGCCACCGCAATGAGAAGCCCGCGCACTGCAACGAAGAGTACCCCCGCTTGCCGCAAACTAGAAAAAGCCTGCATGCAGCAACGAAGACTCAATGTAGCCATAAATAAATAAAAAGTTAAAGGCAGTGCTATCTTCAACAGAGACACTAAGTTAGTTAGTGAACTATTCTCTCTCATCAACCAATTGAACTACAAGTTTTGAGGCCCTTTTAAACCAATGCCTGTTTTGTAACTTTCTAAAAAGTATTTCAGTCATTTTTGTTAATCAATCACTATATTAACAGTAATTATACATTTAGAGGATCATAGTACTTAAAACATCAGTAACCATGGAACATCTTTAACCTGGTCAGATATTTACTGATAAGGCATTATTAGATCTTTTACAACCTTGCAACAAGATAAAATGCACATCCCAGTAACATTCTTAGCAGAGGAAAAGGTATCCTTATGGTTTTCCTCCAGTAACCTAAGATAACGGGTCTCATCATGAAATAGCCAAAAAAAAAGTTACAAGATACAAGGGCTAACTTTCCACATGATCAGACTAACTCTTAAGTCGAAATCATGTAAAACATCTTACAAAAATCTGTGTCTTTAAAATGTGATTTTAAAAAGTCCTACCATATGGTAGTAAAAACATTCCTATATAATTTAAAATTCTCAAAGCAGCTCCTATCTGAAACGGAAAAAAAAAAAAAAAGAAAAAAAACCCAAGAAAAAAAATTGACAGTAATACGTATTATTTGTTTCTAAATTAAAAGGTTATTTTTTTGGTGGTTGTGCTTATTAATCATTTTGCAGGGTTTTTAAATTGTTCATTATCAAAAAAGGCCCTGTGGGACTCGAGGGACATTGTTCCAGCTAATGATTAAGAACTCTCCAGACAACAGGGGCTTCTTAGACAATGGGTGAATTTCCAGGATGTCCGGCCCCCTTCCGAGAAGGAGGGAGATAAACAAAATGTAAAAAAGGTAAAAAAGGTGTCTGTCAAAGACCAATCAGGAAGCTGGGGACAAGTTCCCTCTCCGGTCCGAGCCTAAGCCGGGACCAATCAGCAGGAAAACACAACCAAATCTATAATTTACATACGGGGAAGTGGGAACCTAGAAAACTGACATATTCGCGCCCAAAAGGGGTTCCTTCTTCGACCTCCTGCGTGAGGACCAAGGAACCCCGGTGCACCGGCCTTCAATAAACCTCTTGCGTTTTGCATCGGCTTCCGACTCTTGTTGTTTCCTGGGCGAGTCGAAACTCCTAGGAGACCGCGTAGGTCTAACAGCCCAAAGTATACTAATACAATTGAAGAGAACATAAGAAATCTGAATCTTTGCTTTCAGTATCCTTAGATATTTTAGAGCTATAGGATTTATTTTAAAGTAAATTCAGTAAATATTTACTATCATTTATGAAAATGAGGATCATATTGATGAAAATAAAGACCTCCATTTCAAGTAAACATTTACTGAATATTTAGTACATATCAGGTGCTCTAGTAGGTGCTTTTATAAGATTCTCTGCCCTATATTTCTGAAGTGTTAAATCGAAAACTTTCCCGGTAAACACTGTCTTTTAAATGGTAGGTATTACTGGTCACATATAATCATATATAAATTAAATATATATTGTTTATAGTATATATGTAAATCTATAGTTATACACTTCTAATGTACATTATATATAATTATAAAGCTATATGCATAGAACAATTTTTTGGTTAAACAACTTGTCAAAATGAATCGTAGGTATCATCCTTGAAATAAAAACATTATAGGACTATTGCTCATTTAATTAATGCAAACCACCTGTCAACTACCTATAGCAATCTGTACTTCAGTGTTAAAAAGATCCAGCTGAAATGTAACTTCTCTAATTCTGATCAGAGAACTATTTTTTTTCCCCACAGCTAAAGGGGTCACTCGAAACAAAAACTAGCATTGTTTTTCTGTGATTAGGTTACAGTAGCTTAAGTCTCTAAACACCAGAATGCCTCACACAGCTGTTAATTGTAGACCAGGGGACTAGCTGACATCTGCTTCTTGCTTATTTTGTTAACGGTTCACTTCCAGGTCCTTAAAAAGATTGTAGGCTTTCTCCAAAGATAATGTTGGACGCATCTATGTCTGCCTTCTACATAGTTGGCTTATTCTGGTTTGTCACTCTCCATACAGTGCAAATCTGAGTGAACTCACATCTGTCACCGATCGACCCAATTCGTGGGCAATCTTTTCCCATCGACCTGGGGTTCCTCCTGGGAACTTAACCATACTTCTTGTCAGCTGGCTGAGGTCCTCTTCTGTCCATTCAGGTGCCTGCAAAACATTAAAGAAAAAAAATAATTCAGAGAATGTTCGCTAAAACATTTAATAAACCTGTGAAACCAAGTATTGGCATTATGCTTTCTGCAAAAATAACAATGTTAAAACGTATCTACTAGTTTAGGTGAAGGTCTGAGTTGCATATTTAACATTAGAATGCAAAGCTCCCGCAGCCTTTTAAATGCTCCAATGTACACCAAATAATAAAGAAGAAGTACTGTGAACCCAGGCTCTTAAAGACATTAAAAAAAGAAAGACAGTTGTTTTGAAGTGCATTGTGTCACTAATGCTCACAAATGCCTCATGTGAGCTTACCACAGAAGGTCTTGAAGTTTTTAAGACAAATGATTAAAAAAGCAAAAAAACTTTATAAGTGTAAATGAAAATGTGAACAAGTAAATGGACTGATTCAGAATCAGAACCGAGACAAAGATATATTTTTTGTTCATTCTACGTAACGATATTTAATTCTAAAAAGCATGTATTTTCAAGAAGTTAATTTATCAAGTGCTAGCATTTTGTAAAACTTGAGAATAGAAATTAGAAAATCCTGCAGCCAAGACTTAAACCACCCAGTCCATGCAAAGCAACACTTCCTTTTTGAGAAGGTAAATAGCTTCTAAAAGTTGATCAGATTATTAAATTGAATAATAAAATACCTTAAAGATGATAAAAATCTGTTTTTGCAAAAGCCAAAATTCTCAGAGCAAGCATATTCTCTGCATTTTATTCAGCATTACCACTTGGTGAAACCCAAAGTTGAGCAAAGCAAAAGAAACCATCATCAAAGAACAGATAGCCACGTTACAATTATTTTACATTACAGCACTAAACCGTTTCCTACCAGAGGCAGTAGCCACAATGGTACAACACAAGACTCCAGGAGTCAGCAGAGAGATGGAGGAAGCCACCTTATTTTCCTTTAATTAAAAAGAAAGAAAAAAGAAAGAAGGAAGGAAACCTCTGAGACAAATACCTTTTCTAATCACTGTTTCCGATAATGAACAGGCATACATCAGGCCGTATGCATTACAGGACCATCAGCACAGACAACAGCCAGAGGTGAGTGACCCCAGGGACTATCTCCACAGCTACAGCAAAGCTTCTCCCTGACACTAATCCTCCCTGTCATTCTCCCACTGTGCTCTAACCACACTGACATCCGCCTGCCTCACCGCAAGCTTAAGGGGGCCCTTCCTGACTTTTTACTGTCTCCCCCAATCAATGGTTCAAGCGTGCTCTTTTCACCATGTCCAAATGGCAGCTTCACTCATAATCAAAGTGCACTGCCCCTGTTAAAGGGCTTTCCGAAAGGCTCTCCCATTTGCATTCATTTGCAAAGCAAACTACTTTTATTCACTTTGTTCTGCTATCAAGAATGTTCCCTGAAGCAGATAAATTGGCATAAATACAACCTGCCACTTAAGAGTCAGTAAATAATAGCCAATAGTAGGGAGGATTTTATCAATCATTCTATTTTGTATCCACTAAAAGCTGAAAGCCTCAAACATATTCATCAGTACAACCCTTACGAAACATGCATAAATTCCCTTCTATAAAAAGGTAGCCTACACTGAGTATGGTCGGAATTTCCTTGATATTTAATGAATATCAGAAATCTAGTTCTCCATATCAGATAAATTAAAAATTTACACTGAAGGTTTTTTACTTTTTGCTTGTTTGTTTTTACTTAGGGGAAAAAGCATTATTCAGATATTATTTAGACAGGCATAATTGGATTTTCTAGGAAATCACTTTTGCTAAAAAGCTGAAACTTGAATAACTATACCAATTGGCTTCAAAATGCAAAAGTTACGAAGCATTTAAATATAAGCTTATAGTACAAGGTCATACATAAACAGCATTAAGTTGACGCTGCACAGAGACAGAGTATTCCAACCATATAGTGTATCAATGCAATTTCACGCTAAATCAGATCTTATTTCTGCATTAATTATAACAAACACATTTTTGTAGGAAACAAAATTGTCTAAAATGTCAATAATATAAGCCATTCTTTCACAGAGTAAACTAATTCTTTAATCTATTTTTAATAGATTGGCCTTCCAAATATGCTGCATATATCAACAATGGGCATTAAGAATCAATCTAATTTTAATTCCTTGTGAATGAGTCTAAAAGGATAGTGCCACTTTTTTCTGGAAAGGAAAAGATTTAAATCAAATATTTGGATGAATATCCTGAAAAATCATCTACTTCCTTGAAAATCCTTCCTTTTAGTTTCACTGTTATTTCACAGCCATGATTTTATTATTAATATTAAAAAACTAGATCAATAATAACTAGGACCATAATCTGAAATCTTTGAAAGAATCCTTTTAGCAGTTCATTATTCTCTCTCTTCCAGCTGTACGGCACTTTGGTGAATGTGTAATTCCTCAGCAATAGTTGGTTGTGTCTTTAGAAGCAACAGAGCCTACTGTGATCCAGCTACTGCAGCAGCCATGAGGGTGGCCTTGGTGTGAATGTATTCTCCTTGTTCTAATCTGGAGCCAACTGTAGCTCTGAAAGTCAAATGAATGCATACGCATACCGCTTTGCCACTTAAAACCACGTGTGTCCAATACTACTGAGACATTGGGCCAAAAATTCATCTCTACTGTAAAGTAATGGAAGACACCCCATGGGGTGGGGACAGCTGTTCTGACTACACAAGCATTCCAATTTTGCATCAGAAAAGCCCCGCTCTGGGAATAAATCTCCATACTGAATAAAAAATAAAAAGTTTTCAAATTATTTAATATATTTATGTAATGACCCCAAAATATATCTGCTAAAGTAAGAGCTGATATAACATTTAAATTGTATTCTCTCTACCCCTTTGGGATAGATTTTTGTCATAAAACCAGCTAATGTTCAAAGATTCAGTGCCTTTGAAAATCCTTAATATTCTTGGGGATAGGAGTTGGAGGCTGTAGGGGAAAGCACACTGTACCTTTAAAGTAACCTATACATACCTTTCCCCTCACAGAGTTAGACGGTAAAATGTTAATTACAAACTGTCATGCAATTTATTTGGTACTGAAAACTTATGACCCAATTAAAAGAAAAATTTTAAATGTACTTATTTACTGCATTTTCATACTTTATTGAAACTGCCTAATGAAGAATATTTCTGTTGAAATGACTTAATGTAATTTATGTAATTACAGACCTTACAATTTTGGATTCAACAACTTTTAATAGATTCAGCTCAATTCATGCATTCTCAAATTTTACCTAAGAAATAATATCCTTACTTAGTATCACCCAGTTAAAATATCACATATGCATCTAATAATGTGGATGGTATATCTAATGATCGAATAACCTGCTACCCTCTCATTCTACATTCTGTACCGACATTTTGTTTTAGAATGTGCATTTGGCTTTCAGCTATACAATTTTCATTTCCAATTTGAAAATTGAGCAGTTAATTGACCTTGACTATATATGTGGATAAATGGTATATTAAAAAACGCAAACAACAAAATTAAAAACAAATCACCTCGGGGCTTCCCTGGTGGCTCAGTGGTTGAGAGTCCGCCTGCCGATGCAGGGGACACGGGTTCGTGCCCCGGTCTGGGAGGATCCCACATGCCGCAGAGCGGCTGGGCCCGTGAGCCATGGCCGCTGAGCCTGCGCGTCCGGAGCCTGTGCTCCGCAACGGGAGAGGCCACAACAGTGAGAGGCCCGCATACCGAAAACAAACAAACAAAACAAATCACCTCTAATGTCTTTTCACTCTTAGGAGGAGAAACTCTTCTTTGAAGAAAACTTGCAACTCATCCTAACCTATTATTATAGTGTTGTGATCCTTTAGCAGCAGTCGTTGTGACCAGAAAGGTCTTCCCATCTATGATTTAGCTGCCTTGCCAAAAGAGAGATCCCCTCTGGACCAGTGATCCTAAAGTGTGGTCTGGCGCGAACCGGCAAACGAGTTTGTTACCCACCTGTGACGAAGTTCCGACACTTACAGCAGTTGACCGCTGCCACCACAACCAAGAGCAATCAGCAGGCTCTTCCTTTAGAGACTAGAAGCCAGTTGGGTTAGTTGTCAAGCTAGCATGTGCGTCCCATGAAGTGCGAGCTGCAATCTCGTTCGGCACAGCAGGACTACAGCCTGGTCAGCAGTAGCCGGAAATAATTTTTAAAACCTGGTCCTTCACTATAGATCATTTGAGAAACACTGCTCAAGACAATGCAGATAGTTCAAATTCCTTCTTACCTCCTTTTTTTTTTTTAGGAGCAACAGTAAATACTTGGAGCTCTTGAGAAATGGAAACAAAGATGTTTGATCCATTCCTTTGCAAAATATTTTATGCCACTAAGTGTTGGGGGGGCACTTGGCACGTAGTAGAAGATTACACCAGGTACAGGGAACAGCAAATTGCAGAGGCCTTGAAGTGGGAGCACGTCTAGGATGTCTGAGGAACAGCAAGATGGCCAGGGTGGCCAGAACAAAGCAAGCCGAGGTGGCAGGGGGAGGAGGTGAGGTCAGAGGGGCAAGGAGGTAAAATCACAGCAGGGCTCAGAGGCCACAAGGACTCTGACTCATTTACTCTGCCTGACACACAGCTATTGGAGAGGTTCTTCTCCCTTCAGTTGGTGGAGAGCTTATTTACAAAAGGGGCTATTTACAAAGGTGTGAGTGGAGGGGAGCCACAGGAGCTCGTGCACTGACAGTCCTGACAGCTCAAACCCGCAAGAGAAGACGCCCAGAGTCAGCCTGCTTACGAAGTGAGAGTGAAATCAGGTGCAGGGCAGCAACTGGCCTGAGATGACCACATCCAGAACCATGGCTAATTAGGTCTGTGATGAGTTACTGCACAGGCCCCACAGTTGATGAGAAGGAACAATATCAGGGTGTGATAAGAATCTCTGAGGTCTTTAATGACAGTACTAATCTCTGCCTTTTTTATTCCTTTACTCTCCTGTGGGGATTCAGAAAGGAGTAATCATAAATGTGATCAAGGGGATATATTTACCCAGAAGAATATGATTTTACCTGAAAGATTTGTGAAGTCTTATTTAAAACTATGATATACATTATTCAAATTCTAACCTAAAGAGTACGTACTAGAATCATCTATTCATGGTAATTTAATATTGAAATAAAGAGCTGACACCATCGAAGATGTTTGACTGCCGATAGCTTTGAAGCCTCCCCTCTCCCGTCCCCCTTGTGCCCCACATCTGGGTTAAAGCCTGAAGGAAGCCTGGGAGGCTGAAACCTCGCACGTCCCTCCGTCCCTCCATCCCTCCGTCCCTCCGTGTGTGTGAGAACCCTCATCCCAGCCCCACCCCAACCGCAGTAAAAAAAATCCCAAACCAGCCTCCTTTCCTTTCTCAGGTAATTTTTGGGCCAACATGGAAAGCCTGCCCTGTTTTCCCCAGAAAGCCTCGTTACATAATCAACCTTTTTGTATTATCTTGGGGGGGGGGAGGGGGGTTTTGTGTGTGTGTGTGTGTGTGTGTGTGTGTGTGTGTGACATTATCAGTCCTGACACTGGAACCAAATTTTGGGTATGGAGGTGGTAATGCTGTCCCTGCAAGGTGGCCACAGCAGTTGACACTAGGAGCAGGATGTCTAGAGGGGGGCGACCACCACCCGGGGTTATCTTCTCTTGCTTTGGTTTGCTGACTGGATCTGCTGCCTGGTGCTGCATTTGCTGAGTCCTACCAAGCCTCTGTCATAGATTTAACCCACCTAAGTTGGAAGCGTCAGTGATTGGTGTTCACAGAGAAGAGTATGGGATCAAGGAGCTCCTTTAAGTAGCCTTGGGTTGTGTGTCTCAGTCCAGACTCATCTGTGTCTTAGACTGAGTTGTGTGTCTTGATTGATGGACTCAGGAGAAAGACTCTTAACTTGTGAGATACTGCTTGTGTGTCTCAGGCAGGTGGTGTTGGCCCTGTTCTAAAGAGGGCTCAGGGGGAAAGAGCTTGGTTAGGCCCACTGGGTAGTCACCTGTATGGAGGAACAGCAGTCCCTATTTGAAGAGCAGTTGAATTACTGAGATTCATGCTCCTAAAGGCAGATGGCTCACTAGGACCCTGTAAGATACGTTTGCTTCTGCTGCTTGTGTCTCTGTTGCAAAAAAAGACCTTGATCCTCAGGGTTACAGAGAAGAACACCCCTGGCATCCCTGTGGCACAGCCAAGTTGTAAATTCAACTGCTGTCACGGCGAAGGACGCTAACCCTGACAATACTGATTGGAGGCTTTCTGGAGGAAGAAATTTATAAATATGAGCAGTGCAGAGAAGACCTCCCTGAAGGATACCCAGTAACTACCACCACCAAAAAACCCCAAACCAAAACAAAAAAAACCTACAGGGTGAGCACAGCGGTCTGCTAGGGCTGCCGCAACTGAGTTGCTTAAACAACAGAAGTCTATCTCTTCACAGTTCTGGAGGTCAGAAGTAGGAGATCAAGGTGTCATCAGGGTTGATTTCTGATGAGACCTCTCTTTCTGGCTTGCACATGGCCTTTGCTCTGTGTGTGCCCACGCAAAGCGAGGGAAGATCCCTGGCCTCTCTTCCTCTTCTGATAAGGACCCCAGTCCTATCAGATTAGGGCCCTGCCCGTATGACCTCACTTAACCTTAATTAATCACCTCCTTAAAGGCCCCATCTCCAAGTACAGTCATGTGAGGGTTAGAACTTCCGCATATGAAGTTGGGACACAATTCAGTCAGTAACAAGGAGGAAACAAACAAAAACCGAAATGGAAGTCTGTAATTTGGCCCAATTGGTAACTGAAATTTTACTAAAAGAATTTCTACAACAAAAAGATTAAAAGGGCAGATTGGCTTTTGTACCTCTATAACACTAGTTCTGAATTAGTTTAACGTTTGCTGAAACACAGCAGTTGGATAACCTTCATGGCCTTAATCAGTAACGGGGCTCAAATTACAGTTACACTGGGCATCCCACTAAATTTAAATAAGGTACCCCCTATAATCATCGGGCAGTCACTAAAGGTGATAAAGAGGACAAACAGGTATGCCTTACCTTAACCACAGGAACTACTGTCTTGCCTAAATTTCTCGTGATCACAGTACCCATTGTCCTAAAATGTGCCAGTGCTCATGGACTCTCTGACTCAACGAGTAATAAATATTTGTCACAAATTATCTTGATAAAATGGAACCCCATGAACCTCTTCTTCCCCCATTAAAATAGTTAATGTGGCCCAGTGTAAATTAAAACAAAGTCTTTCATGGTTGAAACCCTTTAGACAAGATGTATTTAGAGAAGTGGTGAGTATCCCCACTGCTCTGCCATTTAAGAGCCCAGTTCACCCTGCTCTTAAACTTGGGAAGAATGAATGTGCCTCACAGTGGATTACCCATGAGCCTGGATTGCTGTGGGCCGCGTTAAGGTCCCTGTAGCCAGTACTACTGAATTGACCAAATTCATCCAATCAGCGAATGGTAAATATTTTTCTATTATAGAATTTGCTGCATATCTTTTGTTCGGTGCCTATTTCAACAGCCTCTTGACTGAAGTTTGCCTTCCCCTCCAAAGGGCTAGGACATACTTTACCCAGCTCCCAGGGCGGGTAGCTCACAGCCCTGTCATTGCACACAGTCTCTGAGGGCAAGACCTTAACTACATCCTTCTTTCTCTAGGGACACAGGTATGACATTACCCTGATTTCCTCTTTGACACACTCGTTTGGGACATACAAATAATACAAGGTGCTCACAAAAAGAGGATGGGCCACTGCCTCACACACAGGGTAAGGCCCCCCTGCCACCTCGATGAGATTCCTGAAAATTATTGGGGAAACTGAAGGCTGCTCTCTCTGTGACACTGTCAAGAAACAGCTGTTGACTCTCAGCACCCACAACGTCTTTTAGGCTTTTTTTTGTGTTCCGAAGGAAACATATTTCTCATTTACAACTTGTACACAAGCCCATTTATGCTGTTACTTGCAAATTAGCTCACTTTGAATGGGGCCCCCTCTAACAAAGGGCTCTAGAATCTGTCCCAACTGCAAAATAACAGACACTCCTGTTAGTGCCCCCCAGAGACTCCTTCACTGTAGAGGTTTTGGCAACCTTCTCTCTGAGTTAGAATACCAGTTGTGTACAGCTAATTACTTTAAAATGTTAAAACCGTAAGTATTTGGACTGCTAAAATTAAATTTTTGGTCTTTTAAAGAAACTGCTTAAAAAATGAAAAAGAAAGCCACAAACCAGGAGCAAATATTCACAGCACATATCAGAAAACAAGATTTGTATCGCAATTTGTTCATCTATTCTCCTACTGATAAACACCTGGGTAGCTGCCGGCTCTGGGTTACAATGTATTATGAATACAGACGCTATGGATATTTGTGTATAACTCTCTTAGTGGTCATGTGTCTTAATTTCTCTTGGATAAATACCTACTGGTGGAATCGCTAGGTCATAGAGAAAGTATACATGTCACTTCACAAGAAACTAGGTAAGTATTTTTCCCAAGTATTGCTTTGCACTCTAACCAGCGATAACTGAGGGTTCTTGTTGCTCCAGATCCTCACCCACACTCGATATCACCAGTTATTTTATTTATTTATTTTAAAAGAATAATCAGGAATTTAGTTATTAATTTAATTTTATTTAATTTTACTTTTTGGCCATGCCATGCAGCATGCGGGATCTTAGTTCCCCAACCAGGGATCGAACCGGTGCCCCCTGCATTGGAAGGACAGAGTCTTAACCACTGGGCCTCCAGGGAAGTCTCCAGTTATTTTGACTGTTCTGGTGGGAATGAAATGTATCTTATTGTGGTGACGATTTGCATTTCCCAGATAACAAATGATCTTGAGTATCTTTACATGTGTTTAAAGA
The DNA here is from genome assembly GCF_937001465.1 of Orcinus orca. Lineage (NCBI taxonomy): Eukaryota > Metazoa > Chordata > Mammalia > Artiodactyla > Delphinidae > Orcinus > Orcinus orca. Next base: position 13,618,059 of record NC_064560.1, on the reverse strand, counting down.
CCAACTGAATATCTACTTTTGTGAAGTATGTGTTCATTTGTTAACTGGGTTGTCTTTTTATCAGTCAGTTGTAAGAATTCTTTATATTTTGTGGACACAAGATCTTTGTCAGATATATGTTTTGTGAATATTTTCTTCCAGTCTGTAACTTACATTTTCATTTAAAATTCTTCAACTTCTGAAGACTTACCTAATTCCCATATACTCTTTATCTAGCTAACTACAATGCTAATAGCTTATGTAATTACTGTGGTTACAGGCCTCCAAGATGGTCCTCAGTGATGTCTACCTCCTTGTTCAGTCCCCTTCCACAGTGCCTAGAGCTGACCTGTGTAACTAACAAGATATTGTAGAAATGGCAGTGTGTGACTTCCAAGGCTAGTTTATAAAAGACACTGCAGCTTCTGCCTTGCTGTCTTTGGGATCACTTGGCTCTGAAGGCCAACTGCCCAGTTGTGAGGGCATTCAAGCAGCCCAATAGACAGGCAGTGATAGGAAGAGACAGTGTCTCCCTCAAGATCAAGGGGCAAGCATTCTTACTGTCTGGTGTAGTGAAGATAATTGCCTCCCTCTGGAGAAGAGGACAGCCATGCTTATTGCCTGTTATAAAAGATTTGGGTTCCTTAAGCTCAGGATTCCTCTTCTGCACCACAACCCATTGGCTGCAGAGGGGGTCATCTGTCCCTCTGCATTGCTCTGGGGGAACTGGGCTCAGGGAACCAGCAGAAAAAATGCTGATACTCTAGCTACTGCTATTGCTGTGAGTGACAAACTGTCCTTTACCTCTGATCGACGAGTCTCATGTCTGCTACCAGCATCCATGAAACTGTGGCAGGCTAACTTATGTACTTGCAAGTGGGGTAGAATCTCCAATGCCTTACAGTTTGGGTGACAAGGATAGGATTCTGACTGAGACACGACTTTCTGAAAGAGGAAGGATGAGAGCCTTGCAGAGACTTGAGGGAAGGCCTTGGGAATCTGCAGTAAACACGTTGACCAAATCATACAGTCAGTTATGGAAGCAAATGGCCCTTCCTTTCGCTGCCTATTACTGAGGGTGAACTGCGGAGGTGGCTGCAGGCTGAACACCAGGAAACAGGTGTCCTCACTGCTGCTAAATCTCTTCTGGGCTGGGGCACTTCCTTACCATCCTGTTAATCAGCCTCAGGTGTGTCCCACAGTAACAACCAGGAGATTCATTTCAGTACTGTTCCCTTTCAGGCAAAAGGTTCTGCTCTCTTTCAGACAATTACAGAGACACATATCTATAATGACCATGAAAGGAGAGAAATTCATGGGCATAAATCAGGCCAGTCATTAGAACAATGTCTGGTTTACTTGGGAGTTGAGGGGGCGGGGTGTGTAATGGTCTTAAGGACAAATGGTATCAGCTGGGCTGTCTTTCCTACAGTCTGTCTTGTCCACCTCAAGTCTATTTGGAAATGACAGTAAAAGGTCTCAGAGGTTTTGGAAGTGGGTCATGGCTGCTTTTATCCTTTCAGGAGGTCTCCCAGAGACAGATAAACTCTTGTAGGAAACCAAGAATGAGGCCTTGCTTAGTATTCAGGTTCTTATTACCTCAGATTGGATTTAGAATGCTGATATAAGTGACCAACTAGAGAATGAGAAATTAACCCAGAGAAACTTAGGTAAATTTTTGTGGTCAGCCTACCACCCTGGAAAACTCCCCTAGCCCTTATGTAGAAACTGAGTGAGAATTAAGAGATGTTAGTGATGGGAGAGCAACTGCTCTGGATCAAGATGGACTCGGCAAAGAAGGTCACCACTGTGCAAGCCTGAGCCAGCCAGTGGCAACCCCATGACCTCAGCTAGAAAGCCCTGTGGCTACGGTACTGAGTCAGAGAGTTCTCAAAGCTGAAATAGATGGTATCCGCCATGAGGACCTCACCACCTGATCGCACGTGGTGTGATCACGGGTCGCCCAAAACAGTGGAGTTGCACTTGGTTTGTGCAGCTCAGAATTAGAAGCACCTTATCCAAATCTCTGAGTACTGGAGATAGTATGTGTCTCATTTCAGCACTCTACCTGGTACTTTATACGGACTAAACTACTTATCACAGTACTTTGAAGGGACTCAGACCAGCAGGCTGCATTTGCACCTGTCCAGCAAGCTGCTGACATGCTGTCTGCTTTTGAAGTCCCACATCTTCATGACTCTTTTGGGAGGTAAGTCTCTATGACTAATGACCCTGTGACCTGGAGCCTATGACAAAGGAAAACAGCCTTGACCTGGAGGCATCTCTTGGGTTTTGGACTTGCTGCCTCCCTGACACAGCTATCAGGTAGGCACACCACCCCCTTTTCTGGGGGCCTCATTGCACAGCATGTGGGGTTTCAGTTCCCTGACCAGGGATCAAACCCGTGCCCCCTGCAGTGGAAGCGCAGAGTCCTAAACACTGGGCCACCAGGGAATTCTGAGGTGCACCCTTTTTGAAAAGCAACTACTAGCTTGCTGTTGAACTATTTTCAAAAGGAATGCCTGGTTTAAGGAAGCCTTGTGACTCTCCAGTCTGATATTCCCATTTTGGGGTGAGTCAATGCAGATTCAATGACTCATAAGTTGAGGGGGCCTAACAAGCCTTGCTTGTTAAATGGAAACGGTAAGTTCAAGAACACAGCTGGCCTCGGCCCACTGGCATCTGGTCTCTACATGAAAAAGTGGCAGCTTTCCCTTTGGGAGAAACTTTTACTCTATTCCACCATCTGAAGCAAAGCTGCTGGCTCAGTGGGGCCCTCAATTCACAAAGGTTCCATTAAATGCCTGGGCCTTGTTCACTGATGGTTGGGCTAATGAGAAACCTGACGGTATCCAACCTCAGTTAGCAGCTATGAAAAAACAAAACAGATGTCGCTGTGTAGAGAGAGTGGAGCTGGGGGCGGGAGGCGGGGCGCTTCCCCACCACCGACACTTTTCCAGGTTACTGAGCTGCCATTCCCATCCGATCAGCCACGTCATTATGGCTCTCGAAGGTGGTCTTTGCCATTTTTTCAGCTTTCCAGACCATTCACGGTCTGTCCGCAGTTACACCTTTTATTGCAAAAGCCACTCAACAGCCACTCAAGAGTTACCGTATCTGATGAAACTCAAAAATTGATTCAAAAATGTTTGACTCTATCTCCCTCACCTCCTCCAGGTCTTTACACCTTATAATAAAGCAGTTTGGTCACTAAATGTCACTTTCTCTAGAAAGGAATCTTATCTTCTTAGCTACTTCCTGGGTAATGAGTAATGATTAGGATGAAAGGAGATGCGGGTTATAGAGACGTATTTAGAAAATTTGGGATTCCCACCTGATTCTGGCATGATGCTTCTTTCCCTTATGACAATCCCAGCCCAGTCTGGCTGGTATACCTTCTGGGTGGCAGTCCAGCCAAAAGGGGGAATAGGCGTTTCAACCTCGATTCTGGTTCAGCTACCTGGATTCTCTTGTTAGAGTCACATGGTCCTAGGTCATGATCACTTAGGTGAATAGACTTGTCACCAATACAGTGCAAAGTGGGGGGATCTAATGGAACTCTATAAGATGTATAAAAATGACTTTTTCCTCTCGTACTTGACCCTTCTGGGGAAAAGATCTTGGTACAAGGTCAGGGGTGAATGGGGGAAAAAAAGGTGAAGCTACAGCTTCTGGAATGAGATACCCCAATTTTGTGGCAATGGAGGGAGAACAACAATCTCAAAATCTGGAAAGGGAACAGCTTAGATCCTGAGAGATATGGGGAAGGGAGGAGTGTTAATAATTTTGTCTTTCAGAATAGGCCCTGGAACCTTCCTCATGAAGGAAAACACCCTGGTGCTACTCTCTCAAACTGTTCCAAGTGCCCTAAATTTAGCTGGCTGTACCATAATTTGATTATTATTGCCTTAAATATTTCTGACAATGCCATTAAAAATAGCAGATGGCCCAGATCCTGTATATCCCATGCTAAACGTACATCAGCACCTTTGGGTGTCATCTCTATCCTCATCCCCATGGCCATCACACTCAATCATTCTGTGGGGAAGAAAAATGTGACTGGTGGCACTGACCAACATGACAGGTTGGGCTGACGACTTCAGGTAGTTGCTCAACAAAACAAGGACTAGACTCCATTATTAAAAGTGAACTGGCCCAGCTGAGAGGTGTGTAGGAAGCAGGGTCGACTTGTTCCTCCCCCTGACTCATAAAAGTCTCATATGTAATATACTACCACTGCCCTAATAATTGTAAATAAACTTTCTTTACAGGGTCATCATGTGCCTGCACCTCAGGACTACACTTTGGTGCAGAAGCAAGCCATCTTTTTTTCCTTTATTCCTGAAAATACAATGACTTGCGCCCTGGGAGTAGTCATAAGAGACATTCAAGTGTTTAAGGAAACACCACCAGCAGGTTATGTAGCCCTCAGATGACTGAGAAGATCCCTCCGAAATGAGGGATAACTGACTTGTAGTTCATGTGCTCATTGAGGAAGGTATCCCTATGATGGGAATCATCTTATTTTAAAAGGTGGTATGAAATTTGTTCCTGACTATTTGAATTGACCAATTACACTACCTACCATGGTGGTGGAAGACACTCAGATCAGCCTCAACTTTCTGGCCAGGGTTGTTACTGGTGACCCCACTGCCACAGATTCCTCCTGTGGGCCAGGGCGGAAGCTTGCTAAAGCATCCTGCTATACCAGAGGCTTGGGGAACTGGCTTAAAAATGCTGATATTCTGACTACTGCTGTTGCTGTAATAAACTGTCCTTTATCTCTGACCAGGAGTCTTATTCTTCTATCACCATTCATGAAACTGTGGCAGGCTAACTTGTTAGTGTGCAAATAGTGTGAAATTGTAGACCCTTCACAGTTGTTGACAGTATGTACCTTTTCATTTTCTTAATGGTACCTCTTGAATGACAGAAGTTTTTAATTTTCATGAAGTCCAATTTATCAGTGTTTTCTTTTATGGTTAGTGACTTGAGTGCCCTGTCTCTAAAGGCTTTATCAATCTCAAGGGTAAGGTAGGGGTCAAGGTTCATTTCCTATTTCACAGCTGCTCCAATACCATTTGTTGAAAAGACTACATTCTTTCTCCTTCTGAATTGCCTTGATATCACTGTCAAAAATCAGTTGATAGACTGTAGAGAACAAATGTATGGATACCAAGGGGGAAAGGGGTGGTGGGAGGGATTGGGAGACGGGGATTGCCACTATACATTATCGATACTATGTAGACAACTGATGGGAACATACTGTATAGCACAGGGAACTCTACCTAATGCACTGTGGTGACCTAAATGGGAGGGAAGTCCAAAAGGGAGGGGATATCTGTATGTGTATGGCTGATTCATTATGTTGTGCAGTGCAGGCAAACACAACAGTGTAAAGCAACCACACTCTAATAAAAATTAAAAAAAAAAAAAGACAAGAGAAACAAAGAGAAGTCAAGAAGAAAAGGAATGTAATCACTAAAGGCAAATATAAACATTTTAAATTCTTAAAAAAAATCAACTGTATGTATGTGTCTACTTCAGGGCTCTTTTAATGTTACATTGATCTATTTATCTATTGGATGCCATATAATTTCCATTATAAGGTAAGAAAATTGTAGTGTTGTGCTGCTAATTTTTTTAAAGATGTAGCACATCACAACTTTCTTTTTTGGGGGGGAATGAAAATTATTTTAAATTACAAATAAATATTCCATCTATTTAAATCTTTATTCCTGCTTGTGGAATAATGCTATATAGTCTGCAAAAGGACCTAAATCAGGACCTGGGGTCTTTGTTGTCTTTTTTAGCTACACCTTTCTAATGCTCTACAAAACTTATATCCTGTCTTACTCTTCCTGAAATAATAACACTATCATCACCTATAAGGTTAGGGAATTGGCAAAAAGATGTAATAATTTTCTTAAGGCCACCTAGAAAGTCAATACAAGAAGCCAAAGATTCAAAGTTCTTAAAGAAAAAAAAAAGTATTCTGGATAAAATTATAAATGATTGAGACCCAACATTTACTATATTATTTACTAAGATTATATAAAAGATATGTGTGAGTGTGCATTTACTATATTATTCAAAAGAAAGACTCTTTGAAAATGAGCATTGGTAAATTTATGTTAGAAAATCTTTGTGCCGTCATTATTACTTGTTCTCTATTGTTTTTTTTTCAATGTTGAAAAGTAGGAAAAGCTTTATAAAGAATTACATTACTATTTACTGCCTAAAACTTTTTTTGAGAAAAATGAATAGTAAAGCGTAGAAAACCAAAGTTAGATATATATATTGTTAGACTACCTAGGATAAAGTTATATCATATTTAAGATTAACATAATGTTAACAGAAAAACTTTAGAACATGACACTGGCTTTGATTTAAGACCTCATGAAAAAGCAGTACAAATTAGTTTTTTTTAGTTTTGGAGGACATGCATTAGCCCACCAGCTTGTCAGTCACACTTTGAAATTCAAGCTTAAAAAATGTATTGGGGACTTCCCTGGTGGCACAGCGGTTAAGAATCTGCCTGCCAATGCAGGGGACATGGGTTCAATCTCTGGTCTGGGAGGATCCCACATGCCACGGAGCAACTAAGCCTGTGCACCACAACTACTGAGCGTGCGCGCTACAGCCCGCGAGCCACAACTACAGAGCCCGTGCTCCGCAACAAGAGAAGCCACCACAAAGAGAAGCCTGCGCACCACAACAAAGAGTAGCCCCCACTCGCCGCAACTAGAGAAAGCCCGTGAGCAGCAACGAAGACCCAACGCAGCCAAAAATAAAATAAAATTAAATCTTTAGGGAAAAAAAGTATTGATTTACCACTGACATAATTAAAATTATATCCTCTTGTTGGATTGACCCCTTTATCATTATGTAATACTCCTTCTCTGTCTCTTATGATAATCTTTGTTTTAAAGTTTACTTTGTCTGATATAAGTATAGTTACCCCAGCTTTCTTTTGGTTTCCATTTGTATAGAGTATCTTTTCCCATCCCTTCACTTTCAGTTTATGTGTGTCCTTGTATCTGAAGTCAGTCTCTTGTAGTCAGTGTATTGATGGGCTAATGCATGTCCTCCAAAACTATAAAGAATTATAGTTGACCCTTGTACAACATGGGTTTGAACTGCATGGGTCCACTTACATGCAGATTTTTTTCAATAAATATGTACTATAGTACTACACGAAACACAGTTGGTTGAATCCACAGATGTGGAACTGGGGATACGGAGGCCTGACTATAAAGTTACATGCAAATTTTTCACTGTGTGAAGGGTTGGTGCCCCTAATCCCCATGTTGTTCAAGGGTCAACTGTAATACCAATCCTTCTCTAACTCTTCCAAAAAATAGAGAACACTTTCAAACTCATTTTACAAGGCCAGCATTACCCTGATACCAAAACCAGACAAGGAAGCCATAAGGAGAGAAAATTACAGGCCAAAATCCCAGGTGAACACAGATGCATTTTAAAATCCTCAAGAAAATATTAGCAAACCAAATTCATTAATACAGTAAAAGTATCATACACCACGGTCACGTGGAATTTATTCCAGGGATTCAACAATGGTTCAACATGTGCAAATCAATGTGATACACCAACATTAACAACATTGGTTTGTTAACAACATTAACAAAATGAAGGATAAAAATCATATAATCATCTCAGTAGATGCAGAAAAGGAATTTGACAGAATCCATAAATATCCATTTATGATAAAAACTCGCAAGAAAGTGAGTACAGAGGGAATGTACTTCAACATAATAAAGGTCATATATGACAAGCCCATAGCTAACATTATACTCAATGGTGGAAAGCTGAAAGCTTTTTCTTTAAGATCAAGAACAAGACAGGGATGCCAAGTCTTACCACTTTTATTCAACATAGTATGGAAAGTCCTAGCCAAAGCAAGTAGACAAGAAATAAAATGCATGCAAACTGGAAAATGCATGCAAACATGTAAAACTGTCACTTTTTGCAGATGATATATGATATAATATATAGAAAACCCTAAAGCCTCCACCAAAAGACTGTTAGCACTAGTAAATTCAGTAAAGTTTCAGGAAACAAAACAATCTGTTGTGTGGTTTTTTTTTTTTTTTTTGCAGTACGCGGGCCTCTCACTGTTGCAGCCTCTCCCGTTGCGGAGCACAGACTCCGGACGGGCAGGCTCAGCGGCCATGGCTCACGGGCCCAGCCGCTCTGCGGCATGTGGGATCTTCCCGGACAGGGGCACGAACCCGTGTCCCCTGCATCGGCAGGCAGACTCTCAACCATTGTGCCACCAGGGAAGCCCTGTTGTGTTTTTATGCACTAGTAATGAACTCTCACAAAAAGAAATTAAGAAAACAATCCCATTTACAAAAAAATAAAATACCTAGGAATAAATTTAACCAAGGAGGTGAAAGATCTGTATACTGAAAACCGTAAGACATTAATGAAAGAAACTGAAGAAGACACAAAAAAATGGAGAGACAGTCTGTGCTCATGGATTGGAAGAATATGTTAAAATGTCCATACTACCCAAAGCAATCTACAGATTCAATACAGTTCAATGGTATTTTTCACAGAAATAGAAAAACAATCCTAAAATTAGAGTGGAACCACAAAGGACCCCCAATAGCCAAAGCAATCTTGAGAAAGAAGTACAAAACTGGAGCAAAGTACAAAACTGCTCCCTGATTTCAAATTATATTACACACCTACAGTAATCAAAACAGTATAGTATGAGACAACCTACTGAATGGGAGAAAATATTTGCAAATGATATTACTGATAAGAGATTAATATCCAATACATATAAATAGCTCATAAAACTCAACATCAAGAAAACAACCCAAGGGCTTCCCTGGTGGCACAGTGGTTAAGAGTCTGCCTGCCGATGCAGGGGACATGGGTTCGTGCCCCGGTCCGGGAGGATCCCACATGCTGCGGAGCGGCTGAGCTCGTGAGCCATGGCCGCTGAGCCTGCACGTCCGGAGCCTGTGCTCCGCAACGGGAGAGGCCACAGCAGTGAGAGGCCCGTGTACCGCAAAAACAAAACCAAAAACAAACAAAAAAAAACCCGATTAAAAAATGGGGCAGAAGAACTGAACAGACATTTTTCCAGAGGAAATGCAGATTTTTCATATGCAGGCCAAGAGGCATATGAAAAGATGATCAACATAACTAATCATCAGGGAAATGCAAATGAAAACCACAATGAGATATCACCTAACACCTGTCAGAATGGCTATCATCAAAAAGAACACAAATAACAAATGTTGGTGAGTGTGTGGAGAAAAGGGAACCCACATACAGTGCTGGTGGGAATGTAAACTGATGCAGCCACTGTGGAAAGCAGTATGGGGGGTTTTCAAAAAATTAAAAATAGAACTACCATATGACCCAGCAATTCCACTCCTGGGTACACATCTGAAAAAGACAAAAACACTAATTCGAAAGCTACATGCACCTCAATGTTCAGAGCAGCATTATTTACAATTGCCAAGATATGGAAACAAACTAAGTGCCCGTCAACAGATGAATAAAGATGTGGTATATCTATACCATGAAATGCTACTCAGCTATAAAAAAAGAATGAAATTTTGCCATTTGCAGCAACATGGATGGATTTGAAGGATATTATGCTAAATGAACTAAGTCAAAGACAAATACTATATGATATCACTTATATGTGGAATCTAAAAGACACACCAAACTAGTGAATAAAACAAAAAAGAAGCAGACTCGCAGATATGGAGAATAAACTAGTGGTTACCAGTGGGGGAGTGGGCGGGCGGCAATAAAACGGTGGGGGAGAGGGAGGCACACACTCCTGGGGGCAAGACAGGCTCGAGGATGTACTGCACAACGTAAGGAACCCAGCCAATATTGTGTAGTAACCGTAAATGGAAAAAACGAATGAAAAATTGTATGAAAAATAAAAAATAAATGGCCACCCCACCACCACCAAACAGTATGATACTGGCATAAAGTCAGATTATATGATCAATGGAAGAGAATAGAGATCACAGAAATAAACTCATTCATATACGGTCAATTGATTTATGACAAAGGAGCCAAGAATATACAATGGGGAAAGGACAGTCTCTTCAATAAATGGTGCTGAGAAAACTGGACAGGCATACGCAAAAGAATGAAAGTGGACCACTATCTTACACCATACATAAAACTTAACCCAAAACAGATTAAAGACTTGAATGTAAGACCTGAAACCATAAAACTCCTGGAAGACAACATAGGCAGTAAGCTCCTTGACATCCCAGATTTGATCCACTGTTAAAAATCCACCAATTTTTCTCATTTCCTTTAGGAAGAAATCCAAGTTCCTATGCAAGGCATTTAAAGACTGGGTATCTGGCCCCTGCCTACCTCTCCACTTTTATTTCATCTTAATCTCTGCCTCCTATCCTAATGCTTCAGACATCTGAAACTACTGGCTGAACATGGAGGATGTTTCATATCACTGTGCCTTTTTGAATATTTTCCCTATGCTTAGAATACACTATTCTGCATTTTCTATCTAATAACTACTCCTACATTAAGAATAAGTTTCCTCTGTGAAGCCTTTCTAACTCCCAAGACACTGAAGTACTCCCTCTGCTATGCTTCCTCCATAACTATATACACTTTTATAAAAATTATTGCATTATATTGTGATGGCCTCTTTATATAACTGTTTCTTTGTATGGATTATAATCTCCTAAGGCTTAGGGACTATGCCTTTCCTGCATATATTCTCAATGCCTGGAGCACATTATTAAGTCAGTGAATAATTACTGAGTGAGTATTTTGGGAAAAAGTTGAAAAACCCAAAGGAAAAATAGAGGCGAAGCATACCAGGCCCCTTTGGAGGTAGGACAATAAATTCTATATGTATTATTAGAAGTGGATAACGCATACATGAGTGGAAAATGACAATAATTACGTATTTCTCTAGGATTGGTGATACTCAAAATGTAGATCTCTTGCTTAGTAAAGTTAGAATTCCACCAGAGACATTTTCATGTCTTAAGGGACATTTTAATTTATAGATTTATAGCTATTAACATTAAATGTGACCTCAAGGACCAACTGTTCTGTCTACAGGCAGAAATTTTTCTGCATTATCCTATTTGAGAAAAAATAACTGAAACAAAAGAAACCGAAGGGATTTTTAAAAAATCAGGACGTATGATAAAAGGATGTATTGGTAAATAGTACGGGGGAAGCTGGAAATTTGTAGTACTCTTTCCATGTTGTTCAACTATAATGCATCCAGTATTTGTCAAAGGTCATATTATTCAACAGAATGACACCTGATTCTTAGTTTAGTAACTGGAATCATGTATATACACTGAAATCTAACTAGCTTTCTTAAAGGGTAACACTTTTAGTAGTTACATTCCCTTAAAACAGCCTCATTTCAATGGTTTATCTATATGCTGTAATATTTAATAATATTTTAGAATTACAAGGGGTCACAGAGACAACCTAGCCCAACACCCTCTTTTTAAGATAGAAGAAACTGAAGCCTACAGAAGCCGAAAAGGCTTCTTCAGGTTCACTGGGCAATCAGCGATGGAGTTGGGATAAGATCTCAGGTTTCCCAATTTTAGCCCAGTAATCCATTCTGAGTTTTTAAAATTACAAATAAAAGTGTTAAGTTATCGCTGACAGTGAGCATATATATTGTATCATGCAATATCATAAAAGCATATTTAGCCAAACTGCTGAAAGTGGGATACCTTTTAAATATTTCTGCAAAATTAAGGTAGGATCATAATTTTAGACAGCATCACAGTCAGGACAGTACTTGCAAATTCTTTTAATTAGTATAAATGTCATAATTTCCTTTCCAGTTTTATGTCATCTGATAGCAAAGTCCTAGTGTGAAAGGAAAATAAAAATAGAGTCAGTATGGCTCAGATAGCTCTCTTAAATGGAGCTGGGAGGCCATTAAGGAAGTATGACTTATGCAAGTCTCAGCCTGGATGGAATCTGACCTTTGGACCTGATGAAGTCATCCGGAACACCTGCCAGAAACTCAAGATACTTATAGGACCCTTACCCTAAAATAACTTGTGACAGTCTATCTACTTATCAGACCCCTACCCTAAAACAACTTGTGATCCCGGGACTTCCCTGGTGGTGCAGTGGTTAAGAATCTGCCTGTCAATGCAGGGGACCCGGGTTCGATCCCTGGTCCAGGAAGATCCCACATGCTGCAGAGCAACTAAGCCCATGCACCACAACTACTGAGCCCTCGTGCCACAACTACTGAAGCTCACACTCCTAGAGCCCATGCTCTGCAACAAGAGAAGCCACCGCAATGACAAGCCCATGCACTGCAAGTAAGAGTAGCCCCTGCTTGCCGCAACTAGAGAAAGCCCGGGCGCAGCAATGAAGACCCAACAACGCAGCCAAAAAAATAAAATAATATAAAAAAATAAATAAAAACAAACTTGTGATCTCTTAAGGACAAATACTGTCTGACTCAGGTCAGAGTCAATCATAATTCTCACCAGGCAACTTTCAACACCCTCTGGCTTTTTGTTTTAATAAGCCCCTGACTCTTTTCCTCGGAACATTCTTTCAGAGTTACCAGAATCTGTGTCTCTTGATTTGTGATCCTTAAGACCCCAAATAAACACTTTTCTTATTTGCAGCCTCCTGCATTATTTTTTGGTTGACACTAGACACATACTAAGTACTCAGAAAACACTTGTTAAATTGACTGAAAGAATACCATAGAATAGTCTCGAGTATTAACCACTAACAAGGGAAGGCCTACGTAATTTGCAGAAGAGGGATACAGACAAGAATACAGCTAGGAAAAATAGGAATAGTTTATAAAATCATAGTAAGTTTTAAAAATATGTGTTATTTAGGTCTTTACTCATCTCTGCAAATTCAAGGAGACTTGAACTGACATCTAGAAAACCACAAACAAACCTATTAGAGCTTTTTAAGTGAAAATAAGAACTTAGATGAAGTGTGCACTGAAGAGCTGCTTCTTTGTGAAGGCTTTAAATTTTCGTGTTTTATCCAGATTTCCTTATGACCAGTGGTATATGTCTGTAAGGTGGTTCCCAGGATAAGGGAAATGGATGTGAAAAGTATAAAAGCCAATCTCACACCAGGATCAAGTCATAAATGATACCTTCATACCCATACGTGTGCCACCATATATTTAAGTGCACTTTTAGATGGGGTAGTTTTAATTAGAATTTTTTATTGAAGTATCATTGATCTACAATGTTGTGTTAGTTTCAGGTACAGAGCACAGTGATTCAGTTATATATATACACATACATATATATGCACGTATGTACATATATATTCTTTTTAGATTCTTTTCCCATTTTTTCTTAACAGTTGTGATTTTTCTCTCACTGATGTGTATTTTCCTTACTCTCAAGAGAAAGCTATTCAACTGTCATATTTTCTTCATTCCTTATTCAGTCTTAAAAATTTATGGCTTCTGATATGCTTTCCACTTACATATAGACAATACCAGTCAATAGTATTTTTAGTTTGAACAATAATAATACATCAAGTACTCTGTCCTTCCTTCATGTGTTTCCATACTTGAGAATAAAAATTAGACATAATAAATGTACCAGCAAATGAAAAGGTATGGAAAACTCCTTGATTACCTGAGCATACCTACCACTGTGCCTGACACATAGCAGGCTTATAATAATTATGTTGAATGAATGGCTGACTGACTAGCTGAGTGAATGTCGGAAATAAAGATTCCGGCCATTTTGACAGTGGCTGGAATTTGGCACTCAACAGTTCTTGCACGTAACCAAGCAGACTAGACTCGCTTTGCTAAGGGAGGGAAGAGTCAAGCTTCCGTTCAAAAGACAGTAATACTAAGAGCCGTTGGTACAGCCTTACACCAAAAACTAGGCTGGGGAGAAGAGAATGGGAGGAGCAACAGCTGGACAAGGGCTTCGGAGGCTTTCTTCTCACTGCTCGGTGCAGCTAAGTGTTCCAGTTCCACAGACATTATAGGTCCGTAACACTACCTGAGTAAGAGATTATTCAAATCTTTCGGGAAAGATCTGGCACCACACGATGGTAAATCAGATAAAGTTACCATCATTTGAAGTGAGGCTGTAAGTTAAGGACATATATTAAGGCCAATAATATTTAATAAATGTTAGCCGTGGGTTACTGAATTTCCAAACAGCCCTCCAGAGGGAGGTGAGGGTGAGGGAAGTCTGCTGTCTGCTTCCTACCAGCCTGGGCCACCATGCTGCTCCCCTCCAGCTTCCGCTTCCCACCCAGCTCCCAGGAGTGTCACAAACCTGCCCTTACTCATGGTTTTTATTGTGGTAAAATATACATAACATACGTTATGTCCCTATGGATTTGCTTACTTTGGATATTTTATATAAATGGAATCATACAATATGTGACCTTTAGTTTCTGGCTTATTTACTTATAATGTTTCAGTGTTCATCCACATTGTGACATGTGTCAGTCCTTTTTATGGCTGAGTAATATTCCATTGTACCTTTAGACCACATTTGTTTATCCATTAACTGATGGACATTTGGGCTGTTTCCACCTTTTGGCTATTGTGAATGGTGCTGCTATGAACATGCATGTGCATGTATATATTTGAGCTCTTGTTTTCAACTCCCTTGAGTATATACCTATGAATGGAAGGGCTGGATCATACCGTAACTCTATGCTAAAATTTTGAGGACACACCAACCTGTTTTGCACAGCAGCTGAACCATTTTACATACTTTCCAGTAATTTATGAGGATTTCATTTTCTCCATATCCTTGCCAACATTTGTTATTTTCCTTTTCCCCTCTTTTTCATACGGCCATGGTTACAGGGTGTGAGTGGTATCTCACTGTGATTTTGATTTGCATTTCCCTAATGATTAATGATGTTGAGCATCGTTTCACATGCTTAGTGGCCATCAGTATATCTCCTCTGCCCATCTTTGAATTGGGCTGTTTTTTGTTGCTGAGTTTTAGGAGTCCTTTATATATTCTGTGTATTAATCTCTTATCAGATATATGATTTGCAAATATTTTCTCCCATTCTGTTCCATCTTCACTCTTGATAGTGTCCTTTGATGTACAGAAGTTTCTAATTTTGATAAGTCCAATTTATCTATATTTTCTTTTGTTGTTGTGCTTTTGGTGTCACATCCAAGAAATCTTGCCAAATTCAATACCATGAAGCTTTCCCCATGTTTTCCTCTAAGAGTTTCATAGTTTTAGCTCTTGCATTTATGTCTTTGATCCATTTTGAGTTGGTTTTTCTAAACAGTGTAAAACAAGGGTCCAACTTCATTCTTTTCAGTATGGAGATCCAGTTTTCCCAACACCATTTGTGGAAAGACTGTCCTTTCTCCATTGGACAGTCCTGGCACTCTTGTTGAAAATCATTTGACATATATGCGAGGGATATTTTTTTACTCTATTCTATTCCATTGATATATATGTCTGTCTTTATGGCAGTCCCACACTGTTTTGATTACTATAGTTTTGTAGTAAGTTTTGAAATCAGGAAATATGAGTCCTCCAATTTAGTTCTTAGTTTCGAGATTGTTTTGGCTATTTGGAGTCCCTTGAGATTCCATTCTGATGGGGATGCACTGAACCTGTAGATTGCTTTGAGTAGTATTCACGTCTAACAGTAGCAAGTCTTCCAATCCATGAACACAAGATGCCTCTCAATTTATTTTTCTTTAGATTCTTTCACCAATGATTTGTAGTTTTCAGTGTACTTCATTCATCTTTAAAATGAAGCTCAAAGCCACTTTGTCCAGTCAGTACCACTTGCTTACTGGAGGTCACAGTCTCCTCCCTCCCCCACCGTCTGCCTTGGGTTTACATAAATTGTAATGAGATATGCTTTTTCCCATTTGACACTAAGTTTTCAAGATTTACCCATATTGATACATACAGTTCTAGTTCATTTGTTTAAACTGCTATGTAGTATTCGTTCCTAGGGCTGCCATAAAACATTACACTACAAACTGGGTGGCTTAAACATTCATTCCCTCATAGTTCAGGAGGCTAGCAGTCCAAAGTCAAGGTGTTGGTAAGGTTGGTTCTTTCTGGAGGCTCTGTGGGAGAATCTGTTCCACACCTCTCTCCAGCTTCTGGTGGTTGCCAGTAATCTCTGTGTTCCTTGGCTCGTACCTGGATCACTCCAATCTCTCCTGTGTGTTTCTGTGTATCTTCACCTTTTATAAGGACAGCAGTTACTGGATTCAGGGCCTGTCTTAATCCAGTACGACCTCATATTAACTAAGACCCGATTCCTGAATAAGATCATATCCTGAAGTTCTGGGTAGACATGAATAGTGCCCTTTTTGGGAGGGCACTATTCACTATACATTAAATGACTATAATGTGTAATTCATTTATCTATTCATTCCCCTTGTTGATGGACATTTAGGTTGTTTCCAAGTTTTCACTATTAGAATGCTGCAATGAATATCTTTTTTTTCTTTCATAATTGAGATTTTATTGGTTGCTTTGAGGATCAGTACACAGACATTTCAATTTGTACACAATTCTCAACATACGTACCAAAAATCTAAAAAATCATGTAGTTGTGATTCTTTTCTCAACAGTTATTCCAGTGACTTTCCAGCTTAAAATTTGGAGGCAAATTTTCCTTCACAGGATATCAAGTACCAATATCTTCAAATATTGATATGCTGTTACATCGTAAGTGCCACTAATTCGCAATTTAATATCATATACACTACATACTCAAATTGTCAATCGTTCACAGCGCATTAACAGTTACTAGAAGAACTGGACTACCACGACCAAAGAT
Organism: Orcinus orca; assembly: GCF_937001465.1. Taxonomy (NCBI): domain Eukaryota; kingdom Metazoa; phylum Chordata; class Mammalia; order Artiodactyla; family Delphinidae; genus Orcinus; species Orcinus orca. The sequence continues at coordinate 13,601,259 of NC_064560.1, read as the reverse complement.
GTTAACAGAGTGCACAAAATTCTGCCCAGGAGAGCCAAGGTCAAGGGGTGAGTGGTTTGCTTTAGGAAACAATTCTACCAAAAACAACGTGGGAAGAGTAGTAATTTAAAGTGTTTAAGACATTAAATGCACAACTGACTATGCTTTGTATTATAGGATATAAAAGCTACCCCACCATCTGTGGAATGTTAAGCTCACACCCAAGACAATCAAAGCCTCCCATATTCAATATCCCACTATTTTCTGGTTGTACCAAAACATAAACAACCAGCAAGTGATATCACCTCTTAAAAAAAAGCATTTACACTTAAAAAATGGGATGAGGTGGGATTCCCTCCTTTTTAAAAATGTTTCTAGAACTACTAAAAAACTTGCATTTACAAAATAGTTGACAAAAATATTCCTCTGGATTGTACAAGAAGGGAGACAGGGACCACTGATAGGACCAGGTGCGTGGTATTAATCAGACTTGGCTTCTTTCTCTCCTGCTTCATCAGAGGCTGGGCTCTCCTGGTTTTTAGTTTCTCCATTTTCTGCAGGTAAGTCTTCTTTAGTCTCTTGGTTGGCCACTTCAGCCTGTTTTCCCTTTGCTCCCCTTTTCCCTTTTATCTGCACTTTTTTGTCTGAAGATTTATCCTTTCCTGCCGCCTTTTTTGGCTTCGTTTCCACTTTTGCAGGAGTCGGTGTAGCTGACAACCTCACCCATCTCCTCTTGGGCTCCTCCTTCGCTGCCCCCTCCTTGGAGCTGACCTTCCTCTTGGGCATCGTGGCGGCGGGGCTGGCGCCTGCCGGGTACCTATGGGCCGCGGCACGCCAAGAGCCTTCGCGAAGCTGGGCTGCCTGGCCGCTGCTGCTCCTCCCGCCAATGAATATCCTTTAAATGACTCTTTACCTACTTGTGTGTTTACTGATTCCTGACAATAGGATGTGGGTATCTTCAAATTTGCAATTAGGTATCACTAAACTTTTCTCCAAAGTAATTGTATTAATTCACTTTCCCATCAAAAGCAATGGAGATTTGGGACTTCCCTGGTGGTCCAGTGGTAGAGAATCCACCTTCCAACGCAGGGGACACGGGTTCAATCCCCGGTCAGGGAACTAAGATCCCACATGCTGACGGGCAACTAAGCCCACGCGCCACAACTACTGAGCTCGCGCCCAACAACTAGAGAACCCACATGCCACAAACTACAGATCCCACGCGCCCTGGAGCCTGCGCACCACAACTAGAGAGAGAAAACCCGCACGCCACAACTAGAGAGAAACCCCAGCGCCAAAATGAAGAGACCGTGTGCCACAACAAAAGATCCCGAATGCCTCAATGAAGATCCAATGTGCCGCAATTAAGACCCAATGCAGCCAAGAAGCAAATAAAATAAATATTTTTTAAAAAGCAATGGAAATTTCCCATGTTTCCTCCACAGAGTTGGCAACATCTAAATTTTTTTTTTTTTTTTTGCAGTACGCAGGCCTCTCACTGCTGTGGCCTCTCCCGTTGCGGAGCACAGGCTCCGGACGCGCAGGCTCAGGGGCCATGGCTCACGGGCCCAGCCGCTCCGCGGCATGCGGGATCTTCCCGGATCGGGGCACGAACCCGTGTCCCCTTTATCAGCAGGCAGACTCTCATCCACTGTGCCACCAGGGAAGCCAGGCAACATCTAAATTTTAACTTTGCCAGATGTATTAGCTTGTTATTACAAAACAAACAACTGAAAATCTCAGTATATAAAACAACAGGCATTTATTTATCACATGAGTCTGTGGGACACTCAGAGATGGCTGATCTAGGCTGGGCTAGCCCCGGCGGATTGCCTATATTACATGTTTCCAAGTTGGTATTACTATCATACTCATTTAACAGAGCAGAAACTTTTAAAGCAAACCTCAGGTATTAGAAAATGACTTTTTAAAACTCAATATCTAACATTTTTAGGAAATTTTTGTATCTACGTTCATATGTAACAGTGATCTCTTCCTTTTCATAATACATATTTAATTTTGAAATTAAGATTTACATTAGCCTCATAAAAGAACTTGGGGAGTTTTTCCTCTACAAATATTAGAATACCTATATAAGATAGAGGTTATCTGGTCCTTGAAGGTGTGGTATTTGTGCCTTTTTTTGCCATGTAAATTTAGGTTATGTTGTTAGATGCATAAAGATTATAAGGGTCAGAATTCTGATTTTTTTCTTTCTCTTTACTTGCAATCTTTCAGTGACACTGTTTTAGATGTTTCTCTAATAACATGTGGCCACATTTTGTATTAGTTTTTCAATTTGAAAATACTACTTTCATGTATTGTGATTACTGAAATATTTGGATTTATTCTTTATGTTAACTTATGCTTTTGTATCTTCTTTTATGTATCTTTTATTCTCTCTTTTCCTATATTCTATTTTTCTTACTGTGTTTTTCTCCACCTGTTGGTTTGAAAATTGTACATACTATAGTTTTACCCCTATATTTAAAAAATAATCATTGACAAAGTCTAATTAGTATCTCTATCCTCCTCCCACTCAATACAAGGGTGCTAAAATGTTTCTGATTTTCTTCTCCCATCTTCTAAGTTTTGCTGTCATACTCTTTTTAACCCCCTCCAAATTAGTCATCATCATTACAATAATTTCTTTTACAGTCAGTGCTTAAGATTTATCAACATGTTTACTTTTTTCTGAGTTACAACTTTTTCTTGCTGCCCTCTCCTTCCTTCTGTATTCAATTTTCTTCTTGCTGAGGTATACCCTTTATTTGCCTTCAAAGTGAGGGTCTGTCAATGGCAAATTGATAAGTCTTAATTTTCCTGAAAATATCTTTATTTTATTCTCAACTAATACTTTAACAAGGTATAAAATGCTACATTGACAACTATTTTCTCTAAGCAATTTGAAGATATTTTTCTATCTTTTTCTGATACCTTTTGTTTCAGATGGGAAGGTAATTGTTAGTATAACTGGTGTTCTTTAATTTTTGCTCTACAATTGGTTTAAAATTTTCTATTTGCTTTAATGCTGAACAGTTTCTCTATGGTTTGTTTAAATGTGGATTGTTTTTATTTAGCCTGTTCAGGATACTGTGTACTTCTTAAATATGAGGACTTGTCTTTCTTGCCATTTCTGGAAAATCTCAACCATTATTTCATGGTAATATTGTATCTCCCATTCGCTTCTTCTAAACTGTCATTAGACAGATATATGCTGTACTTTCTCATTCTATCTCCCATGTCTCCTAAGCATTCTCATATTTTCCTTCCTTATCTCTTGGTTCTGTATTCTGGGTGATTTGACCAGATCATCTTCCAATTCACTAATTCTCATTTAAGTAGTTTAATCCAACCATTAAAGAAAAAAAAATCAATGAACATTTCATTTATAGTTCTTTTTTTTTCTCTTATCCTGTCATGTTCTTTCATTAAGGTTTTATTCCTTCTTTTATCTCTTTAATTGTTTATTTTAAAATGATTATTTTTATGGCATCTTTCAGATTAGGTTTCTTATCTCCTGTTCTTAGAGGGACAGTTTTCTTCTTTGTTGCATCTGTTGACTATCCTCACAGTTTATATTTATATTGTGAGCACATCTTCACTGAGGTTTTTGATGTTTTAAAAAATACTTCCTTAACAGGAGCTCCCAAAGCCCTAAGTTTTGTGGTAGAGAACAGTTTTTGCATTGGCTTCTGTCAGGGTCCTAAGGGTTTTAATAGCTCTGGACCACTGAATTTTTCTCATTCTTTCACAAAACAGTAGCCCTTTGAGACTAGGCTTTATGCAGGGGGCCCAATTCCAGCTGCCTGTGGACCCAAAGGCACAATTTTTGCTTGAAGTAAGTATTAAAACCCCAGGCACCAAGGCTTATATTCTGTGGTGTCATTTCCTGCTTTTGACTACGGTTTTGAGCTGTTGCTGGCCTTAAAACGAAACTGGATTTCCCTTTTATTCCTTTAATCAAGGCTATGATTATTTTTTTTTGTTCGTAACACTTAATCTTATATTGGAAGGGCAGGGCTCATTCATATCAGCTCCATCTTTTATGCTGCTAGAAATCTGCCAAGGGAGCCTTACTGAGGGCTAATCTATATTTACTCTTAAGTTAATAACCTAATATTCACTTTATCCATGTCTATATAACATGTGTAGATACCACAGTTAGTCTATGATTTCTGAGTGCTCTGAAGGAATCTAGAATTCACTCGTAAGATATAACAACTAGAAAATAATTTGAAGTAGAGCAGCCAATTATAGAAGCAAAGAAAAACAAAGGTCTAAGGGAAAAACAGTACGAAATAGCATGTATAAGCACAAAAACTCATGTTCTCACAACCTAGATTTCATAAATGCTTTTTATGAAATCTGCCACACGTGTTTTACCTCTCTGAAACATTCCACTCTCTCACTTCCGATTTTAATCCACCGTAATCTTCTGGCTCTCCTTACCCTGGGAATATTCCTTTGGTGGTTCTGATTTTTCCATATGTCCCCTAGATGTTTTTCCTCTACATGCTTCCCTGGATTTAGGTATCAAATGTACACCAAGGTCTCTAATAGTCACACCTCTAATTTTCACCTCTTAAATTCTACATTATTGGACTTCTCGGGTGATCCAGTGGTAAAGAATCCGCCTTACAATGCAGGGGACTTGGGTTCAATCCCTGGTCGGGAAACTAAGATCCCACGTGCTGCGGGGCAACTAAGCCCGCATGCGACAACTACTGAGCTTGCGCGCCTCAACGAGAGAGCCCGCGTGCCGCAAACTTCAGAGCCCACGCACTCTGGAGCCTGCATGCCACAAACAGAGAGAGAAAACTCGCACGCCACAACTAGAGAGAAACCCGCGAGCCACAACTAGAGAGGAGCCCGAGCGCCGCAACGAAGAGACCACGCGCCACAAAGAGGCCGCGCGCAGCAACGAAAAGGCCACGTGCCGCAACTAAGACCCAATGCAGCCAAAAAAAACCCCAACAATCTACATTATCGCTGAATGTTTCCTTCCACTGGCATCATAAACTTGGCATGTCTCAAACTGATTATATATCTTCCTTTCTCCCAAACTGTCATGTCCTAACTGTGCTCTTTGTTATCTCTGTTAATGGCATCTGCCTCTTCCAACCACCCACTAGGCACTTTTAGTCTCCCAGCACCACCCTTGCTGTATAGCCAATCAATCAGTTGATAAATCTTGAAGATTCAGGAAGATTCACACAGTCTCTCCTCCAGTCTCTACTTTCCCTGCTAGCTACCTAATTCAGGGCTTCATTATCTCTTACTTAGCCTACGGCAATAACTTTCCAGTTAGTCCTTCTCCTCTCTTTGACCTTTTGCATAATTACAGTCAAACATTTCTATGACACAGACTTTAAAATATCACTGCACTACTTACAAAATATGACTTAAACATCTTAATCTCACATTCAAGAACTATGACTTGGCTGCAACCCACTTTTATAAACTTATTTCCCTTTACCATTTCACGCATCCTTTGCAGTTAAACTACATTACTCACTGTGCCTGGTAATATGTTCTGAAGAGTCTCCTCGCAAGAGTGCTTTATATCACGCAAGTTCCTGTCTGTGGAATGTTTCTCCCTACCCCACTTCCAAATCCTTCATAATGCCTTTGTTTTTGTCCTAGGTGGAAGTAATCTTGCCACCTGCTGAACTGTAAAAGTTCTTTAACCTTCTCACAAAGCTGTTATAGTAAACCTCAAAATATGCTTATTTAGGTCTCTGTCTTGCCTTTTCAACTGGATAATATAGTGGTAGTGGCTAACAGCATGGATTCTCAAGCTGGTGAAGTAGGTTTGAATCATGGTTTTGTCACTTATTAGCTAACTAATTTGGAAAAAGTTATTTTACCTCTCTGTACCTCAGTTTTCTCCTGTGTAAAATGAAGAAAATAGTGTAGACCACATGGTGTTGCTGTGAGGACTGAGTTATATATAAAGTTCATAGAACAGTATCAGACACATGGTAGCCACTTAATAAATGCTATCTAATATTAAGGACAAAATTGGGCACGTCTTATTTATCATTGTATCACCCATTCACATTATTTCCCACATAGCAGGCAGTCAGCAATTTTTTTTTTTAATTGGAAAAAATTATAACCAATAGAATACTAGGTAGTTCAAGGCACTATACACTCAAATATAAGATTAAGTGGTACAGAAATAGTGCTATAAGAACTCAGATAAGGGAAGTAAGATGAGTAAGAAAATACTCTAGGAAAGAGTGACTCCCCACTGAAATTGTATTTTAAAAGTTCTAATCAGAGAGAAGCAAACAGGATGAACTGATAGGATAATAGTTAAGAAACTATTAGCAGTCATGAGGCCATGAGATACTGGACTAGGATGGTTAGCACTGAGGGATTTCAAAGGGAGGGATAGAAACAGAGAGAGAAAACAAAGCCAGAATAAACTGGGTTTATAAAACAGGAAGAAGTAAAAACAAACCAAAAAACCAACAAGCTCAGTTGCATTTCTATACACTAATAATGAACAATCTGAAAAGGAAATTATGAAACAATTCCTTTTATAATAGCATCAAAAAGGATAAAATACTTAGGAATTAACCAAAGAGGTGAAAGACATGTACAATAAAAGCTACAAAACATTGCTGAAAGAAATTAAAGACATAAATAAATAGAAAGACATCCCATGTTCATGGACTAAAAGACAATATCGTTAGATATGAGTTTTACCCAAAGCAATCTACAGATTCAAAAAAATCTCCACCAAGGGCCTTCCTGGTGGCTCGGTGGTTAAGAATCTACCTCCCGGGCTTCCCTGGTGGCGCAGTGGTTGAGAGTCTGCCTGCCGATGCAGGGGACACGGGTTCGTGCCCCGGTCCGGGAGGATCCCACATGCTGCAGAGTGGCTGGGCCCGTGAGCCATGGCCGCTGAGCCTGCGCGTCCGGAGCCTGTGCTCCGCAATGGGAGAGGCCACAACAGTGAGAGGCCCGTGTGCCGCAAAAAAAAAAAAAAAAAAGAATCCACCTCCCAATGCAGGAGACACGGGTTCAAGCCCTGGTCCGGGAAGATCCCACATGCCATGGAGCAACTAAGCCTGTGCACCACAACTACTGAGCCTGCGCTCTGGAGCCCACAAGCCACAACTACTGAGCCTGCATGCCACAACTACTGAAGCCCATGTGCCTAGAGCCCGTGCTCTGCAACAGGACAAGAAACCACAATGAGAAGCCCGCGCACCGCAATGAAAAGTAGCCCTCGCTGGCCGCAACCAGAGAGAGCCTGCGCGCAGCAACGAAGACCCAACACAGACAAAAATAAAAATAAATAAAAAATAAATTAATTTAGAAAGAAACAAATAAAGAAATATTCAAAATAGGTAAATCCACAGAGACAAAATGAAGATTACTGATTGCTATAGGCTGGTGAGGACAGGGGTAGGGAATAGGGAGCAACTGCCTAATGGGTACAGAGTTTCCTTTTGGGGTGATGAAGTGTTTTGGTGCTAAACAGAGGTGGTTGTACAACAATGTGAATGTAAATGCTACTGAAGAGTTCACTTTTAAAAGGTTAATTTTATGCGATATGAATTTCTCCTCAATTAAAAAAAATTGTTTAAAAAACCCACATTGGTATAGCACCCACTAGAAGAGCTAAAATGAAAAAAAGACATAAATACCAACTGTGGGCAGGGATATGGAACAACAGGAACTCTCATAAATTGGTGTGTATGCATACATTGGTTATAATTACTTCAGAAAACTGGCAGTAATCTACTAGAGCTGAATCATATGCACACCCTAGCACAATGCCTAGTAGGTGCTCAATAAATGTTTATTGATTGAACTAATGAAGTTCCCACTGTTTTTTTAGGCACTGTGCTAAGACCCTGGGACATAAAAATGAAAAGTCATGGTTCTCTCTCCTAATAAACAGACATTTAAATAATTATAATAACAGTACACAGTTGGCTCTCTGTATCTGTGGGCTTCACATCTGCAGATTCAATCAACTCCGGATTGAAAATAATCAGAAAAAAAATTCTAGAAAGTTCCAAAAGGACAAAACTTGAATTTGCTGCATGCTAGCAACTGTTTACACAGCATTTACATTGTATTTACAACTATTTACATAGCAGTTACATTGTATTAGGTATTATAAGTAATCCAGAGATTAAAGTATAAAGAAGGATGTACATAGGTTATATGCAAATACTACACAAATAAAGGGACTTGAGCATCTGTGGATTTGTGTGTCCTGGGGTTGGGAGCGGTGTCCTGGAACCAGTCCCCTCGGAATACTGAGGGGTGACCACATTTACACTGTAGGGGAGCACAGTGTATTGGTTTTAGAGTCAGACAGACCATTTAAGCCCTGGCTCCACTACTGACTAGTTAGCTATGATTACAGGCAAATCTGAACTTTATTTCCGTATCATTTCTGGAATTTCTTTTCTTTCTACTCTCACTCTACGGTTTCAGTCTACTGCTGCTAGAGTCGTCTTTCTAAAACAGAACACATTGGGAATTCCCTGGCAGTCCAGTGGTTAGGACTTGGAGCTTTCACTGCCGGGCCCTGGTTCAATCCCTAGTTGGGGAACTAAGATCCCACAGGCCGCATGGCATGCCAGAAAAAAAAAAAAAGAAAAATCAGAGCACATCACCACCTCACTCCTTCCAGCTCAAAATCCAAAGATTCCCTACTACCTAAAATATAAACTTCTTAGTCTGGCATTCAAAAACTTGTGTATTTTGTTACCTACCTGTCCTTCCAGCCTTAGGTCACAGTCTACTCCCACTGTGTTCTGGAAGCCAGACACAATGTTCTGCCATCTCATCTTGAACATGTTTTGAAATGTCTTACCTTTGTGTCTTTGCTCAACATGTCTTTCTTCCAAGAATTCACTCTCCTCTCTACTTTGAGTATCTCTGAGTCATGAGAAAGTGATTTTCATGGTATATTGATAAAGGGTCTTCTACATGTAATTTAGCTTAACCTACAGATTAAGCATGGGAGAGAATAAACTGATCACATTTATGGGAGTAGACTGAACCACACAACAAATGAATAAATTAGCCATCGGGAACACACTCTGGCCTTGTGGGCATTTTACTCAGGCAGAGGAAGTTATTATTTTCTCAATACTAACCATATTGTTGTAGCAGAGTTATCTCTTCTTAAAAGAACGACACTGGAAAACTGCTTTTCTGGTCCAGAAAGTTGAATCTAATCCAGTATCAAAATAAATTGGCCCTATCCCTGTGACTCCTAGTGGCAAATACAGTGAGATACTCCCAGGAACTTTCATCTCATGGAAGTAAGATTATCTTTTGAAAGATAAACACACAAAGGATAAGAACATGTAATGGTATTGAGTGATGGAGTGAAATAAATTAGTGGGATCAGTTTAATTCAACAAGTGAATTCAGTTAATATTTACCCTATAGACACTACAGGGGATATAAAATTAAAAGGGTATGAGCACAACCATCAGGTGGTTTACAGTGGAGGAGAGGAACAATACAAGTGCCCAGGTAATTATAATATAAGAATTATATCTCAGCTTATTCCTAAAAATACGTACTTTTATTATTAATAAGACTGGATGCAGGGGAAACAATACAAAGCACAAAAACTAAATCCTATACTACAGTATACAGAAAAAAACCCTTACATTATAAAAGGAAGATGAGAAACAAATGTGGATTTTTAAAAACTCTCTCTCCATAGGTATACCTAATTATATTTTAAATATTATCAAAATTTTCCTTTTAGAAAGCATTTAGTATACTATGATTCACCTTCTCTATGATCTCCTTCCCTCTGCCAAAAAAAAAAAAAATCTAATTTAAGTATTTTTTCTATAACATCATAATCCTAAGACAAAAGTGGTTTATTTAGAGATACAGGGAAAGAAAACCAGGAAATAGTATTCAGCTAATCAGTAATATGATGTCGGACTAAAACTAGTAGCATATTAGTTGTCAGGAAGTGGAAAGGATTCTCAGATTTCAAAGCAACATCGATGTGATAAGACTCAAGGCAGAAGAGAGCAGGTGGTGTGGTAGCAGTCATTAATTATAAGGTAGCTGGGCTTAACAAAAGACACACTTTAAAGACTTATCAATTATCTTAGCATTCTTCAAATTGACTGTAAACTGTTGCCACTGTAGAAAGTTTCTAAGAAGAAAACAAATTTATAAATAAAAGTTAAAGTCAAATAGCCATCACAAAATAAATGACTGTTTAAAAAAAAGTTTCTCAGCTATCTAGGAAAAAGTCTTAAGACATTATGAAACTAAAGACAGTGTTAGAGAATATTGGTAGAATAACACATGCTGGTAATCACCCACCTGAACCATAAAACCACTAATTCTTTTAGAAGATTATCTAATTAAGATTAATTTTATTGAAGGGCTACGATGTGTCTGCCACTTTTACATATGTTTCATTTAATTCTCATAGTATTCTTTGTTGTCTACTCACGTATGTACTTGAATATATGCATGAATGTGATATACACAAACAGATATATAAATCTGGTGTACATATTTCAGTCCACACAAAAGTAGTTTCTTATGTTGTGCTTTCATTTTATCTTAGTCTGTAAAACTGAAGACTGTGATATTCATTCTTTTTTCCCACTCAGAGAAAACTTCTATAACAAAATGAGTTACTAAGAATTTAATACAGCAGGATCTGAAAACCTGCTGTATTGTTTACTTTTTACTGCTTAAAAGAAATGTGTCCTAGTTCAGGACTATCCAGTGCATACCGAAGCCATTAGGCTCCAATTGTGTGTGAAGAGATGAGGGTGGAAAAGAAGATCTGAGTGCAAATGGAAGCGTTGAAGAAAAGGGCAAGACAATTGGGGGGACAGAAGAGTCCCTAAAATTGGTAACAGGATATGATGACATACTTGCACTTGGAGGCAAGCTTGAGAGCGGTGGCGAGGCCCCTGGTTAGCTTGGCATGAGGAGAGCAGTTGCCAGTGGGCCTCTTGCTGTATCAGAGACTACAGACACCACACTGCCGAAACCAGGAGGACAAGCAAAGGGGACTCACTTCAGAAGAAATTAGAGGGCATTCTCAGATAATCAACAAAGCAGTAATCTCAGACCGAGTGACTTCTTTTTGGAGAGACAACTGGGAAAGGGGCCAGGGCCCAAAGAATGACTAACAGTGGGCTTCTCACAGACCCTGATGGGGGAGGGCTTAAAGTCAGAAATTTCTTTGGAAAAACTGAGAGATTTGACATCTTTTGTACTCTAGTGTTATCAAACAAGTTACCTCTAAAAGAATCTTATAAAATATAGGTGTTTAATATTTGTTGAAAGTGATTTTAGTAGACTTAAAACAGGATTTTAATAAAATAAGACTACCAGACACATAAATATCTCAGTTTTTCGTGCTCTCAAATATACTGGCCATTTTCTGTCTTGATGATCAAGAAAACCATGAAATGCACTTTTAACAGCACCATATAGTAAATCATTCATTGGGATGTCTTTTCTGCTATCCAGTCTATAATAGTCAGAGACAATGTTTAAAAAGAGTTTTCCTTTTCTTCCTGAAGCTTTACTTAAGTGAGAAACAGCTTTAATACAAAGGGCCAATTCAGCAAAATATAAGATTTTCTAACATGCAAAGTTCAAATTTATCTTTTGGAAAAGGCAGATATTCTAGATCTAATATGGCCATGGCCGAATTATTTTGAAAATATAATACACTTTAGAAAATGTATGTAAAACAATTTTATTAAAGGGTAAACTAATGAATGATGAAAATATTCAGTGGCAAGCTGCTATTATCAACGATGAACACAAACAGTTAACTGCTGGGTAACAGACTGGGACCTTTCACCGGAGACTTCAGCTGTTATCAAACTAATTACATTAAAAAGCTTTTAAAATGAAAACCTTGTTCTTACAAATAAAACAGATCTATCTAGGCAGTTTTAGGTAGGTGACGGTCTAGCAACAAAAAAATCTCACCAATACTCCAATGTACTTAGGGATCGCTTCTTTTGGTTCTGTTGTTAAGACATGGGAAAGATAATAATTTTGAATGGTTTAAAGTCACCTTGCTAGGCAAGTAACAGGAAGGTAAGATATTAAATGACTTCAGGATAATATAGTAGGTGCCTTAATAATAGAGACAAACTGATAAAAAGAAGAAAGAAAACAGGCTGATATTTATATCCTCTATGTATCCCCTAAATACCAATAGTCAAATAATTTGCATAACTGTAGTGAATCTTGGAAACAGATGACGGATGGCTGAATCAAACACACAGTAAAAGGTAAAGAAATGGAGTTTTCCCAAGGACAGTGGTGTGCTGGAGCCCACTTACACCAGCTCATGAGAGCCAATTGCCAAAGTTTCAGGAACTGTGTGAGCCAGTTATTAAACGTACCCATTATTAAAAATTAGATTATATAAACTTTTAATTAAATTATACTAAAAAAGGTAATAGTCAAAATTCATTGCTTCCTCTTTTACATTTTATTATTATGTATCCTTTGAGGATATTCACATCTAGTGTATCTACATGATGGAAATATTACAGAATGGTAAACTACTGCTCCACATCTTTTCCCAACTCCACTTTCAGTGACTTCATGTTGATAATTTCAAATCAGCCATGATGAGAGTAAATTACCAGTAAAATTGGCAAATGCTACAAATTGAGGCTTCTTTTTTCCCTCCAAAGAATCAATTTTAAAAAATTCACCTACCTACCAGTACCATGGGGTATTCTAAAAATATGTATAAGGATGGCTGGTTTAAAAGCAGTAACACTGTGAAATACTTAAAAAACTACTTCCTGAAAAAATCATTGATGACAAATAGGGAATATTCTCTTAAATGCTACTAAAATATAAATTAGATCAATCCTGGAATACTCCAGAATATAAATAAATGATTTTTTATTTTATAAAGAAAAATATGCCACCCCTCTTTGACTGCTATGACTTTGGGGGTTTAATTTTGGTTTGGAGTCATTCTAAACGGAAATGAAGAGGATGTGGCATAAGGGCAGAATAAGAAACCACCAAGAGTCATTGATGAATACTTCACAGGCCCATGCTCACAGCTCTAAGTGTTACCATCAACATTTTTAAATAGGAACAGCATTCTGGAAGTTGTTTTCCTGATGAAGATACATGCCCTTTTCCACTTAAATAACTTTCTCTTGTTTACATTCACACACCTACTCAAGTATCTCTTTTCTGACAATAATCTGATTTTGTTTCTGTTGTTTTTGTTTACTCACTTTTCTGTACTCACCATAACTCTTTCAAAACATTAAGTTTTTGTGTATATGGAATAGTGTGAAACTGAGGAGGGCAGCCATGTTTCTTAGAACTTCAGGGTTTTTCCAAGATGCCTTGCCTCATGGGGTGAGGAAGAGGCCATACGGATGGGACCCTAGCCTCCCTCATTCTGACATTAACCAGAGAAGCTCAGCCATTTGTAGCTGTCTTTCATATATTGGGGTTATGTGTAAAATGTCACTAGGGAGGGAGGGAGGTGGAAAGAGAAAAGAAAAGAAAACCAGTGTGTTAGAGAACTTAGGTACGCCAATGTTTGAGTGTGTGTGTGCATATGCATGCATGTGTACCACCTGTAATTATGCAAGGTGTGTTTGTGTGTGTTTTGGGAGGAACAGGTATAGGTAGATTGGGTCTATTCATCGTTAAAACACAAGTGCATTTTTAACTGAATTATACGCATTATATTTTATATATACACCTACACAAAGATCTAACTGATTTAAATTACTGATATTCGAGGTTTTTTTAAATTAAAATTTAAAGTTACAGAGTATGTAGATAATCTAAGTTTTAAAGGGAACAAGAAAACAATTCTAAGTTTTGAATCTTCACATAATTACATTATATGTTTTAAAAAATAAGTTCATGTGTTGTATATTTTTTATAAAACAAGGGCAACACTATCTCTCAAAACAAACAGAAACAAAGAACACTTTACAGAGATAAATAAAATGAGAAGTCCCTGAGATAGTAAATTTTTAGACAATAAAACACATTGCTGGTTGGAATACTGTCTTTTCAAGAATATATCCAAACACCTTTCAAACTAAATAGTCTTTCAAGTTTGAAAAGGGAAAATAAATAAATTCATTGATTTAAATTACTAGAAATGCATTTACTTTAAAGACCTTTTCTTTTCTTTTTTCCTACAGCAAGTAAATCAATCAAAGAGTAAAGTGCAATAATGACTGCAAGACAAGGGTTCAAGGAAGATGAAATACTGGCTGTATGGAAGATGTGTGTTCCACAGACTTTGTTCTGAGGTCTTCCATCCCAATACTAATCAGGCCCCATCTAGCTTAGTTTATGAAATCTGACATGGGTACAGCCTATGGCAATAAGGATGCAGGATAGTGATTTTATTTCTTATTTTATTCATTGCAGCCCCAGGGAGAGAGATAACGAGAACAGGAATGAAATCCAAGTCTCCTACGTAAAACACTGCAGAACATTACCACTAGGTCACAGGAGGGAAAAAGAAGAAACTATTTTATTTTAGAAGAGTTTATTTGTTATAGTATTTATGGTGGAAAATTATTTTGTTTGACTTACCAATGACTCATTAAAACCTCACTTTTATTAATCATATACATGGATTGTTTTCGCACAAAAAATGTTTGACATCTGCTCATTGGACTTAAAATACTTAACTACATTGTTTCAAAAATGAAAAAAAAATTACTATCACCAACTTAACTTATAATGTTGGGCAATTATAATCAGAAATAACTTTTCGTATTTCACTTTTTATCTAATATTCCTACTATTTGTCATCTTTTACTTATTGCTTTAAAGTGCTACAGGCACTGCCACTAATGAAAGCTGTGGCAAATTCTGGGAGAAATCACCTGGGTTTGACCCTTTCAAGAGCTTAAGAAGGTTAAGAAATTCCATAGATGGATTCATGCCTAATATACTTACACTGGTTGAGCCATGTAAAATTCCTGATATTTGAATGTTTTTACCCTAAATAACAACAATTGCATATGAATGAACTAAATATTGCACAGTGCCCCTGATAATCAAACACCCCTTGCAAAATGGAAAAAATGTTACCAGGGTTGTGAGAGTTAAATGAGCAACTCAATGTTCAGTAGGACATAGGACAATATCTGACACAAGATGTCAAGAATGATGATGATAATGATAAAAATTTGTATTTCCCCTATTTGACATGGAATTATCAGTAAAGTCAACAGCTAGCTTTCTGCTATGGTATTTTCCTTATGCAATTTGTCTATATGAGCTATACAGAGGTATAGCCTCTGTCTACGGTCATTTGCCACCATGTCATATGCCCAGGGTAACCATTCCTAGAAGTTCATCTCTCCATTACATCATTTTACAGTAATATTTTGTGAGAGCTTACAAACATGGTACTTAAAACCTTTCCAAATATATACTGGACAAAACAAAAACGAGTTAGGGAGATTATTGGAGAAGCTCTTGAACAAAGTCAACTTCTTAATACAAACAGCAGAGAGGTCAACTGGGACATATATTTCTCTTCATTTGGTTTCTACTAATAAAAGGACAAAAGAAAAATTTTAATGTAGATGAAAACTTTGAAAATGACAGGAAGATCCCAAAGAAGGCTAGAATAAAAGGAACATTTTGGTTTAGGGTTTCTCAGTTTACAAAATGTTTTAACATACATACTTTTATCTCTAAGGTAGAAAGATCAGATAATTTCACACTCTTTGTATGGTGTTAAGTAATAAGAAAACAAAAACCCGGATCATATAGGTAATAAACAGTGATGCTAAAACTAGAACTTAGGTCTTCAAATCTTAAGAATCCAGTATTTTGTCTCCCACTCCCCCCATTATTATGGTCTCTCAGCAGAAGTCACCATGATAAATTACTCTGGACACTTGATCAATTTAACAAATATCTACTGAGAGTATAAGGTGTGCACATTTCTACGGTCAGTTCAACCAAAGAAACCATAGGCAAAAATTCTAATGAGAAAAGAATACAGGCTTTGAAACAAAGGAATCCAGGAAATGAAATGCTGTATCATCACACAGTTCTACACACAAAAAACTCCTGTATGACTTCATTTTAACTACTTACATATGCAATGACCTTATTTACAAATGTCACTTTCTCAGGTACTAGGAGTTAGGGCTTTAACATATAAATTTTAGGGGGACACAGCTCAACAAATAACACACAAAATACACCACAAAATAGATGAAGTAAAGGGTCAAAGGTCATTTTATTGTCTGGGGAGTAGCAACAGAAACTCATGCAAGACTATAATAAGAGGCATATTGAATACTACATATTATCCACAAAAGGAAGACTAAAAGAGTGTATAATGACATCAAGTTTATAGAAGGGAGAAATGGAAATTTAAAATTAATCCAAAAGAAAGCAAGAGAGGAAACAGATAAAGAGGGACAAATAGAAAGCAAATACTAAGATGATAAATTTGAACCCCAAAATATCACTAATTATACTAAATATAGATGAATTAAATGCTCATCCCAAAAACCTAAAATGGTAAACTTAAATAATAAAAAAACTATATGCAACAGAAGGCAGTAACAGAAAGATATCTGGAAATACCTATCTTTTAGGAAAATAAACATGAGTTGAAGAGGAAATCACAAGGAAAATTAGACTGTTTCAAACTGAATGAAAATGAATACATAATATCAAAATTTGTGGGATACAGCTAAAATACAAATGTATAAATATTAAAAATACCAAATATAAAGCTCTACATTTAAATAATTCAGTGTTCAGAAAAAACTTACAGCATTAATACTTAGAAAAGAAGGAAGTTCTCAAATCAATGACCTAAACATCCACCTTAAGAAACTAGAAAAAGAGCAAATTAAACCCCAAATAAGTAGGAGACAGGAAAAAATTAATAGCGTAAATCAATGAACACAAGACTAAAAAACAACAGAGGAAAATCAATGAAACCAAAAGCTGATTTCTAAAGAAAATCAGTAAAATGGATGTATTTCTAGAGACCCTGACCAAAAATAAAACAGAATCTGACACGGGGCTTGCCTGGTGGCACAGTGGTTGAGTCTGCCTGCCAATGCAAGGGACACGGGTTCGAGCCCTGGTCTGGGAAGATCCCACATGCCGCAGAGCAGCCAGGCCCGTGAGCCACAACTACTGAGCCTACGCGCCTGGAGCTTGTGCTCTGCAACAAGAGGCCGCAACAGTGAGAGGCCCGCGCACCGCGATGAAGAGTGGCCCCCACTCGTCGCAACTAGAGAAAGCCCACGCACAGAAACAAAGACCCAAAAATAAATAAATAAATAAAAATTTTAAAAAACTGCAGTCCCCAACACCCTGTATTTCCTTCTTCCCCCTCCTCGTTCTCTTTAAAAAAAAAAAATGAAAAGAAGACACAAATTACCAATATCAGAAATGAAAGAGACATCACTACAGATATTAAAATGATAATAAGGGAATATTATAAACAACTTATTCCAGTATATTCAACAACCTGGATAAAACAGTCAAATCCCTTCAAAAAGAAAAACAGCCAAAGCTACCTTAAGAAAAAAATAGATGGAATTCCACACAAATGCTGGTAGAAAAGAGAAGAGGAAGGAACACTTCCCAATGCATTCTATGAGGCCAGTATTACCTGATATGAAGAGGACACAAAAACATTGAAATATAACAAAATTGTAGACCTATCCTTCATGAAAGCTACTAGGACTAATAAGTGAGCATAGCAAAGTTACAGGATAAAAGGCTAATATACAAAAATTAATTGTATTTCAATATACTCATATCAGAAACTGAAATTAAAAATACAATTCAGAATAGTATAAAATATGAAATATTTAGATATAAATTTGACAAAATATGTTCCTAAGAGAAATTAAAGAAGACTTAAATAAAATAAGAGATATACATGTTAATGGATCAAAAGACTCAATACTGGGACTTCCCTGGTGGCACAGTGGTTAAGAATCCGCCTGCCAATGCAGGGTACATGGGTTTGAGCCTTGGTCCAGGAAAACCCACATGCTGTGGAGCAACTAAGCCTGTGTGCCACAACTACTGAGCCTGCGCTCTGGAGCCTGTGTTCTGCAACAAGAGAAGCCACCTCAACGAGAAGCCCACGCAATGCAACAAAGAGTAGCCTCTGCTCGCCGCAACTAGAGAAAGCCCGTGTGCAGCAACAAAGACCCAAGACAGCCAAAAAAAAAAAGACTCAGTATTGTTACGATGCGAAACCTCCCCAAATTTATCTACAGATCAATTCAACTGCAATAAAAATTCCAGCAGAATCTTTTGTACAAATTGACAACTTGATTTTAAATTTTATAAAGAAATGTAAAGAACTAGAATAGCCAATACAATTTTGAAAAGAAGATAACAGTTGGAGGATTTATACTATCTGATTTCAAGGCTTATTATCAAGACAAATTGTACTGGTGTAAATATAGACATACAGATTAAAAAAAACAGAACAGAGAGCCCAGTAATAAACCAACACATATACAGTCAATTATTTTCAACAAAGGTCCCATGCCAACTGAATAGGAAAAGTATAACTTTTTTAACAAATGGGGCTACTGGATATCTAAATGTCAAGCAAACAAACAAAAAGCACCTCAACGCTTACCTCCCACTATATACAAAAATTAACTTGAAATCTCACAGACCTAAATTTAAGAGCTAAAATTGTAAAACTTCTAAATGGAAACATGGGAGAAACTCTCAGTAACTTTGGGTTTGGTAAAAACTTCTTAATTAGGACAGGAAAAGGACTTAGTATAAAAGAAAATATTTAATAAACTGAACATCTGAATTTAAAACTTTTGCTCTTCAAAAGACACTATTACTAAAATAAAAAGCAAGTTAGGGTGCTTCCCTGGTGGCGCAGTGGTTAAGAATCTGCCTGCCAATGCAGGGGACACAGGTTCGATCCCTGGTCCAGGAAGATCCCACATGCCATGGAGCAACTAAGCCCATGCGCCACAAATATTGAGCCCATGTGCCACAACTAGTGAAGCCCATGCACCTAGAGCCCATGCTCCGCAGAAAGAAAAGCCACCACAATGAGAAGCCCACGCACCGCAACGAAGAGTAGTACCCATTCGCCACAACTAGAGAAAGCCCACACGCAGCATCGAAGACCCAACGCAGCCAAAAATAAATAAATAAATAATTTATATATTTAAAAAAGCAAGTTATAAACAAGGAGAAGATATCTGCAAAACATACAGGTGACAAAAGTGTTCAAAATATGTAGAGAATTTTAAACTCAATAATAAGACAAGCATGGACCATAGATTTGAAGAGAGACTTCATAAAAAAGATACTCTAATGAAAAACAGATAAAAAGATGCTCAGCATTATTAATCATTAGAGAACTGCAAATGAGAATCACAATGAGATAGTCCTACACATCCACTAGAATGGTAAAAAGAGTGTTAACAGCAAAGGTTGGCCAAGATGTGGAGCAACTGCAACTCTTACACATTGCTGGTGGGAATGTAAAATTAATAGCCACTCTGGAAAACACTTTGGCAACTTTTAAAATATTTAGATATACACACATCACACCTTCCAGTCATTTTACTGCATGGTATTTACCCAAGAGAAATGAAGGCATAAGTCCATACAAAGACATGTACAATGAATCTTCATAGAAGACTCATTTATAATGGCCAGAAACTAGAAACAAATCAAATGTCTATCAACTAATAAACTTAAAAAACTGTAGTGTATCCATACAATAGAATATTACTCAGCACTAAAAAGGGAAAACTATAGAAACATGAATAAATCTCACAACAGAGTATGCACTGTATGCTCCTATATACATAACATGTTAGATCATGCAAACTAACCCACTATGGATTATTATTCAGTGATAAAAAGAAACAAACTACTGATACACTCAAACACTTGGAGGTATCTTAAGGGCATAATGTGAGTAAAAAAAAAAAAGTGAATCTGAGCACCTAAATCTATAAAGCAAATATTAACAGAATAAAGGGAGAAACAGACAGCAATACAATAATAGTAGGAAACATTAATACCCCACTTGTATCAATGGGTAGATCATCCAGACAGAAAATCAATAAAGAAGACTAGCCTTAAATGACATGTTAGACCAGACTGAATTAATGACATATACAGGACATTCCATCCTAAAGCAACAGAATACACATTCTTCTCAAGTACACATGGATCTCCAGGATAGATCAGATGTTAATTAGCCCACAAAACAAGTCCTAAATTTAAGAAGATTGAAATCATATCAAGCACCTTTTCCTACCACAATGGTATTGACATTAGAAATCAATTACAACAAGAAAGCAAAACTCACAGATGTATGGTGATTAAGCATATGAGCATCTGAATAGATGCATTTGACAAAACTGGGCAAAAACATTCATTTATGGTAAAAACTCTCAACAAAGTGTGTATAGAGGGAATGCACCACAACATAATAAAGGCCGTATGTGACAAGCCCAAAGCTAACATCATACTGAACACATGAAAAGACGCTCAGCATCACTAATCAACAGGGAAATGCAAATCAAAACCAAAATGAGATATCACCTCACACTTGTTAGAATGGCAATTATCAAAAAGACAAGAAATAACAAGTGGTGGCGGGGATATGGAGAAAAGGGAACTCTTGTGCACTGTTGGTGGGAATGTATATTGGTCCAACCACTACGGAAATCAGTACAGAGATTCCTCAAAGTATTAAAAATAGAACTACCATATGATCTAGAAGTTCCACTTCTGGGTATTTATCCAAAGAAAGTGAAAACACTAATTTGAAAAGATATATGCACCCCAATGTTTGTTGCAGACTATTTACAATAGCCAAGGTATGTAAAGGACTTCAGTGTCCTTTGATGGATGAATTGATATAGAAAATGTGACACACAGATCCACAGACACACACAGGAATATTATTCAACCATAAAAAGAAGGAAATCTTACCATTTGTGACAACGTGGATGGACCTTGAGGGCATTATGCTAAGTAAAATAAATCAGGTAGAGAAAGACAAATACCAGATGATCTCACTTTTTTAGAGGAATCTTAACAAAAACAAACAAAAACCAAGAAAACTAAGCTCAAAAAAAAAGAGAACAGACTGTTTTTTTTTTCTTTTTTTTTATAACTTATTTATTTGTTTTTAGTTTTGGCTGTGTAGGGTCTTCGTTGCTGTGCGCAGGCTTTCTCTAGTTGCAGTGAGCAGGGGTTACTCTTTGTTGCAGTGCACGGGCTTCTCATTGCGGTGGCTTCTCTTGTTGCAGAGCACGGGGTCTAGGCGTGCGGGCTTCCATAGTTGTGGCTCACGGGCTCAGTAGTTGTGGCTCACGGGCTCTAGAGCACAGGCTCAGTAGTTGTGGCGCATGGGCTTAGTTGCTTCATGGCATGTGGGATCTTCCTGGACCAGGGCTGGAATCCGTGTACCCTGAATTGGCAGGTGGATTCCTAACCATTGCACCACCAGGGAAGGCCCAGACTGGTTTTTATAAGAGGTGTGGCTGTGGCAGTGAGGGGTGGATGAAATGGGTGAAAGGGTACGAATAAATAAGTCATGGGGATGTCATGTACAGCATGGTGGCTATACTTAATAACACTGTACTGCATATTTGAAAGGTGCTAGGAGAGTAGATCTTACAAGTTCTCATCACAAAACAAATTTTTGTAACTATGTGTGGTGATGGGTGTTAACTATACTTACTGTGGTGATTCCTTTGCAATCCATACAAAGTCGAGGGACTTCCCTGGTGGCGCAGTGGTTAAGAATCCGCCTGCCAACTCAGGGGACATGGGTTCGAGCCCTGGTCCCACGTGCCGCAGAGCAACTAAGCCCATGTGCCACAACTACTAAGCCTGCACTCTAGAGCCTGCGTACCACAACTACTGAGCCCGTGTGCCACAACTACTGAAGCCCGCGTGCCTAGAGCCCATGCTCCGTTAACAAGAGAAGCCACTGCAATGAGAACCCTGCGTACTGCAACAAAGAGTAGCCCACTCTCCCCACAACTAGAGAAAGCCCGCACACAGCAACAAGGACCCAACACAGCCAAAAATAAATAAATAAAAAATACAAAGTCGAATCATTATGTTGTAAATATGAAACTATTATGTTATATGCCAATTACATCTCACTAAAAAAAAAAGGAAGGAATAAAAATGAAAAGGCATTAAAAAATGTCTACCTCAAGAGGTCACACAATGAATGATTCCGTCTATATAACGTTCTCAAAATGACAAAACTCCTGAGAAAGAATAAATTAATGGTTGTCAGAGGTTAAGGATGGTGGGAAGGTGATGGGTGTGAATATAAAGAAGCATGAGTGATGTATTTGTGTTCTGTATCTTGACTAGTTCTATATCTTTATTGCAGTGGTTGTTACATTAATCTACACATGTGATAAAATGGCATACAACTATACACAGCCATTGTACTTAATGTCAATTTCTTGGTTTTGAAATTGTATTGTAGTTATATAAGATATAACTATCAGGGAAAACTGGGTTAAAGGTACACTAGAATTCTGTGTACTATCAAATCATATCAAATCAAATGGGTTTAAGAAAGCAAGGTGGTTTAATGTTAGAAAAACAATCTATATAATTCATCTCATTAACAAAATAAAGGTTAAAAAGCTATAATCATAACGGACACAAAAATATTTGATAACATTTTATAACATTCATTTTTAATAAATAAAAATTCTTAGCAAATCTAGGAAGAAATTTTGATTTTTAAAATTCACAGTGTGACGTTAACAAAAATGGCAGAGTAAGGAACTCCAAACTTACTCTCTGTATAAAAGCAACAACAAAAAAGGTCAGAATCTATCAGAATCAAGTTTTTCTAAACTCTGGAAATTAATCAAAGGCTTGCAGTACTATGGGTAACATGTACTAAAGAAAGACAGCTGATTCTTGATAAGAACAGCAACCTCTGGGCTACATTAACTTACCCCAGTCTTATTCCCTGTTCCACAGCTCAGCACTACCTATGAAAATAACAACCATATTCTTGCTTGTAGAGGGAGCAGAATGAACTAATTTTCAAGGAACTGTAATCATTTGTTTTGATCTGTTTCGTGGCTCCTTGGAAGATCAAAAGGCTTGTCTTTATTTTGCTTAACTGAAAACTGGCCTAATGCTAAAAGCTCTTCCCTGGGGGCATTTTGGGAAAATGGTTACTGTCTAGTATCTTAGCCACTGCTTCCTGAAGCAACAGAAAAAAGCTGGGCAAACAACAGATTAACCAAAAAGCTTGAGAAGAAAGGCTGAGGAATAAGATGCTCTGAGAATCTAGGCCATGTGCATGCTCAAGGCTGTGAGCATGGTCAGAAAAGACCTGAGAAGGACTTAAGTTCTCACCTGCTGTTGCTCTTGAGGCTCTCTGGAAGCAGAAAGTAAAAGCTAAGGCAGAATTGTCAACTGCCTGACTGGGTGTGGAAGCTGAGCCCCAACACATACACAGAGCCCATGGCAAAGACTGGAAGAAATTTTGGCTACAGGCATTCAAGGAAATCTCTGTCCAATTATTAGCTGATCACTAAGTTAACTGAATAGAGACTTCAGTGGCTACACAAAACAAGCAGAGTTTGTAGAATTAGTACAGAAAAGTCTGTAAACAAACAAACAACAACTACAATAAGCCAAACATAACAATAAATCCTGGAAAGGGGAGAGAATCTGATTTTTTCAGAGTTGCAACTAATAACTGTCACAATACCCAGTCTTCAACAGGAACAACGATAACTGCCATACCTGCAAAGAAACAATATAGTATGGCCCAAACAAAGGAAAAAATAAATAGAAACTGTGCCTGAGGAAGACCAGACACTGGAATTTCTAGGCAAAGGCTTTAAATCAGCTATTTTAGGGCTTCCCTGGTGGCGCAGTGGTTGAGAGTCCGCCTGCTGGTGCAGGGGACATGGGTTCATGCCCCGGTCCGGGAGGATCCCACATGCCGCGGAGTGGCTGGGCCCGTGAGCCATGGCCGCTGGGCCTGCGCGTCTGGAGCCTGTGCTCCGCAGCAGGAGAGGCCACAACAGTGAGAGGCCCGCGTACCGCAAAAAAAAAAAAAAAAAAAAAAAAGAGTAAATCAGCTATTTTAAATATTCAACAAGCTAAAGGAAACCATGCCCAAAAAACTAAAGGGAAAGTATGAGAACAATGTGTCACCTAGTTGAGAATAAATCAATAAATAGGTAGAAATTATTAAAAGGAATAAAACAGAAATTCTGAGGGTGAAAAGTGCAATAACAAATTAAGAATTCACTAGAGGGGCTCAACAGCAGGTTTGAACAGGCAGAAAAAGAATCAGCAAACTGACAAATAAACCCACTGAGATTATCTGGTCTGAAGAACAGAAAGAAAAGAGAATTAAGAAAAATAAGCAAAGCCTCAGAGGCCTGTGGGATACCATTAAACATATCAACATATGCTTAATATGAGTAACAGAAAGGTGAAAGGAGGAAGGGGAAGGGGGGTGAGAGAGAAAGAGAGAATATTTGAAGAATAATGGTCAAAACTTCTAAAATTTGAAGCTCAATGAACTCCAAAAGGATAAACTCACAGGAATCCACATCTACATACATCACAATCAAACTGATCAAAAGCTAAAGACAAAGAAAGAATCTTCAAAACAGGAAAGGACAAGTAACTCATCATGTAAAAGCGATCATCAATAAGATTAACATCTGATTTCTAATCAGAAACCAGAAGGTAGAAGGTAGTGGGGTGATGTACTCAAAGTGCTGAAAGAAAAGAACAGTCAAACCAAAATTATTTATCTGGCAAAACTATCCGTCAAAAATGAAGGAAAAATTTTGACATTCCCAGATAAACAAAATGTGAGAGAGTTTGTTGCTAGCAGTCTGGCCCTACAAGTGCTTAAAGGGACTCCTTCAGAATGAAATGAAGGGACATTAGACAGTTACTCAATGGCATATGAAGAAATAAACACCAGGATAGGTGTTTTTGTATTTACACAGGTAAATATACAAAAGAGCATAAATGTAATTTTTGTTTGTAATTCATTTTTAATCTCACTAAAAGACAACTGCATAAAGCAATAGTTATAAATCTAAGTTGACAGGCACACAATATATACAGATTTAATCTGTGACAATAACACATTATATGGCAGAAAGTTTAACACTACTGAAACTAAGTTGGCATTAATCCTAACTAGATTGTTATAAATTAAGATGTTAATGTAATCCCTAGAGAAACCACAAAATATATGTCTGAATAAAGACCTGTATGTGAATGTTCATAGCATTTTTATCATAGCCCCAAAGTGGAATCAAACTAAATATCCATTAGCTGAAGAATGGATAAACAGTATGTGATATATCCATGATGGAATATTATTTAGCCATAAGAAGAAATGAAGTACTGTTAAATAACACAACCCTGAATACTTTATGCCAAGCAAAACACAAAAGGCCACATACTGAAAAGAAAAAAAAGGCCACATACTGTATGATACCAATTATGTGAAATGTCTAGAACAGGCAAATCCATAGACAGAAAATAGATTAGCAGTTGCCAGGGAAGGGGAGAGAGGAGAATTGGAGCTAACTGCTAACAGGTAGAGGGTTATTTCTTTATTTTTTTGGTGTGATGAAAATCTTGAATTAGATAGTGGTGATGGTTGCACAACATAGTGAATAGACGACAACCACTGAACTGTGTGCACTTTTAAATGGTGAATTTTATGTTATGTGACGTGCGTCTCAGTAAAAAATGCTACAGAAAGCCTACAGCATATATCACATTTAACAGTTAAATAAAAGAATATATAATTTTAATAATGAAATAAAACTTTTAATAAAGAAAGCTTTTTTGAGATTGCAAATGAAACAAAGATACTTATTATATCACTTTTATTCTACATGTACTAGAGATCCTTAGCACAAAAGAAAAAAAAAGTGTAATACTCAGAAAAACTGTTAAAATTATAAAATAAATTTAGCAAGGTTGCAGGACACAAGGTTATTATACAAAAATCAATTGTATTTCTATATAGCAAATATAATTGGAAAGTGAAGTTTAAAAAAACAATATCATATATAATGTCATCTAAAAACACTAAATGACCAGGAATAAATATTTTTTTAAACGTGCAGTATATACACACAAAAACCTGTAACACATTAAAAATAATTTTTTAAAGACCTATATGAATGGATTTATTTATGGGTTGTAGAGTCAATACTGTCTGGATGCCAGTTCTTCCAAAATTAATCTATATATTCAATGTAATCCCAATTGAATATCTAAGCTGAATAATTTGTGGAAAATGGCAAATTACTTTAAAAATGTATATGTAAGGGCTTCCCTGGTGGCGCAGTGGTTAAGAATCCGCCTGCCAGGCGACGTGGGTTCGAGCCCTGGTCTGGGAAGATCCCACATGCCGTGGAACAACTAAGCAAGTGTGCCACAACTACTGAGCCTGTGCTCTAGAGCTACAAGCCACAACTACTGAGCCCACGAGCCACAACTACTGAAGCCCGCGCGCCTAGAGCCTGTGCTCCGCAACAAGAGAAGCCGCTGCAATGAGAAGCCTGCGCACCACCAGGAAGAGTAGCCCCCACTCACCACAACTAGAGAAAGCCCACGTGTAGCAACGAAGACCCAACGCAGCCAAATATGAAATAAAATAAAATAAAATAAAAAAATTTATATGTGAATGTAAAGTGGCAATCTTATAGGAGGAAAACTAAGTTGGAAAATTACTATACCAGATATCTAGTACATAGCTACAGTAATTCAGATTGTGTGGTATCAGCACAAGCATGGAGAAATAGATTAATGGAACAAAGCAGAAAGTCTAGAAACAGACCACATGGTTATGGACACTTGTTCTACAATAAAGGTGGCATTTGCAGAGCTGTAGGAAGCAGTCTTTTCTTTAACTGGTATTGGGTCAGTTGGTTTGGAAAACTTTTGAAAAAATATTAAACTTGATCATTACTTTACAATAAACACAAAGTCCAGGGGATTATGAATCTAAATGTAAAAAGTAGAATACTAAAGCTTCTAGAAAAATTTGGAAATATCTTTATGACTGCAAAGTGGGAAAAGATTTCTTAAACACAACACAAACATCAAATAAAGGAAAGGAAAAGACTGATGACTAAAATTAATAACCCTGGTCATCAAGACACCATTAAGAGAATGAAAAGGCAAGCCAAAGTGGGAGAAAATGTGCAAAGATTCACTTCTGAAATACACTAAAAACCTCTTTACAAATCAGTAAGAAAAAACAAAGGCAACCCAATAATAAAAAAAGACTTGAAAAGGCATTTCACATAGGAGAGTATCAGTGTCCAATAAACATAAGAAAAAGTGTTTAAACTTATTCATCAAAGGTTATACAAATTAAACCATAATTAAATATGACTACACACCTAACTCTAGGGTTAAAAACATAAAAGACTTGACCCAGTGTTGGCAAGGATGTAAAGTAATTGAAGTTTTCAGATCCTGTTGCTGAGCTATAAATTGATACAAACATTGAAAAAAAAAATTCTGAATTATTTACTGAATTATTATTATTTTATTAATAAAATAATAATATATAATTATATATATTTATATATATAATATAATATATTATTTATAATTACATATAATATATATAAATATATTATATTATACATAAATATATATAATATATATTATTTATAATATATATAATAAAATATATATAATATAATATATTAATATATATTATATTATTACTATATATTAATATATTGATATAAATATATATATAATTATATATTTATATATAATTATATATATAATTATATATATAATTAATAATAATAATACTATTATTATTTTCTGAATTATTATTCAGAAAAAATTCAGAATTATTTACTAAAGCTGACCCTGCAACTTAACTCCAAAAATAGAAATTTACACATACGTGTACTGAAAGTACAATAGTGTGCAAAGGAAACTTACTCATTATAGTCAAAAACTGGAAACATCAATCTCCAACAAAAATAAATTGTGCTATATTTCTAAATGCAATGAAAATGAACAAATTACCACTACACACAATAATGAATAACTATCACAAATACTATATGAATAGAGGAAAGCAGATGCAAAATAGTACATATGGAATGTGTTATGGACTGAATGTCTGTGTCCGTCCCCCCATCCATATGTTGCGATCCTAACCCCCAATGTGATGGCAGTAGCGGGTGGGGCCTTTGGGGGTTCCTTAGGTCATGAGGGTGGAGCCCTCATGAATGGGATTAGTGCCCTTATGAAAGAGACCCCAGAGAGCTCTCTCACCTCTTCCACCATGTGAGGACACAGCAAGAAGACTGCTGTCTATGAATAGGAAGAGGGCCCTCACCAGACACCGAATCTGCCGGCATCTTGATCTTGAACTTCCCAGTCTTCAGAACTGTGAGAAATAAATGTTTGTTGTTTAAACCACCCAGTCTATTATATTTTTGTTACAGCAGCCTGAATGGACTAAGACAGGACGATTCCAGTTATAAACTTCAAACAGCCGGAAAAACTAATCTATGGTTAGAAGTCAGGATGATCATTATCTTTGTAGAAGAAAAGAAAGGTAGTGACCAGGATGAAGCATGAGTGTGGCTTCTGGACACTGGCAATGTTCTATTTCTTGATCTTGGCAATGGTAACTTGATTTACCATGTGACAGTTTACTGAGCTGTACATCTATATTTTATGTACTTTTCAGTATGTATTTTACTCAATTAAAACAAAATTTTAAAAATTTACCTGTTTTTTCTGTGCTCTGTTTCTATTTTCCAGCCAATCATCCATTTGTTCCTCAATTTCTTCTATAGAAGTTCCATGATCATAAGATTGAATATATGTACTTTCTAAAGGTGTATATACAGGAAATTCAGGTTTTGGTTTTTTTACTTTAACTTTCTTCTGCTCTAAAAAAAAAAATGTTTAAAAGAACCAATCAATAACATAATAGCTTCTAACATTTTATTCATAGACCATTCTTGAAAGAACACATAAATATATATTGTTCTTTCATCAAAATAGAATTGCTTTGCTATAAATAGTTAGCTGTAAAGTTTTATTGTGCCCTATCCACTGCATTGTTTTAAAATAAAACTCACGGGTGCTAATGATAGAAGATTATGATATAACCATCATATCAATTTGTATATATCTTTAGTGTTCAAAGTACTGTTCATGAAACATTTCATTATGGCATAGTGAAAAGAGCCTGGTCATTAGTGTTTTAATCCTACCTTTACTATCTAATAGTTGCACAATACTGGGCAAGTAACTTAACCCTTAGAACAAGTGTCCATTTTCTCTTCTGTAAAAGGGAGCTACATCTAACCTCATAAAGTTGATGTGAGGAGAATTATATATCCCCTAACATACTACTTGGCAGAAAATTAGCTCTTAATGGTATACATTCATCTTTTCAATATTTTACAAATGCAAAATATAACCTGGCAACATCAAGGGTAGTTATCAATAGATACTTATCAATTTATCAATTGGCCTCTCCATTAAATCCCTTTCTGATTAGAAAGTTAACACTGAGAAGCAACTTCACTCTTGATTACTACTGTCAAACTCATCCATCCTTATAACCATATCTTCTCCATCCTCTATGTATCTGTTATAATACTAATGTAATAAAATTAATATGATATTGGCATATGAAGAGACAAATTCCTAGAATAGAACAGATAATTCATAAATGTTTCAGTTCAGTGGGAAAAGGATTTATTAAATGATGCTGTCACAAATGAATACCCATTTGAAAGAAAATTGGACACAACCTTACAATATATACCAAAATAAATCCCAGTTGGATAAGAGACTTGACTTTAAAAACCAAAACAATAAAAATCTTGCAAAAAGAAATCTAAAATACTACCTGTACTATTTAAAGGAAGACAAAATCTTAACTAAGACTGAAAACCCAAATGCTATATAAAAAAAAAAGATAAAAGACAGAATAAACAAATCAAGAGAGAAATAACAGATTTGGAAAGATCATCTACAATTCAGAGTACAAACAGAAGCCTGATATACAGAATACATAAAGAGATCTTATAAACTGACAAAAGGATAGGCAGCCCAATAGAGAAAAATGGCCAAAAATAATGTGCATTAAGAATACAGGGTTGGGCTTCCCTGGTGGCGCAGTGGTTGAGAGTCCACCTGCCGGTGCATGGGACATGGGTTCGTGCCCCGGTCCGGGAGGATCCCACATGCCGCGGAGCAGCTGCGCCCGTGAGCCATGGCCGCTGAGCCTGCACGTCCGGAGCCTGTTGCTCCGCAGCGGGAGAGGCCACAGCAGTGAGAGGCCCGCGTACCGCAAAAAAAAAAAAAAAGAATACAGTGTTATGGGAACAGTTCTACTTAACAAGGCTGTTACCTTTCTAGAAATTACATGGTATCTAATACCATATTTTATCCTCTACTGCTTCAGTACCTTTATACATCCAGGCTTTTGAAATGGTGACTTAAAAAAAAAACAAAACACCCTAATACCAAAATAGGAAATTAGTAACTTAAATGATATATGAGTCTAATTTAAAAGTATAAAAACATAGTGTCACCAGAGTACAATATGAGCCCAAATAGGAGGCCAGGTTTTCTTGTTTTTCAAAATTGTTTTTCAGAAAAGAGGAAGAAACCGTATAAATGACTCCTTATGGGGACTTCCCTGGTGGCGCAGTGGTTAAGAATCCACCTGCCAATGCAGGGGATACGGGTTTGAGCCCTGGTACGCGAAGATCCCACATGCCGCGGAGCAACTAAGCCCGTGCGCCACAACTACTGAAGCCCGTGCACCTACAGCCCATGCTCCACAACAAGAGAAGCCACCACGATGGGAAGCCCGCGCTGCAATGAAGAACAGCCCTGCTCGCTGCAACCAGAGAAAGCCCACGTGCAGCAATGAAGACCCAATGCAGCCAAATTCAAAAAAAAAAAAGATTCCTTATGAAGTTGGTCATATTACTCAATTTTTCACAATTTCTTTATTTTGAGCAACAAATTATTGCTAAGGGAAAATACACATAAACTAGAATGTAGTTTTGGTTGCTTATAGAGAATCAATTATAAAAAGGAAGCAAATAAATTTGGTTTATTTCTGGGGTGTTGACCACAATTGCAAGTATCTGAATCTTTTAAAATATGCATTTAAAAAAATCACTTAAAAAAATAATACAAAACTTCCACTCCTGGAAAAATGAAGAAGTACTTT
This sequence comes from Orcinus orca, assembly GCF_937001465.1. NCBI lineage: Eukaryota > Metazoa > Chordata > Mammalia > Artiodactyla > Delphinidae > Orcinus > Orcinus orca. The sequence continues at coordinate 13,569,989 of NC_064560.1, read as the reverse complement.
TTCATAGTCCTCTCACTAAGAAAAACTAAAAATTCTAAATGTTATGTATGAAACAAATAGAAGAATAATCTGAATGTTGGAGAGAAGACAGACCAACTAGGAATGGCAGGACCCAATGAGCACCAAGGTGGTAACTTCCCTGGGTTTCTTACAGCCTCATATATCGCAGACTTGGTCCCAGGGAAGCTTGCAGCCTAAAAACACTGAAAGGCACAGAAATAATAATGGTAATATTAAAAAATTTAAAAAGCTTTCTCTTTCCAGCCAAAAGGACCAGAAAAGCAGCAGCATATCAAGATAAACTTTTAGATAATAACCGATCTACTTCAGGCAAACAACACAGAAAAAACTATGGCCACACCCCACCCCCATGCCAGCGAAGGCTAGTGGGAAGCCTAGACTTCTGCCATAGTGAGGCTGTAATGAGGCACCCCAACCTCAGGGTGATGTGGGAGAAGGCTGTGTAAGAAGCCAAGCTTTCATGTCTGCTGAGAGGTGATGTGGATCCCCCTTCCCATGTGGGAACAGCAGACACTAAGTTGGTAGTCTGGGTTTCCAAATCTACCCAGGGATAGTAGATTTGGAATAATGAGGTGTCCCTCCTCCTCCCTGCCAGGGTGGTTTCAGAGGAAGCCTAGAGGGCAATCAGGGCTTTCACAACTGTCCAGCTGAGGCACCCCTGCCCCCCACAATGTCAGAGGAGGCCAGGTGGCGAGCAGTAAGGCTGGGGTAAGTGGAGACCTACTGGCAAGCAAGAGCACCCACACCCACCCAACCCTGAAAGGATTCACAACCAGCCTCCCCCTCAGCTGTAATACATGTCATGAAGGGAACCTGGAATTCCACTCCTACCTGACTGTAACAGGGCAGCAGCCCTCCCCTTTCCACTGCTAGGCTTTGTTAGAGAACACCAGGTAAAATAGAGGATTTAAATAAGATCCAGAGTCTTGTAATACCTGAAATGTCCAAGTTTTAATTAAAAAAAAGTCCCTCATCATACCAAGAACCAAGAATATCTCTATTTGAATGAAAAAGATAATCAATAGATGCCAACAGATGAAAGAGACATCCAAATTATCCGCCTAGGATTTTAACACAGCATATAAAAATGGTCTGACAAGCAATAGCACACATTCTTAAAACAGAGGAAGAAATAAAAAGTCAACAGCAAAGAAACAGAAGATATACAGAAGAACCAAATAGAAATACCAGAACTGAGAAGTATGCTAACTGAATTTGGCACATTTTTCAAGTGCAAAATGCAAACAACTGTCAACTCAAAATTCCATATTCAGTGAAAATATCCTTCAGGAATAAAGGGGAAACCAAGACCTCTGCAGGCGAAGGAAAACTAAGAGAATCTGTTACCAGCAGACCTATCTGATAATAATGGCTAGTTATCTGAACAGAAAGGAAATCATAAAAGAAAAAAATCTTAAAATAGCTGGAAGGAGAAAGAACAAGAGTAAAAATATGGGTAAATACAATAGATTTTCCTCCTCCTCTTGAGTTTTCTATGTTATATCTGACAGCTGAATGGAAATTATAACATTCAATATATGTAGAGAAAATATTTAAGACAGTTATAAGTGGGAGACATAAATGGATGTAAAGTGAGGTAATGTTTCTATATATCACTTGAAATGGTAAATTGTTTACACCAGTAGATTGTAATAAGTTATGTATGTATAACATAATACCTAGAGCACCCACTAAAAACGCTATACAAAATAATATATTAAAAAAACACTATAGGGCTTCCCTGGTGGCGCAGTGGTTGAGAGTCCGCCTGCCGATGCAGGGGACACGGGTTCATGCCCCGGTCTGGGAGGATCCCACATGCTGTGGAGCAGCTGCGCCATGAGCCATGGCCGCTGAGCCTGCGCGTCCAGAGTCTGTGCTCCACAACGGGAGAGGCCACAACAGTGAGAGGCCCGCATACCGCAAAAAAAAAAAAAAAAACAACAACAACACTATAGATAAATTCAAATGGAATTCTAAAAAGAAAAACATTCGAGTAACCTACACAAGAAAGCAGAAAGAAGAAAACAGAACAAATAGAAAACAAAAAATAAAATGGCACACTTAAGCCCTAATATATCAATAACTACATTACAGGCAAATGGTCTAAATACACCAATTAAAAGATAAAGATTGGTACAGTGGATGAAAAACCAGGACCTATGTATATGCTATCTACAAGAAACTTATTACAAATTAATCAAAACATTAATCAAAAGAAAGCAGGAGTAGCTAATTAATATTAGGTAAATAGAATTCAGAGCAAAGGAATTTACCCAAAAGATGCCCAAAGCAAGCAGAAGAAAGAAAATAATAAAAATGAGAACAAAAATCAATGAAACTGAAAAGAAAAGCAATAGAGAAAAATCAATGAAACAAGGAACTGGATCTTTGAAAAGATCAATAAAACTGATATACATCTGGAAAACTGACCAAAAAAGTGAGAAAACAGAAGTTAGCAGTATTTTAGCACTGAAACTGGAGAAATCACCACAGGACATGCAGACATCAAAAGGATAATAAAGTGAACAACGCTAAACACACAAATTTGACAATTTGGGTGAAGCTGACCAACTGCTTGAAAAATACAAACTACCTTAATTCAATCATTAAATAGATATATGAAATAAGATATTTGAATAGCCTTGTATTTATAAAGGAAATTTAATTTATAATTTAAAAACTGTCAAAAAGAAATATCCAGGCCTAGATGGCTTCACTAGAGAATTCTACCAAATGTTTAAAGAATTAACACCAATTCTACACAGCTTCTTTCAGAAAATAGAAGAGAAGACTTCCCAATTCATTATATGGGGGCACCCTGATACTGAAATCATACAAAGACAGTACAAAAAGAGAAAACTATAGACCAGTATCTCTCATGAATATAGATGCAAAAATCCTTCACAAAATATGTGCAAAGAGAATTCAGCAATATATAAAAAGAATTATATACCATCATGGTATTTACTGCGGGGGGGTGCAAGTGTGGTTCCATATTCAAAATTCAATCAGTGTAATCCACAACATTAACAGGCCAAAGAGGAAATATCACATGATCATATTAATAGATGGAAAAAAGGTAACAAAAATTTAACAAAATTCAACACCCAGTCATGATGAAAAACTCAGAAAACTAGGAACAGAGGGAAACTTCCTTAACTTCATATAGGGCATCTATAAAAAACATACGGCTAGCACCTCAATACATAAGGCAAATACTAACAGCCATAAAAGGGGAAATTGACAGTAACACATTCATAGTAGGGGACTTTAACACCCCAATTTCACCCATGGACAGATCATCCAAAATGAAAATAAATAAGGAAACACAAACTTTAAATGATACATTAAACAAGATGGACTTAATTGATATTTATAGGACACTCCATTCAAAAACAACACAATACACATTTTTCTCAAGTGCTCATGGAACATTCTCCAGGATAGATCATATCTTGGGTCACAAATCAAGCCTTGGTAAATTTAAGAAAATTGAAATTGTATCAAGTATCTTTTCCAACCACAACGCCATGAGACTAGATATCAATTACAGGAAAAGATCTGTAAAAAATACAAACACATGGGCTTCCCTGGTGGTGCAGTGGTTGGGAGTCCGCCTGCTGATGCAGGGGACGCGGGTTCGTGCCCTGGTCCGGGAGGATCCCACATGCCGCGGAGCGGCTGGGCCCGTGAGCCATGGCCGCTGAGCCTGCGCGTCCGGAGCCTGTGCTCCTCAACGGGAGAGGCCACAACAGTGAGAGGCCCACATACCGCAAAAAAAAAAAAAAAAAATACAAACACATAGAGGCTAAAAAATACACTACTTAATAATGAAGTGATCACTGAAGAAATCGAAGAGGAAATAAAAAAATACCTAGAAACAAATGACAATGGGGACACAACGACCCAAAACCTATGGGATGCAGCAAAAGCAGTTCTAAGGGGGAAGTTTATAGCAATACAAGCCCACCTTAAGAAGCAGGAAACATCTCGAATAAACAACCTAACCTTGCACCTAAAGCAATTAGAGAAAGAAGAATAAAAAACCCCCAAAGCTAGCAGAAGGAAAGAAATCATAAAAATCAGATCAGAAATAAATGAAAAAGAAATGAAGGAAACAATAGCAAAGATCAATAAAACTAAAAGCTGGTTCTTTGAGAAGATAAACAAAATAGATAAACCACTAGCCAGACTCATCAAGAAAAAAGGGAGAAGACTCAAATCAATAGAATTAGAAATGAAAAAGGAGAAGTAACAACTGACACTGCAGAAATACAAAAGATCATGAGAGATTACAAGCAACTCTATGCCAATAAAATGGACAATCTGGAAGAAATGGACAAATTCTTAGAAATGCACAATCTGCCAAGACTGAATCAGGAAGAAATAGAAAATATGAACAGACCAATCACAAGCACTGAAATTGAAACTGTGATTAAAAATCTTCCAAAAAACAAAAGCCCAGGACCAGATGGCTTCACAGGCGAATTCTATCAAACATTTAGAGAAGAGCTAACACCTATCCTTCTCAAACTCTTCCAAAATATAGCAGAGGGAGGAACACTCCCAAATTCCTTCTACGAGGCCACCATCACCTTGATAGCAAAACCAGACAAGGATGTCACAAAGAAAGAAAACTACAGGCCAATATCACTGATGAACATAGATGCAAAAATCCTCAACAGAATACTAGCAAACAGAATCCAACAGCACATTAAAAGGATCATACACCATGATCAAGTGGGGTTTATTCCAGGAATGCAAGGATTCTTCAATATACGCAAATCAATCAATGTGATACACCATATTAACAAATTGAAGGAGAAAAACCATATGATCATCTCAATAGATGCAGAGAAAGCTTTTGACAAAATTCAACACTCATTTATGATAAAAACCCTGCAGAAAGTAGGCATAGAGGGAACTTTCCTCAACATAATAAAGGCCATATATGACAAGCCCACAGCCAACATCATTCTCAATGGTGAAAAACTGAAAGCATTTCCACTAAGATCAGGAAGAAGACAAGGTTGCCCACTCTCACCACTCTTATTCAATATAGTTTTGGAAGTTTTAGCCACAGCAATCAGAGAAGGAAAGGAAATAAAAGGAATCCAAATCGGAAAAGAAGAAGTAAAGCTGTCACTGTTTGCAGATGACATGATACTATACATAGAGAATCCTAAAGATGCTACCAGAAAACTACTAGAGCTAATCAATGAATTTGGTAAAGTAGCAGGATACAAAATTAATGCACAGAAATCTCTGGCATTCCTATATACTCATGATGAAAAATCTTAAAGTGAAATCAAGAAAACACTCCCATTTACCATTGCAACAAAAAGAATAAAATATCTAGGAATAAACCTATCTAACGAGACAAAACACCTGTATGCAGAAAATTATAAGACACTGATGAAAGAAATTAAAGATGATACAAATAGATGGAGAGATATACCATGTTCTTGGATTGGAAGAATCAACATTGTGAAAATGACTCTACTACCCAAAGCAATCTATAGATTCAATGCAATCCCTATCAAACTACCACTGGCATTTTTCACAGAATTAGAACAAAAAATTTCGCAATTTGTATGGAAACACAAAAGACCCCGAATAGCCAAAGCAATCTTGAGAATGGAGCTGGAGGAATCAGGCTCCCTGACTTCAGACTATACTACAAAGCTACAGTAATCAAGACGGTATGGTACTGGCACAAAAACAGAAAGATAGATCAATGGAACAGGATAGAAAGCCCAGAGATAAACCCACACACATATGGACACCTTATCTTTGATAAAGGTGGCAGGAATGTACAGTGGAGAAAGGACAGCCTCTTCAATAAGTGGTGCTGGGAAAACTGGACAGGTACATGTAAAAGTATGAGATTACATCACTCCCTAACACCATACACAAAAATAAGCTCAAAATGGATTAAAGACCTAAATGTAAGGCCAGAAACTATCAAACTCTTAGAGGAAAACATAGGCAGAACACTCTATGACATATAAATCACAGCAAGATCCTTTCTGACCCACCTCCTAGAGAAATGGAAATAAAAACAAAAATAAACAAATGGGACCTAATGAAACTTCAAAGCTTTTGCACAGCAAAGGAAACCATAAACAAGACCAAAAGACAACCCTCAGAATGGGAGAAAATATTTGCAAATGAAGCAACTGACAAAGGATTAATCTCCAAAATTTACAAGCAGCTCATGCAGCTCAATAACAAGAAAACAAACAACCCAATCCAAAAATGGGCAGAAGACCTAAATAGACATTTCTCCAAAGAAGATATAGACTGCCAACAAACACATGAAAGAATGCTGAATATCATTAATCATTAGAGAAATGCAAATCAAAACTACAATGAGATATCATCTCACACCAGTCAGAATGGCCATCATCAAAAAATCTAGAAACAATAAATGCTGGAGAGGGTGGAGAAAACCAAAATTCAAAAAGAGTCACGTACCAAAATGTTCATTGCAGCTCTATTTACAATAGCCCGGAGATGGAAACAACCTAAGTGCCCATCATCAGATGAATGGATAAAGAAGATGTGGCACATATATACAATGGAATATTACTCAGCCATAAAAAGAAACGAAATTGAGCTATTTGTAATGAGGTGGATAGACCTAGAGTCTGTCATACAGAGTGAAGTAAGTCAGAAAGAAAAAGACAAGTACCGTATGCTAACACATATATATGGAATTTAAGAAAAAAAATGTCATGAAGAACCTAGGGGTAAGACAGGAATAAAGACACAGACCTACTGGAGAACAGACTTGAGGATATGGGGAGGGGGAAGGGTGAGCTGTGACAGAGCGAGAGGGAGTCATGTACATATATACACTAACAAACGTAAGGTAGATAGCTAGTGGGAAGCAGCCACATGGCACAGGGATATCGGCTCGATGCTTTGTGACCGCCTGGAGGGGTGGGATAGGGAGGGTGGGAGGGAGGGAGACGCAAGAGGGAAGAGATATGGGAACATATGTATATGTATATCTGATTCACTTTGTTATAAAGCAGAAACTAACACACCATTGTAAAGCAATTATACCCCAATAAAGATGTTAAACAACAACAACAACAAAAAACCATACCGCTAACACCCTACTTAATGGTATAACACTAAATGCTTCCCCCCTAAGGTTTAGAACAGAGGAAGGATGCCCTGTCTCCCCACTCATGTTCAACATAGTTCTGGAAGTTCTAGATAGCAAAATACGGCATGAAAAGGAAATACAATGCATACAAGTTAAAAAGGAAAAAAATAAAATTATCCCTATTGTCATACTGACATGACGATCTACATAGAAAATGCAAAGAATCTACATAAAAATTCCTAGAACTAATACGTAAATCCGAAAAGGTGCAGGATACAATATCTACATACAAAATTCAACTGAATTTCTTTACTTAAAGTAAACATTTGGAGACTGAAATTAAAAACCCAATACCATTTAATCACTCAAAATAAAAAAAAAGAAACAGATGTAAATCTAGGAAGATACATACATGATTTGTAAGCTAAAAACTACAAAACACTAAAGAAATTAATGAAGATATAAATAAATGAAGAGATATGTTCAACACAGTAAATAGGTCAATCCTCCCCAAATTGATATACAAGTTTAACGTAATTCGTATCAAAATTCCAGCAAGATTTTTTTTGTAGATACACACAAGATTACCCTAAAACTTACACGGAAAGGCAAAGGAACTAGAATAACTAAAACATTTTGAAAAAGAAGAAGAAAGTGGGAAGAATCACTCTACCTAATTTTGAGATTATTGTAGAGCTGCAATAATCAAGATTTCATATTTATAAACCACATATCTAAAAGAGGAATCATATCTAGAACATATATATGAAGGATTCTTAAAACTTAATAGTAAAAATAAAAATCCAATTAGAAAACAAGCCAAAGGCATGAAGAAAGATTTTACTGGAGACGATATACACGTGGCAAATAAGCACGTGAAAAGATGTTTCAACATCCCTATCCATTAGGAAAATGCAAGTTAAGACCATGGTGAGATATCTCTACACACCTTATCAGAATAGCTAAAATAAAAAATAGTGAGAATATCAAATTCTGGTGAGGCTGCAAAGAGCCTAAATCTCTCATACAATGCTGGTAGGAGTATAACATGGTACGGGAACTCTGGAAAATAGTTTGGCAATTTCTTAAAATTCTAAACATAAACTTATCATATGACCCAGCAATTGCACTTCTGGGTTCACACAAAAATTTACATATGACTGTTCATAGCAGCCTTATTTGTAACGGTCAAAAACCATAAACCACCAAAATGTCCTACAATAGGTGAATGGTTAAACAAACGGTGGTACATCCATACTATGGAATATTATTCATTAATAAAAGGAAATGAATTACTGACACATGGAACAACTTGGATAAATCCCAAAGGCAATACAATGAGTGAAAAATGCCAGTCTCAAAAGGTCACACACTGTATGGTTCTCGAATTCACGTTCTCTAAATCATACAGTCAAAATTACAATGTTAGACAGATGAAAAATAGATTAGTAATTGCCAGGTGTTAGGGATAATGGGGGGATGGGAGAAGGTGATGGTTGTGATGCTTTATCATCACAAACTGCTTTATCATCAGTAGTGGATAATTGGGGTGGTGGCTACATTAATACAAGCATGTGATAAAATGGCAGAGAACTATACATACATTTTCTATCAATGTCAGTTCCTAGTTTTGATATTATACTATACTTATATAAGATAACCAATGGGGGAAACTGAGAGGAGGGTACATGGGACCTCTCTGTACTATCTTTGCAACTTCCTATGAATCTATAATTATTTCAAAGTAAAAAGTTAAATAGAAAAGCAACAGTTCATGGGAGTTCCCTGGTGGTCTACTGGTTAGTATTTGGCACTTTCACTGCTGTGACCTGGGTTCAATCCCTGGTCAGGGACCTGAGATCCTACAAGCTGCACGGCACAGCCAAAATTTTAAAAGAAAGAAAAATTAAAACAAAAATAGCAACAGTTAGGCAAATAGTGCTGGGAAAGCTAGATACCATGTGAAAATAAAGAAGTTGGACCCTTACCCAACACCATATATAAAAACTAACTCAAAATGGATCAATTACCTAAGTCTAAGAACTAAAACTCTAAAGGTCTTCCAAGAAAATATAGGGCAAAAGCTTCATGACACTGGATTTGGCAATGATTTCTTTGATATGACACCAAAGGCACAGGCAATGAAAGAAAAAATAGACAAATTAGACTTCATTAAGATTAAAAAATTTTGTGCATCAAAAGAGAATATCAACAGAGTAAAAAGGCAACCAATAGGAGAAAATATTTGCAAATCATGTATCTGATAAGGAATAATATACAGAATATATGGAAAACTTCTAAAACTCAACAACAAACAATCTGATTCAAAATTGGGTACAGGGCTTGAATAGTAATTTCTCCAAAGAAACACGCAATAGGATGGCTATAGGAAACACACACACACACACACACACACACACACACACAAAATCCCCAGAAAATAAAAAGCATTGGCAAGGATATGGAGAAACTGGAACTCTGTGCACTGTTGGTGAGAATGTAAAATGGTACAGTGCTATGGAAAACATTATGGAGGTTCCTAAAAAAAAGTAAAAATAGAATTATCATATGATCCAGCAATTCCACTTCTGGATATATATCCAGAAGAGCTGAAACCAGGGACTCAAAGAGATATCTGTACACCCAAGTTCACAGTAGTAGTATGCACAACAGCTAAAAAGTGGAAGCAACCCAAGTGTTCATTGACAGATGAATGGATAAACAAAATGTGGTATATACATACAATGGAATATTATTCAGCCTTAAAAAGGAAGGAAATTCTGACATATGCCACAACATGGATGAATCTTGAGGACATTATGCAAAGTGAAATAAGCCAATCACAAAAAGATAAATACTGTATGATTAGACTTATGTGAGATACTTAGAGTAGCTGAAATCACAGAACAGTGGTTGCCACAGGGTGGGTGGAGGTGAGAATGGGGAGTTATTATTTAATGGGTACAGTTTCAGTTTTGCAAGATGAAAAGAGCTATGGGAGATGGAGGGGGGTAATGGTTGTACATTATGAATATATTTAATACCACTGAACTCTGCTGTACTTAGAAATGGTTAAGATGGTAAATTTTGTTACGTATATTTTACCACAATGAAAATTATTGAGGGGATAAAGCAATACATTGGTTTTATTGTAACAATCATATATTTTAAAAAAAGGAAAAAATCCTAGTATTAGATGAATTGTGACTTGGAATAAAATTTTCACTGTCAGTCTCATACATGGAATCAAAAAGATCATACCTCATTATATATGGAAATAAAGATGATTTACTCTGTGTTGATGACTCAAAAAGTAGTTTTACTGATGACAGGAATCCTCTTGTCAAAAATGTTACTGAAGAGTTTAAATAAATTGCTTTAAGAAGTATGAAGTAGAAAAGAGCAATACGGTATTTCTAAATTCATTAATTCATTCAATTAATAGTTACTGAGGAGCTACCACATGCCTGGCATTATTCTAGGTGCTGGGGTTATGACTATAAACAAGAGAGACGAAAATACCTGCCTGCGTGGATCTTATAAAGTGATGTATCATTTTATATACAGTTACATTAAATAGGTACTCATTTCCAGATTAGTAAGTAAAATTTTAGTTGAAATTTGACCAGTTAATCTATAGCCATAATTGTTTATATATTAAATTGAATAAATGCTTTTTTGAATCATTTCAGTGAGAAAACTGAGATTGCATTATATTTAAGCATCACAGCATTATGATTATGAAATATCGAAGCAACTGTAATTTGTATTTGAGCTATATGATTTTAAAAATTCACATTCCATTGTTATTAGAACAAGGTACGTAGGAAATAATACTATTTTAAAGATATTCTTTGCCTACATATAAACTCTTGGGGCTAGGGTTCCTATCAGGTTTCACTATATAATAAGTTAAGGTACAGAGTTTCTATTTGGTCATGTTTCCAAATGTACTGGAGCTAGTGATGTGTCATATGCCTTTTCATAAATTATCTCAGAGAGTAATCTCCCATCCATGAGCACCCTATATTACCAAAGGAAAAATGTTCGAACCCATTGGGATTACATCTGCCCTACCTCCTTTGACCTCCTTCTCCATCAAGCCCTGAATTAGCTTACAAATCAGCACTAGCAACTCCTTTCCTCATGAACCTAAGTTTTCTAGAAAACCAGTCTTCCATTACCTTAGGGAAGGTGAATGTTTTCCCAGCCTGCCACCCTAAAGAGATATATTCTGTCTACCATGTTCTTACTGTCCCCTTGGCACCCCTACTTAGGCCATCACGGGGGCATGGAGTGGGGACCACACAACAAGAAGAAAATATAATGTCTGGAATGATTATCTCTGTACACAAAAAAGAAGTACTTGACAGTAGGGTTTTGATTATTTGATTTTGCTTTTGTTCTTAACTCATATAAAGTACACAGTAAAAAAGGGAAATATTGCGTTTTCCTTCTACCCTTCCTCCCCTCTTTTCTCTATTCAAATTTTAACCTTTACAATCAACTTCTTCATAAAATAACTCATTTTTTTCCATTCACAATATGGGCTGTTTCATTATAGTACTTAGAACTCACATCTATTGACTTAGATTAAAACTCATACAATTAGAGAATGTATAAAAATATTATTAACACTGAAAAAGTCTTATATTTATAAATATTCAACTTGGATTTAAACCTAAAACATAAAATTGATTAAAAGTTTATAATAAAGAAAGAAATGCTCAAAAATTTCCAAATAAATCATCACATTTTTTTCCATAAAGACTTTCCAGAAGAATGATATTTATTTTTAAGAAATTACCCTTTTTCAGATTTCCCCCCTAAAATACCATTTCAGCAAGTAACACCACCACACCCTACTCAGTGTAGTTCTAGTGTAGCTCTTAGAGGACTCTGCACAATCTCAGCAGTAAAGCAAATAGACTTGAGGGCAGATTAGCAATTAGGTCATGAAAAACAGGCAGCATAAAATAGCTATTGTTAATCTGCATGAGATGAATTTACTCAATTAAGCAGATGGAAATGTTATTATGAACTCAGTATTCCAATGATGGTCTTTAAAATTAAGAAGGATGGGGGCAAATGAAATGCACACTGGGGGATCTGGGGCCTTTATGTATTAGTTCTAAAGTATACAATGTAGAACACTGTAATGAAGTTAACAAAATTAATTAAAAGATTCTTTGCATGTAACCATTAGAGACTACATTTAAAAATACATGACAGCTTTTGACGTTATTAAGAGTAATGTGACTGTTCTTTAACATTCTTAATGTTGATACCATCACCTTTTCTAAATATACTACTGATATCAAAACATGAGCGACAGAAGTCTTATTACTCAGAGCCTAGGATGAGTATTGGTTTTAATAAAGTTTCTGGCAATTAATTTCCTCATTTTCAGTTTCAAGAAACCATAAGCTAGTAATGAATTTTCCAACTTTTTAGAAGACTATCACACATTTTTGCTGGCATACAGAGTTTTCAGATACTTACCTATTTTAAAATTAATGTTTCTTTACACAATATTTTTATTAAATAATAACAAATTATTATAACGAATATCATATGATACCACTTATATGTGGAATCTAAAGAAAATGATACAAATGAACTTATTTACAAAACAGAAAGAGACTCCCAGACATAGAAAAACTTACAGTTAGCGGGGGGAAAGAGAGAGAGGGATAAATTTGGTCTTTGAGATGAACAGATATACACCTCTATATATAAAATAGATAAACAACAAGGACCTCCTGTATAGCACAAGGAACTGTATTAAATACCTTATAATAACCTGTAATGGAAAAGAATCTTAAAAAGAATAGACATGTATGTATATGTGTAGCTGAATAACTTTGCTGTATAACTGAAACACTGTAAAACAACTCTACTTCAATTTAAAAATAAAAATTAAAAAAAATTTTTTTAAAAGAGCATTATCAAATCTGCTTGAGAATTATTATCAAATTCTTAGGCAGAACAAAAGTCTCTAAACAATTTTGGAAAAATAGTCATGAAAACATGACTATGAAAGCAATGAAATTAGTGTATTCATACTGCCTCTACAGGTAAATTTTGGTTTAGTTTGATATTTTTCTCTTTTCTTGTAAATGTCATTCCCCCCCCTCCTTTTTTTTTTTTTTTTTTTTTTTGCGGTACGCGGGCCTCTCACTGTTGTGGCCTCTCCCGTTGCAGAGCACAGGCTCCGGACGCACAGGCTCAGCGGCCATGGCTCACGGGCCCAGCCGCTCCGCGGCATGTGGAATCTTCCAGGACCAGGGCACGAACCCGTGTCCCCTGCATCGGCAGGCAGACTCTCAACCACTGCGCCACCAGGGAAGCCCCTTCCCCCTGCTCCTTTTGACTAGTCTTAAAAGGCTTAGAAAATTTTTATGTAACAGTTTTACTTAAAAGTAACAATTATATAAAAATTACATTTAAAGTTTCATTTATTCATTGATTTATTCAATTTCATTAAAACTATTTCAACAATTGCTCTAACATCAACTTCTGTTTCAATCTTTGGTTTAAAATAACAATAATAATCATTTGTCCACCCTTACCCTGCTCTGCAAAACACACATCAGTCAACCTTAATACGTAATTCTCTAACATCCTAAACTTTCCCTCTTAAACAGAAGTCTGCTTTAAACAATGATATAGTTTATCTGAATATTATTTTGTGTTTGTAACTGTTGAAACTTTATTTTTTTATTGGAGTATTGATTTAAAATGCTGTGTTAGTTTCTGCTGTACAGCAAAGTGAATCAGCTATACATATACATATATCCACTCTTCTTTAGATTCTTTTCCCATATAGGTCATTACAGAGTATTGAGAAGAGTTCCCTGTGCTAAACAGTAGGTCCTTATTATCTGTTTTATATAGAGCAGTGTGTATATGTCAATCCCAATCTCCCAATTTATCCCTCCCCACCCCTTTCCCTCCGGTAACCGTAAGTTTGTTTTCTTCTTCACTAATATTAATGCTCATTAATATTCATGGGATTATATTAATTCATATATTTAGTCATTCATCCATTTATTAAACATTTACTCTGTGCCAGGACACTATATTCAATGCTGCAGACACAAAGATGAAAAAGAAAGTCCCTGTTCTAAAGCTGCCCAGACACCTGAAGGTTGTATAAGGCAAAAAAATGGTCCCCTAACCATGACCATGTTCTAATCCCCAGAACCTGGGAATATTTTACCTTACATGGCAAAAGAGACTCTGTAGATGTGATTAAGCTTGAGATAGGAGACTATCTTGAATTATCCAAGTTGGCCCAATCTAATCACAAGTCCTTAAAAGCAGAGAGCTTTTCCCAGTTATGATCAGCCAGAGATGTGACAACAGAAGAGTCAGAGAGATGAAACATTGCTGGATCTGAAGAAAGAGGAAGGGGGCCAAGATCCAAGGAGTGTGGAAGGCCTCTAGAAGCTGGAAAAGGAATGCAGCCTTGCTTGATAACCTTGATTTTAGCCCAGCGAGACTCATGTCAGACTCTGAGCCATACAACTGTAAGATAATACATTTGTGTTTCAGCCACTAAATTTGTGGCCATTTGTTAGCACAAAAATAGAAAACTAATACTGGGATCATCTGGTCCAACATGTTTTTCTGACAGATAAGGAAAGTAAAACCCTCAAAGTCACACATTTAGGTAGTAGCAGTGTACTCTTTGGGTTTGGAGAGAACATAATTCTCCTCTATTCTCAAACCATGGTCAGCGTCAGGGTACAGACAGAAAGCTAGACTTTCAGTATATGAAGGGAAATGGCCATGACCATTTTTCTGTATATACTGAAAGTGTGAACCGAATGCGTGGTATACTAATACCACAGTTGCTCTTTTCCAGTTTGATTTGGCTAAATGACTTCTATGCGCTGCAGAAAAGCTTTTACTGTATACCCTTAAAAGCACACAAGTTGTTTTCTAAACTACACATGCTGTGTATTTATATACATTTATAGGCGTGAAGTGACCAGGTATTAAGGGTGTTTACACTGTCTTCTGTGCCCAGATTGGTACCATGCATAGCATTCAGAAATGAAGTCTGAACCAAAAACATTCATATTGGAATTTTTTAAAAAATAGACTTCACCTCCATGAATTCAGTCAACAATTACCTCCTGAGAACCTACTATGTGCCAGGGACTCTTTAAGGTCCTTGTATAGTCATAACAGTGAACAAAACAGATAAAGTCCTTACCCTCATGAAGCTTACATTCTATTGGGGGGACCAGAGAGTAAACAAAATGAATATATAAATTAAAGTTAAGTAGCGTTAAATGCTCTGGATAAAGATAAAGCAACGTAAAGGGACAGAACGTATACGTGTGGGAAAGATGTAGATATACAAACTTAGACAAAAAGACCAGGGCTGGTAAAATGTCTTAATAGTATGTTCAACTTTTCCTAAAATCAGCAAGAGCTGTCTTTAGTGTTCAATGGAAGATTTCAACATACTGACACTTTAGCCAAGGTTTTTCATGTTATATAACAATAATACAAACGAAACAAAGGCTTTCAAAACAAAAATCATCGACATTTTCAGGTTTCCTGTTTACTACTGTAATACAGCAAGCTGGGGATCAACTGGATAGACTCAGCACTAAATATCAATGACAACTGCAGCACTGGAGTATTTAAGGACTTTCTAGATTTTGGATGCCTCTCAGATTAAAGGAACTATATGACCCCATGTTAATTTTACCCCTCCTGATATTGAGCTGTGGGTGGTTCAGAAATTACTAATATAGTATTTTCCACATATAGTATATTAAGTACAAGTAACTCCATTTACAGAGTAGCAAAGAAAGCACAGAAAATTTAATTACTATTGAATTTAAGGGAAAATCCAAATTTAAATAATCAGTTTTATATAATATAGTTAATACAGTAAGAAAATGTTTAAAACTCACTTTGAAGTGTTTCAAGTTCGGCTCTAGTCAATGCATCTTCCTTTTCCTTCAATCTTGTTTCTTTATATTTAGCATAAAACTGCCCAGCATCCTGAAAAAAGAAGTAACAAATAAATTAACATAGAAGTCAGTTTGCTTTGATGGTATTTTCCACATAACTTCAATTTAAAGCAGTGTATTCAGGGACGCGGGTTCAATGCCTGGCTGGGGAACTAAGATCCCACATGCTGCGGGGCAACTAAGCCTGCGCACCACAACTACTAAGCTTGCACACCTCAACGAGAGAGCCCACAGGCCGCAAACTACAGAGCCCACGCTCCCTGGAGCCCGTGCACCACAACTAGAGAAGAGAAAATCTGCACGCCACAACTAGAGAGAAACCCGCGTGCTGCAAGGAAGCCATAATGGAAGATCCTGTATGCTGCAACTAAGACCCGATGCAGCCAAAAAAATAAGGAAAATAAATAAATAAAAATAAAATAAATATTAAAAAAACTATTTAAAGCAGTATATTCATTTAATAAGTAGTCTTCCTCTGCGTTTATGCTTTCAAATTTTATGATGAACAGAAGAAACTGAATAAGCAGTTATCTACGATTTCTCTATCTTAGAGAACTAATGAAAGCCAGAAACTACATGAGTATAAATATGTTTAAGTAAAGCCTTTACTCTCAGATAGGAAAGGGATGTATCCTCTTCCTGTTTTCTTCCATTGTATATTTTCTCAGTATTATGCATGGACAGAGAGCAGAAAAACACACTTGCTGAACTGAATTATTTGATATCATAGTAAATTATATTATTGTGACTAACAAAGTACTAACACTATTTTCATATTAGTCCCTTAACTCCAAAAGATTTTCAAAATTACTATATGCAAATCTGATTGTGAAACTTCTATGACCATGTAGATACAAGTGAAAGTTGTCACTCCACTGAGAGTTGAGGATTGAGGACACACACTATACGCAAATACTTAGGTGTCAAGATACAGTGGCTAAAGTCTCAAGGAGTGGCAAATAGGATAGGTAAGACTTTAGCAGAGTACCGAAAAAAGACCAGGCCTTTAATCACAGACATGGAGATAAACAAGTTGGTGCTCTAGGCATATGAAGATCCTGACAGTGAAAAAAGCAAAAACAGATAATCTTCCACCACCCCTTGACTCAAACTCCATCTGTTCTATAGCAATACTACTTGTAGCTGCCAGGCTACACTGTGCTATGCTTTCATGTCTTTCTGTATGCTTTGCATTCTAGCTAGAACATTTTGCTCCCCTACCATTACTCTGAAGAACTCCTACTCATCCTTGAAAACCCTATTCAAGCATCACCTCTTTTGCAAGTCTTTCTGACCTTCCCTGGAAGAGTAATTCTCTCCTGTATACTGCTTCTGTATTTAAACCCATTTCTATGGTTGCTTGTATCATGCTGTATTCTCTTCTAGAAAATGAGAAATCTGAGACAGGGTTACTTGTATGCTCAGAGCACAGTATCTAGCATCAAACAGGCACTCAATAAGCATTCTTTGAACTGAGCTAGACTGAAATATATGAGAAACCTAGTAAAGAAAGAAGTAAAAGAGCTTGATGAATGACTGGTGTGGAATAAGAAAAAGATATCAAGGATAACTCTAGAGTAACATTCCCAGACTGTATGACTCCTAGAGCATATAAATCATAGACCTGTCTGAGAGGATTTTAGTTCTGCAGGAAATGAAGGAACAAAATCAATCCTTGGCTCTACCTCAATTCAGATGTAAATGCATGAACACCTACCCTAGAATGGGATTATCTCTTTTCAGCTATGACTGTTCAAATTTAAGCTTTCTCCTGGGGTCTATGTTTCTTAGGGTTATAAAAGAACCCTTTTACTTGATAATTAATTAGGGAAACGACAGGGCACTTCTAAAATTACTGAATCAATATAATAAAGATATACCTCTTATTTCTTCCATTCCCACTTTTAGGTTCCTACCTCACTTCTTCTAGAAGGATTTCTTTTTTTTTTTTTTTTTTTTTTTGGTGGTATGCGGGCCTCTCACTGTTGTGGCCTCTCCCGTTGCGGAGCACAGGCTCCGGATGCGCAGGCTCAGTGGCCATGGCTCACAAGCCTAGCCGCTCCGCAGCATGTGGGATCTTCCTGGACCGGGGCACAAACCCATGTCCCCTGCATCAGCAGGCGGATTCTCAACCATTGCGCCACCAGGGAAGCCCATAGAAGGATTTCTACAAGCCCTGGGCCAGCTAAATAACAGCATAATTTGAAGGGCACAGAGGTCATACATCTGACTTATCCTCCCATGCCCATATTTACTTTATTTTTTTAATTATTATTTTCTTAGTTGTGGCATGTGGGATCTTTAGTTGCAGCACGCAAACTCTTAGTTGAGGCATGCGGGATCTAGTCTCCTGACCAGGGATCGAACCAGGGCCCCTTACATTGGGAGTGCAGAGTCTTAGCCACTGGACCACCAAGGAAGTCCCCATATTTACATTATTTTGTTTTTTCTTTTTTTTCTTAACATTGTTATTGGAGTATAACTGCTTTACAATGGTGTGTTAGTTTCTGCTTTATATCCCCATATCTCTTCCCTCTTGCATCTCCCTCCCTTTTGCGCTCCTTATCCCACCCTTCTAGCTGGTCACAAAGCACTGAGCTGATCTCCCTATGCTATGCTACTGCTTCCCATTAGCTATCTATTTTACATTTGGTAGTGTATATATGTCCCTGTATACACTTACCCGTCCCCCTCCCCGTGCCCTCAAGTCCATTCTCTAGTAGGTCTGTGTCTTTATTCCCGTCTTGCCCCTAGGTTCTTCATGAACATTTTTTTTTTTAAGATTCCATATATATGTGTTAGCATATGGTATTTGTTTTTCTCTTTGACTTACTTCACTCTGTATGACAGACTCTAGGTCCATCCACCTCACTACAAATAACTCAATTTTGTTTCTTTTTATGGCTGAGTAATATTCCATTGTATATATGTGCCACATCTTCTTTATCCATTCATCCGATGATGGACACTTAGGTTGTTTCCACCTCCGGGCTATTGTAAATAGAGCTGCAATGAACATTGTGGTACATGACTCTTTTTGAGTTACGGTTTTCTCAGGGTATATGCCCAGTAGTGGGATTGCTGGGTCATATGGTAGTTCTATTTGTAGTTTTTTAAGGAACCTCCATACTGTTCTCCATAGTGGCTGTATCAATTTACATTCCCACCAACAGTGCAAAAGGGTTCCCTTTTCTCCACACCCTCTCCAGCATTTATTGTCTGCAGACGTTTTGATGATGGCCATTCTGACTAGTGTGAGGTGATATAGCATTGTAGTTTTGATTTGCATTTCTCTAATGATTAGTGATGTTGAGCATCCTTTCATGTGTTCGTTGGCAGTCTGTATATCTTCTTTGGAGAAATGTCTATTTAGGTCTTCTGCCCATTTTTGGACTGGGCTTTTTGTTTTTTTGAAATTGAGCTGCATGAGCTGCTTGTAAATTTTGGAGATTAATCCTTTGTCAGTTGCTTCATTTGCAAATATTTTCTCCCATTTTGAGGGTTGTCTTTTCTTCCTGTTTATGGTTTCCTTTGCTGTGCAAAAGCTTTTAAGTTTCATTAGGTCCTATTTGTTTATTTTTGGCTTTATTTCCATCTCTCTAGGAGCTCGGTCAAAAAGGATCTTGCTGTGATTTATGTCATAAAGTGTTCTGCCTATGTTTTCCTCTAAGAGTTTGACAGTGTCTGGCCTTACATTTAGGTCTTTAATCCATTTAGAGTATATTTTTGTGTATGGTGTTAGGGAGTGTTCTAATTTCATATTTTTACATGTAGCTGTCCAGTTTTCCCAGCACCACTTACTGAAGAGGCTGTCTTTTCTCCATTGTATATTCTTGCCTCCTTTATCAAAGATAAGGTGACCATATGTGCGTGGGTGTATCTCTGGGCTTTCTATTCTGTTCCACTGATCTATATTTCTGTCTTTGTGCTAGTACCATACTGTCTTGATTACTGTAGATTTGTAGTATAGTGTGAAGTCTGGAAGCCTGATTCCTCCATATCTGTTTTTCTTTCTCAAGTTTGCTTTGGCTATTTGGGGTCTTTTGTGTTTCCATACAAATTGTGAAATTCTTTGTTCTAGTTCTGTGAAAAATGCCAGTGGTAGTTTGATAGGGATTGCATTGAATCTGTAGATTGCTTTGGGTAGTAGAGTCATTTTCACAATGTTGACTCTTTCAATCCAAGAACATGGTATATCTCTCCACCTACTTGTATCATCTTTAATTTCTTTCATCAGTGTCTTATAGTTTTCTGCATACAGGTCTTTTGTCTCCTTAGGTAGGTTTATTCCTAGGTATTTTATTCTTTTTGTTGCAATGGTAAATGGGAGTGTTTTCTTAATTTCATTTTCAGATTTTTCACCATTAGTGTATAGGAATGTGAGAGATTTCTGTGCATTAATTTTGTATCCTGCTACTTTACCAAATTCATTTATTAGCTCTAGTAGTTTTCTGGTAGCATATTTAGGATTCTCTATGTATAGTATCATGTCATCTGCAAACAGTAACAGCTTTATTTCTTTTCCGATTTGGATTCCTTTTATTTCTTTTTCTTCTCTGATTGCTGTGGCTAATAATAGTGGTGAGAGTGCACAACTTTGTCTTGTTCCTGATCTTGGAGGAAATGGTTTCAGGTTTTCACCATTGAGAATGATGTTGGCTGTGGGTTTGTCATATATGGCCTTTATTATGTTGAGGAAAGTTCCCTCTATGCCTACTTTCTGGAGGGTTTTTATCATAAATGGGTGTTGAATTTTGTCAAAAGCTTTTTCTGCATCTATTGAGATGATCATATGGTTTTCCTCCTTCAATTTGTTAATATGGTGTATCACGTTGATTGATTTGCGTATATTGAAGAATCCTTGCATTCCTGGGATAAACCCCACTTGATCATGGTGTATGATCCTTTTAATGTGCTGCTGGATTCTGTTTGCTAGTATTCTGTTGAGGATTTTTGCATCTAAGTTCATCAGTGATATTGGCATGTAGTTTTCTTTGTGACATCTTGTCTGGTTTTGGTATCAGGGTGATGGTGGCCTTGTAGAATGAGTTTGGGAGTGTTCCTCCCTCTGCTATATTTAGGAAGAGTTTGAGAAGGATAGGTGTTAGCTCTTCTCTAAATGTTTGACAGAATTTGCCTGTGAAGCCATCTGGTCCTGGGCTTTTGTTTTTTGGAAGACTTTTAATCACAGTTTCAATTTCAGTGCTTGTGATTGGTCTGTTCATATTTTCTATTTTTTCCTGGTTCAGTCACGGAAAGTTGTGCATTTCTAAGAATTTGTCCATTTCTTCCAGGTTGTCCATTTTATTGGCATATAGTTGCTTGTAGTAATCTCTCATGATCCTTTGTATTTCTGCAGTGTCAGTTGTTACTTCTCCTTTTTCATTTCTAATTCTGTTGATTTGAGTCTTCTCCCTTTTTTTCTTGATGAGTCTGACTAATGGTTTCTCAATTTTGTTAACCTTCTCAAAGAAGCTTTTAGTTTTATTGATCTTTGCTATCATTTCCTTTTTTTCTTTTTCATTTATTTCTGATCTGATCTTTATGATTTCTTTCCTTCTGCTAACTTTGGGTTTTTTTTGTTCTTCTTTCTCTAATTGCTTTAGGTGTTAGGTTAGGTTGTTTATTTGAGATGTTTCTTGTTTCTTAAGGTAGGACTGTATTGCTATAAACTTCCCTCTTAGAACTGCTTTTGCTGCATCCCATAGGTTTTGGGTCGTTGTGTCCCCATTGTCATTTGTTTCTAGGTATTTTTTGATTTCCTCTTTGATTTCTTCAGTGATCTCTTGGTTACCCGTATTTACTTTAAATTTCAACAGAGTTTTGGTTAAGAATTTATGGTCCCTTAACACTCCCTGCACCCCCAAAATCTCAACCCTGGAAAAGTCTTATTTTATATTAAACCATATCAGTCATTCGTTCCTCAGTATGAATGAATGAATGGCTTATTAGCTTCTTTCCAGAGAGTAATTGTTAATAGTAGGGAAATGGTCAGGAAGGCATTGCCTCCTTAGGGAAGTAGGAAGGGTTGCACCATGTAAGAAGGGCACAGATTAAGTTATTTATGAGGTGTGAAAGATGACGAGTTGAAATCAAACACCATAGTATAATAGAATGAGATAGAATATAGTGATGAAGAGGGCAGATTTTAGAGTCAAGCTGCCTGGATTAAGATCTCGGCTTTGCCATCTCACTAGCCATGTGACATTCAGCATTACTTCACTTTCCTATGGGCGAATTTTCTCACCCATCAAACGGGGATAATACAAGTACCTAACTCATAAGGCTGTTGGAAAGATTAAATGTGTTAATATATGGGAAACACTTAGAATAACATCTTGCACACAGTTAGGCCTTATATATGGTACCTATTTTTATTATTACTTCATCATTTTGCCAAGAACCTTATTCTCCACCACAAAGACAGGGTGAGTTTTTCTGCTTCATAGTAAACCAAAACTCCTGCAGAATCCTGCATCTTCTCACTTACACGACTTCTCTTTACCTGAACCTTCTTCAGCTCAGTGCAAAAACCTTTTGCTGGACAATCCCTTCCTAGTGGTTCTAACAAATCTGAACATTTCTCTGCAAATGTTTCTTCCTTCTGCTGCAGCACAGAATTCCACTAAAAATTCCTTTTGGAAATATGCATTAGATTCAAAACCACACTTATCTGAGGACTGCAATGCACCCAATCACCTTAATCTACTCCATCTAATTCCAAGAGTTTTAACACATTCCCTTGTCTCACTCACTGTTTGTTCTAGGCAAAGAATCCTATCTCCCTTTTGCCCCATTTCTAAGCAATTATTTAAATGTTCCTCATGCTTTTTCTTTCCTTCATATCTTGTTTGTACTTGCAAATTATAATTACAATATGTCCACTCTAGGAAGCATTACTTCTTTAATAAACCTACGATCTCAAATAATTCTACTGTACTCAACAAACTCTTTGTTCCAACCATCCTTCTGTAGAGTTTGGTGTCCCATACTTTAAGATGCACTGACAAACTGGAAGACTTTAAAAGGAAAGTGATCAAATGGTGAGGGGCCTTGAAACTATATACGTATACATACACTCAGATTACCTTCTATTATAGGTAATTATACAATATTGAATATAGTTCCCTGTGCTATACAGTAAATCCTTGTTGCATATCTACTTTATGTATAGTAGTTTATATCTGTTAACCTCATCCTCCTAATTTATCCCTCCCCTCCTCCCTTTCCCCTTTGGTAACCGTAAGTTTGTCTTCTGTGTCTGTGAATCTGGGCTTGAAACTGTATTTAAAAGGGAATGGAAATGAGAAGATTAGGGATAAGTTTTGATTTTGGAGAAATACAAAAAAAGAGCTTGCTGATAATTATAATCACCCGAAAATGAAACAGACTGGCTTTGCAGGTAATATTCAAGAAAAGACCAGGCTAGTGACAGGGGTGGGGGGTAGGGATTGGGGGTTGGGCTGTCATGTATTCAAAAGAGGTTGAATAAGAGCAGTTGTTTGCAACCTCCCCCCCCACCCCATTCTTCAAGAGAAGCTAATTCATGTGAATACCATTGTTAAGTAGGGAAAATAAACACAAAGTCTCATTTTGAGCCCAGAATAAGCCCCAGTTTACCTACACAGGAAAGGATAAATTTCTTGTGGATAAACTTCTCATCCATCTCTGGAGACACTGCCTGGCACATAATAGATGCTTAATAAGTATTTAATGAGTGAATGAATGCTTAATCAATCAGGACTCTGGACTGCCTAGGTTTAGCTGCATAATACTGTCTTAAAACTACAGAGTTTACACTGTTCCAAACATAGAGTTCTTATCTTCGAGGAGCATTATATAATCCTTATGGATGGAACATGAGGAAAAGCTTTTACTCTAGAATCAATTCTCTTAATACTTAAAATTTCTTGGAGGGCTCAAAGCTTGTCTGCATAGACACCAAGCAGAGGACTGATTTTACATTATAGAACTATGACTTAAAGAATTTATATATTATGAGTGGTTCTTTATCTAATTGTAGAGCATGGGCTCCTGCACAAGAAGGTCTTTAAAAAGTAATATTTATTTATACTTACTTACTGAACCACTATTATATGTGTTGTACTTTGTTAGGATATATGGGGGTTATATGATAAGACAAGCAGTTGCCCTTAAAGCATATGTAAAAATATCTATGAATATCAACCAAAATAAGGAATATAAACTACATGAGAACAGGAATTTTGGTCTTTTTTAGAAAATTTTTTGTATTTCCAGAGCCTAAAAGAATACTTAGCACATAGTAAGCACTCAGTAAATATTTGCTTTGTAAAGCAACCATACTCTGATAAAAACTAATTAAAAATAGAGTAAAAAAAATATTTGCTGAATGAATTATTGAAAGAGAGAGTGGTGCTCTCCCAACATTCTATTTGTTTCCCCACATTCTCTTATTCTCTTGAAATTAGGTGGGGTTATGGGACTAGTTCTGGATGGGCTGCGGTTAGAAATATCATGTGTCATTTCAAACCCAACATCAAAAAACTTGTGCAATCCTCCAGCTCTCTACTCTTGCCACAGGGAGCAAGGAAGCCACATGCTCCAGATGCGAACAGCTAGAAGATGGTGAAGACGTCATTATTCTGGGTCCCTAAATTAGAGCTGCTAGTTAGAGCAGAATGTCCCTTTTCCCACCAACCAGTGATAGATAAGTGGCATACACTGGAAAAAAATTTTAAGTCACTGAAATTTCAGGGTGATCTGCACCATAGTCTATCCTGATTAATACAAATAGTAAGTGCTACTAAGTTAGTACAGAGAATATACAATGGGAAATTTTCAGTTGGCCGCGTCAAGAAAGGTTTCATAATGATGATGACAATTTAGCTAAGCCTTGAAGATGCAGTATTCCCAAGGTTAGTTAGCTACAAGATGGAAGTCATCCCTTATAAATCTTTCTTTTTAACTCTATCGACATAGTTTATCTAAGTGATAAAGATAACATGCTGTGCTGGCACTGCTCGTCATGTTTTGGTTTTCTTTTACTTCTCCATATGAACCTTAAAATATTAAACAATCCAAAAAAAATCTTAGGAAAGAAAGGAATTTAGATTTGTACAAGCAGGGAAATAGTACCACCTGTCCTAATGGGAATAGGGAACATTTCTCTCTGACTGTGTGACAGCACAAATCTCTTGTTTGAAGCTTACATATAACCATCAACACAGGAGAATATCGTTAAGTGCACTTCTGAAAATCTGCCCATAAATTCAATTTCTCTATATCAAATTTTGTTCTCCAACTGACTTATAATCTCAGAATTAGATCTAATGTGTAATTACATATAATGTATAAAATTACAATGAAGAATACAGGAAAACTTATAAATTTCATACTCTGAATAAGAGTAAATTTTCTTGCACAGAATGATAATAACACTAAATTTACAAGAAGTAATAAAAATAAAGCAGAAATCAAGCTCAGCTTTCCTCTGCCTGAGTCAGTAGTATTCAGGCAGTATTGGGCTTTGGGAAGGCCCAAAGCAACTTTTTCCATTTGTGCTAAGAGACAGAAGACACCACAGAAGTCATCTATTCAGCCCCAGCTCAATACAAGAATCCTTCTACAACTTTTATAACAATTACAGTCTGCCTCAATATTCATATAGAGAATGTAAGATCAGACAGCTTATTCACTCACCATAACATATCTAGCTTGTTATCCAGCTGTTGAAAAAATTTATTCTTTCTTGGCTTTTATATTTCTTATATTTTAAATCTATTTTCGTCTGCTTTAAGTTTCATTTCTACCATTGACTAGTAGTGTCACTTTAGGCAAATTGTCTCACCAGTCTGAGTCTTAAACTTATTTTTCATCTACAAAATATGGAATTGATGAGACTATGCATCTCTAACATCCTACCTAACATTTTGTGATTTTAAAATCTTTTCTACAAACCTCTATATTCTGCCTTTGGACCTCCGAATAATTGCATCTTATGGCCTCCTTTCAGAGGGTAGAAGGAATGGAATCTTTGTTATGTTGTGAGGTCTTTCCAGTTTTCCTGTATCCCTTTGTCCTTCTGTAGCAGCAGAGTTTCAGCCTTATAAAAATTCAGACGAGTTTTTCCCAACCTTTTTTATTTGTTTACGTATTCCCTATGTAAAGTATGTTTGTATGCAAAATTTTCCAAAGAGTTATGGGAGTACTGAAAGTAAGCTTTCTCATCCCTTGGAAAATCTGTGTTTAACTCTGAGTAGAAGGGCAGGCAACTGAGCTTGCTACAAATGCCTCCTAGCCTTTTAGAAGCTTTTCTCCCTGCTAATTAGCTGTGAATGTTTTGTTTATTTGGTTTCTGTCCCAGCAAGCAGAAGCAAAGGGGCTAGAAATGAAGGGCCCTGACTGTAGAGAGGGTGACCTCCAGGCTTGTCCACAGTTGTAGTTTCCATGGAAGAAGCTTCTTGGGAGGGAGGATGCCTCCATTTATAAATAGTTGTATAAAGTACAGTATTCCGTTTACGCTCTTAGGCAAGCTTTATTTTAATTTTTTTAAGGTAAAAGTCATAGCACTACAGAAAAGATTATTTTCTCAGCCACTGCTCCTCAGCAACCTATAAATCCTGATAGGGTGGAGATATACATGCTGGAAATTTCCTACAATAATTTCTAGTCTAACTGTGTTCATATTAGATCAGCTTGGTAGTGAGAAAAGATGGGACTGGGACTTAACAATGAGAGAAATTAACAACCTTAGGCAATGCACACCTAAAGGAGTTATACATTTTATAAATTGCGTTACTGAGAAATGTAACACAGCAGGTAGAGAGAAATTTAAATGGTGAGTTCCCAGAAAATCAAACAAACTATCGAGCAAATAAATTCTGAATACTGAAGACCTTTTTCATCTCAGAAAATGTAGAGAACTATGAACTATGATTTAGGTTGGTAATCACTTGGGATATTTGGTACTTACTGACTTTGTATGAGAAATCGGTGGTGTTAATGACCTAAATTATCATGGGCCTAAATAAATGAAGCTCCAACACAAACAGGCAGTGACAAAAATAAACTAAGTTATAAGAGTTAAAATGAAAACATGCACATAGCATTGGTTATATTTCATCAGTTGTTTGCTACCCTCATGGCTATGAATATATTTCAGAACATATATGGTCAATTAAAAAATATCCAAGAAGGGCATTTTGGAGGTTAGAAAAATTTCTTGGGGTTATAGGCTGAATATAGTCAACACAGAAGACTGGATTAGTCAGATTCCAAGAGATTGTGTACTCCCTTCAAACTATCGTGAAAAAAGAAACACTGGTAAGATATGAAAGTGTCACTAGGGCTATACTTTTTTTTTTTTTTTAGGGCTATACTTTTAACGTTAAAATTAAATTCTAGCCTCAAAGCACACTATGCCTCTCCTGATATAGGCCAAGTTCCTTGTTATATTCTAATTCACATTCCATGTCTTCGGTTGATCATTCCACCTACCGTTTTCGCTGTCTAAACACATTCTTCTCAAGTTTCCCAAGCTTCTCTGCACACGGTCATGCATTTTACTCCTCTCTAAAGTTCTCTCATCTCTCTATGGACACATCAATTTAAAAACACTCTCCACATTCTTCTTCTATGGTTTCTCATTTGACTTTTTTCTTTTCTGCCTATGTGGGTACATGAATGATATAGGGATATACACTTTGCTAAATAGAGTAATATCCATACATCTTTCCCTTCAATATTTTCCAATCTAGGAAATGTTTGTTATTAACTTAACATCGAATATTTTACACATATCAAGTATAATCATTTTCAGTTACTGGCCTCATTCTTCTAATCTACCAAATCTTATAATTCTTTCAATATATTTTTCAGAACAAAGGAAAGGAACAAAACCCAGTGCTGGAGGTAATAAAGACCTTCTCAAAAAGCAAGGGGAGCTATCAAAGAAATACTTCTACCTCTGCCCTGCTTGATCACAGAACCACTTTGAGTATTTTCTGCCCACTATGTACTTTAACTTTCCCATTCCTAACAATGTATACATATCTTTGACAGACATGTGCGATGGAAACACTCTTCTGTCTCAATGTCCTTTAATAGATTTGTGAGATTTATCTATTAGGGTATAAATTCCTAAATGGCTATATTCAGAGTCTGGAGACCTGGGATATAGTCTTAGATGATAGCAATGGGCTATGTGGAATTTTCTTTCTTTTTTTTTTTTTTTAAAAAGCAGTTGTACAATGTTTTCCTCAGGTTTCTTCCAGTCCTAACACATATGATTATATGGGAGTTACTGTATCTATCAAATTATTTTTGTACACAAACTAGTACACAGAGTGGGTACTTCACTGTCAAGTGTCTATTCATCTTTCAAGACTCAATTCAAGTGGCTCCTCTTTTCAGTTTTCCTTGGTTATCCTAAATAGAGACAATCTTACTTCTCTGAACATCTACAGAAGTCATTGTTTATACTACACATATGAAGCTTACATACCATATTGTGTCCCAATTATTTTAATTCATGTGATATAACCTCTACCTGACTGTAAGGTCCAAGAAAGCATATTCATCTCTATAGCCTCTTGTTCTGATATTGTCTTTAATAAATTTTTATCGAACCTGCTAAACTGTTTTTCTAAAAATATAACCAGAAGAAGTTTTATACATCAAATAACTATGATATAACTATTCTCATCTGTAATTTTTTGGGGAGAGGGATAGAAAAGAATTTAGGTAAAATAAGTAGGGAACAAGGAATTTTCTTAGGGATCTTAGATACTAAGTAATAAACAGTGAACTCAGGAGCACAAGCTGAACCAGAACTGCCACTTTTTCAAATCTTACTAGATAACCAACCATATATGCATGTGGAGTGTAATAAAGGAATGGGTATTTAGAGGAAGAGTGGGAGGAAAACAGTTGAAGATGAAGAGCTGTTGATATGACAAGGACAAAATTTGGGTACCAGTTCTGCTAGTGTCAGGCCATTTGCTGGAAGTCTCTGAATCTCCCACTTTTAGCTTGGATACTCCA
This sequence comes from Orcinus orca, assembly GCF_937001465.1. Lineage (NCBI taxonomy): Eukaryota > Metazoa > Chordata > Mammalia > Artiodactyla > Delphinidae > Orcinus > Orcinus orca. Next base: position 13,540,829 of record NC_064560.1, on the reverse strand, counting down.
TCTTATCCAACAGCTGCCTGCTTACACAGAATATCTGCAGCTCAGTTTTAATGAACTTTCCATGAAATTCAAGGGATTCACACACGGAAGTAAAACTCCCTTAACTGATACCTATTTAACTAACTGTATGCTTATATGAGCTGGTTGTATTAGCTCTTAAACCTATTTGTGTCAGTGATACATGTTATTGTAATTATACGATTCAATTAAATATTATATTAAAAAGATGAAAACTGAGTAGAAAATGACAGTTGTTTCTATGAAAACCAAGTGGATGCTTTGGAAAGCTCAATGAAAGAGTTGCTAAAAATGCTGTTAACTAGATGTAAATAAGCTGATGATGAAAGACTGAGCGACTGATATCATACAAATCTCTAAGGCTTATACAACTACATTGCTTCACAAGAGTATGGTTTAATTCTTCTTTAGAGAAATCAACTGGAAATCTGTCCTTAAAGAAACCAAGATGATAGGTATGGTTTACGCAAGAAAAAGGACTCCTACTTAAAAATAAAACAATGGCCCTGTATCACAAGAGTTGTGAAGAAAATGTTGAAAGTCATGTGTATCATTTTTTTTATATTGAGTAGGGCTCTTCTATCACCACTGTGCCAGTTACTAATACAGACTGCTTCGGGTAAAAAGGGCTTCCTCTAAATTTCATAAATACCTTATTTAAGAAGATCTCATAGAAGTGTCACATGAAAATTTCAGTGTTGTAGATAAGGCATATGTATTCATATTACACGATTTTATGAATGATAAATTAATACAAAGGTGAAAGCAGACAAAAAAAGCAGACAATCTAATCTTAATAGCAACTATTCAGTATTGCTTTGCTGATGCTTATGAAAGTATAAGCTATATGTTTATCAATGTAAAATACTTTCACTATTACAGTTTGTATCAGAGTCTACTATATTACATTATTTTGTTAGTGAACATGAGTAAAACTTTAAACTTCAAACTGATTCAACAGTTTAAGAAAGTTTCTGAAGAGGCTAAAATGTTTTTATAAAATTCCTTATTTTTGTAAGCTTTCTACAAATTTGTGATAAGGCAAAATAATAACTTGTAATTCGAAGCCATCTAATATATTGATTCTGTTTTTGCAAATTACTCCACGCTAATCAAGAAATATGTTAATTTTACCAACTAAACTTTGTTTCAAATGACTTAGATTAAAATTACAAAGAAGTGTTTCAGACTGACATTTTATGTGACATTTTATTTATACTGCCTCATGACTATACTTTTAAATTCATCTACATTCTGGTTTGCCTACTGCACAGATTCTAAAGCTGACAAAAAATAATCATTCTTTAAAAAATATAAGAAATCATGTCCTAAAATATTTTTCTGTCACATCTTCTCATAAATATACCAGTATGATAAATATACTTTCCCCTCTCTCTTATTAACTCTCACATATGTATCATATGAGGATTGTGGATTTTTATTCAAATAAACAACATAAAACTTAAAATAAACAACTTAAAAACAAAAGCTTTTAAATTACCAAAATACTTCAATTGTCTCTATTAACAAAATATATGATTCTGTAAGCAATAACTACTAAGATAAACAATTTTGACAAAAGAACTGGTAAATAATTTCTCAAAGGCTAGAAAGAAACACACTAGTAATTTTTAGTTCATTTTCCCTTCAAATATAAAATTTTCATTATTAGAGGAAAAAGAGGAATAAAGTACAGAAGTTGGAGTCATTCACTTCCTTAAACAATTAGGAAAAACAGCTGTTTCATGAAAAAAAGTGAGTAGAATTAAACAAATTATCTGTCTCTCTTGCTCTTTGTATTTTCTGAAATGAGACATTTCCTCCAAAATTACAACTTCAAAGAATTTCAAAATTTGTACACCAAAACAATTATATATTCTTTCAAATATTCTGTTTATGTGTTGGAAATTTTCTAACCAGATGCAACAATTAAAATTAGCAAATAAATAATAGAATATGTGTTGGTATGCTAAATATAAAAAAAAAGAAATTGCCATATCAATATGATATGTACATCCCATTGTTTGAGGAAGACTGACTAGCAACAGAAACTTTGATTACCAGTTTAAGACAAAATATCTTGACTCCTCTTAAAGTTGCAAATAAAATGGAAAGCTATATATATTTTTGCTTAATTATACCAATGCTTACGTAAAGTGTTTTTTTTCACACTATGTACTTAAATGCTATTAAAACATGGTGACAAACTATTTGAGCTTTGTTCTTTTTTTACTGGATATGCCTTAAATGATTAAATTTTTATTGCTTTTATATCTGTCCTAAAGATAGTACTGCTGCAGCCACGTAGCACAGGGAGATCAGCTCGGTGCTTTGTGACCACCTAGAGGGGTGAGATGGGGGGGTGGGAGGGAGACACAAGAGGGAGGAGATATGAGGATACGTGTATATGTATAGCTGATTCACTCTGTTATAAAGCAGAAACTAACACACCATTGGAAAGCAATTATACTCCAATAAAGATGTTAAAAAAAATGAAGTCGGGCTTCCCTGGTGGCGCAGTGGTTGAGAGTCCGCCTGCCAATGCAGGGGACACGGGCTCATGCCCCGGTCCGGGAAGATACCACATGCCGCGGAGCGGCTAGGCCCGTGAGCCATGGCCACTGAGCCTGTGCATCCGGAGCCTGTGCTCCGCAACGGGAGAGGCCACAACAGTGAGAGGCCCATGTACCGCAAAAAAAAAAAAGAAGTAAAAATTACAAAACTGAAAACCATAAAAAGAATAATAATTTATCAGAAAGAAGATGTGACACATATATACAATGGAATATTACTCAGCCATAAAGAGAAATGAAATTGAGTTATTTGTAGTGAGGTGGATGGATCTAGAGTCTCTCATACAGAGTGAAGTAAGTCAGAAAGAGAAAAACAAATACCATATGCTAACACATATATATGGAATCTAAAAAAAAAAAAAAGGTTCTGATGAACCTAGGGACAGGACAGGAATAAACATGCAGACGTACAGAATGGACTTGAGGACACGGGGAGGCGGAAGGGTAAGCTGGGACGAAGTGAGAGAGGAGCATTGACATATATACACTACGAAATGTAAAATAGATAACTAGTGGGAAGCAGCTGCATCCCACGGGGAGATCAGCTCGATGCTTTGTGACCACCTAGAGGGCTGTGATAGGGAGGGTGAGAGATGCAAGAGGGAGGAGATATGGGGATATATGTATACATATAGCTGATTCACTTTGTTATACAGCAGAAACTAACACAACGTTGTAAAGCAATTATACTCCAATAAAGATGTTAAAAAAAAAAGATAGTATTGCTTTTTCCTTTTTTTTAGTGTCTTGGAATTCTAAGGTGTTATAAAAGCAGTGTAAGAGATAGTTATAGGGAAAAAAAAAGAGACAGTTATAGGAATAGATACCTAAATAAATTTTAGAACTATTCTAAATTACATTTATACTTATACTATTCATTCAATCAGCATTAGGAAGCATCTACTGTATATTCAGCATTCAGATAGCAGGCATAAATTATTTCATGAATAATTAAAGTGAAAGCATCTAATATTATAAGAAAGAGGTACATTTTACCTGGATTAGATGAGGCAATGCTTTTAGTGTAAGGCAAAACCAAATTCCCAGCTTGCAGGGGAGCAAATCATGCCATTGTGGTTTCACCAGTAATCTAAAGGGAAAACAAAAAGCAAAAATAAAGAAGCAAAATATAGAAAGAAAGTTGACAGACAAAAATATTTTTATAATAATCATGAATTCTGTTTTGAATGGCTATTTCAACAAAGGAAGAAGTTTTTCAATGAAATATTTATGACAGTTATCACTTAATCTGAAGTATTCTATCATAAAATATATTAGTACAACAAATGCAATTATGTATAATAAGTAAGAGAATCTAGGTTAAGATTTTGGGGAAGGGGACTTGTAATCAAGTTATAAAGATAAAGAAACAAAAGCCCTGTTTCTAACCTGGACTTTTCATCAGTTTGGCAAAATGAATTCTTAGACCTTATGATTACTTAGCGGTAAAAGACTAAACATCATCAGAGTGTCCCCAAGTGCTGACAAGCAGATATGAAGACTGTAGCATAAACAAACCGATACATAAAAATTAATGTCATTTGCAGTTCACTGAAGCATTACTCACTGATGTCATCAGAACAGAAGACAGGCAGAATAGTCTCTGATCTCCATCTCACATTGATCCAGTTCCTGCCCTGCTGTGTGAACTATTTAAACCCTTTATTTCTTCCTATGAATCAATAGAAGAAATGGTAGTATCTCTTTGAGTGTGCTGCATATCACTGTCTCTCTACATACTGTCACTCCTGAGCTAAACACTACAGTGATAGACTCTTCTAGTAATACTTCGTTTCTAAAGTTCAGTATAAAATTTTCAAATAACAAGAATTCAGGGGTTTAATTATGTAAATATATATGAACACTTTACAAAGGGAAAAACCTGTAGAACTTTTGCTTAAGATTAGAATGTGTTTCATAAACTATGGCACAGTATTAGTCTTTTATAAACTGAATACAGATGTAAATGTTAGCATATCTGAAATGGATATACATATGAAGTTGAATCACATTAAAGACATATTTTAAAACAACTTTGAATTATAAAATGTTTTTATATGCTCCTACCTTTCATTTTTTTCTGAAGCACCAAGTTTTGATACATCCACAGTCTTGCCGCCTGTCTTTTTTTTCTTTTCTCTCTTTTTTCTACTAAGCAGTTCATCCTTAATGTGGAAAAAATTATGGTTACAGGTTATCATTAACATGTACTCTTCAAATGTTATCAAGAGTCTTCTGTGAAGGGTAAACATTATAGAAGAACATTTATGCAAATGTATGTAGGGTCCAACATGATTAAGTAAAATCATCAATCTTTAACAATAACTGTTGCCATGGTAACCAGTCCTTAAACACACATGAAGTTCAGCACTGTCAGTCATGTGTATCTCCATAGCAATCAAAGTTTTCTAAGAAGAGAAGGCATTCAACTTACTTTTTCTCATTCATCCAACTTTAATAATGTCACTTCAAAAAGAATGAGTAAACAGATGCTAATTCATGAATACTGATAAATATGTTTATCTTTAGCATATAAATAAAAGCCCATAGCAGAATAAACTATGTAGTAGTATATTAGGCTAAGAAAAATGTAATATTTTTTAACCAACTGATCTTTGAAATTATAAACTTATACTCATTTCAAGTTTTACTGAGTTAAAAGCTTTTAAAATAATCATTCTTTATGTAAGGGCCTGCGACACAAAAATTTCTAAAATCATTTTACATAAAAAATATGTATATCTGGAAGGTGACAATTAAGAAAACATAGCTCTACCTTCTAATTTTCAGCTAGATATTTGAGCCTTCACAAAATTTTGTAACAAACTCAAATGCCACATTTTTGAAAAGAAACATTTTCTTCTTATGTCATGGATTCTTGAAATAGAAACATATCAAATACTAAATGCTGAGTACAAAAAATATTAGAATAAGGAGTATATACAGAAAAGTTGAAATTTTTATCAGTTGAAAAAATAAATGTCTGAAATTCCATATAAAATTAAGGAGGCTAGATCATTTGATTTATTACCAGTACTTACCAGTTGTTTTTCCAGGTAGATTGACCAAACCACAGCATAATGACCCACTGTGAGAATTATGAACAAAAGTAATGCCAGCTCAGCATTGCTCATTTTTCTCACCCGCCTGTAGTAGAATACAGGCTGTCGCCAATCTGGAAGTCCATTGATCAGAATATCATCATACCTACAGCAGCAAATATAACAGTTTTTCATAGGGAGTTTAAAATAAAAACAAAAAACTTTATTTGTACTTACATGTAAAAAGAGGAAAGAGAAAAGAATTTCTCCAGAAGAGATAACATTTATATAGATTATCAGCATTACAATGGCCTATAAATCAAAACATTGTATCCAATCACAGACAGCCTTCAAAAAGGCACACAGTGATCTGCTGTGGATCCCAGACCCTGTGTGTTTAAACCCCAGTGATGTGACTCCTGTAATGGCAGCTAGGCTGAAGGAGCCAGAGTCCACCTCTCCACTGCAGGCTGCAGAGGGGCCCCGCCATGAAAGTCAGCAACAAGAGGAAGGCTCTCAATGGGAGAAAATCAAGATAAGAGCTCTATTTGCTACCATGAATTATATATTAATGGAATCAAAATCAGGATAAATTTTCTAGTCAGTGCTTTTATTTCCACCCCTTTACAAGGGTTCAAGGTTGAAATATCTATCATTTTATCAAAGCTTCTTAATGACATAAAGAGCCTATAAAATGAGCACTTTTTAATTTTATGTTGGTCACATTCCTTTAGAGAATAAAAAATTCCCAAATTAGGAGATGTGGAAACAACCAATTTCTCGATAAAACTGTTTATTTGTAAACATTTAAGTGGCAATTTCCTCATTTTTTGGCTTTGCTGAAAGGGAAGAACATAACAAATAACAGCTTTCCTAGTGATGCATTTTAAATCTGCTTTCTTTAGAAGGAAATTTCAACTGAATTTAAATTTACCCGTCAGACAGTTATTGAGGCATATATTTTTAAGGTTAAAAATCAGGAATAACATTTATGATTGTAAAACTCAAAATGGTCACACACAAACAATGTTCAAAACACACAACCTGTTAATCTTAGTTCAACACATCTCATTAAATATTCTAATCACACTATTTCCAGAATTAAATCTTCACTGAAAGGCCTAATTTGGTGCAACACATTGACCAAAATATTTTAATTAAAAATATTCTGAGTTAGTCGCAGGCCTAATTACAGGAATAGAAATAGGGCCTATATTGTCAGGCAGGTCAGTAGAACTCAGTAGTAGGTTTTTCTCAAGTAAATTGACCGATCTAGGAATAATAGCGCAGCTGCTAAACTGCCAGTCTTGACATGTAAATCAATTTAAATGCAACAACTGCAGTAGCTACTTTGATAGTTATTAAATTGATACCTTGGAGATATGCTTTAAAAAATAAAGCAGAGGATTTATTACAGGCAACTTCTTTTTTCGGTACAAAAAATATTGGTTATAAATTCAAAATATATTTTATCAGGCTATCTAGAAAACGTGACTTTTAGGATCAACTTAGATTATTAATAATAATGGCAGATCAGAATAACCAATGTTCAAAGCAAAGGACATTAGTGGTACTAAACTCTTAAAGGCAGGCAAATTGTGTAGTATGCAAGAATCTGCTAATTAAAATATGGTTGTGTAGTAGCTGGGCCAAAGTTTGATGTTAAATATTCCTTTTCGATATTTACATAGCAATTCTTGAACACTAATATCAAGACATAATAACACGATTTCATCAAAAGTTATCATTCCTGTCCAAAAAATTTATCTTTAAATCTATTTCTGTAAAAACTGACTCATTTTAGATTAGAAATGGATTGGCAAAAAGGTTTCAAGTGGTATAAGATTACAACATCTGAATGAAGTCCAGTGAATGAAGTCCTGAATTTATTCTGAATCTACATTCTACTTCAGATTTGTTGAGGAAAAAAGGCAGAATATAAAAATAATTATTTTCAGCTCATCTCTCCCACGAAATAACTTCAGGTAAAAAGTGTGGCTATTAATAAAGAACATCTAAGAAAGTGGCGACAATTCCCTAAGAGCATTGCTAAGCGTTAAATTTGTTTTAGATCTAAACTGTACTGGAAGAAAACCCAGCTGAGCTCATAGCTGCGAATCTCGTATCAAATATTTTATCACCATCATCTTTGAAATGCTATGTGTCTGTTAATAGCTACTATTTTCTACCCCACATATAAACTGTTAGTGCACAGCTAAATTCAAGATAGCAAAACCTTATGCACTGAACACATTAAACAAAACTAGATATTTACTAGGCTACGTCTGCCACTCTAAACAACAGTCTCCAAGGATTAAGCTTAGAATCAATGCTCTATTGATTTTACTATCAATGAACATTATGGCTCACACGACTGGCCATTTTAAGGGAAGATAGCTTCTATTATAGTTCACTTTTTAGAATATATGCTGTTAAAAGATAAATCACTGCTTTCCTGAAACACTGAAAAAATAAAGGTATTTCTTAAAATATACACAGACATTATATTCGTAAGTTATTTAAGAAAAAAATGTTGTGTTGACAACATATAAAATTTAAAACATCACTGTTATGCCTTTTCTATATTTAACACATAACACTGTTAAAATAATTAAGCTCATACAAACTGCTCTTAACAATTTGTTAAAATCAGATTAAGAATGTACACATGTATGAATATTACAAGAAAATACAAAAGTAAATTTCTATGATAAAAATATCACTAATGTAAAAAATCATATGGAGCTATTAATTAGAAATGAAAACATTCATCAATTCTACCTATGGCCTAATACATGTTTACATCATTTGATTTTCTTAAAATGCCCATGATGAACATAATAATGGTTACATAATTATGTGAGTTCCATTCTATAGTCTGCAATTCATCAAATATATTTAGCCTAATACAAACATTGGAAAGTAAATCTAAAAATGTTTAAATTACCAGAAGAAAAAAAAGTATGTAAATTAAAAATATTATTAGCATGCTTTGAAGAATAAAATAGTAACTATGAAATTAAAATAGAAAACATGTATATTATGAAAATGAATACTGAAATAATTCTAGCATTTGCCTAAATTGTGAATCTCCCATCGTAAAAAGTTAGAATTTTTAGCTTAAAAGAGTAACAACATCTACTTAGGTCACACACTGAAACTTAAGAATAAAAATTAATTGTACAAAGATCATAAACAGGAAACAAGCTTAAATTAATTGATCTTATTCTCCTTTATAAAATGTACATATGTGCCAAAAATTGTGGTACACAGCACTTTATATATTGTATATAATATGTGTCTTATAATATCTCCTAATTAGGGAAGGTACTAAGATAGATTTCTTATTCTCAGGTTAATGTTTATTTTTATTCAAACACACCTGTAATCAAATTTACAATAAGGAGGTAATGTATTTGTAAAAGTTTCACAGATTAAAGCTGAGAAAACTATACTTTCCATTGGATTTGTATGTAAAATGTGACTTAGTAAACTAAAAAAATACACTGAACTTTTACAAATATAGTACCATAAAATAGACAAAAAAATTTTAAGTTGCACAAGAGGATTAGCAAAAGAATACTGGTAAAATTTAAAATAGATTTTACACAAAAGTAAATATACTAATATTACTAAAGCACAATCTAGTGTATATATGTAGTGATTAGGATCTACTCAGGACTTTATTCCAGCTAACACTCAGGGCACTTGGATAGAATTTTATGTCAGAACATAGCTGAGCTGCTATTTCCTAAAATAAGCAAGTTACCTAAGGAGTTCAGAAGACTCCTATATTAATCTCCCTTACAAGAACCAGGAAAACTTTTTTTCATGCTATAGTCTATGCCTTTGGGAGGGAAAAAAAGCTTAAAAGTTTATTCACAATTATACTTCTAGGAATCTACCCAAGAGAAATGAAAAATACCCATTCACACAGACTTGCGTGTGATAATTCACTGCAGCGTTGTTCATCATAGCCAAAAAGTGGAGACGACCTCAATGTCTATCAGTTGGTGAATGGATAAACAAAAGTGGAACGTGGAATACTATTCAGCAATAAAAAAGAATGAACTACTGGTATATGCTACAATATGGATGTACCTCAAAAACATTTTGATAATAGAAAGAAGTCAGATGCAAAAGACTACATATTAGATGATTTCATTAATATGAAGTGTCCAGAAAAAACCACATTTATAGACACATAAAGGAGATCAGTGATTGCCTGGGGCTGGGATCAGAATGGGAAATGCCTGCAAATGGACTTGAGGGAATGTTCTGAGGTGACAGAAATGGTCTAACACTGGTTGTGGATTGCACGACTCTGTAACTTTACTAAAAATCATGGAATTGTACACTTAAAATAGGTATTTTTACTAAAAATCATGGAATTGTACACTTAAAATAGGTAACTTTTATGGTATGCAAATTATACCTAAATAAGGCTGTTTAAAAAAATAAAATTTGCCTATTCCTTAAAAAAAAAAAAAAAAAAGAAAAGGTTACCCAGTTTGTTATTTTATCTATTTCAATGCTATTCTCTTTTCTACCAAAATTTTTTAAATGCACCTGATTTCAGTGAAAATACAATTATTTGTAAGGGAAATAAATAGATAAAAATGTCTATGACAATTTTCCAAATTACAAATTCCTGGAAGGTTACACATTACTTATTTAATGAATATTTATAATAAATAATTGTGATACCAAAGAGCATTTTTAAATATCAGTATAAGACAATCTTCTTTCTGAAGATAAAACTATGGTTTTTTTTTTTTTCTAAAGGAATTATAAACATTAGATAATTGTCTGTAGAGGTGCATTTCTCCTATATGTTTAAATACTCATAGGTCACCCGGCCTCAGGCGCAAGCTTTAGAGGAATGATTCTCAGCTTGATTAGCTAAGACTTTTGCCTCAAGGAAAACCAGTTACCAAAGAGTTACTTGTGCCTCAAGGGGTATAAATACTACAGCTGTTTGTGTAACTGTCAGATCCATTTTTTTCTACTAACACTCTACAATAAATGCAAAGGAAACTAATCCTAAAAAGAAAATGTTAGGTGAGTCTATGTTAATGAAGAAACAATTTTTACATGAGAAGTGATTTGTTCTGAAAAGATATAAATAATTTCGGTAATTGGAAGAAATTGTTACAAAGTTTACTGACTTTTAAAATAACAACAAACAAAAAGGCAAAATCTGATGCCAAAGATGTAGAGAGACTAAATAAAGCTATCTTTACAGACACGTTCTTGATGTGTGAAACAAAACTAGGGGCTCAGTGAGAGAAACCAACTAGAAAATATGCACAGAATGACCAACACTGCTTTCAACACACTCCTAGGACTCTTTCAACACTATGGATTATCTCAAACCAGAGGAATGTCTGCTATGGTATCTGGACCAATGCCAGCCCCTTATTATAAAGCAAAGAACTCGTCAAGAGAATATACTGAGTCCTTGCTTTGCAATCTGACAAACTGAGGTATTCAAATTAAAGAGTTAAGATGAGAACCAAGAGTGGCAGCTGACATTGTAGGATACAGAATAATTCCAGGTAATACATCCGAAGAAAGATTCAGAAGGTCACATTGCATACTTTTTTGGATTGTCTTTAAGATATATTAGCCTCCATAGAGAGATACAGATATTTAGGCTGGCGTTAGCCTAAAATCTCAAATACCTACTTTTTTCTTTAAAGGTACTCTTACTGTAAAGCACTGTTTTCAAACTACAGATTGTAGCTCACTAATATCTCCTGAAACCAACTTAGTGGACCACAATCAGCATTGTTTTTAAAAAGAAGACTGGTCTAGACTAGCATAGAATAGAAAACATCAGTCTGTTTCACACACAATAAGTGTTTTGTCAAATTTTTGTTTCAGTTGTGTCTGTGTGTGTGTGTGTGTGTGTGTGTGTGTGTGTGTGTCCTGAGGCATGATGCAAAATGTATTTCTTACCGTGGGTCTGACTTAAAAAAACTGAAACCGGTCACAGTAGTGTCTACCTTCCACACATTTGGAAGAGCAGAGTAAGGGGGTCTCTCTGCAATCTCCTCTTAAGTCACTAGCATATAAACCACTGTATAAATACATTACTACTCTGCTGAAAGAGGCCCAGAGAAGTCTCAAAGTGAGGTGGCTGCCTCTTCTCTGACGTTCGACCCTAAACACAGAATCACTGGAGCAGAGGAAGGGAAGGGATGGAGGCAAAAGAAATAGGAGAAAGAAGCAAATATTTTTCTTCTACTCCTATCTTCTTCAGATTTATACAAGTCTGTTCTCTCATTCACAAATGGGGTTTATTATTTTGAGGATGAGGAAACACCAAGAAATGGTAATAACTTGAATATCACTAATCGCCTAATTGCAAAACATTTAAGAAATAGAGGGGGGAAAAAAGCCCCCCAAGCGCAGATAGGAGCAATTACTGATATATCAAAAATGAATAGGTATTTGTTTGAAGTCAAGTAGAATTTTATTTCCCAGAGCATAGATACTCACGTTAAAACTATTAGCTAATGAAGCCATGATCCTGAAGTCTATAAGTACTGAATCAACCTAGTGAATATTTTCAATAGAAATTAACTCTCCTATAAACATACATTTTAAAAACAATGCACATCTTGAAAGGAACGAAAATAAAATACTAACATAATAAAATGTTTAACGAGACAATTCTCTCCTTTATAAACTGAGACATCAAAATATAACATCTTAATTCAAAAGCAGATGAACACTCACCTCTGCCTTCGTTCATCATCCTTTAAAACTTCATAAATGGCCACCAACTAAAACAAAAGCATTACTTTAAAAATAATCTCAACTAAGGGAAATCACTTAGGGAGATGAACACACTATAATTCACATGCAAAAACCCCATGCACTCACATATACAATGAACAGATAAAATCTTAATTATAAGTAACATTTTACGGTTTTGGTAGCACCTTAAGAGGTTAAAAAAGGCTTGATACCAAAATCTTTTTGAAAGACGCGAAACTAATAATTATCTTAACGTGTGATTTTTAAAAGCAAAAACTGTAATTTAGACAAGAAAATTATGACAATTATGACCCCCCCAAAATTTAGTGATTCTAATATAAAAAAATGTTGGTAAAAGCATATTTTGTAAAAAACTGAATAAATACGTATACATTATATTTCTAAACTACAATCTCATTTTAAATGGAAATATTCTACGTGTCGGTTACTGTTTCTACCATAAACATTTATTTATAAATTATCACAAAAATACATATACAATAACAGCATATTTCACTTACTTGTCTAAACTGAGTTTCTGCATTTTCATCTTTATTCTTGTCTGGATGCAAAGTTAGTGAAAGCTTACGATATGCTTTTCTAATGTCTGCAGATGAAGCATCCTGGGGGGGGGGAGGGGAAAAACACAAAGCAAACTTTGTCAGTAAAAGAAATTCCCAGAACCTTGTTAAGATCTGAGAAGACAGCCAACCAAGTGCAGGACCCCAGGCAATGTAATTTGAGCAATCAGTCTAACAACCAGGCTATGCAACTAGCCTGACCCACATGACTGAACAATTATTCAATCTAATTTGGCTGGCTCTCCTCTTAACTTTTCATTACCATACATTCATTTAAAGAAGACAGTATTTGGCAAAACTTTTCAAACACTTGCCTTCCTAAAATTAACCAATAAATCTTTTTCAGTAATTAAGAGATCAAAAAGAAACAAATTAAAAATTAATACATCCGTGTGCCTTCAAGGAAGGTCTTTATTTATCTGAGAATCCTAAAGCCAATGTCTGAAGCCCAGGCTTACCATATGTGGTTGCTTCATTGCTATTTATATTGAATTTACCATGAAGCAACAACCTATGGAATCTCAATTTCACATGTCAAAAAGTATGCCTATTTGAAGGCAGTTAACTTTGCATTTACCCAAAATAATTATAATTAGAAATAGTTATGTATATTGTCCTTAACTTTTTTTGTTAGTACTTTATAGGTTATTTTCAATGCTGTCCAGTTTCCATAGTCTGATTTGCAGAAATAAATTTGCCCACTATTTATGTATTACTAACATAGTTTAAATATATTTTAAAAGGTCACAATAGTTGAGGAAAAGTACTTTGGATAAAGTGGATATTAAAGTTGAATTTTATGTAATCCCGTGTGTACGTGTAAACTCAGAGAACATCATTTTACATGGCCAGTAAAAAATACACGACAATAACAAATAACACACTGTTAAGTTGGGTATAAAACTTGATCTCCACTAAATGTAAAAGTTATTGCAAAAACTAATATTCATAGTGGGGCAAAATGAGGATAAAGTTGCTTATTAAATTTTATCTTGTTTTTTAGCTGAGTATTTGTTCAATTAATTCCTAAAACTGATGTACTAAAAAGTTCAAATGACTAAAAAAACAAAACATAACAAAAGTCTGTGTACCTGGGACTAAATAGCTGTTAAAGAAACAGAGGTGGAAAGAGGCAAAGTGAGACTACAATTAGTCTGTCAAGCTCTCTTTTATAAACCAATACTTTCATTACCAATTTTCTGGGGCTTATTGCTCCAGGCAATCACTCTACTTTAAAGTTTCAACTTAGGTGTGAATATTTTTCTGACTTGTGGAGGGCTGAGGAGCTATAAAATTAGCAGAGTAAGTTTCGCAGGTAATATGGTTATAATTTCCATTCTCATTTGCTCAATGGAATTGATGTGTTCCTTATACTTAAATGATAGGCAGCATGTAGCAGAAAAGGATGATTATTTACTGAAACTCTGTGATGGAGATTTTGTTGAGCAAAGAGGTCAAGTGTCAAATGAATTCTCATTCCCTAATTGGGACTTTAATTTTAGATTTTTTAAAATTGGGACTATATCACACAGAAATTCCAAAAGTAGATTTCTTACAAAATAAGAGTGTATGTATTTGCTTATGTTACAAAATTAATACATGCTCATTATGGAACATCTATGACTTACGTAACAGTCACCTAAGACATTTCCCTCCTTCCAGTCTTGGCAAGCTGATCCCAATCCTCCACTTTCCTGCCGCAGTATATACCGTAAGGGTGAATGTGGCCAGATGGCTCTCCTATTTCAAACCCTTCAGTAATGCCCAAGAACCTTCATCATCTGTCTTTTCCAGTCTTTTTAGCTTTATATCCCACTATCTTGGTCCATCCTCCTTGTCCCCCAAACCATCACACGATACAATGCTGTTCTCCAACTTGATGTTTTTGTTTTGCATCCAGCTGTGGATACAGACAGTTCTCTCCTGACTTAGAAATGGGCCTCTCAGGCTACACAGAAATACTGCCTATTTTCCTCTTGAGAATCTGCCCAGTAGGTTTATTTTACTAATAAGTGGAAAGAACTTATTAGTTTCATGCTAAGTGGACATAACTGAAAAACTCAGAGGTCTTCCTATCTAAAAGACATGCTCTAGACAAGATGCACCTCAAACTAGCTTATGTATGTATTAAATTTTAGTTAATTACTTAATGAATCTTAACTTATTTTATCCGCATAACAAAGCTATAAGATAAGTATAGTTGTTAGCAGGCCCATTTTACTGATGAGGTAAGTGAGGCAAAAAGAAGTAATTTGCTCAAGTTCATACTACTGGCAAATAGAGGAAAACAGAATTCAAACCCAGAAAATATTGCATCAGAATCATAGCTATGTTGATTCTTTAGATTCAGTTAGTAGATTTCATCTGAGCCACTTCACAAGGGCTAAAGCTTTTGGGAAGGCAGTGAGAACAACTGCTACAATCCTACTGAGCTGATAAACTATGTGGAAAACATCCACATAACTACAATGGAATATGGTCAACTGCAGTTTTAATGGTAAAGATCCTGATATATGTTGGCTTTTACGGCACATTTTACATCGTATTTCTACTAGAGACCTGAATGTTAGAACATTCATCTCACATACACAGTAAATTAGACGTTTTATCTCTCTGGCTTTCAGAGAAAAATTTTTGATAGGACTATGGGTGAACTGGCCATCTTTAACACTGTTGACATCAGGAGATCTACAGGGTTCAACTGCCAGAATTCTTTTCCTTCTAAATGTGATATGGTTTTTTGGCAAGCTGGACATGAATTATCATAATACTTGGATGACCTCTATAAAGAAGAGATATATGGTCATTCTTTTTGGGGTTTTTTTTTTGGTGGGGGGCTGTGCCACACAGCATGTGGGATCTTAGTTCCCTGACCAGGGATCAAACCTACACCCCCTACATTGGAAGTGCAGAGTCTTAACCACTGGACCACCAGGGAAGTCCCTGGTCATTCTTTATTTAAAAAAAACTCAAAAAACCACAACAACAACCTATGAAAATAATATGTTTGTCAAAATTGAAAAAAATGTGATGAGACATCAATGAAAGTGGCAGAGTAGGGAACTCCAAGGGCCTGTCACTAAAGAGAAACAGCAAATAACCTGGCAAAACCTGTCAGAATCAACTTAATCTGAACTCTTCAAACTAGTCAAAGGATTCCAGCAATCAGTCAAACACTTAGTCAAGCAAAAGGTAGCTAATTTGCAGTAAGGGTCCTGAAGATGCCAATCTGAGTTACTGGTGTGGGTTCCTAGTGTTAGAGTAAGCAAAGTGGACTTTTCTGTCCTCCAAGAACTGTGGCTGCTTGTTCTGGCCTGTCTTTTGGTTCCCTGACAGACTGTGTAAAGGGCTTACCTTTATTTTACTAAGCTCAGATCTCTCCCAGTGCAGAGAGGCAACTGTTCAGGACATTTGTCAAAAACATTTAATGGCAAATTTATCAGCAGGTGCCAAATGAGGCAAGGGATGGCAGCTGGGGTAAACAATAGACACAACAAAAGGCTTAGGAGGAAAAACTGGGAAGTGAGATGCTTTGGGGAATATGGGATTTGAAATGCTCCCACCAGAAGACCCACACACGTGTGCGCCCAAGGAAGAGTAGCTGCTCAAAAACACCTGAGACGGCCCTAAATTCTCATTTCTGGCTGAGCTTTAGGCTGTATACAAGCAGCAGGTGAAGTCTAAGGGTGAGTTGTAAACTGCCTAGCTGAGTGTTGAAGGCATGCCCCAACATATACGCAGGACCCACTGCCAAAGATTTTGAGGTTTTTTTGTTTGTTTGTTTCTGGTCCCAAACCTTTAAGGAAATCTCTGCTGAATCATTAGCTGACCCCTAAGCTAATCAAACAGATGTCAGTGGCCACACATGGCAAAGAATATACACTTTACAAAATTAGTTCAGAAAAATCACTAGACAAACAACACCAACCACAGGCAGCAAAAAACAAACAAACAAAAAAACCCCTGATGAGGTAAAATAATCTAATTACTACATTATATATTCAAAATGTCCAGTACTCATTAAAAATTATGAAGTATGCAAAGAAACAAGGAAGTATGGCCCACACACACAGAAAAAAGGAATTAAGAGAAATTGTCCCTGATGAAGACCAGACACTGGATTTACTGGAGAAAGACTTTTGATCAACTGTTTTAAATATGCTCAAGAGCATGTACAAAGAACTAATAGAAAGAACAAGAATGATGTCTCACCAAATTGAGAATATCAACAGAGACATAAAATTTTTAAAGGAACTAAAGAAAAATTCTGGACTTGAAAAATACAATAACTGAAATTTTAAAAATCACTAGAGGGGCTCAAAAGCAGATTTGAGCAGGTAGAAGAAAAAAATCTATGAACTTGAAGATAGGTCAATTGAGATTTTCCAATAATAGGAGCAAAAAGAAGAAAAAAAATGAAGAAAAATGAACAGAGCCTAAGAGATCTGTGGGACACCACCAAGTATACCAACATACATTTAATAAGAGTCCAAGAAGGAGAATAGAGAAAAGGGCAAAAAAAAAAAAAAAAAGACTGAAAACTTCTAAAATTTGATAAAAGACATGAATATACACATCCAAGAAATCTCAACAAATCCTAAGTAGGGTAAACACAAAGAAATCCATACCTAGAAACATTCCACTCAAACTGTTCAAAGACACAGAGAATCCTGAGAAGAGCAGAGTGATTCATTATGTACAAGGAATTCTCAAAAACATTAACAGCTAATTTCTCATCAGAAGCCATGGTGGCCAGAAGTTAATGCAATGACACATTCAAAGTGCTTAAAAAAATCTGTTAAGCAAGAATTCTATATCCAGCAAAGCTACTCCTCAAAAAAGAAAGAGAAATTAAGATATTCCAATTAAACAAAAGATAAGAATTCATTTCTAGTAGACTTGCTCTACAAAAAGTGCTGCAGAGAGTCCTTCAGGCTGAAAGAAAAAAATACCAGGCAGTCACTCAATTCATACAAAGAAATAAAGAACACTGATAAAGATAACTATATAGATAAATATAAAAGTCAATATTCATGTATTTCTAGTTAGTAACTCCAATTTTTTATATGATGTAAAAGACAACTATTAAAGAAATAATAATAAATGTCTTAAATAATGTCTATGTCTCAAATAAAATGATAATATAGATCTACGTCTATGTGCATACACGTATAAAGATGTAATCTGTAACAATAACTATATAAGGAAGGGGAACACAGCTATACAGGAGCCAAATTTTTTATACGATTGAAACTAACTTTCTATTAATTCAAACTAGATTACTATAAATTAACATTAGTTGTAATCTCCATGGCAAACACTAAGAAAATAAAGATCTACTGTAAAAGAAACAAAAAGCAAATCAAATAGTACACTAAGAATACTGTGAACAATTGTATGCCAATTAGGAAACCCAGATGAAATAGACAAATTTCTAGAAACACACAAACTGACTCATGAAGAAACAGAAAAAATGAATAGACCTAAAACAAGTAAAGAGATTGATCAGTTAATAAAAACCAAAAAAATCCAACATCCTACACAGAAATGCCCGAAACCTCAAAACTAGATGACTTTCACTACTGAATTCTGTCAAACATTTGAAGAAATCACAGTCCTCTTTAAACTCTTCCAAAACATAGAGGAAGGATACCAAAACCAGAAAAACTCCTCAAGAAAGAAAACTATAGATCAATATTCCTTATGAATACAGATGCAAAAATTCCTCAGCAAACTTCTAGTAAACTGCATCCAGCTGCATATAAAAAGAATTACATACCATAACCCATGAATGCAAGGGTGTCTCAGTGCATGAAAACCAATCAATATATCATATTAATTAAATGAAGAACAAAAAACCACAGTCATCTCAATTGATGCAGAAAAAGCATATCCAACACCATTTAATAACAAAACACTCAACTAGGACTAGAAGGAAACTTTCTCAAGTTAATGAAGGGCATCTACGAAAAACCCACAGGTAACCTCCTACCTGAATGGTGAATGAAGTCTGAAACCTTTTCCCCAAGATCAGTAGTAAGAGGGATATCTGTTCTGGCCTGAGCAATTAGTCAAGAAAAAGAAATAAAAGGCATCCAAATTAGAATGGAAGAATTAATACTCTCTGTATTCACAGATGACATGATCCTATACGTGGTAAATCCTAAAGCATCACAGAACTAGTATTAGAGCTAAGAAGTAAATGTATTAAGTTGTAGGATACAAGATCAATATATAAAGATCAGCTGTATTTCTACATACTAGCAATTAAAAATCCAAAAATGAAACTAAGAAAACAAATCCTTGACAATAGCATCAAAATTAATAAAATACTTCGGAATAAGTTTAACAAAAGAAGTGTAACATTTGTACACTATGAACTATAAAACACTGCTGAAAGAAATGAAAGAAGGTCTTAATAAATGGAGAGGCATCTATGTTCATGGACTGGAAGACAATATTAAAATGGCAATAATTTGCAAGTTGATCCACAGATTCAATGCAATCCCTACCAAAATCCCACCTGGCATTTTGCAGAAATTTACATGCTTAT
This sequence comes from Orcinus orca, assembly GCF_937001465.1. Taxonomy (NCBI): domain Eukaryota; kingdom Metazoa; phylum Chordata; class Mammalia; order Artiodactyla; family Delphinidae; genus Orcinus; species Orcinus orca. The sequence continues at coordinate 13,521,298 of NC_064560.1, read as the reverse complement.
TCTAAAATTCATAGGGAAATGCCAGGGACCCAGAATAGCTACAATACCCTGAAAACAAAGTTGGAAGATTCATATGTCCTGATTTCAAAACTTACTGCAAAGCTATAGTCATCAAGACAGTGTGGTCATGACATATGGACAGACATACAGCTCAATATAAGAATTCAGAATCCAAAAATAAACCTATTCATCTATGGTCAAATTGATTTTCAACAAGGTGCCAACATCATTCAATAGAGAAAGAACAATCTTTTCAACAAATGATGTTGAGATAACTGGATATCCACATGCAAAAAAAAAAAAAAAAGAAAGAAAGAAGTTGGACCCTTATCTCACATGATATAAAAAAACTAACTTGAAATGAATCAAAGTCCCAAATATAAGAGCTAAAACTATAAGACTCTTAGAAGAAAACACAGAGGTAAATCTATACAACCTTGGATTTTTACAATGGATTCTTAGCTATGATATTAAAAGAACAGGCAACAAAAGAAAAAGAAAAAATATACAAATTGTACTTAATCAGAATTTAAAACTTTGCAGCCACTGTGCAAGTTTGGTGGTTCCTTAAAAAAATAAACATAGAGTTACCATATAACCTTTTAATTATATTGCGAGGTATTTACTGAAAAGGATGAAAACTGGTGTCCAAACAAAAGCTTGTACACAAATGTCCACAGCAATACTATTCACAATAGCCCAAAAGTATAAACAACCCAACGTCCGCTAACTGATGAATGGATAAACAAAATGTGGTATAGGTATATCAATACAATGAATATTACTCAGACATAAAAGGAATGAAGTACTGATATATGCTACAACATGAATGAATCTTGAAAACCCGATGCTAAATGAGAAAAGCAGACACAGAAAGCCATGTATTTCATGATTCCACTTTAACTGTCCATTTGTCCTTTGTGGACAAATCTATTGATACTGAAAGCAAATCAGTAGTTCCCAGGGGCTAGGGAGAGAGGGGAATGAGGAGTGACTGCTTAGTACACACAGAGCTTCTTTTCGGGGTGCTGAAAATGTCCTGGAATTAGATGATGGCTGAACAACACTGTGAATACACTAGAGATCATGGAATTGTACACTTAAAATGGTGAATTTTACGTTTCATGAATATCTCAATTTTTAAAAATTGAAACAATGCAGAATTATCTTTATTGCACGCTATGTGCTAGGCACCATTCTAGACACAATATGTGTTAATTCCCTTGATTTTTACAACCCTTGGTGATAGGTATAATTATTATCTTTATTTTAATGAGGAAACTGGGGCTTAAACTAAGGCTTAGTAATCTGCCAAAATGTTACATAGATACTACATAGCAGAAATTTCCTGACAGAAATTTAGTCTCACCTCCCATGCTACCTCTTCTAGAATTAACGACTATTTTCTGCATATCCTATGGCCACTCCTTGATTATCCTCTAATGTAAATTAAGCTATATACATCAAAATGGAGCCAGCTATCTCTGGGAGTCTGAAAAGCAGGATTAGTAGTAACCTGATATAGCTCAACCCAGAGATGTTTTAAATGTATGGATTGGGCTTCCCTGGTGGCCGTGGTTGACAGTCCGCCTGCAGATGCAGGGGACGTGGGTTCGTGCCCTGGTCCGGGAAGATCCCACACGCCGCGGAGCGGCTGGGCCCGTGAGCCATGGCCGCTGAGCCTGCGCTCCGCAACGAGAGAGGCCACAACAGTGAGAGGCCCCGCGTACCGAAAAAAAAAAAAAAAAGTGTGGATTGTTCCCAGTGAACACTCCTCCAGAGGTAGATACATTAATCTAAATGAACGAATTCTTATCTAATTTACTTTTGAACAGATCTGATAAGGATGTTAGATGTGGGACAAATCTCAGAGAAATTTTACTCGTATTCTAGATTATATTAGAATTAGCCCCTTTCCACTTACTATGATGCTTAGGATGAAGATGGGCTTGAAAATAACTAAGCCACTTACTAGCTATGTGATTTTGGACGATTTACCTACTCTAAGTTTCAAGTTCTCATCTATAAAATGGAAATAATAATGTTACAACACCTAAATATATATACATGTATGTAAATATACATACACACATACATATATGTACATAATGTGCTTATTATAGCATCTGGCACATAGTAGTGTTGAGTAAATGAAAACTGTTATAATATGTAGGCTAGAAAGTCACTATTTCTCTTTCATTTTAACACTTACCAAACCTGACTTGCAGTTTATTTGGATTTGTGCTTCAGACCGTGAGTACTAAGGAATTGAGGAGTAAAATGAATTTGGATGTTTTTTATTTATTGATTTGACAATATTTATTGAGTACCTACTACGCACCACCATTGAGGACACAGTAGTGAACAAAATAAACCCAATCTATCCTCATAAAACCTTTGCAAGGTAAGAACACTGAAAATTCTGTCTTAGGTGATTCAAGAGGGGTTTCTTATTTTACTTTATATCAGGGATTGGCAAACATTTTCTGTAAAGGGCCAGATAGTAAATACTGGAGGCTTTGCAGGCAAAAAAGTCTCTGCTGCAATTATTCAGCTCGGCCACTGTAGTGAGAAAGCAGCCACAGACGACACATAAACAAATGGGTGTGGTGGTGATCCAGTGAAATTTTATTTTCAACAACAGTTAGTGCCTGGTTTTGGCCCATGGAGTGTAGTTTGTTGACCCCTGATTTATATCAGTGGATTACCAATAATCTAAAACTCATTCTATTTAGTGTCTTTGCAAATTTGAGACCCACGTATTTTTAGGTCTGCCAGGAGGTTAACAGAACAAAAATGAGAAGACCTTATGCAGAATCTGACAAAAGTAAACTGTTCTTTTTTTTTTGAATTTAATTTTATTTTTTTAAACAGCAGGTTCTTATTATTCACCCATTTTACACACATCAGTGTATACATGTCAATCCCAATCGCCCAGTTCAGCACACCACCACCCACACCCCCCACTGCTTTCCCCCCTTAGTGTCCATACATTTGTTCTCTACATCTGTGTCTCAATTTCTGCCCTGCAAACCGGTTCATCTGTACCATTTTTCTAGATTCCATATATATGCGTTAATATATGATATTTGTTTTTCTCTTTCTGACTTACTTCACTCTGTATGACAGTCTCTAGATCCATCCACGTCTCAACAAATGACCCAATTTCGTTCCTTTTTATGGCTGAGTAATATTCCATTGTATGTATGTACCACAACTTCTTTATCCATTCGTCTGTCGATGGGCATTTAGGTTGCTTCCATGACCTGGCTACTGTAAATAGTGCTGCAATGAACATTGGGGTGCATGTATCTTTTTGAACTATGGTATTCTCTGGGTATATTCCCAGTAGTGGGATTGCTGGGTCATATTGTAATTCTATTTTTAGGGTTTTTTTTTGTTTTTTTTTTTTCAGTACGTGGGCCTCTCACTCTTGTGGCCTCTCCCGTTGCGGAGCACAGGCTCCGGACGCGCAGCCTCAGTGGCCATGGCTCATGGGCGCAGCCGCTCCGTGGCATGTGGGATCTTCCTGGACCGGGGCACGAACCCGTGTCCCCTGCATTGGCAGGCAGACTCGCAACCACTGCGCCACCAGGGAAGCCCTATTTTTAGTTTTTTAAGGAAGCTCAATACTGTTCCCCACAGTGCCTGTATGAATTTACATTCCCACTAATGGTGCAAGAGGGTTCCCTTTTCTCCACACCCTCTCCAGCATTTGTTCCTTGTAGATTTTCTGATGATGCCCATTCTAACAAGTGTGAGGTGATACCTCTTGTAGTTTTGATTTGCATTTCTCTAATAATTAGTGATGTTGAGCATCTTTTCATGTCCTTCTTGGCCATCTGTAAGTCTTCTTTGGAGAAATGTCTGTTTAGGTCTTCTGCCCAGTTTTGGATTGGGTTGTTTGTTTAATATTGAGCTGCATGAGCTGTTTATATATTTTGGAGATTACTCCTTTGTCCGTTGATTCGTTTGCAAATATTTTCTCCCATTCTGAGGGTTGTCATTTCGTCCTGTTTATGGTTTCCTTTGCTGTGCAAAAGCTTTTAAGTTTCATTAGGTCCCATTTGTTTATTTTTGTTTTGATTTCCATTACTGTAGGAGGCGGATCAAAAAAGATCTTGCTGTGATTTATGTCATAGCGTTCTGCCTATGTTTTCCTCTAAGAGATTTATAGGGTTCGGTCTTACATTTAGGTCTCGAATCCATTTTGAGTTTATTTTTTGTATGGTGTTAAGGAGTGCTCTAATTTCATTCTTTTACATGTAAATGTCCAGTTTTCCCAGTACCACTTATTGAAGAGACTGTCTTTTCTCCATTGTATATCCTTGCCTCCTTTGTCATAGATTAGTTGACCATAGGTTTATGGTCCGTGGGTTAGTTGACCGTGGGTTTATCTCTGGGCTTTCTATCCTGTTCCATTGATCTACAGTTCTGTTTTTGTGCCAGTACCATACTGTCTTGATTACTGTAGCTTATAGTCTGAAGACCAGGAGCCTGATTCCTCCAGCTTTGTTTTTCTTTCTCAAGATTGCTTTGGCTATTTGGGGTCTTTTGTGTTTCCATACAAATTGTGAAATTCTTTGCTCTAGTTATGTGAAAAATGTCAGTGGTAGTTTGATAGGGATTGCATTGAATCTGTAGATTGCTTTGGGTAGTACACTCATTTTCACAACGTTGACTCTTCCAATCCAAGAACGTGGTATATCTCTCCACCTATTTGTATCTTCTTTAATTTCTTTCATCAGTGTCTTATAGTTTTCTGCATACAGGTCTTTTGTCTCCCTAGGTAGGTTTATTCCTAGGTATTTTATTCTTTTTGTTGCAGTTGTAAATGGGAGTGTTTTCTTAATTGCTCTTTCAGATTTTTCATCATTAGTGTATAGGAACACCAGAGATTTCTGTGCATTAATTTTGTATCCTGCAACTTTACCAAATTCATTGATTAGCTCTAGTAGTTTTATGGTGGCATCTTTCGGATCCTCTATGTATAGTATCATGTCATCTGCAAACAGTGACACTTTTACTTCTTCTTTTCCAATTTGTATTCCTTTTATTTCTTTTTCTTCTCTGATTGCCGAGGCTAGGACTTCCCAAACTATGTTGAATAGTGGTGAGGGTGGACATCCTTGTCTTGTTCCTGATCTTAGAGGAAATGCTTTCAGTTTTTCACCATTGAGAATGATGTTTGCTGTGGGTTTGTCATATATGGCCTGTATTATGTTGAGGTAAGTTCCCTCTATGCCCACTTTCTGGAGAGTTTTTATCATAAATGGGTGCTGAATTTTGCCAAAAGCTTTTTCTACATCTATTGAGATGATCATATGGTTTTTCTCCTTCAATTTGTTAATATGGTGTATCACACTGATTGATTTGCGTACACTGAAGAATCCCTGCATCCCTCTTGATCATGGTGTATGACCCTTTTAATGTGTTGTTGGATTCTGTTTGCTAGTATTTTGTTGAGGATTTTTGCATCTATATTCATCAGTGATACTGGTCTGTAATTTTCTTTTTTTGTAGTATCTCTGTCTAGTTTTGGTATCAGGATGATGGTGGATTCATAGAATGAATTTGGGAGTGTTCCTTCCTCTGCAACTTTTTGGAAAGGTTTGAGAAGGATGGGTGTTAGCTCTTCTCTGAATGTTTGACAGAATTCACCTGTGAAGCCATCTGGTCCTGGACTTTCGTTTGTTGGAAGATTTGTAATCACAGTTTCAATTTCATTGCTTGTGATAGGTCTGTTCATATTTTCTATTTCTTCCTGGTTCAGTCTTGGAAGGTTATACCTTTCTAAGAATTTGTCCATTTCTTCCAGGTTGTCCATTCTATTGGCATAGAGTTGCTTGTAGTAGTCTCTTAGGATGCTTTGTATTTCTGCGGTGTCTGTTGTAACTTCTCCTTTTTCATTTCTAATTTTATTGATTTGAGTCCTCTCTCTCTTTTTCTTGATGAGTCTGGCTAACGGTTTATGAATTTTGTTTATCTTCTCAAAGATCCAGCTTTTAGTTTTATTGATCTTTGCTACTGTTTTCTTTGTTTCTACCTCATTTATTTCTGCTCTGATCTGTAAGATTTCTTTCCTTCTGCTAACTTTGGGTTTTGTTTGTTCTTCTTTCTCTAGTTCCTTTAGGTGTGAGGTTAGATTGTTTATTTGAGATGTTTCTTGTTTCTTGAGGTAGGCTTGTATAGCTATAAACTTCCCTCTTAGAACTGCTTTTGCTGCATCCCATAGGTTTTGGATCGTCATGTTTTCATTGTCATTTGTCTCTAGGTATTTTTTGATTTCCTCTTTGATTTCTTCTTTTTATTTTTTTTACATCTTTATCCTCTTTGATTTCTTCAGTGATCGCTTGGTTATTTAGTAACGTATTGTTTAGTCTCCATGTGTTTGTGTTATGTTTTTTTCTCTGTAATTGATTTCAAATCTCATAGCGTTATGGTCAGAAAAGATGCTTGATATTATTTCAATATTCTTAAATTTACTGAGGTTTGATTTGTGACTCAAGGTGTGATCTATCTTGGAGAATGTTCCGTGCCCACTTGAGAAGAAAGTGTAATCCACTGTTTTTGGATGGAATGTCCTATAAATATCAATTACATCTATCTGGTCTATTGTGTCATTTAAAGCTTCTGTTTCCTTATTAATTTTCTGCTTGGATGATCTGTCCACTGGTGTGTGAGGTGTTAAAAGTCCCCCACTAGGGTTTCCCTGGTGGTGCAGTGGTTGAGAGTCCGCCTGCCGATGCAGGGGACACAGGTTCGTGCCCCAGTTCAGGAAGATCCCACATGCAGCGGAGTGGCTGGGCCGGTGAGCCATGGCCGCTGAGCCTGCACGTCTGGAGCCTGTGCTCTGCAACGGGAGAGGCCACAACGGTGAGACGCCCATGTACCGCAAAAAAAAAAAAAAAAAAAAAAAAAAAATCCCCCACTATTAGTGTGTCACTGTCGATTTCCTCTTTTATAGCTGTTAGCAGTTGCCTTCTACATTGAGGTGCTCCTATGTTGGGTGCATATATATTTATAATTGTTATATCTTCTTCTTAGATTGATCCCTTGATCATTATGTAGTGTCCTTCCTTGTCTCTTGTAACATTCTTTATTTTAAAGTCTATTTTATCTGATATGAGTATTGCTACTCCAGCTTTCTTTTGATTTCCATTTGAATGGAATACCTTTTTCCAACCCTCACTTTGTCTGTATGTGTCCCTAGGTCTGAAGTGGATGGCATATATATGGGTCTTGCTTTTGTATCCATTCAGCAAGCCTGTGTCTTTTGGTTGGAGCATTTAATCCATTCACATTTAAGGTAATTATCAATATGTATATTCCTATTACCATTTTCTTAATCGTTTTGGGTTTGTTTTTGTAGGTCCTTTTCTTCTCTTGTGTTTCCCACTTAGAAAAGTTCCTTTAGCATTTGTTGTAGAGCTGTTTTGGTGGTGCTGAATTCTCTTAGCTTTTGCTTGTCTGTAAAGCTTATGATTTCTCCATTAAATCTGAATGAGATCGTTGCTGGGTAGAGTAATCTTGGTTGTAGGTTTTTCCCTTTCATCACTTTAAGTATATCATGCCACTCCGTTCTGGCTTGTAGAGTTTCTGCTGAGAAATCAGCTGTTAACCTCATGGGAGTTCCCCTGTACATTATTGGTCGTTTTTCCCTTGCTTTCAAGAATTTTTCTTTGTCTTTAATTTTTGCCAATTTGATTACTGTGTGTCTCGGCGTGTTTCTCCTTGGGTTTATTCTGCCTGGGACTCTCTGCACTTCCTGGACTTGGGTGGCTATTTCCTTTCCCATGTTAGGAAGTTTTCGACTATAATCTCTTCAAATATTTTCTCAGGTCCTTTCTCTCTCTCTTCTCCTTCTGGGACCCCTATAATGTGTATGTTGCTGTGTTTAATGTTGTCCCAGAGGTCTCTTAGGCTGTCTTCATTTCTTTTCATTCTTTTTTCTTTATTCTCTCCGTAGCAGTGAATTCCACCATTCTGTCTTCCAGGTCACTTATCCATTCTTCTGCCTCAGTTTTTCTGCTATTGATTCCTTCTAGTGTATTTTTCAGTTCAATTATTGTATTGTTCATCTCTGTTTGTTTGTTCTTTAATTCTTCTAGGTCTTTGTTAAACATTTCCTGCATCTTCTCGATCTTTGCCTCCATTCTTTTCCCGAGGTCCTGGATCATCTTCACTCTCATTCTGAATTCTTTTTCTGGAAGGTTGCCTATCTCCACTTCATTTAGTTGTTTTTCTGGGGTTTTATCTTGTTCCTTCATCTGGTACATAGCCCTCTGCCTTTTCATCTTGTCTATCTTTCTATGAATGTGGTTTTTGTTCTATAGGCTGCAGGATTGTAGTTCTTCTTGCTTCTGCTGTCTGCCCTCCGGTGGATGAGGCTATTTAAGAGGCTTGTGCAAGTTTCCTGACAGGAGGGACTGATGGTGGGTAGAGCTGGCTGTTGCTCTGGTGGGCAGAGCTCAATAAAACTTTAATCCACTTGCCTGCTGATGGGTGGGGCTGTGTCCCACCTCTGTTGGTTGTTTGGCTTGAGGCGACCCAACACTGGAGCCTACCTGGGCTCTTTGGTGGGGCTAATGGCGGACTCTGGGAGGGCTCACGCCAAGGAGTTCTTCCCAGAACTTCTGCTGCCAGTGTCCTTGTCCTCACGGTGAGACACAGCCACCCCCTGCCTCTGCAGGAGACCCCCCAACACTACCAGGTAGGTCTGGTTCAGTCTCTATGGGGTCACTGCTCCTTCCCCTGGGTCCCCATGCACACACTACTTTATGTGTGCCCTCCAAAAGTGGAGACTCTGTTTCCCCCAGTCCTGTCGAAGTCCTGCAATCAAATCCCGCTAGCCTTCAAAGTCTGATTCTCTAGGAATTCCTCCTCCCATTGCCGGACCCACAGGTTCTGAAGCCTGATGTGGGGCTCAGAACCTTCACTCCAGTGGGTGGACTTCTGTGCTTTAAGTGTTCTCCAGTTTGTGGGTCACCCACCCAGCAGTTGTGGGATTTGATTTTACTGTGATTGCGCCCCTCCTACCATCTCGTGGCTTCTCCTTTGTCTTTGGATGTGGGGTATCTTTCTTGATGAGTTCCAGTGTCTTCCTCTCAATGACTGTTCAGCAGTTAGTTGTGATTCCAGTGCTCTCGCAAGAGGGAATGAGAGCACGTCCTTCTACTCCATCATCTTGAACCAATCTTCAGTAAACTGTTCTTAATAAAACTTCCTATTGCCTTGAAAAAACTCAAGAATATTAAATCCAAGAGAAGAACATATATCAGATTCAGTAAAAAGGGAAGACTATAGTTATCCAAACTATATATTTAGGCACATAGTTGAAGAACTTCAAACTCTGATTGACATCTGGGTATTTTAATTTCTGTAATGTTATTACCCAAGGTCAACTGCCTCAAACTTACTAATTCCATGCAATCTTTCTAAGTCCTTGGGTCATTTTCTCATCTGATATTACTGAGTAAAAAGCTCAAGCTGAACTCTTGATAATGACATCGTCCTCTTTACTCGGGCCTTTGCACTTAAATTTATAGTCCACTCCCACCCTCCACCCCCCAAAAAAGCCAACAACAACAAAAAATAAACAAAAAACTACGTGCCTGGATACAAGTGCATTTACCACTAGAAGAACTAAATAATAGAGGCATTTAAGGAGGCATTTAAGGACCAGGAGGATAAGACAGGAAACTTGTGCTCACCGTAACTTCAGGACTATGGGATTTTTTCCAGGTTCACAGAAAATTCAAAATAAATTGGAAAAAAAATCAAAATAAACTGAAAAAGGAAAATGTTTTTCAAATGATTTTTCATGGCAATAATAAATAAATAATAAAGTCATTTACTTCATAATAAATTTTAAGTCTGGGCTTCTATGGTTGACCTGCTACAAAAGAAGCAGGGAGAAGCTTTGGGTTCTTCCACTGGAGATCACTGTTAAAAGTCAATTGCCTTTGGAGAAAACTACTAAAATTTATGTAAGATGACAGCTTTAGTTCACTTTTCTTAGCCTTAAACTATATATAGGAACCAATAAAGGGCTAGTTTATATCAAAATCCTGGTTATTGATGCTCATATAGAACATACATCTTATTATTTTTTGAGAGTCAAGGTTGGTAAGAATAATTTGTTGACAAATCAGATAATTTCCAGTACAGTAAAAGAGGAATGCATTCTATCCTCTTATTTTTAACTTGCATCAAAATAAATTTGGATTAATAACATGTTTATTTAAGTTGAACACACCTCTGCCCTCCCCATAAGATTAAAAATGCAAGCCTTCTCCAAAATGTAGATAAACAAAATACTGCAGCCTCAAGAGACAGCTGCTTCTGATATCTAATTACTGGGGGACTGAGCTGGCAGGAACATCAAATCAACTATTCACAAAACAAAATCATCATTTCTGGTAACCAGATTAGTTATCTTAGACTATATTTTGTAACTAATTTATCTTGAAAGGGAAGTCAATGGCAGGGGCACAAAGCAGGATGGACAGTTCTATATTAAAGAGATTTGAGAGACAGAACCAAATGTATGTTTTAAAAAAAATTTAGCAAGGCAGAAATAAAAGGTGAAATTACATATTACCTAGAAATTAATGAAAAGGAAAATATTTGGTATCAAAACCTATGACAGCTAAAGCTCTACTGAGAGGATAATACTTGTAGCTTTAAATACTCTTTTAACAAGACAATCCGAAAATGAATGAAGTGCCCAGCCTAAGAAAGTAGAAAAAGAACAACAAAATACACAAAAGAAAACAGGAAGAACAAAAACACATAAAAGGTGAAAGTAATGAAACCGAAAAGGAAAAAAAGCTGGTTCTTTGGGAAAGTGAATAAAACGTTCCAGACACAGAGTGCCTTGATGGTCCCTTAAAACCTCAGTTTCTGTATCTTGAATATTCTCACATATCAACTTTCCTTTCCTTTCCGCTGACCCCGCCTCCTGCACTGTCCAATAGCAGAGCCAAACGATCTCATCTGAAAGCTCAGCCAAGACAAGCTCTAGATATGGTACTGGGAACTTTCAAAGTCTGTCCTTCACCTAATCAGTTTTGCATTTACTCCCTTTCAGAGACAGATTTTTTTTTTGCGGTACGCGGGCCTCTCACTGTTGTGGCCTCTCCCGTTGAGGAGCACAGGCTCCGGACGCGCAGGCTCAGTGGCCATGGCTCACGGGCGCAGCCGCTCCGCGGCATGTGGGATCTTCCCGGACCGGGGCACGAACCCGTGTCCCCTGCATCGGCAGGCGGACTCCCAACCACTGCACCACCAGGGAAGCCCGACAGATTGGTTCTTAATACCAGAGCACCGTTCCCCTTACAGGGCTTTTTGCTGCTGTGTTTCTTGCAGACTATGTCTTGTCCCTGGTAGTCTTCTTTCCAATGACAGAAGCCCCAACTCCTGAATGTCAGCCCAGGGAATAGTCCCCAAGGCTCACAGCTGGACCTCTTAGAGAACAGTCAACTGACTGCTACTGCTAAATGGTTTGTCCATTTTCCCACTGGTATGCTTCCGCTCTGACATGGTAAGTGAGAAGGTGGCTACAGTCAATGGAAGTGATTTCATGATTTCAAATCCATGCCACACCAAAGGAAAAACAGATAGGCGTCCATGCCTACTAACAGAAATGTAAAAGCAGCAGAAGCACAGCCTCCATCTGATTTCCACCTTCCAAAATTTACCAGAGTATGTCTGATTGGTCAAAGCTATATTATATCCAGAACACTTAACTGCAAGTGAGTCTGAGAAACATAGTTATTAACTTTCCACACTTTGTGCAGTAAAGCACACCAGAAGGAAGGAATAAATGTTGAAACCAATCCACTGTATTTACTACATAGAAGGTTTGTTTTCTCATATCATCCTCTAATTTTAATATATAAATTCTTACAGCATTTAAGAAAGCTGATAAATTTGTAAAATAAATGTGCAAACCAGGAAATGCTTTTTGAATGCTTTTCTTTGGATCTCTGAAATTAACTCACTTCTTTAGGGTGAAACCTTTATCTCCAAATAAAGACGTGTAATAGTCCACTACATTTTTCCTTTTCTTCAAGGACTGTCAGGGTAAATTTCTAAATTATTCATAGTATGGATTGTAAATCCCAGAAGACAGAGACCAATTCTTTCAATTTATGTTTTTATAAGTTCCCACTAGAAAGCATAAATAATACAGTTCTCCCAATAATAATACAGTTCTTCCTCCTTTCCCAGTTTTTCCTTTTAGGTAAATGGCACCACTATCTACTCAGTAGCCACAGCCAAAAATCTAACGGTAAACCTCAATTATTTTCGTTCCTTCAGCTTCCTTATGTAATTTGTCAGGTGTCCAAACACTCCCCTGATCCTAGTCCAAGCAACCTATTCTTGGCCCTTCTATGGGACTCTGTTCAAAGTATATGTTGCTTCAAATATCATGGCTCCTCTGGTATATAAAGTGGATATTCAGTCCACCTTCTTTCTAATCCAGCATTGTCTAAAAAGAATTTTGCACAATGAGAGAAATGTTCCAGACCTGCACATGTAGCCACAGAGCACTTGAGATGTGGGAAGCATGACTAAAGAACTGAATTTAAATTTCATTTAATTTTAATTCAGTTAAATTTAAATAGCCACATGTGGTTAGCGGCTACTATGTTCAACAATGAATTTCTAGAGCATCTTCCCATACTAAAGAAGTTAGACGCACTCTGATCTAGTATGCAAAACTGAGGCAAAGACCACTTCTGCTGCCAAACAAGGTCACAGGTTTTTCTGTGATAGTATAAGAAGTCCTGTTTCAACCACTAGCTTCATGGCTGCCAGACACTCCTTTGGGTGGAACAGGTATAGTGCAGCAGTTGCAGTGGCTAACTGATCATGACAGTTCCCTGATCACGATAGCTTCCTAACTGTAGCAATCATAGTACAGTCCAATTAAGAGATATTGGAAAAGTCTAGGATAATCACAGGGGAGACAGAATTCAGTATTGTAGAAAAGTAGCAATGAGTTTATCTTAGGTAATCTTTGGGGAGAGAGAATAAAAAGTCTTTAAGAAATGTTATTAAGAGAACTTCTGTTGATAATTTAGATTGGGGGAGGGATGTAAATTGACAGGTGACTTGTAGTGTCAGACTTGCACAAGTAAGGATACTGGTGCCATTGGTGGAGATAGGGAATACTGTAAGAGTAAGATTAGAAGGGCAGAGAAGATCATGAGTTTACCAAGCAGGAGATGCCTTTGAAGTAGTCAAGTGGAAGTGTCGATTAAGCACCTGAATATACAGGTTTGAAGCTCAAAGAAGTAGTTTGTGCTAGACATACAGATTTAGGGGCTATTGGTACATGAAGAAAAATCGAACACAGGCACAAATAAGATTGCTTAAAGAAAAAAGTATGGAGTGGTAAGACATGAAGGCCTAAATGAGTCTGAAGAATCTAAATAAATAACAGAGAACCAAAGTTCGGTAGAAAATCAGAAGGGTTTTCTTTTACTCCAAGAATAAAAGAATGGTCAGCAGTATCAATACTGCTACTGTTAGGTAAAATAAACACTGAAACATACTGACTGGATTTGCTATTTTGAAGATCACCAACGACCTTGGGAAGAGCTGTTTTGATAGAGTAATGGGTACAGATGCCAAACTAGAGAGCAGTAAGGAATGGGTGGGAAGTGAGGAAATGAGGACAGATTTTCAAGAGATCTGACTGCTAAAAGGAGATGTGGGATTGAGAAAGGTTTTCTTTCCTTTTTGACACTGATAAGAAGGATTCAGCTGACAGGAGAATTTAAATATAAGTGATACACAGGATTACTGACAGACTGTTTCAGAGCAGGTGGGGATAGAATCCAAATTGTGAGAGAAAAACTGGCCTTCAGGAAGAAGGAGAGGATAGACGTAAGAGTAAGTCTGTAGGGTGATTGTGGGAAGCTGCAAGTATCTGGCTGTAAATGTTATAAATCCTGATGATGCATAAATATCATTGCTAATAAAAGTTGAGGGGGATTCTTTGAATTAACAGGAATGAGAATGCAAGCTGACGGTGAGAGAGTTCTTTTAGGCTGAACTCTTCATTAGAGGTAGTAGGAAGGCATACTAAGGAAAAAAGTGGACATGTAGACAGAGAGACAGAACTAGTAATTCAGTCTGTACAACTTTGCCTAGCTATTCGTTAACAGAAGATCTGATGTACATAGTGGCTATTTCCACATTTACCTTAACCCTTTCTCCTACTTTACTGTTTCATCTTATTTCCAATTTTATGCAAAATAACTGTTTACTTAGTAATTTGAGAAGTGACAGGTGAAAAATCAAAATTATACTAGACAGGGCTTCCCTGGTGGCGCAGTGGTTGAGAGTCCGCCTGCCGATGCAGGGGACACGGGTTCGTGCCCCGGTCCGGGAAGATCCCACATGCCGCGGAGCGGCTAGGCCCGTGAGCCATGGCTGCTGAGCCTGCGCGTCCAGAGCCTGTGCTCCGCAACGGGAGAGGCCACAGCAGTGAGAGGCCCGCGTACCACACACACACACACACACACACACACACACACAAATTATACTAGACAATCACTAGAAATGATATACTAGAAATGATCAGTAAGTTCAAATTCCCAGCTTTTCTCTCTGTGTAGCAGTATTACATAGAAATAGATAATACTTTAAAATCTGTATTTCATATCCAAATGGCCAACAAACAAATGAAAAAGTATTCAACTTCATTAATCATTGGGGAAAAGCAAATTAAAGCCCCAATGAGATACCACTACATACCTAACAAAATGGCCAAAATAAAGAAGGTAGTTCTTTTATTTTTGTAAAAATGAAAATTTGTAAAAGATTTTCTCTTTATAAAAAAGATAATTAACAAGCAAGTGTTGACAGGATATGGAGCAACTACACCATCAATGCACTGCTAGAGGGACTACAAACTAGTACAACCATCTGAAAACTGTTTGGCAGTATGTGCTAAGGCTGAATAGACACATACCCTGCGATCCAGCAAGTTCGTTCCTAGGTA
The DNA here is from genome assembly GCF_937001465.1 of Orcinus orca. Classification (NCBI taxonomy): domain Eukaryota; kingdom Metazoa; phylum Chordata; class Mammalia; order Artiodactyla; family Delphinidae; genus Orcinus; species Orcinus orca. The sequence goes on along the minus strand of NC_064560.1, from coordinate 13,506,279 downwards.
TGAACCCAACAGAAATGCATAGATATGCTCATCAAAAAACATGTACAAGAATGTTCACAGAAGCACTGTTCATAACAGCTCCAAACGGGAAACAACCTAAATATCCATCAACAATAGGATGGGTAAATACATTGGGATACATCCATACAATGGAATACACAGACAGCAATGAACACAAGTGAACTTTTGTTTGACACAATATGGATGACTTTCATGAGCATAATGTTGAGCAAAAGAAGCCAAGCAAAAAAAAAAAAAAAAAAAAGAGCATATACCGTATGATTATGTGAATGTAAATTTTTTTAAAAGGTAAAACTAATTTATGATGTTAGAAGGCAGGATAACAGTTGTCCGTGGAGGGGAGAGTAATTGAGAAAGAGCACAAGAGGGGATTTTGGAGTGCTGGTAACATTTTATTTTTTGTCCTTGGTGATTACATGGATGGATTCAGTTGTGGAAATTCATTTCACTATATACTTACGATTTTTGCATCTTTCTGAATGTACGAGTGTGCATTTCAATAAAAACTTTACTTCAGAAAACTGTGTATCTCTTAAACTACTTTGGTAGATTTGACTCTTCAAATGAGCTCCTTACAGAAATAGCAACAATCCAATGGAAAATAAAATATATAACCTAAACATGTAAGCAACCTCTCTTCCGAAAGAAAAAGAAACATTACATGGGGTCTGTATGGGAAAAGAATCTAAAGAAGTGGATATATATATTTGTATAACTGATTCACTTTGCTGTACACCTGAAACTAACACAACACTGCAAATCAACTATACTCCAATAAAAACTTAGAATAAAAATAGTTATTACGGGCTTCCCTGGTGGCGCAGTGGTTGGGAATCTGCCTGCCAGTGCGGGAGGCACGGGTTCAGTCCCTGGTCCGGGAGGATCCCACATGCCGCGGAGCAACTGGGCCCGTGTGCCAGAACTGCTGAGCCTGTGTCCTGGAGCCTTCTAACCACAGTTACTGAAGCCCATGCACCTAGAGCCTGTGCGCCACGGCGGCAGAGGCCACCGCAATGAGAACCCGCACACAGCAATGAAGACCCAACGCAGCCATAAATAAATAAATAAATAAATAAAACCAAACAAACAAAAAAACAGAACACTTTCATAAAAAAAAAAAAATAGTTATTACAAAAAAAAATTACACGGAAATTAAACAAAAACTACCTGCCAACCACCTTCATTCCAAGGAGCATGTGGACTTCCTCCCTTTCCTTATCTTGAAGAAACAAAAAAAGTAAAGACACCTCATTTGTAGCCTTCCAAAAGATAAAACTATATGAAATGATAGAGGCCTGAGTTATTCTTCTGCTTAGCTCTGTAGTTAGTAGTTAGGGCTGTAACCAGAGAGAAGATTTGCAATAATTTCTCTCCCTTTTTGAAGGGTAGTCTAATTTCTATGAAGCAAATTTCTAAGAAGCAAATCAACACTTAATAAAAGGAAATCTATGTCAGAGCATATACTTTGATACTATGTATCTTTTCTACGCATTTTAGCAGCTCCTGATGCCGAGAATTTAAGAAGACTCTGATTTCCTCAGGGGCATTTTATTATGCAATAGCTGCTTATAGATTATTTTATGATCATTATACTCTAGGAAGCTACTGATAGTTCTTCCTCTGAAAAAAAATATTTTGCTTTAGCATATTTGTCACATTTGACCTGTTGGCCAAAATTTTTGTCAAATTATTTATAATAATTTGTAAGCCCACCTTTGCACAGATCACAAAAGAAAGAAACAAGGCAAATATAGCTTACTAAAATCTAAATTCTATCTCACCTACGTTTCAATAAATTAGTACATGGCCTGAATGGGTTGGGGAGATTATGGCAATAGCTGAAGTAGAAAGTGACTATGAAAGGCAAGGAGGAAGTGCCTCAGTGGTATGCAGACAGAGAAGAGTTTACCTGGGAGTCTGATGTGATCTGGGGAGCAAGGTAAAAAACAACTAGATGCTAGAAATGTCTACAAGATTAAAGAATTTAGTAATAGGAGAACAAGGTAAGAAAAAAGACTACTGCAGTGAACAATGCCTGAGTCACTATATCAGACCTTACAAAGATAACATAATGAAATGGTCACTAAACAATTTTGAGCATGAATTACCAAAATATGCTTATTTATTTATAAATAATATATTAGTATGACAGTACTATCTCTTGGAAGGCTACAAAGGAGGTTAGAAAGCAATCACTTATTGAAACATGGGGTCTTCAAAAGGGAATAGGACATAATCCTTGTGAATCCAGAAATGATTTTAAATCATTTATTAAATCAGTTAAAGGTAGAGAGGAAAAAAACCCTATCCTTAAATTAATCCAGAAATTATTGCAGTAATTTATTCCTGGTTCTCATACATGGGTAACATAAGGGAAATTTTTTGAAACTTCATTCTTACACTGGTTAGGGATATTTCACTTCTCTTTCTGGAACCTTACTTATTTTTGTTTTTTGTTTGTTTCATTTTTAAGCAGTAGACAGAAAAGATAGAAATGGAAAACCCAAATATACTTTATCCAAATTTTAAAACTTTTATCTACTGAAGGTGAGTAAAAGATTTAAAAATATATTCCCTCCAGTGTAACTGGTGGAGTCTGACCTCTCAGTAAGACAGACACAATTTCTTTGAGCTACTCTTCTGAATTAATTAAATGTGTTTTAGTAACATTGCTTTCCTAGAAAGTCTCCAATTGGGAGGAAGTGGAGAATGAAGCTGAAATAAGTGACATTTTTTTTGTGTGTGTGTGGTACATGGGCCTCTCACCGTTGTGGCCTCTCCCATTGCAGAGCACAGGCCCCAGACGCGCAGGCTCAGCGGCCATGGCTCACGGGCCCAGCCGTCCCGCGGCATGTGGGATCTTCCCAGACCGGGGCACGAACCCGGGTCCCCTGCATCGGCAGGCGGACTCTCAACCACTGCGCCACCAGGGAAGCCCCAAGTGACAAGTATTTTAAAGAAGAGGTGCTTGCTCTTAACTTGTCCTAAGCTTCTTTTGACCTTTCATCCTAATGTACTCTACAGGTCACCAAATACAATCTGCCTGGAATTATTAAATTCACATACTGATTCTACCAGCAATGATTTGGAGACTGTTGTGATATTACATCTAAGTGCTCCTTGGATTCAATATTTTGCCATTTATTTTGTTCCCAAAATTACTTTGTGCAATGGTTTCTGACATTTTTAAAGGCAGTAAATATGCAGAATGCAGAATTTCAGATGACTCATAGACTTGAATATTAAGACTACAAGTTGGTAAAGAAATAAGGAATGGTTAGTACTAATACTTTTATTATATCCAATTTCTTTGAATCATGACATTAGAAATATCTGAGAAATCAAACTAGTCTTCAATAGCTAAATAGCTTCCACCCCAACCCAGAAAAGATCTAACCCCAATTAAACTTAAAAGCTTTTGCATAAAGGAAACCATAAACAAGACGAAAAGACAACACTCAGAATGGAAGAAAATATTTGCAAATGAAGCAACTGATAAGGGATTAATCTCTAAAATATACAAGAACTTATGCAGCTCAATATCAACAAAACAAACTACCCAATCCAAAAATGGGCAGAAGACCTAAATAGACATTTCTCCAAAGAAGACACACAGATGGCCAAGAGGCACATGAAAAGATGCTCAACATCACTAATTATTAGAGAAACGCAAATCAAAACTACAATGAGGTATCACCTCACACCGGTCAAAATGGCCATCATCAAAAAAATCTACAAACAATAAATGCTGGAGAGGATGTGGAGAAAAGGGAACACTCTTACACTGTTGGTGGGAATGTAAGTTGATACAGCCATTATGGTGAACAGTACGGAGGTTCCTTAAAAAACTAAAAATAGAACTACCATACGACCCAGCAATCCCACTCCTGGGCATATATCCAGAGAAAACCATAATTCAAAAAGACACATGCACCCCAATGTTCACTGCAGCACTATTTACAATAGTCAGGACATGGAAGCAACCTAAACATCCATCAACAGAGGAATGGATAAAGAAGATGTGGTACATATATACAGTAGAATATTAGCCATAAAAAGGAACAAAACTGTGCCATCTGCAGAGACATGCATGGATCTAGAGACTGTCATCAGAGTGAAGTAAGAAAGAGAAAAACAAATTATCATATAACGTTGCTTATATGTGGAATCTAGAAAAATGATACAGATGAACTTATTTGCGAAGCAGAAATAGACACACAGATGGATACCAAGGAGGGAAGGTGGGTGGGATGAACTGGGAGTTTGGGATTGACATATATACACTACTATGTATAAAATAGATAACTAATGAGAACCTACTGTATAGCACAAGGAACTCAGTGCTCTGTGGTGACCTAAATGGGAAGGAAATCCAAAAAAGAGGGGATATATGTATACGTATAGTTGATTCACTTTGCTGTACAGCAGAAACTAACACACACTGTAAAGCAATGATATTCCAATAAAAATTAATTAAAAAAAATAAATTGGAAAAACTTTTCTGAAAAAAAAATTGTACTTAAAATTAAAACAAAATAAAACAAACCTTTGGATGTTATTATTGATTAAAATCACAATTATGTGGAAAACAATTTAATTGATAAGCTAACAAAACTATGAATGATGATAATTAATTATACTTACAGTTCCTTATCAGAATAATTTAGGCTTACTTTGCTAATGGTAACAAACACAGTTCTGTGAGGCTATGTGATTTTGCAGGGAACTCTACTAAAGATAATTTGATAAAAAATTTTTAAGTCAAACCAAATTAATTTTTAAAAGACAACTTACATTGAGAACAAAACACTCTCCTTTAAAAACCTCGACAATCATATATTTTTGTAATGATCATTTGTATATAATGAATCAGAAAGAGGAACTAGTATACACAGAGAAAAGTACCTGTGATCAAGAAGTCAGGAATTCAGATGAGAAAGTTTCTTTAATCCTCTGCTCTTAAATCTTTTAAGTCATGATTACTTTAAATGCAAAAAAGCATACCAAGCAAGATTTAAGTTTCACTTTGCACTTAAATTCTTATTATTCTGCAACCTCATCATTTTATGTATTGTTATGAAGTATTTAATAACTATAACTGATTAAGTACTTAAGTATTCTTAATTTATAAACTTTGACATGTTACGGTTTTTTGGTATAAAAGGGTTTAAGTTATAGCTTTTCATATCAAAACATCATACCCATTAAGATAAAATGTATTTAGTTTTAAATGCAGTATTTATGCTAGCCTATAAGAAAATAAACTTTATGAAATAACCCTAAAAGTTATTTTATTAGTTTCTTTACGTACACATAATAAATGCCCATTCAATTTTCTTTTCGCGGGTCATCCTCAGTTACATAAATTTACTGAGCTATTAATTATTACTTTTATACTACAGTTCAATTAATATGTTAGCAAGAGGACTAAGTCGACACAGATTAATTTAAGGTCTTATCAAAATATTAAAATAATAAACTATCTAGCTGACATTTATAGAACAGATGAACAGAAACTTGATAATTTTCTACACAGTTCCTGATGTTTACACTATTACTTCTTATTGATAACTAATTATTTCATTATCCTCAATGTGTCATAAAATATTATATGACATACATATTATAATTATATTCATACAGTATATAATCCACTCTACATACTTTATACACTCTTTGCCTCACATGGCATGACTTTTTTAGTTAACCTTCATTAATAAGTTAATTCATACTGAAGTTTCTTTTACAGATATCAGCTAAATTTTTTTTGCATATCTATGAATTTGAGATACAAATACAACTGCCATTTTGCACACCATCAAACATGTATTTGGATGCATATAAATTTGTTTCATAAATCAGGGCTACTTCACTTAAAAGAGTATTAACATAAAATTTATATTTAAAAGTAAAATAATGCCTTTACTAAAAATTATACCTATATTAATTAATATGGCCTTTCATTTAGTGTTAATTACCTTCATAAAAATTTAAAGGATAGAGAAGACTAAATTCAGAGTATTTATTCATTGACGTATTTTGCTTTTTAGTTTAAAAAGCCATGGTGATGTTACAGAAGTAATCATATATATTTTCTGCTTAATTATGAAAAATTTAAGGAAAGCGGATGGATCCAGGTTTGGGGACAACCGCAAGACATGATTTGTGTAGTACAACTTCATAAAAAAATTTTTTTTCAGAACCCCGTCCTGTCTGAGCAAAGAACAGACGCCCTCCGGCGACCTACACGCACAGGCGGGGCCAAATCCAAAGCTGAGCCCCTGGGAGCTGTGAGAACAAAGAAGAGAAAGGGAAATCTCTCCCAGCAGCCTCAGAAGCAGCGGATTAAAGCTCCACAATCAACTTGATATACCCTGCATCTGTGGAATACCTGAATAGTCAACGAATCATCCCAAATTAAGGAGCCCTGTGGATGAAAGGCTCTTGGTGCTGCAGCCAGGAGTCAGTGCTGTGCCTCTGAGGTGGGAGAGCCAACTTCAGGACACTGGTCCACAAGAGGCCTCCCAGCTGCACATAATATCAAACAGCAAAAATCTCCGAGAGATCTCCATCTCAACGCCAGCACCCAGCTTCACTCAACGACCAGCAAGCTACAGTGCTGGACATCCTATGCCAAACAACTAGCAAGACAGGAACACAACCCCACCCATTAGCAGAGAGGCTGCCCAAAATCATAATAAGTCTACAGACACCCCAAAACACACCACCAGACGTGGACCTGCCCACCAGAAAGACAAGATCCAGCCTCATCCACCAGAACACAGGCACTAGTACCCGCCACCAGGAAGCCGACACAACCCACTGAACCAACCTTAGCCACTGGGGACAGACACAAAAAACAACAGGAACTACGAACCTTCAGCCTGCAAAAAAGGAGACCACAAACACAGTAAGATAAGCAAAATGAAAAGACAGAAAAACACACAGCAGATGAAGGAGCAAGATAAAAACCCACCAGACCTAACAAATGAAGAGGAAATAGGCAGTCTACCGGAAAAAGAATTCAGAATAATGATAGTAAGGTTGATCCGAAATCTTGGAGATAGAATGGACAATAGAATGGACAAAATGCAAGAATCAGTTAACAAGGACCTAGAAGAACTAAAGATGAAACAAGCAACGATGAACAACACAATAAATGAAATTAAAAGTACTCTAGATGGGATCAATAGCAGAATAACTGAGGCAGAAGAACGGATAAGTGACCTGGAAGATAAAATAGTGGAAATAACTACTGCAGAGCAGAATAAAGAAAAAAGAATGAAAAGAACTGAGGACAGTCTCAGAGACCTCTGGGACAACATTAAACGCACCAACATTCGAATTATAGGGGTTCCAGAAGAAGAAGAGAAAAAGAAAGGGACTGAGAAAATATTTGAAGAGATTATAGTTGAAAACTTCCCTAATATGGGAAAGGAAATAGTTAATCAAGTCCAGGAAGCACAGAGAGTCCCATACAGGATAAATCCAAGGAGAAATACGCCAAGACACATATTAATCAAACTGTCAAAAATTAAATACAAAGAAAACATATTAAAAGCAGCAAGGGAAAAACAACAAATAACACACAAGGGAATCCCCATAAGGTTAACAGCTGATCTTTCAGCAGAAACTCTGCAAGCCAGAAGGGAGTGGCAGGACATATTGAAAGTGTTGAAGGAGAAAAACCTGCAACCAAGATTACTCTACCCAGCAAGGATCTCATTCAGATTTGATGGAGAAATTAAAACCTTTACAGACAAGCAAAAGCTGAGAGAGTTCAGCACCACCAAACCAGCTCTACAACAACTGCTAAAGGAACTTCTCTAGGCAAGAAACACAAAAGAAGGAAAAGACCTACAATAACGAACCCCAAACAATTAAGAAAATGGGAATGGGAACACACATATCGATAATTACCTTAAATGTAAATGGACTAAATGCTCCCACCAAAAGACACAGATTGGCTGAATGGATACAAAAACAAGACCCATATATTTGCTGTCTACAAGAGACCCACTTCAGACCTAGAGACACATACAGACTGAAAGTAAGGGGATGGAAAAAGGTATTTCATGCAAATGGAAACCAAAAGAAAGCTGGAGTAGCAATTCTCATATAAGTTATATATATATATATATATATATATATATATATATGTAGTTTGCTTGAGTGCAGTGTTTTTTGTTTTCTGTACTGAATTCATTAGCATGGGTCGGTATAAAATTTAGCATAGGTCAATATGTAATTTGTAAACTAATAAGGTCTTAAAAGTGAGGAATTAAGTCTTTTAAATTTAATTATTTATTGTAAAGAGCAGAATAGCATACATAAACAGGTGCCTAAGGAAAACTTGTATTCTAATATGGAACTCTCATGAACACCTTTTTTTTTTTTTTTTTCTTCTAACGGTATGATAGTAGGCCATTTGATTATTTTTATGGCTTTAACTTTACAACAATGAAATATTCGTAAATTTTAAAAAGTATTTTTCTTTATTTGATGCGGGTGGGATACTGGAGAAATGAAAGATCAAACATCTATTGAGGAATCCATACTTGTCTATATATTGTGTACTTTTATTTCAAGAACTGATTTAAAATTCCTAAAAGGATGCTATAATAAGTTATTATGCCATTTTACAGACTGAATTAAGTGAATTTCAGGGAGGTATGAAACTTGCCTAAGGCTATCCAGCTACCAAGCGGTAGAAGTGAGAATTAAATCCAGGTATACCTATTAAAAAAAAAAAAAAAAAAAAAAAAGAAGGCGAGGGCAGCACCAGGGTATGGGGTTGTTAGTTTTATAGGGGTGAGTAATTTCATACGCTGATGAGTGGGAGGAGTATTCCAGCTATTTTGGGGAAGGGGTGGGGATTTCTAGGAATTGAGCCACCGCCCACTTTTTGACCTTTATGGTCATCCTTGGAACTGTCGTGGCACCTGTGGGTGTGTCGCTTAGCTTGCTGATGTGTTACAATGAGTGTATACTGAGGCTCAAGGTCTAGTGGAAGTAGACTCGTCCGCCATCTTGGACCTATTTTGTTCTAATCAGTTTATGTTGTGTCCTCGGGCTATGTAATTCTTTTAAAGGTTGTGCCCTGCCCCCTTTCCTCCTGTTTCATATTGAATATATAATATTTACCAGAGTATGTTTTAATAATTAATACATGATATATTGTATAATTAATTTATATATCATATATATAATGATATCTATAGGTATTTGTTCTAATAAGTCATTAAAAATAAATGAATAAAAAAAAAGTAAAAAAAAAAATTTTTTTCAAAAGAAAGTGAGCTTTGAAAAGTATTTCAATAGCTATTTAGGTAGCCTGATGATATAAAAATAAAGTGAAACTTAGATTATTTTACTACATATACTTTATTTTCAAAAGCAAAATAAAGCAGGAAATCTTTAATGCTAAATATATGAAAAGAATAAAATTTTTGATGAAACAAAATAACAACTAGAGAGCCAAATTGTTTTTCTAGTTGCTGTACGACCATATTTTAGATAGTACTGAAAGCTATGCAATAATAATGTAAAATCGAAACTTCAACACAGAGTGAGAAGACAGTATTAGAACACATATATAGTTAATGGGATACAGAGCTGTCCAGACACATTCTAAGAATTGACAAATGTAATCTGCATTGTTTAAAGTCTGTATTAACAGCAGGGGCTGTGTCAGTGGGTGTTTTTTTTTGGTTTATTAATAGAATGCTTTGACAAATCAAAAGATTTTTATTAGCCACTATAATAACTACTACAGATTTCCTTGTGCTTATTATACTTTCAACATACAGTTTAATAAAAACCTGTTAAGTAGACTACATTTCAGGAAAATTTATTTTTTAAAAAAACTAGTTTACAAAAAAAATGAGAAGTTTGTCCTTTTCTACTTAATTTATTTTTGTCTTATCGACAAAAGTTACTGTTAATGATGTTTATGGTACTAATACTGAAAGTGAGTATAATACTCTTAACAGTAAGTACTGGGCGATAGGAATGCTTCACTGCAGGTTTCGGCGCTACTACCAGCATGATAAAAAGGTAAGCTAAGTAAACTTTAAATGTTAGAGATGATACTACCTAACACCAACATACTGGTTAAAAGGAGAAAAAGCAACTCAGCAACCTCAATGTAAAACAGAGGAATTTTTCCTCCACCGAATTAAAGACAGTTTTAAACTTGTTTGACTGTAGCAAGTAACAACTGCATCCTTTATCCTTTTTCCTTTTAAAAGAGGTTTGACATGTAAAATTAACTTGATATACGTATAACTGATTTAGTCATAGGGCAAGTGCTTCAGAGAAATGGAGAATGTTTCAGTTTCCCTTTGTCAAGAGAGATTTCTCAAGTTAAAACTTAAGTTGAAACTTAACCATAACTACTTAAAATGAATTTATTTCATTAGTAACTACTATTATAAGGTTACCATTTATAGATATTTGTAGTAGCATAACAATTTTTTGATTTGGAGTTTGCCTATCAATGATAAACAGACTATATCTTTTCAAGTTCATGTCATTACACAACCAAAAGCTAATTTAATGCAATTATATTGGCTTCGGAGGTATTAATAACAAAAGGAAATGCTTGGAAAATTACAAGATGCTTTTGAAATATGTTTCTTTCTTACTAGAGTCCCAAAACTTAATAAGATAAGAAACAAATAAAGCGACACACGGCTTTCTAGGAGATTGTTACTACTGAGGTGATTCACAAGCAAACTATGCTGCAAACTTAGCTGACTTTATAACACAGCCTGAAATGAATTTATACAATATTTGCTTAGCCGAAAAGAAAATCAACTGTTGTTAACACTATCATTAAACGTTAATTATAAAGAATTATTGGCGGGCTTCCCTGGTGGTGCAGTGGTTGAGAATCCGCCTGCCGATGCAGGAGACACGGGTTCGTGCTCCGGTATGGGAGGATCCCACATGCCGCGGAGCGGCTGGGCCCGTGAGCCATGGCTGCTGAGCCTGCGCATCCGGAGCCTGTGCTCCGCAATGGGAGAGGCCACAACAGTGAGAGGCCCGCGTACCGCAAAAAAAAAAAAAAAAAAAAAAAGAGTTATTAGCAATGACTGTTTCAGTGAGCTTTTTGTCTCAACAGAGAATAAGAACTTAAGACACTGAAGAAAAGTTAAAAAACCACTGTATATCATTTTTCACACTTCTAATATGATTTTCCAGTTATACATTCTCCTTCAACAAAAAACAATTATCTCATGTAAATATCAAACCAAATATTACTCATGGTTTGCTGCTAATACTTTGAGGATTAAAAATACCAATTGTAAACCAATGGCACATACCTACTGAAATGCTTTATAAGACATCAAAATTAATCCAGGTAATGGTATATGAGTAGGAAGGTAAGAAAACTTACTATTCTTTTTTCCAGTTTTCTTGATATTCTAAAAGAAGTAGACACTAAAATCAACAGTGTACAGAGAACATTAACATCCATATTTTTTCCCTATTTCCACCACACTTCTACATATAGTGACAATGGACTCTTTATTTGACTATGAAAGAAAACCATTTCTGATGGGTAAGAATATTTACCACTTAAAGAGCATGTGTGTTCCTAAAAAGAATATTTTACAAAAAAATTCCTAAATTTGGATTAATTTAAATTGATTTATTTTTTTAAAAATCAGGGAACTGAATTGGAAAAATACGTTCTCTTAAGAACTCAAATGTTGAACGATAGTAAGCATAACAATAATATAGATGGTCATGTTTAATTATGGTGCAATACTGATTTTAAGCACCTGATTTCCTACTAATAAAATGTCTTTTACTAACTTGTTAGATATGCAAGCTCATTCTAATACTAGTTAGGAACCTTTGACTAACAATTTTAACATACTTTTTTCAACAAATAATAACAATGAAACAGATACTTAAATAGCCATTTTTTCAAATTATTTGTGGACTTGCTGAATCAGCTTCCCTAGTTAAAACTGACATATATTCATCCTTAAATATTATTTTATAAAAATCCATTCTGCCTTCAATATCTTATGTAAAACAATATAAAGCATATATTTGGAAAGATACAGCAAACATTCTCCCTTAGAAAGTACTGAAGCTCCATCTAGAGGCTTTTCGCCCTATTACTGTCACTTGCAATATAAGTAATATCACCTAGAAATGTGAATAATATTAAAATGTCAGAGATTTCTTTTGTATATACCCTTTTGTTATTCATGATGAGTTCTTGACCTAACCTTCTTAGGGTAGCTCTAGCTCCATCACTGCCATCAAGTGGTAAAAAGCTAAAACTGAACTTTGAAAGAAAAAAAAAGGAAGAAAGGAAAAAAGAAAAAAAAAAAAAACAGGAAAAAAAATGATATACCTATACCACTTACGTACCCTCTTTTTTTGGTTCAAAAAATAAGTTTGTTTTTTTTTCCTGTGTCATTTACTATCTTAGTGATTATAGAGAAAATTGATTTGCCATCTGTTTCTAGAAAATAGTCATTTCCTATAAATCAGAAACTTTTCTGGATATTTTTACATTTACAAGGTACATAAAAATACTTTGAATTAAGTCATTATGTAGTTTAGTGATATATTTAATGTAACTACAGTTCATAAATTACTTCACTGATAGGGATAGCAGTGAGAAACACAAAGAATTACTTAAGATTGATGAATTTTATAGTGCATTACAACAGTTATTTAAAAAAATGATGTGGCTAAAATAAGGATTTTCTATTGCCTCTACAAATAATCTAGATTTTAATAAACTGAACACTCTCATTGTACTCTCAGGATGTGGTGATAGCAAAATATCCCCAAAAGGTCTTCCACAGCCTATGAATGGAGAAGGATCAGAATAATGATTTAACATTGTGGAAGGAAAAAGTAAAAAATTTAACCATGAGGAAACAAGTCAAAAGTGAATTCAAATTTATTTAATATCTTTCCTTTTTTTTTTTTAAATGAACATATACTTCCTGAATTATGTTACAGGAGTTAGGACTGTCAAAGAAACAAAACTACAACTACAGAACCTAGGGGAAAAGACCCATGAAATAATGTCTCAGTTCAAGGAATGCTGCTATGTGAGATGCATCACTCATGATATAATTTTAAAATATTTTTTAAAATTATCTGTATACAAAATAGTATGTAGGAATGTAGTTAACTTCATCTCATAATCATGTTTAGAAATTTTCCAACATTGCTAAAATAGATATTAATGGACCACTCTTTCTGTTTTATATATTTGTAACATGAAAATTTCAGAGTACTCTGATTTTATTCTTTTGATTGGATTTAAATTTTTACTGAGACACTTGTTTACAAATCACAGAGAACATGAAAATTTTGTAGCTTTGATTATAGTTATGAATTACCATGTTAATTAACAATAGCAGCCAACATTCATGGAGTTCCTAATATGTGCCAAGCATTTTTCTAGATGTTTCACATGTATTAAATATTCTCTCAACAAAGCTATAAGATAGGTACTATTAATATTATATAGATAAGGAAACTGAAGCACAGAGAGGTTAAATAACCACCCACAGTCACACACTAAGTGTAGGGATGAGATATGAACCTAAGTAGTCTGCCTGGGTATAAGGCAGGTTTTCTCAATCTTGGCACTATTGACATTTTGACCAGATAATTCTTTACCTGGGGGGGGAGGGTGCTCTTTGGTGTATTACAAGATGTTTGGCAGCATCCCTGGCATCTACCACCAGATGCCATTAACATGACCTCACCCCCCTACCCCCAGTTATGATAACCAAAAATGTCTCCAAACATTGCCAAATGTCTGGGGGGGGGGGGGGAGGGAGGGTGGGGGGGGGAGGGAGGGTGGGTGGGGAACTGCCCCCAGTTAAAAATCAATGATATAAGATTAGTTTATCTGTTATAACACTGCAGAAACAAAGGACGACCAATTAATCTGAAATTAGTTTTCCTCCATTTTAAATTATTTACCACAATACAGAAAATTTTAAATCTAAAACAGATGGTTTAGGATAGCAATACTCTAAGTCTTACCATTTAGGGGATGACATGTCATATAATTAAAAATCATAATATGAGGGGCAAACCTCATACAAGGTTTATGTAGGCAAACATGAAAATAATAAGGAGATACATAAATTTCATCCAAATTTATAGAAGTAGTTACCTCTGGCAAATGGGACTGAGGGACAAAGTATGGGAATATCACCTTTCACTTTATGTATTTTGGTACTGTGTTAACTTTTTTTTCAAATAACATTTTGGTTTTTTACTAAGTTTCTGAGAAACCAAATTTTAGGAAAAACGTTTTCTTTCTGACATCAGCATTTCAGTTATGCTTATTAACTACAGGGTTGCAGATGGGAAGGAGGCTAGACTGAGGAAGGACCCAGGCAACCGGTGTCCACCTAGGCTAGAGAAAGAACACATCCTCGCCCATCAGTCCACCTCAAGCTGAGCGCTTCAGTCCACAGCTCAGACCAGGCTGCTTCAGGGCCCACATTGCCACGTACGGCCTAGGAAACGCCACTCTCACCCTAGGCAGCGATTCTTCCAGAGGGCATAATGCTCTGTGCTGGGCCTGGAAGAATCTTTTTCACTGATGTTTTCCCATGAGCTGTTTTCACTGGTTTTCCCATATTTCTCTCTGTTAGGTTTTATCTTACATACTAATGTAGGAAATACAACAAATTCATAATAAAATTCATGATAAAATAATCGTGCTTACTTAGACAAAAAATATTAACTAGATAGTTAACCATGGGTTTGAAAACTAGTAAACTGAATAACAAATTAAAAGACTACTAGAGGTGTATTTTTCAAGAGTGCTGCTTAAAGATGTGTATAAAACTGGGTATACAATTTTCAAACAATTCTTATTTTTTCTAGAACTCTGTGCAATAACTTTAACCATGTACATTTTGCCAATCCCCAATCATAGCAAGTTTTCTTTCCAGTTACTTTGATTATTCAGAAATCCTTTAAAGAAAACACAGAGTAATAAGTACTCTTCTATTCATTTAACTTTAAATTCTCTCATTGTCATCTTTATTTCTTTTCCTTCATTTTCCTACTTGTTTTTACTACTGTAAACTAAATTGTACATACTACATTGTATCCTTTTCTTTTAGTCAGTATACATATCAATTTTCCATTTTGTTTCATAAATTTAATAAATATTTATAATGTTTATGTTCAAGTAATGTTCACAGTTCCACTTAATTTAGTATAATCTACTTATCCATTCTGTTGATCTCTGCAATGATTTTTTACTATATCAACTTGGCAACTAAATATTTTTCACATTTTTACCTTCTTCTCTATCCTCACTGCCTTTATTTAGGCTCTGATCTTTTTTTTCCTTTTCTTTTCAGTTGTTTAGTCTCGTTATACTTTTGCTAGCTATTAGCTATACAAGTAATAGATGAATAAATACACACATCTTATTATAAAAATTTAAATAACACAGAGTAAAACATCCCCCTTAGCTACCCCCCCTGGCAAAGCCCACTCCTCCAACAGAAGTTATTATGGTTATCAGTTTGGTGCATATACACACTTCTAGATCTTTTTTCTTTTTTTAATTAATTTACTTTCACATATGTGTACATGTAGAAATCTTCCACTTTATATTATACCATCAATAAGCAAAGCACTTTGCTTGTATTAAAAAAAGAACTCATAATTAATGTCTGCTTTTGTCCATTCACACATTGCTTTGCTGGGCTTTGATGTTAATATTCATTTGCATACAAGATATGCTACGTAACATTAGTTTTACCAAGGATTTGGCTTATTATTGGAAATATTTAATTGAAAATACCATGGCGTAAAACATACACTATTTTAACATAAAATATATATGTAGGGACCTGAAACTAAAACTATAATTGGATTTAAAAGTTTAACAAAAATAATTCTCTTTAGGGCTTCCCTGGTGGCGCAGTGGTTGAGAGTCCGCCTGCCGATGCAGGGGACACAGGTTCGTGCCCCGGTCCGGGAAGATCCCACATGCCGCGGAGGGGCTAGGCCCGTGAGCCATGGCCGCTGAGCCTGCGCGTCCGGAGCCTGTGCTCCTCAACGGGAGAGGCCACAACAGTAAGAGGCCCGCGTACGGCAAAAAAAAAAAAAAAAAAAAAAAAATTCTCTCTAAGTTTTAAAATATTAATCAGAATGATCAAGGAACTAGGGTTTTATTTTCTTTCTGGTACTTTTTTTTAAACAGCTTTATTGAAGCATAAGCCATAAAAGTCACGTGTTTTAAGTACACAATGATTTTTTAGTAAATGTAAAGGGCTGTGCAAGGTTATCACAATCCAGTTTTAGAATATTTCCAACACCCCAGAAAGATCTCTCATGTCCATCTCTATAGATTTGCCTTTTCTGAACATTTCATATAAATGGAAGGGATGAGGTTTTTCTGATATATTTAAATATCAGAGTTAGTAGCAAAAAAAAAAATACTTTTTGCATAAAGATTTTGCTGAAGTCTTTGCTAAAAGTTAACATGCTTTGCTCATTTGGTAAGGATGCTATAAATATAACTGAACTCTTTTCCTTCTTTCCCTCCCTCCCTCCTTTCCTTCCTTTCTTCTTTTTGCCAGTTTTCACTCTTACAGTATTTAGTGATCATCACTGTTAATAGACCACAGTTTTCCATACAGTATACATGGAAGGTATAAGGAATGGACCTTTCTATATCCACTCCAACACATATCCTGATAGTTTAATGAAAAACAAAACAAGGGACTTCCCTGGTGGTGCAGTGATTAAGAATCCGCCTGCCAATGCAGGGGACACGGGTTCGAGCCCTGGTCCAGGAAGATCCCACATGCCATGAAGCAACTAAGCCCATGCACCACAACTACTGAGCCTGCGCTCTAGAGCCCGTGAGCCACAACTACCGAGCCTGCGTGCCACAACTACTGAAGCCCGCGCGCCTAGAGCCCTGTGGGCCACAACCAGAGAAGCCACGGCAATGAGAAGCCCGCGCACCGCAACGAAGAGTAGCCCCCGCTCACCGTAACTAGAGAAAGCCCACGTGTAGCAACGAAGACCCAACGCAGCCAAATATAAAAATAAAATAAATTTATCGAAAAACAAAACAGAAATCCCACATAAGAACATATCGTTTCCCTGAGATGTTTTAGTTTCTCCTAAATGTGGAATATACTTTTTAAAAATTGATGAGAAATCCATTTAATACAGGTCTCTAAACATTTGGGATTCTATCCCCAAGTGGAATTCTATCTCCAAATAGAAATCCATCCTCCAAAAAATTCTGGCATCACTTACTCCTCTTTCTCTCACAGTCCACATCCAATTCATTAGCGACTCTTGATGGTTCTATTATCCGATTATATTCAGGATCTGAACACTAATGCCTTCACCATTACCACAATGGTCCAAAGCCACCATCCTTTTTTGCTTGGATCGTAAAAAAACTTCTAACACAACTCCTGACTTCAGCCCTTGCCAGGCCCCTTCCTTCAACAGTCTGTTTTCAGCACAGCAGCCAGACTAAAACAAAAAACAGATCCAGTCAAAAACCTCCAACAGCTTTCCCTTTTACTCAGATCAAAAGTCCAAGTCCTTAGTGATTACAATTAACACCTTAAACTTACAACAATCTAGTTTAACTTTTAACAACCTATGTAACAACTAAGAAATAACTTTTAAAAAAATTTGTAAAGAAATAAGGGAATAAAATGGTGCGCTACAAAAATTCAACTAAATACAAAACCTGGCAGTAATGGAGAAACTGAGGGACAAAAACCCGTAAGCTATAGAAATCAAATAACATCAATGGACACTGTCAAAAGACTGAAAAGACAACCACAAAAGAGGGAAAATGTTTGCAAATCATATACCTGATAAGGGGTAAATATCCAGAATACATATAAAACGCCTGCAACTCAACAACAAGCAGCAAACAATCCTGTTAAAAATTGGGCAAACGACTTGAATAGACATTTCTCCAAAGATATACAAATGGCCAAAAGTACATGAAAAGATGCTCAACATCACTAATAATTAGGGAACTGCTAATCAAAACCATAATGGAGGGACTTCCCTGGTGGTACAGTGGTTAAGACTCTACCCTCCCAAAGCAGGGGGCCTGGGTTCGATCCCTGGTCGGGGAGCTAGATCCCTCACGCATGCCACAATTAAGAAGTCCACATGCCACAACTAAAAGATCCTGCCTGCCACAACGAAGACCCGGTACAGCCAAAATGAATGGATGAATGAATGAATGAATAAATAAATATTTAAAAAAAGAAAAAAAACACAATGGATACCACTTCAGAACTACTAGGATGGCTGTAATTTTTAAAAATGGAAAATGTTAAGTGTAGACGAGGATATAGAGAAATTGGAACCCTTACACATTGCTGGTGAGAAAGTAAAATGGTGGTTACTATGGAAAATAGTTTGTATGACAGTTCCTTACAAAGTCAAACATCATATTAGAATACGATCAATAATTCCACTTCTCAGTACATACCCTAAAAAACTGACAACAGGGATACCAATGTCCACAGCAACATTATTCACAATAGTGGAAATAACCCAAGTTCATCAACACATGAATGCAAATACTACAAAATGTAGTATATATATACGATGGAAAATTATTCAACCATAAAAACAATGAAGTACTGATATATGCTATAGCATGGATGAACCTTGAAAACTCTGTGCTAAGCCAGCTACAAAAGGGCAAATATTGTATGATTCCACTTACGTGGGCACCTGCAATAGGCAAACTCACAGAGACAAAAAATAATAGACTAGAGGTTACCAGGGGCTGGGGGAGGAAGGACGGGAAGTTACTGCTTAATATGTACAGAGTCTCAGTTTGGGGTGATGAAAAAACTTTGGAAACAGATGGTGGTTAGGGATGTACAACACTGTGAATGCACTTAATGTCACTGAATTGTATACTTAAAAATTAAAATAGCAACCTTTTTGTTTTACATATTTTAACCACTCTTCCTTCCTTCCTTCCTTTATATTTTTTAAATTTATTTTTTTGGCTGTGCTGCGCAGCTTGCGGGATCTTAGTTCCCCGACCAGGGACTGATCCCATGCCCCCTGCAGTGGAAGCACAGAGAACTAACCACTGGACCACCAGGGAATTCCCTAACCACTTCTGTTAAAAGCCAAAGGTTTTACAATCACATTAAAACCTCCAAAATCCTTTAAAGGGCCTACAAAGTCACCAGGACCTGATGTCTCATTATCTCTTGGATCTCATCTCCAACCACTTTCCCTCTGGCTTTTTCCACACTCACACCTCCTTGATGTTCCTCGAACACACACGGGCACAGTCAGAACCTTTACATCTGCTGATCCCGATCCGTCTGTCTGAAATGGACTTCCCCCTCACCTTTAGGTCTTTGCTCAAATATCACCCTTTCACTAAGGGCTCCCCTGACTATCCTGTTCAAAACTCAGCCCCTCCCCCAACATGTCCTATCCCTCTTCTCCACTTTATTTTCCTCCACTGCACTTTATCTGGTGTGTGTGTGTGTGTGTGTGTGTGTGTGTATAAATCACAAATTTATTATCATTCTCTTCCTTTAGAATGTAAACACCATAATGGCAGGAATTTTGTCTATTTTGTTCAATGCTGTGTCCCTAAAAGAGTGCCAGGCACATCGTAAGCAGTCAATAAATCACTGTTGAGTGAATGAAGAGTGAACTATTCTGATCACTAATATAAGACTATTGATCGGGCTTCCCTGGTTGGCGCGGTGGTTGAGAGTCCGCCTGCCGATGCAGGGGACACAGGTTCGTGCCCCGGTCCGGGAAGATCCCACATGCCGCGGAGCGGCTGGGCCCGTGAGCCATGGCCGCTGAGCCTGCGCGTCCGGAGCCTGTGCTCCGCAACGGGAGAGGCCACAACAGTGAGAGGCCCGCGTGCGGCAAAAAAAACAACAACAACAACAACTATTGATCAACTACTAAGACATGCCACTTCTTAAACCTTCCTCAAAATTGGAGAGGGCTCTAATTTTACTCTAAAGTCTGTTCTACAATTAAAGGCCTGCTACTATTACTGACTTTTTTCTTTTGCTATGTTTAATTTAGCTTTTGCCACTCCATCATTTTTTTAATAGTATCTCTCAAATATTTTTAACAGCATTACTGAAATTATCACTTACAAACAATTCACCCATCTTAAGTGTAGAACTCAATGACTTTTAATAAATTTATCCAGTTATGCAACTTTTACCACAATCCAGTTTTAGAGTATTTCTATCAGCCCAAACATTCCCTCAAATCTATTTGCAGTCAATCCCCACTCCAACTTTCAACCCAAGGCAAACACGAATTTATCTCTTTAGTTTTATCTTTTCTAGAAATTTCATACAAATGGAATAATTCAACATTAGTCGTACGTATCTGGCTTCATTCATTGAGCACATTTTTGAGGTTCACCCATGTCATTACATGTATCAGTTATTCATTTATTAAAAAAATTACTGAGCAGTATTCCAACCTTATCATATTTTAAGCACTGCCTTATTCTCTTGCAGCACAGTGTTCGAGATTCATCTTCTATCTTTCATGACCCAGCCCTGGAATCAACCATTTCTCCATGTAGCCCTGGTTCTTCTAATTTAATCAGTGAGTTTTTATTTCTTTTTTTTTCATTTATACAAGTACTAACTGGTCCTTTTAAAAATCTGTTTGGCTATTCTTTAAAGGGCATTAGTTAGGATACAGGCTAAGCTGCTGTAACAAAGAGATTCTAAAATAGAGTGGCTTAAATAAGATAGAAGGTTATTTCCTTCTCATGTAATAGTCTAGAAATAAGCCGTGTATAGCTGGACGGGCAGCTCCATACACACTACAATCTCTGTGTCCAGATTCTGCTGATTCGAGTTTTCGTCAGCTATCAGTACACAACAGGGACATAGGCAGGGGGTCATGCACAGGCATTCCTTCTTAAGGCAAGACATAGAAGGGCCACACATGACTTCTGTTCATAATCAATTGCCAAAACTTAGCCTTAGCCATATCAACCTTCAAGGGAAGTTAGTGAATAGTTTCCAGCTTGGCAGCTATAAGCCATATATTCATCTATAAACTAGGAAGTCGTTGTGGATAACTAGCACAAGAGGCCCTGTGCCAATTAGAACCACTTCAAATTAAATTCCCCACTTGAGGTTTTGTCCTACATAAGTAACATAACTTAGGACCACCAACTTATGAAGACTCACTCCTGGTTACAAAATCTCAGGGGAGATGTTTTTGCCTCTCTACCAAGCAACCAGGTTGAGATAGGCAAGTTTTGACCCTCTAAGGCATGCGAACTCAGGCTAGCTGAGCAATGCATTTAATTTTTTTCCCATTTCATTCAGGATTTCAATTGTTTCAATTGACAGGATCATTCAGGATCATTCCACCACATTAAAAACAATATTTACTGCCTACTCTTTTAAACTGTACAAGATGGTAATAATTCATTGAACGATCACAGATCAAAAACCAAAACAAAGGTTACAAAATAGCTTTAAGCTTTTATCCTTATAACGGTTACAAAATGTAGCATTTCAAAATCTACAACTTAAAATCATTAATTAGCTTCTAAAACAACAGAAATAACTTAGTGTCAAGTTTCCAAAATGACCCATTATATACAATACCATCCTTTAATTATAACGCATATTTGAATAGTTTTATATTGCACCAACACTTGTTTCATTAGAAATTTTTTCCAGAATTTTCACTCAGTATCTAAATTTATCAGTATCTTTTCTTCTCCACAAGTCATTACTTCCTTCAAAGTAAAAGCATACGTTAAGTAAAAGAATATACAAGGAGCTCAATAAAATTATATTCTCGAAAAAACTAAGATAAAGTATTAGCTAACATTTATTAAGCAGTGTGTACTACATGTATCATAATACTGAAACCTCACAACCACCTGATAAGGTAAGGGCTGCTTATCTCACAGATAAGAAAACTAAGATTTAGAGACTTTTATGCTACTTACCCGAGATCATACAATTAGTTAAGTATTAGAGCAACCCAACTCTGAGCTCTTAGCCACTATGCTTTAAAATAAATGTTTCCCCCACACTTGAAACTCTAAATTCAGGGTGAATCTTAAAATTGTTGGTATATTACAGTTGCTGTTGTAGCAATTCTAAGTGACAATAATGTGGCAACTGTCACTCCCTGTGCGCATGCAAACCTCCAAAGTACTAGTACCAAGACTTCCAGAATTTGAGTTGGAAGAAAATCCTAGAAATGATCTTGGAACACTCCTTTTAATTCCTAAGAAGCAAGCAACTGTGAGGAGAGGATGGGGTGGGGAAAATCGGACACACTTAGCAGCGCTCCCAAAGTGGATATCAAAAGTAGGTTCACTCCACGTAAGTGCAAAGCTGGCTTAAGAGCTCAGCACCAAGGGTTCCTGATTCTTTGTCAGAAATGCTGCACAGAGGAAGACTTCGTGTGAAAAAACTGAACATCAGTGACTGAGTCAAAAAGTGATTCTGAATGTAAAGAACTTTAAAAATCCCTTAACCAAATTCTTTCACATGTATTTTCCATTTTCAGGTATGTGTAAGAATTATAAACAATAAAATCTATGTCTTATTAATTCTGACAGAGTTCTTTTGATAAACATGAAAATTCTAAATGGTAAAAAGTTTTGACAGTATGCTTTCCTTGTAAGTAGTATATAAAATAATGGTACAACATGCTATGATAGCAAAACCAGTGCTTACTATATAATTCACGATAGGACATCTTAATATTGAGCTTCATATATAACATCAATAAAATCATGCCCGCTTCCACCCAACCTCATCTTTTGACCAGGAGCTTATGCATTATGGAGGATAAAAATCTGATGTTAAACCCAGATCATATAGCATTGGCACTTTCCCAGTTTTTTCTGATTCATAAAGTATAATGTTCTCTGATGAGTTTTGAATTTACACAATTCCTAGTTTTCTTTATGTTAACCTATATATAACTTGCAAGGCTGGGGAAACAACTAAAAATATTTTAGACATTTAAGTTACTTTCTTAAATTATCCTTGTTATCGTGAAAATTTTTAACAATCTCATTGATTTCTATTAGCTTTTTTTTTTCTAGTCAGCATTTTGATGTTTCTAAGTTTTCCTTTTTTTGTTGTTGCGGTACGCGGGCCTCTCACTGTTGTGGCCTCTCCCGTTGCGGAGCACAGGCTCCGGACGCACAGGCTCAGCGGCCATGGCTCACGGGCCCAGCCGCTCCGCGGCATGTGGGATCTTCCCGGACCGGGGCACGAACCCGTGTCCCCTGCATCGGCAGGCAGACCCTCAACCACTGCGCCACCAGGGAAGCCCCAGAGTCATTTTTAAAGGTTCTTGCTTTGAGAAACATAAGATATGCTGTACTTTTTAAAAGACTTGTCATAATTGATTTCTGTTCTTATCAGAAACTCCTCTAAAACTTATTTGGAAAATATTTGGAACTGAGAGTTTGACATTATTCAAATTACATTTATTGAAAGTAAACATTAAAACTAAAGAGCAAATGGCACAAATATAAATATATAGCATTAAAAAAACTCAATAATTTATAGAACTTTAGAATATTAGAGCGATCTGGAGGGTATTATAAGCTGCATAGAGTAACTGGAGCATACTGAAAGACGAGACAGCATGACTAAATATATCATGTAAACAGATTTCAAATACAAAATAAAATGTTCTTAGAAAAATTTTCAGGAGTTGGAATACTATAATTTAAGCTCATCATCTCCCCCTTTTTCCTTTATCTTCCTTATTTAATATATTAATACAGCTGTATAAAATTAAGAACTCCACTCTACTGTAGTTGTTTACTGATATGGAATGTGACCTAATCTTTATTTTGCTTTCAAGGAGACTTTTTAAAATATAATATAAATTAATTACTGGAAAAACAAGTTTTAAGACAAGGATATATAAAATATAACCACAAATTTTGTTATTATTAGATTCAACAGGCACAAAATTTCTGTCAAATTGCTATAAAAATGTCTAAATGCTCACTCTCAATGTCTGTGTTTATCTCATTGCAAACAAGTAACAATTTACAAACCAGCACCAGTCCACAGACCACACCTTGAGTAGCACTATCTCAGAAACAAGAAAGAAGGTAACAATAAGAAATTAATTCGGAATTAGTGACTAAAGCTTTAAGTTCTAAGTATTCCATAAATTTGCTGTTTAACAGTACACATTTAAATCTAAAAGAAATGCATTGAATACAATTTTCTTAAAAATTAAGCAGCAGCTTTATCACATTTGAAGCCAAGTGCTGAGTTTGAATTATGTTTGAGCATGCAATTAATTTAAATGAGGAAAAATATTAAGTCTTGAAAATAAATGAAACTATAAATTAATCTAATCTGTTTCTCTCAAGAGTAACATTGGGTTGTCCAAGCAGTCCTATAAACAATTCCCACTTGTCCAGTATAAAACTCTAAACGCTCTAAATGAGCGCTCAGGAGGCTACTACCATGGGCAGCATCAAATGGACTGATGATCACCGACTGGTTTTAATCCAGAACTACTTCTACCCTGACTCTACTACTTGAGAAGAGTTGCTGGTATATTTCATGCTCTACACCAAGAAAACAGAAGTAGGGCAATTTCAGGTTAAAAACAGAACCAGATCACCTAAATAGCATGATACACTCTAGTAAAAAGTCTTTATTAAAAAAAAAAGAAGAAAAGAAAAAGAAAGCAAGCTGAAAGGCTCTTCAAAATATAACCCCATTTTTCAAATCAGCTTCCAACTTTGTTTACAGCTTTACAAACCACATACTTAAGTGAAGTAATACTAAAAACTGGCAATTTATGGAATAAGCCTTAGGAAGTAATAAACCCAGAAGTGATACTAGTGTGTGTTGTTGCTGCTTGTGTTATTGGCTGTGTGTTCCCGTTTCTCAATTCTCTAAAAATTGAGTCGTGTTATTGGTCGTGTGTTCTGGTCTCTCAACTCTCTAAAGATCGAAACTCCCATAACAAAGAATTATGTTGCTTCCAATATTGAACTGTCCTAATGAAAGAAGTACAGTCTTTCCTATGTGACTCTTGAAGGCACCAATGAATAAAACCAACAGGTATCAGGTTAAAATTTTTTTTTTTTTTTTGCGGTACACGGGCCTCTTACTGTTGTGGCCTCTCCCGTTGCAGAGCACAGGCTCCGGACGCGCAGGCTCAGTGGCCATGGCTCACGGGCCCAGCCGCTCCGCGGCATGTGGGATCTTCCCGGACCGGTGCACGAACCCGCGTCCCCTGCATCGGCAGGCGGACTCTCAACCACTGCGCCACCAGGGAAGCCCCAGATTAAAATTTAATAACCAACACTAACAACAAAAAAGACTGTCTAGAAAGAAAGTGACAATATCTTTATTACCCGAGAAAATCAAACAGAAGGTAGCTAAGTAATAACAAACTAAAATTATTTTCTAATGTTCTGCTCAATACTAAGATCATTATCAGTCCACAGTGGTCCTCACTAAGTGACGAAATACGTCCTAGCACTTGGCTAGAACTCTTCTTCTACAACAGAAGGAATAGGCATGATAGACAGAATTTTGCTGAAATGAATCTAAATCCACACCCTGAGGGATATCAGTATTCCTCAAATATGCTGTTTTACCAGAAGTTACTCACATTGGGTAAGAGAACTGTGTTTCAAAACAAATTTGAGATAAACCTGAATGTAACACAATGTGGCATGGTTAACAAAATTATATTTAGTAGCAATTACTTACTAAGGTCATATAGTTTTACGTTCACTACTTTAAAAAGTGCTGGCAAAGATTGTGGAGATGAAGGTTTCTCTAGTTTGAAATATGATCTGCAAGAATAGCAATTTACCAACTAGATGGGTCCGAACACTTTAATTTTTAGTGATAAGGAAGTTATGCTCAACTTCACTACTTAAAATGAAAATAAGATGGAATTTTTCACCCTTAAGAATATAGAAAATGTAAAAATCTGACTAGACTATCAAATACCGATTAGGGTCTAGGGAGTGTAAATTAATGTAGACAGTAAGGAAAGTAATTTGGCTGTATCTAACAAAATTCAAAATATTATGTAGCCCACGATCCAGTTAATCCACTTCTGGGTATAATCCAAAACAGACTGAGATACACCATACAAAATATATATTTGAGACCTGCAGTAGGGAATACATTTTATATAATTGTGTTCTGAGTTGTGATACATGTCTCATGAAAAAATAAGTGCCCTTTACACTGACACTTTCTATTACATTCTATTCTTTTTCAAAATGCAGATTCCAACCTACTAAACTGATTTCACTACCTGCTGTTTGGAAAACACTGCTCTAAAAAACTGTAGTAATATGTGCAAGACATCATCTGTAAAAGTGTCCACTGTGGCATTGTTTAAAATAGAGAAAAAACTGGACACAACTTATATATCCATCGTGTCACACAACCACATAATTTAAATACAAAATACAATGTAATATTATGAAAAAGTTGTTTAAATTAGATCTGTCTATGTAATATGTATATATCTTTAAAATATAATGTAGGGACTTCCCTGGTGGCGCAGTGGTTAAGAATCCACCTGCCAATGCAGGGGACACCGGTTCCAGCCCTGGTCTGGGAAGATCCCACGTGCCTCGGAGCAACTAAGCCCGTGCGCCACCACTACTGAGCCTGTGCTCTAGAGCCAGCGAGCCACAACTATTGAGCCCACATGCCATAACTACTGCAGCCCGTGCTCCTAGAGCCCGTGTTCCACAACAAGAGAAGCCACTTCAATGAGAAGTCCGTGCACCGCAACGAAGAGTAGCCCCCGCTCACCACAACTAGAGAAAGACCGCGCGCAGCAACGAAGACCCAACACAGCCAAAAATAAATAAATGAAAAATACATATATATAATGTAGAGTGAAAACAAGCAGAACAATATTTCCAGAATTTTATCATTTCTGCAGATTTCCAGCAATCATATTATGATTATGAATAGGTATACGTACAAATATAAAATTACTAAAATGGCTTAGAAGTGTATATATACTAATATATTAACTCACAGCCGGGTGGGGGGTTCTCAGACGGTAAAGTGTCTGGCTAGAGAGGCCTTTAGCTATATATATAATGTTTAAATTCTTTAAGAATATTTAAATGTTATTTGAAAAAAGAAAAGTTGCAGCAAGTTTTGAGATAGCAATTGGAGTAGAATGAATGAATGGGAGTTGGGGTGAGAAAGAATGAGGTACAGATGAGCAGAACCAGGTGTACATACACCCATACAGTTAAATCAATGAATGAGAGAAAAAAGCTGGAAAAAAAATAATAAAACCCACGAAAAGCATAAGGACTGAGGAAAGATTAGAGAGGCATGTAGCAACAGCTTGGGGGGAGGGGAGGGAAGCATGAAGTGGGCAGAAAAGGCAGGAAGAAAAGGCCTAACAACTGGTAAACTGATCCATTCCTTATTGGTGGTTCAACTGCATAAATAAAAGGGGGGCAGCTTAGTGAGAAAGTACTTAGCAGCTCTGTTTACACAGACAACAGAAAGTGCCACTAGAGTGGCAAATTGAACTGTGCAAGGCCAATTAACCCTTTCACCTTAGCGTTTTATACTAGCTACCTTACTGTGCCTCTGTTAGATCTACACTGATATGTGTTAGGACCAAATGCAATTATAAATCATTGTTACATGTATTGATGAATTCTTCAAATTCCATGAAGCACATCCATTTTATTTATTTAGTATTCTGAATACCTTCCTCGCTACTCTCATCTGGATTTAATCAAGGAACACTTTCAAAGGAAGAGTGGTTATCCAGAAATTCAAACTACACATGTCCTTTATTAAACTATGAATTGACTACTACTCAAGTTTTTCAGCCTAAATGATTTTTTGTTTTTTTTTTAGGTTAGGTTCACCTCAAATTTCTTCTAGACAAATTAGGGGGAAATTAGGAAAAGAGTAACATATTTAAGTGGGCAAAAATGTTATCCTAATATGCACTGAAGAGGTTTGTAAATCAACCAGCTGCTGCATAAGCAATTGTATCTAATTATAATTTACTACTATAAAGGAAACTTTGTATCTTGAAGGGCTATATAAGATTTTTTTTAAAGATAATAGTAGGTTTATCACTGGAAACTGTATTCATCTTCCTGATTCCAAAATACAGCCATGTATCGTCTTTAAATTATATTTGAGAGCAAGGATCGTACCTTCCACACAGTCTATAAAACCTAGAAAAGTATCATATACTAGGCATGCAAATATTTGGTAATGACCAATGTTGTAAAATGTTTGGCATATGTGAAAGGCGTTGCTCCTATGAGCTAAGAGGGCCAATAATAAAAGAATATAGTTGTTCAATAGTAAGTTAAGACAGTCTACATAAATATTTATTCGTTAATCCTAACACTCTCTTTTCCCTACTACCCATACCTCCCTCCGGAAGGTACCAATATCATCCCACTATCAGCTAAAATTCCACGCCAAATCTTCCCCCTAGCCATGTTATTTATCAGAGTCTTAATAGCAGTAATTTTTAAAATGCTAATTGAATACTGGGAAAATGCCAACAGACAGTTTTGAAGTGGGGTTTAAAGGAATACACACTGTATTTCTTAACCCAACGAAGATCAATACCTGTCTGAAAAGGTTACACTTGCTTTGGGGAGCAAGGGACTTTTTCTAGTGGCTTTTCTCAGTTCTTCTCAATGGGTAACAAAAGGCAAAGGAGCTGGCGAATTCAACCCTCATCTAGCTACAGAGGCTGTTTACTGACTTCTATGGCTATGTTAAAAATCAGTGGAGGAAGAGAAGGCTAGCAGCCTTTGCCTTTCTCTAAGTCTTTTCTTGAATGCAGGCCACCCACCAAGTTCCCCTACTTCTCTTTTCTTCCATAACAGCACCAACACAGCCACTGCAAAAGCAACGCATCAAGACAAGCAGCATCAGTGAGGAGGAAATGGGGCCAATGGTAAGGGACAGAAAAAAGGAGCAGTGATGACTCCAAATCTGGTCTCATGAATGAGTCGGGCACATGATGCTTCTTTGTAGGTAGGAAGAGAATATGGTGAACACTCACACAGCTGGCCTCCAGCTCCCTTGACATATTCTCACACTCACAAACGCAAGTCATCGTACTTAGTACTTCAATGCCAGACAAGATTCAAGGTTTTACCTTAGTGATTTTTTTAAAAAGAAAACTACCAAATGTAAAAAATGAATAATAGACTATGCTAAGTAAACATTATTTAGCTTAAAGCTGCAGTATAGTCTAATTAATTAATTTACAAAGCTCGGTTTCTCTAAAGCAACTATTATCAGGTTTTCTTCAGGAATTCACTTCCTTGTTTTATAAACACAAACTATAATATGAATTAAAATAAAATTCAGAATGAGAAATGGTTTCCAAAAGTAGTAATTATTAATTTAATCCAAGCAATTATTTGTGTGATTTGAAGAAGTACAGATATCTCTTCCTATTTCTCTTCTGAACACTAGTCTCTGGAGCCAATTTGAGACTTGAGTTTAGAATTGATCCCCAGTGCAGGGGACCAAAATACACATACCCAGGAGACGACAGTCAGCTACCATGATATTTTCACATTAAATAAAGCAAATACATCTTAATACATCCAAAAGAACATTTAAGTCAAGCTTTTGTTCTAGTGCTGACCCTACATGCGATCCTTGTATCACTCTGGATCTCCACTTCCCCACCTGGATAATAAGGGTTGATAATCAGTCTTTTCTCTATTTTGGAAAGCTGACAAGATTGTCTAATATAAAAATTCTTTGAAAAGTCAACAGGAAAGTAATAAATAAATGAAGAAAATACTTTTCAAAGTGACATGGGAATAAAATCCATGCCCAAGTTATTTTTCTACATTCTGTACATCAAGCCAACATTTAGATAATATATAACTACAAAAGCCCTTTTTTTTAAATGAGGGTGTCTAGTTTCTAAAGAGGAACATTTAAATTATTTTGTAAGTTAGATAAGCTTCAATAGTTTTCTTTCTAAAGCTCTTCTACTTCAAGTCTTTCCACACCTTTCTCTTTCCTCTTCAACCAAATATATAGAGATTTTTCTTGATTAACTCTTTAACAGGTAATACAATAGTCAAGAAGACTAAAGAATACAAAATATAAAAGGCCACTAGCCACCTAGAAGCATATCTCCACTAAGAGAGGGCAATTTTAACAGGGAGGGAGGGAAGAAGAAAGGGAGAGAAATACAACAGGCAAACTCTACAAGAGTTTCCGTTACTTTTTTTTTTTTGTCTGCACCGTGCAGCATGTGGGATCTTAGTTCCCTGACCAGGGATTGAACCCACATCCCTTGCCGTGGAAGCATGGAGTCTTAACCACTGGACCGCCAGGGAAGTCCCTCCATTACTTCTTGAAACAAGATTTCGTAGTACTCACATATTGATATAGTAATTTATAGAATTCAGAAAGTCTCTCAGTAAAGTGGGAAAGTCAATTAGCAAGTGAAAGCATTGGCTCAGAACCTGTTCAGACTGGGGTCAGCAACTTCTTAAGCTTGAAATGTGTTCAGCCAAACTAGGCAATGCCAGAGCACAGGCAGGCCTACTGTTTACAGGCATCACAGAGCAGTCCATCAGCTGATTATATTTTGTCTTGCAATGAAACCAAATTACCTCCTGTCTATAAACGGCAGGAATTATATTATATTCTTCTTTCAAAGATTCCATAAAACCTAGCACAGTGCCAGGGACTAACAGAATAGATGGAGGAATAGAAAGAGGCATAGAAAAAAAGGGAAAAGAATTTAAAAGACTGTGGAAACACACACAAAACCACTACCCAAAAGCACCTCTCCAAAACCCAAGAATCCAGAGACTAAAGTACTACATACATCACACAAGCCCATCTTCTATTCAAAGACTAGAAGATATGCTTGCACAATGTTATCAGAAACATCTAAGGCTATAAGAAAAGGCAAATAGCAACTCTGGTTAAACACTGTCATTGAAGTGCACACATATTAGCAATCAATTACTCAGTTTATTGCAGGTTAGTTAATTACTGCTATGACATGTGCTTCTTTAACTTGAACTACCTTATTATGTGATTAGTAAATAGTGGTATGATGTCCTTATAATGCAGAAGTTGTGTTAGCCCAATTTGATCTTTTCCCAGCTCATTCATTTTTTTTTAATGATTGGAGACAAGCTTTCTTGCAATTAAAGACAAAGCCTTAGCTCTTTCTGAAGAGCTTAAAAAAATAAAAAAATTTTAAAAAGCTAAAAATTCACAGAAATGCCTTCCTTTAATGTAAGTAGTACCTGGTTTAGTGGCTCTGAGAACATCTATGGTTTCTACTATGTAAAGCTATCTGATGAAACTGTGAGTATAGTTGAAGAAGTATATTTCCTCCATTTTTAAACTTGTGTATCAGTGAAAAGTGTTCTGCTCTGGATCATATTTTGAATTTTTATTCAAATGACCTAAAAAATCTATATCTCAAATAAAGGAGCATGAACAGAAGAGTTTGAACGGTTCTAAGAACTGACTGACTATGAGGCTAGGTACAAATGTCAGTGGGAGATTGTTTCTTAAGTATTTTTTGCTTTTGTTAGTGTTTATAAAGTTCCATAGATTTTGAGGGCTCTACTCAATCCTATTTCTCCTAAAAATCTGTTATTTTCACGGTGTGATTTTGCAGAACAAGGAGTCAAATACGGTATTGTAGCAGAAATAACTGTTATTGGATCTGGTCCACCTGGATAAAGTAGAAAATAATGGAAAGCAAATAAAAGGACAGAATTCCAGTGAAGGGGATATCCTCGTTTGCTTCTCTGAGGATGTCTCCATGGCTTACTGATACAACCTTCTCAAGACAGCCAGACTAAGGCATAATGGATAAAAGGACTATCAATCTTCTCTTGCTTACCTACTACTCTGAGCAAAGTTTGTCCTAGGCCTCCAGCTCCTTCACTGTTTTGATAATAATCAAAACTTCCTTCTCCCACAGCTTTTTATTTTCGTTATTCTGAATTTATATTTTGTCTAATTCCCCAGTTTACCTTTCTCAGAATCAAAACACAACAGATTTATGGGATTAGAAAGTCCTTAGGTTATATAGTCTAACCTCACTAAGTGAGGAATCCCTTCTATATTGTTAGTTACGAATACCTATTGACCATAGTGCTAAACACTGTGCTAATTGTTGAAGAAATGGCAGTAAACAACAACAAAAAGACACAAAATCCAGACACTGAGCAAACCATATGCATACATGTATTTCCTAGTTCTGTCCATCAAGAAATACTGGACGCAAGGGCACCACAAAGCAACAACCACACTTAGTGTCCATATTTTGGTTTCTAAATATTATTCTTCAACGAAAAGAACCTGAGCTCCTTGGGAAAATGACCGATTACAGAGCTGGGGCAGTGAGAGTGAAAGATAAGTCTGGAACATCTTACGGTGCCAGAAAATAAGTGCCCTGAAAAACAACAGGAGTAAGACAAAAGGCACAGGATCCAATGTGAAGGAGTTCTTAATGGCCAAATGTAGTATAATATGAGCAAAAAAATAATGATAGTAATGGAGCATAACCCATAGATTAAAATAAATATTCATACTGATATAAGTAACTGACCAAACAGTGAGAAGGGCTATCTCTTCCTTACAGTACAGAAAGAATAATGGAAATAGAAAAATCACCATTTGGTAAGTACCATGGTAATGTTGGCTACAGGCAAGAATCATCGACAGATGCTAAAATTACTGGGCAAAAGAATGATGAGAAATAAACGGGCTCCCCTGGTGGCGCAGCAGTTAAAAATCTGCCTGCCAATGCAGGGGACATGGGTTCAATCCCTGGTCCGGGAAGATCCCACATGCGGTGGAGCAACTAAGCCCGTGCGCCCCAACTACTGAGCCTGCGTGCCACAACTCCTGAAGCCTGTGAGCCTAGAGCCCGTGCTCCGCAACAAGAGAAGCCACCGCAATGAGAAGTCCCCGCTCACTGCAACTAGAGAAAGCCCGTGCGCAGCAACAAAGACCCAGTGCAGCCAAAAATAAATAAATTTATTTTAAAAAAAGAAATAAGATATTTGCATAATCTTAAAGTATTTTCCCATATGAAAAATGACAAACGGAAAACAGTAGCTTTACAATGAAAAAATTTGGCATACACTTAACCAAGTAATCAAAGTTAAGCTCAGCGGCAATGTGATACATCAATATCATGTGCCTGGTGACATGATACACTGAAAAGGGCACAGCATCAAGTCTATGGTATTCATGCAAAACATGTATAACCTGAATTTAATTATGAGAAAACATGAGACAAACCCAAATTGAGGGACATTCTAAAATATAACTATCTAATACTCTTGAAAAGTGTCAAGGTCAAGAATGACAAAGACTAAGGAACTGTCCCAGAGTAGAGGACATCAATGAGATAAGAACTAAATGTATGATTCAGGACTAGAAAAAAGATGCTAGCAGGACAGCTGATAAAATTTGAATAAGATCTGTAGGTCAGTTAATAGCACTGTATCAATCTTAATTTCCTGATTTTGATCATTTTATTAAGGTTATGTAAGACATTTGGGAAAACTAGGAGAAGAGTATAAAGGAACTCTTTGCATTACTTTTGCCACTTTTTTATTAAATCTGAAATTATTCCAAAATGAAAGATAAGTAAAAAGTTAAAAAATATATTTCTTAATTCTAATATTCAAAGTCAGTGATCATACACCCGCTTAGCCTTTCTTTTTCACATTTAATATGTTCTGCATTGGACAAGATTCCCAGAACCCCTACTATACTTACAGCTCCCCTTTTAAAACACTCCATTTGTTACCAGGAATGTACATAATCAGTTACAGATTGCATTATATTTCTCACTTCATACAATCAAGTCACTATACGTATGTTAATGCAACCTAGAGCTGGTTTTTAAAAGCAGATGCATCATACAGTTGGCGTAATTCAGTTTGTGATCAACTAAAACTTGAGCGTTTAGTAAGGTCAAATTAGATCTTCCCATTCTATACTTGTGCAAGTGATTTTTTTCAGCAAAATGTGGAGTTACCTTTTTCTGTGATTATTTCCACCCTTCTGGTTTCTGCTCATATTTTACACTGGTAAGGGTACCAGTTAGATTATTCTGAATTACAATTCTATCACTCACTTGCCGTGTATTGAATACATACCATTTGCAGTGTACTACGAATTAAGAGTATATAAAAAATTTGCCATGGAGTGGTCATACCTGATTAGAAGGGTAGGGAAAATCTTAATAAAGAGATTAAATTTAGGCTAGAACTTTAAGAATAGGCAGCACTTGAATAGTAAGAAATAATACAGAATAATGGTTATGATCTTTGAACCTAACAAACAAGAGGGTAAATCCTAACTCCGCCAATTATTAGTTTTGGGGAAGTCTTTGGAATTCCATTTCCTCATTGATAAAATACCTAACTTGATAGAACTGTTTTAGAGATTAAATAATATATACTCAAGCAGTTAGCCTTTTCATCAAATGGTGCCAGAAAAATTGTATGCAAAAGAATGAAACTGGACCCTTATATTACACCATATACAAAAATTAACTCAAAATGGGGTCAAAGGCTTAAAGGTAAGAGCTAAAGTTATAAAACTGTTTGAAGAAACATAGGGGAAAAACTTCATGACATGGGATTTGGCAATTACTTCTTGGACAGACACCAAAAACACAGGGAACAAAAGAAACAAAAAAGATAAGTTAGGACTTCATCAAAACTAAAAACTTTTGTGCATCAAAGGACACTATCAAAAGAGTAAAAAGGCAATCCATGTTTGCAAATCATATACCTGACAAGGGATTAATATCCACGATATATCAAAGACTCCCATAACTCAACAACAAAAAAAACCAAACAATCCCCCCGAAATGGGCAAATGATTTGAATACACATTTGTGCAAGGAACACATACAGATGGTCAACAAGCATATGAAAAGGCGTTCAACGTCACCAATCCTTTAGAGAAATGCAAATCAAAACCACAATAGGATACCACTTCTTATCCATTATGAAGACTATTATCAAAACAAAAACAAATAAAAAAACGCTGGTGATACTGTGGAGAAAATTAGAACCCTTGTTCATTGCTTGTGGGCATGTAAAATGATGCAGCCACTGTGGAAAAGATCACCACCATATATATCATCTAGCAATGCTACTTCTAGGTATATCCCCAAAAGCATTGAAAGCAGGGGCTCCAGCAAATACCTTGTTAACCGGTGTCTAAAGCAACTTTACAGCTGACCCTTGAACGATGTTGGTGGGGATGGGAGGGGGCGTGTTTAGGGGCACGGACCCTCTGTGCAGTTGAAAATCTAGATACAACTTAAACTCAGTCCCCTCATCTGCAGATTCAGCCAATCACCGATCATGCAACACTGTAGTATTTACTACTGAAAAAAATCCGCGCATAAGTGGACCTGTGCAGTTTAGACCCATGTTGTTCAAGAGTCGACTGTATTTACAATAGCCAGAGGTGGACCCCAGTTTATCAACAGATGAATGTATATATTCCACAAAATGTGGTGTATACATACGATGGAATATTATTCAGTCATAAAAAGGAATATAATTTGGAGACATTCCACAACATGGATTAACCTTGAAGACTTAAGTGAAATAAGCCAGACACAAAAGGATAAATATTGTATGATTCCATTTATATGAGGTGCCTGGAATAGGCAAGGTCTTATGAGACAGAAAATGGATTAGAGGTTATCAGGGCCTGGGGGAGGAGGGAATAGTGAGCAATTTTTTTTAATGGATACAGAGTTTCTTTTTGAGATGATGAAAAATTTCTAGGAATGGATAGTGATGATGGTTGCACAACACTGTTAATATACACAATGAATTGTATACTTTAAAAATGGTTAAAATGGTAAATTTTATGCTATGTGTATTTTACCACAATTTTAAAAAGAGCAGTTAGCATGCTGTACTCACATAAAAGTACTCACATAGATTATTTCTGGAGGTGGAAGAAACTTCAGGCACAGTTAACAGTATGAGCAGAGTTACTAGGTAAAAAAACATATATGAGGAAAAAAACCCTGAAATGATATAGGTAAAAATGTCAAAAGCGGTTTTCTTTGGATTTTTAAAATTTTGTTTTTCTTTGCTTTTACATAAAAAAATTTAATAAAAAATATTTAAAGAACAACCCCTCATACAGGTAAGAACAGTGTATTAAAAATAGGCTGCTTGTAATAGAAACTCAATATACCAAATGGCTTTTTAAATGATAGAGAAGTACAGAAGTGGGCATCCAGGGCAGTTATGGTGGCTCCACAGTCACCAGAACCCAGGCCCCTACTATCTCTCTGCTCCTGGTTTCTCAAGGTCACCTCTACTTGCAAGATGTCTGCTGCAGCAGCTACTAACATCTCATCTATTGATACATTCCAGTGAGCAGAAAGGAGCGAGAAACAAGGACAAAATGATGTATTGCCCTTTAAGGGCTTCCTTCACTAGAAGCCCAACCCTATGTCTTCTGTTCACTGGCCACCATTACCTGTAAAGAAGACAGGAAAATGCTGTTTGTTTTGTTTTGTTTTGTTTTTAACTCCAGTATCTAATAATACACGGGTCCTGCTACTAAAGAAAAGAAAAATAGATAGATGGTTAGCAGCCTGCCTCAGATACTTAAAAGCATTTTTCATATAACTAAAATTTCAGCTTTCATCTTTACTATTTGGAGTCACCTCTAAAAACTATAAAATCTAATAAAAAGATACACATTAACAAGTCTTTAGGACATTTTACACTAAAAAAAAAATTACATTTTAATGAATGTCAAAGCCAGAACATAGTGAGATCAAATTCTTTTTATTTATTTATTTATTTATTTTATTTTTGGCTGCATTGTGTCTGTTGTTACGAGCGGGCTTTCTCTAGTTGCTGCAAGAGGGGGC
This sequence comes from Orcinus orca, assembly GCF_937001465.1. Lineage (NCBI taxonomy): Eukaryota > Metazoa > Chordata > Mammalia > Artiodactyla > Delphinidae > Orcinus > Orcinus orca. The sequence goes on along the minus strand of NC_064560.1, from coordinate 13,469,280 downwards.
TACTCTTCTTTGTGGTATGTGGGCTTCTCATTGTGGTGGCTTCTCTTGCTGCCGAGCATGGACTCTAGGCCCGCAGGCTTCAGTAGTTGCGGCTCGCAGGCTCTAGAGCGCAGGCTCAGTAGTTGTGGCTCACTGACTTAGCTGCTCCGCAGCATGTGGGATCTTCCCAGACCAGGGCTCCAACCCATGCCCCCTGAATTGGCAGGCGGATTCTTAACCACTGTGCCACCAGGGAAGTCCCTGACAGCAAAGATGCAATGGTAGAAACAAGTCTGTATATTCAGTTAACATAGGTATGTGTATGTGTGTGTGCATCTGTACGGAAGAGGACAAATCATAAGAACTTTTAAATGCTCAGACATGTCGGAAGTCACAATTTAGGTTCCTTACAGAGTAATCTGTCAAACAAGACTCTCAATTCAAAGAACCCTCACGTTTCCCATAAAATAACATATCTTTTTTCTAACGGTTTTGTTGAGGTATAATTTACATATCACGAAATTCACACACTGTGAGTACACAATTCAGTGATTTTAATAAATTTACAAAGATATGCAATCATCACTAAAATCCTGTCTTAGAACATTTCTATCACCCTAAAAAAGATCCCTCATGCCATTTTCAGTCAACCCTCATTCCCAGACTATGACAACTACTACTCTTACTTGCTGTCACTACATACTTACCTTTTCTGGACATTTCATATAAATGATATCATGTAACATGGAGTCTTTTTGAGTCAGACTTCTTTTACTTAGCATAATGTTCTTAAGGTTCATCCATGTTGTAGTTTGTATCAGAAGTTCTTCCTTTTTGTACTAAATATTAAATAGTATTCCATTACATGGATATATCACATTTTGTTTATCCATTTGTAGGCTGCTGGGCACTTGGATTGTTTCCAATTTTGGCTCTTATGAATAATGCCCTATGAACATTCATCTACAAATCTGTATGGACATATACTTTCACTTTTGTCTTAAGACACTATAGACATCTAGGAGGAACTGCTGGGGCATATCCTAAGTTTACTTGAACTTTAAAAACAAAACAAAAACACTGCCACACTGTCTTCCAAAGTTGCTGTACCATTTTACATTACTACCAGTTTATCCTCACCAATGATTTTTCCTGTCCACTATTTTGATTATAGGCATCCTAGTGGGTGTAATGTTTTATCTCCTTATGGCTTTAATTTGCATTTCTTTAATGACAAATACCATTGAGTACTTTTTCATGCACTTACTAGCCATTTGTATATCTTCTTGGGGGAAATGTCTACACGGATAGCTTTTTAGATTCTCTTTATTAGGCTGATGAAATTACCTTCTATTCCTGGTTTGCTGAGAGTTTTTATTATGAATAGGTATTAGATTCTTTTAATTTTTTTTTCTGTGTCTGAGATAATCATGCAGTTTTTGTCTTTGATTCTATTAATACAGTGTATTATATTAATTGATTTTCAGATGTTAAAACAACCTTGCATTCCTGGGATAAATCCCATTTGATCATTAAGTTTAATCCATTTTATATGTTGCTGGATACAGCTGGCTAGCATTTTTGCTGGAAATTTTACATCTCTATTCATGAGGGTTTATTGGTCTGTAGTTTTCTTTTCTTGTGACATCTTTGTCTGGCTTTAGTTATCAGGGTAATACTTATCTCACAGAATGAGTTAGGAAATATTCCCTCCCCTCCTCTTCTATATTCTGTAAGTTTTTGAAAATTTGTGATTATTTCTTCTTTAAATATTTGATAGAATTCACCAATGAAGCCATCTGGCTTTTCTTTGTGGGAAGACTTTAAAATACTAATTCAATTTACTTACTGGTTATAATTCTATTCAGATTTTTTATTGAGAGTAGTTTTGGTCAGTGGACTTTGTTCATTTCATCTAAGCTGTCGCATTTGCAGGCAAAGTTCTTCATAGTGCTCTCTTATAATCCTTTTAATTTCTGTAGAGTTGGCAGTGATACAACCTCTTTCATTCCTGAGGTTGGTGTTTATGTCTTCTTTCTTTTTTTTTCTTGATCAGTATAGCTAACAGTTTATCAATTTTGTTGCTCTTTTCAAAGGGCAAATTTTGGTTTCACTGATTTTTCTATTAACTGTTTTATATTTCATTGGTTTCTGCTCTTATCTTTACTGTTCCTTCCTTTTTCTTGCTTTGTGTTTAGTTTGCACTTTTTCCCCTCGTAGTGTTGTAAGGCAAAAGTGTAAGGTTATTGATTTTAAATGTCTTCTTTGTGTGACTTCCCTGGTGGCACAGTGGTTAACAATCTGCCTGCCAATGCAGGGGACACGGGTTTGAGCCCTGGTCCGGGAAGATCCCACATGCTGCGCAGCAACTAAGCCCGTGAGCCACAACTACTGAGCCCACATACCACAACTGCTGAAGCCCACGTGCCTACAGTCCACGCTCCACAACAAAAGACGCTACTGCAATGAGAATCCCACGCACCGCAACAAAGAGTATCCCCCACTCACCGCAACTAGAGAAAGCCCGTGCGCAGCAACAAAGACCCGATGCAGCCAAAATAAATAAACAATAAAAAATAAAATAAAATAAAATCTGTCTTCTTTGCTATTATAGGTATTTGAAGCTATAAATTCCACCTAAGTACTACTTTAATTGCATCACATAAATGGTGATACGTTCTGTTTTCATTTTCATTCAGTTCAAAACATTTCCTAATTTCCCTGATGATTTTCTTCTTTGACTGATGGGTTATTTAGAAATGTGTTAAGTTCCAAAAATTGGGAGCTTTTTCCATCCTTTTACATTCAACCTATTTGTGTCTTTGAATCTAAAGTATGTCTCTTGTAGAAAGCATATCATTGAATCTTTTATCTTTTTTTTTTTTTTTAAATCCAGCCTAACATTCTCTGCCTTTTTATTGGAATGTTTAATCCGGTCATATTTAATTTAGTTACTGATATGGTCAGATTTACCATATCATTTACCATATGCCATTGTGCTATGTTTTCTATATACCTCATGTCTTTTTCCCCCTCTCCTCCTTTACTGCCTTCTTTTTAGTTACATAGATATGTCCTAGTGATCTATGTTACCTCGTTTGTTAGAATTTTTACTATATAAGTTTTTTAGTTATGTTCTTGGTGGTTGCTCTAAGGATTACAATATGTATCTTACCAAGATCTATTTCAGGGACTTCCCTGGTGGTCCAATGGTTAAGAATCCGCCTGCCAATGCAGGGGACGTGGGTTCAATCCCTGGTTGGGGAATTAAGATCCCACATGCCACGGGGCAACTAAGCCCATCCGCCACAACTACTGAGCCCACGCGCCACAACTAGAGAGAAGCCCGCGTGCCGCAATGAAGAGCCTGTGCACTGCAATGAAGATCCGCATGCTGCAACTAGGACCTGACACAGCCAAATAAATTAAAAAAAAAAAAAAGATTTATTTCAGATAAATACTAACTTTATTCTGGAAAAATATAAAAACATTGCTCCATTACAGCTCCATCTCTTGCCCCTTTCTTTGTGCTATCATTTTCATATATAGTAATCGTTATGTGTTGTAAGCTCAACAACAGAATTTTATAGTCTTTTCTGGAAGATTAGACTTATGATGAAACAGTTTGATTCACTGAAATAATTATTAGAAATTATTTGGTAATATTTTTAAATAACAAAATAAATACATGGGATTTTTAGTCTAAAATTATTTGATTTACTTAATTTCCCACTCATAATTTTAAATAGCTTATAGGTTAAAAGCAACTTTAAAATACCCATATACTTTATCTCATAAATATGAGATATGTTGCTAATTTAGTTTATCCAATTGTGGTTTAATTATATAACATTCTTTTTTCCAAAGTAATAGAATTTACATGGGCATATATTAGTAATGTTATCAGGACTCTAAATGAAATATCCACCCCTAAATAAAATGATTCTACCAATCCCACAATTTAAACTGTTCTCATTAGCCCATGTTACTGTCTCACCCTTGTGCATATATATGATTCCTACAAAATTATAATCAAATGTGAATAAAACTTGCTATTTAGCTTTTTCCACTTATACATATTTTTCCATGTTGCTATGTACTTTTCACTTATATTGTTATTAATGATTACATATCACACCAAGAACATATCATAGTTCACTCAAATATTCTCCTACTATTAGAATCTGATTGTTTCCATTCTCTACTATTATTAGTGTGCTGTAGAAAGAACAAATGAATTAATAAATATGAAAAACAGGCTTTATCAGAATTTCATAACATAACCTACATAGCTGTGCATATTCTATTTTGTCACAAAAACAAAGGTTAGAAACACTATTGCAGAGAACTGCTGCAGAAACAGAGTATTGTTATCCATGTTAAAGAAAAGCAACAATGACAGTCTGTAAGTGAAATGTCTTTTAAGAAGATCATTATACCATGGTTTTCATCCATGGTAGTATCTTTAAAGATTTCCCTTCGATTAACAACTCAATATTAAAGGTATACAATAATAAGATAAACATGTCCTTCAAATTGTATGTAAACCGATTATATTTAAATCCTATGGACCTAATATGAAAAGACCCTTTATCTTTTCTTGTAAGTCTGAATTGTATACTTCTTTCCTTAAAATAATTTAAAGTACATTCCAAATGTGCACTCTACAAACTGCTTGAAGCTTTGATTAAAGATCACTCAATTCCATGAAGCTAATATCCACTGAAACTCTATGATTTTAGTATTGTCCATCAAGTTGACTATTGAAAATGTTTTTCAGTGAGGTTAACCCTCACTGTCTTATTTTTTGTTTTGTGACTTTTGAAGACTATATGTAAGAGAACTATATGTAAGAGAAGACTATATGTAAGAAACTATATGTAAGAGAATTTTGAAGACTATATGTAAGACTTTTTCTCTTAAAAGTCTTTTTAAGAGGTTTGTGATTGGTATATATTTACAAAACATCAACATGAAATTATCTGCATATATCTTAATTTCAGGACCATTCAGTTCCTCCAGCAATGGTTTTTCTGACATGTACCTGAGTTTCAGTAACTATTTCTCCACCTGGCATGGTTTTCTAACTAGATTCAAGACAGAGTTCAGGACTCTCCTCTGTACACCTCCAATAACAGGGCCACATATATCACTCTGAGCTAATGGATCTACTTATTACAATATTCAAAACCTGTGGGATCTGATTATTTTAGAAATGTTACTTGCCTGTTTTAGCACCCAGACTTGGATCAAGTCTAGGAATAGTGGACTGATAGCGACAGGGACTGACGGTTTACTGTTCCTTTCAATGCCTAAGTAACAGCCTCTTATATTGCTGTGAGTAATAGGCCTGACTATATTTCTGGATGTTAAGTAGTAAAAAGGTTCTTAGATAATAGAAAAATGGCATTAAAAATAATAATTTAAAAAGTGCAGCTTTAAAAAATACTCTGGAGTCAAAGTAGCACTGCTCCTCCTAAACCCTACTCCAAATATGTACCAATGATAAAATTTAAAGAGAGAAAATCATAAACATATAGCCACGGCCAAAACCAGTTAAGTATCTCTGTAGACAAAAACTAAAGGAAACGTGTAGCCACCAACAGAGCTTAAGCTAAAAGCCTGGACTCTACACCTGTAGTAGGCAGGAGAAATAAGAAGTCTGACTCCCACAGAGTAATGAGGACTGAAAGTACTCTACAAAAGGCCTGGGATCAGAGCCAGACTCTGATGGAAACTCATGCTGGAAACCAAGGGTTGCAGTGGGACTCCACCGCCTGCGAAAAAAAGTGAGAAGTCCGCTGCCTGAGGCTACAAGCTTATAAAATATTATGTATCTGAGATGCTAAGAGGCCATAGTTTCAGCCCAACAGCTGAAACCAGGCCAAACAATCTGCAGGCTTGGTATCTGGATCTGCAATGGCCTCAATATAACCTCAGGAGGGAGCCCTAAGCTGCCTATATCAGACCGACTGCTTGTCTAGGTGTCTCGGGGAAAGGAGTGAAAGCCATTATAAAGCGAGGACGGGTGAATAAAAAGGAGAGAGAAACAGCCACTCAAGATGGACCTGAAAACTAAAATTCTACCTACAGAAACATAACATTTTAATTATGAAAGAGAAATTATCTCCTTCACAGTTTAATTACCTATGTGCAATTCTTCATAAAAACCTCAGTCTAAAACATCTTTGTATCACGATAGTTTTGAAGCAGACACACAACCTGCACAACTGTACACACAGGTCTTGCTTTAAGAGTCTGTAACAACTCTGGGGTACAGTTTTAATTAAATCAACCCTGTGGTCCATATTATCAAAGCCAACATACCCCAAATCATCTTATGCTTTCAACGTTCAGAAATTTCCTGTTGCTGACTTTGATGAGCCCAGGGAATTATTTATAGTAACTTCAAATCATGCTTGGGTCTTCTCTAGGGTGGACTTAATACATATCTAAAGACCATGAAACCAAGTAGGCTTCTCAGCTTGCCTGTATTTTTTTTTTAAACAACTTTATTGAGGTATAACTGCTATACAAAGAACTGTGGTTTGTTTTTAAATAACTCTACTGTTGTGGAGAGAATCAACAAGTAATTATTTCTCTTGTGCATTTTATTTTAAGGCATTTCAGAAAAATAATTTAGAGGGAATATATACTCAGAGGTACTCCAAAAGAAGACTGCAAATAAAGTTGAAAGTAAGTATAAGAATTATGATTTTGGGCTTTACATAAGAATAAAATTCCCATTGAGTACTTTATCAAAAACTTAACAGGTTGTTTCATAATCCCCCATCGTTAGACATAAAGCAGACAGACTGGATGACCATCTTCGGGGAGAGCTACAGAAGAGACTCCTACATGAAGAAACAAGTTAGATATTGGTGAGGTCTCTTCTAACTTCAGGATTCTATATCCATTCTCCAATTTTCGTTGTTTTTTTTTCCCTTAGCATAGAGTTTTAACATCTCTGACCCCACTGCAATTCTTTCCTATAACGGGACTATTTAAAACAATAATAGCCAGGTATAAGAACGATCAATATTAAGATTTACTTCTTTTCCTTAACTTATGAAATTACAGAAGACAAAAGCAAAAAGATCAGCAATTAATCAGTCCAAAATAAAGCAGTACTTTTAGGAGCTGTGTGGAGATGGCAAAGGTGGCTAGTGGAAAAGGATGACTCTGGAATCCCTAATTGATATTATAATGAGCCAAAAGACTCGCACACAAATAGAACTGCACCTGGAAATCCCTTTTTAAAATTACTTAATTAAAGATGTTATAATAATCAAAATAGATGACAGTAGAGAATATAGTGAATATTTCATAACTAATAATATATTTGATGGATGAGTTTCAGAATAACTAGGGAGAACAGGCAACCTCAAAGTTAAAATTACAAAGTAGGAACACTGGTGATTTCTTGGTCAAAGCATCATTAAAGACCTAATATATTAACTTAATAACACTTTAAGAATTATAAAATATAACAGGCTAGTCAGCAAAAGTAAACGACCAAATTGGATTAAGCTGATTACTGAAAACACCCTCAGCAGACAGACGTTCAGAACCCATCGTCCCTAGAAGAGCAGCATGTACTATACTAACAGCCTTTACAGGCCAAAGAAAAGAATGGACAAAACGGACAGAAAACTAACTAGGAAGATGATATATAGCATAACTGGAACAATCCTAAAAAAAAGCAAAACAGTAAAAACCACAATGAGTTAAGACACAAAAACAAAACCTACAAACAATGTCCCTGACAAAATGGAAACAGCAATCAGTGATTTTATCCAAAAATATTTAGATATATCTATACAACACAGAAATGTTCATTCTCTAAGGTTGTGCTATCCAATGTGGTAGCCATTAGCCATATCTGAGCACTTGACATGTGTTAGTGCAACACAGAAATCAAATTTTTTATTTAATTTGAGTCATTTATATTTAAATTTTTTTAATGATACTTGATTCAGTTACTGGAAAGCTTTTTAAGTATGTTTGGAAGAACCTGAATACATGACTCTGCTTGTTAGCTTGGAAGAATTTGATTACATGAATCTACTTGTTAGCTGCACATTCTATGAAATCTCAACACAGATTAAGTATTTTCAATCAAAATTGAGTATTCAAATTGAAGTGTGCTAAGAAGTATAAATTAAAAATATATACCAGATTTTGATGACTTAGTAAAAAAGCTAAAATGTGAAACGTCACAATAACTTTAAAAAATGTGATTACACGTTGAAATAATATTTTTGATACATGGGATTAAATAAAATATATTTTTAAATTAATTTTACCTGTTTCCTTTTTACTTTTTAAAATGTGGCTTTAAAAAAATTTTTAATTACGTATGTGGCTTGTATTATGTATCTATTACACAGTGCTGCTCTAAGGGATCAATGGCTTTAAAAAGAAAGTCATCTGTCAAAAATCTGAAATATATGTCAGTAAGGTGGTATTTTACTTACAAATCCTGATCTCCTACTGTCACAAAGTATTACTATAGGCTACTCAGAATTGGTATACTTATACATTCCAAAGACATTTGTATCCTCTTCACACAGATTGTTACAAACCATTAAAGTATTCCTCTGAGTTACTGCAAACTATGGGTATGCAGTACCCATAGTTACTTAAGGGTCACTCCACCATCCAGAATAAGTAATCAAGTAGTAACTGAAGGACACTAATTCATCAGATTCCTTGATTCCTTTTATATCCAGATTCACTCACCAATATGTTAACTAATGCTCTTGGTTCTATGAGAGCTAAATGAAGATCTTTAGTATAGCAAAGATTTTGATAGGAGTAATTACATAGGACAATTTTATTTTTATATGTATACACATATATACACAGGCTTATAATATTTTCCCTGGAAGAAAAACATTATAACTGCATGCCTTCACAGTGCTCTTCCAACTTTTTCCATACCGTGGCATTTCACAGAAAATTACATTTGTAAGACACACTGGAGTTAAGCCCTTTCCAGGGAGGGCAGCACCGCCCCAACACACTGACTTACTGCACACCAACTGGGAAGCTCAGGCTCAAAGGTCATTGCAAAAAAATCTCTGAACCATATTTTATTTTCATCTGACTTATATTTTATTCTTACTTATGCCTACAGTTGTGAAAATACAACCCCTCAACATTTTTAACAACAATATACAAAGAAGGCCACAAGATGGAGATACTACTCCATTACAGTATTTGTATTGATGTATTTTTTTTTCTGTGTACATGTCCCTCTTTCTGTGTATTTCCTACTTTCTCCTTCAGTGGTATTCTCAGCTACTGTCTCTATCCCTAACGTTTATATTGGTTCCTCCACCACTCTGTTTTAACTAGCATTATTAGAGAAATATTATAAATACTTTTATGATCCTTCTTAATTTTAAAAGCAGGCAAATAATTAAAATATTTACTTCTAGCTCAGTATTTTCCCGCCTCTCTAAAATTAACGATGATTTTTATTTACATATTTTTCTCTGATAGGTAAAAATTCTTTAAAAAATTTGCTACCCGCAAAGTAATAAGTACTCCAAAAGCCATTTACTGGAATACATTCTGTTGCTTTGTAAGGTTACAGATTTACTTCATGTTGATACCCTTCCAAACTTCCCTGGAATTCTTCTTTGACAACAGTCCTCAAAGCAGTTTATGAGCCTTACTTGAAATTTATTTTCAGATCTCTTTATCAATCCAAAGCGTACTTACCCAAGTTTGCTAACCCAATTTAGTCATCAAATTTAGCTCCAAATGACTATAAGCTATAGGCAAAAATCAAATCCAACTTAAAAGTTTACTATTAATGAATAAATCGGCCAAATATGTTGCAGGCTTTTAAAGCAACGCAAAACAAGAGGTTTCAACAATGTTTTGAGAGGTGGCAGCATTGTTGAAAACCTGCAAAGCTTTCCACAAAACTAATTTCAAGATCTAATTTACTCTAAGTTAAACATATACTTGCAAATCTGTGATACAAAAAGTCACACTAATTCTGTATAACTACTATAGAACTGCATAGCATGGCAATCATTTGAACTTTATATGATATACTTAAGTACAAGGAACAACAAGTTCCAGTCACCCTACATTATACATACATATATTAACTTCCTTAAATCAAATTTAATCACCAATATTAATACAAAACACTACTTAAAGTCAGAGAAGAACCTAAATACTAATCTTTTATATGTTAACTAAAAGTGTGGTAATTGAAAATAACTGCTAATAAGATTTGCTTTTTTTTTTTTTAATTCCAAAAATGTCAGAGGCTTCTTGGTATTTGGCCATGAGATAGTTTCCTTAACCTGATCCATTTTAATGGTATAAAGTCCTTAAGTATTGGCTAGAAATATGAAGCCTCTGCTTTCCTTAGCAGGCACATATATGGACCCTAGGATTTCTCTATGGTCTGTTCAGACCTTCCCAATAAATGACAACAACAATTTTTCTGGTCTTAACTCATTTTGACTACTGCTTACTACACATGTCACAGTGGGGTCTCATGTAGCTTTTAAAAATTCTTGTACCGTCTATAATCAGGAGTTGTATGTATTCCAGAATTTGTTTAATTAATTACTTCCTTTTAGAATTCTAGTGTTTGCACTCAGTGGCATTTTAATACTGCTTTTTTTCCATTTTAATACTGCTGCTTAATACACTACCAAACGTAAAGTAGATAGCTAGTGTGAAGCAGCCGCATAGCACAGGGAGATCAGCTCGGTGCTTTGTGACCACCTAGAGGGGTGGGATAGGGAGGGTGGCACGGAGGGAGACACAAGAGGGAAGAGAGATGGGAACGTATGTATATGTATAACTGATTCACTTTGTTATAAAGCAGAAACTAGCATACCATTGTAAAGCAATTATACTCCAATAAAGATGTAAAAAACAAATACTGCTGCTTATACCATGACATGTGTCTTTTTATTTAATTCTTGATCTTAAACTCTTATCTTTAATATTTAATTCAAATTCTATTAGCTGACCATGTAGCTGCACATAGCTTTATGTCCACTGCTTCACTGGCACTAAAATGGGCATTTTGTCTAATAATGAAGCATACTGTTTTATGCACATATTCTAACCAGTAATGTAGACAGCGGCATGCCTTGCTTTTGCAACATGCCTGATTACACGTGAGATTCCAGTTGCTGGATGATGGTAATCAGAAACACTTTCTGAGTAAGTGCATGAGTCCTAACCTTACTTAATGTAGCATTAAGGAGGATGAGAATGAGACACAAATCCTAGATTAAGTTTCTAATTAAGTGCTAATAACACTCTTAGACAAAAATTTCAGTAAATATAAGTAAAAAAAAAAATTTAGCTCTTCAAATGGAATACCATGATGTTACGTAAAACATAATCATATTTTTACATTCATTAGTATAGGACCCACCTTTCAAAAGTAGGTGTTTTGATGAAAATAAAGAAAGGTTTTTGAAAATACATATGACCATAGCTTCATTATCAATTGGTCTAGGGTCCTGCTTCACCCAATCAGAAGTCTCTCTTTTCACTGCCACTCCTTTCCTTCCATCTCTGCACACTTCTATACAAGAAAGGCTTTGAGGGCTTCCCTGGTGGTGCAGTGGTTGAGAGTCTGCCTGCCGATGCAGGGAACACGGGTTCGTGCCCTGGTCCGGGAAGATCCCATATGCCGTGGAGCGGCTGGGCCCGTGAGCCATGGCTGCTGAGCCTGTGCGTCCGGAGCCTGTGCTCCGCAACGGGAGAGGCCACAACGGTGAGAGGCCCGCCTACCGCAAAAAAAAAAAAAGACTTTGGATTTGTTTTTAATTCTGGGTAAAATTAATTGACGTCATTACTGTCCAAATAGACCCAATAATGCCTGACTTAGAAAAAGATTCCCAAGACCATATAGTCTTGGAATAAGTCAGAACATGTTTAATATAGATACCAAGCATTTTATCAACTGGTGTTACTTATAACTGCCACGGAGGTTCTTCTCTCAGCAATCATCAAGCCAAGTACCTACCCTCACCTCCATCCTACCCTGTGTATCATTCCCAACACTGAATAAAACATATGATGTTGAAATTCACCACATTACACCAATCACTGGGTAAAATGGTGACTTTTATTAAAAAGATTTTAGAATGTATCTCTAAGAATAATTGTAATAACAAAGGACAATTCCATTTCCCAGTTCAGCTTAGGGTGTATCTATGAATAATAAAAGACAAACTATTCTAGGATTGTTCTCATAATTAGTGTAAAAAAAATAGTATAAAAAGAAAACAGAAACTTACAACTAGAAGAGGATTTCTGTTCCATCAGCTCTAGATTATGTGGCAAGTTTCCCAATAAACTTGCTTTTTCCTGTAAAATATGTCCAGGCAACCTCCACTAAACAGAGTACACATAAGAAAAGTAAATCAATTTTACAATAATCCAAGCTGATGCAAATATGTATACAACTAAACAAGTATTTATTCGGCTCTAACTCTATACATGATATGCTTTACATCAGAAATATAAATGGCTGGAAGGTTATCTACCATTCCAGATTTTGTACATCTCCCTCTCTCCAAATCAACAAATAATTTCGGATTTTACAATGAAAATGGGGGAGTGATTATTACATGACATAGATTTACAAGGGAATACACTCACTAGAGAAAGACTGCACTATATTCAACTAACACCACAAACTCAGTGGAATCTACAAGAATCACTGGAGAGAACTGATACTCACAGTACAGATTCACCAGTCACTTATGAAAGAGATCTTCCTCTTTATTTCTCAAACCCCTATGCCGGGGTTTGAGAAGGCCCCATTAATGACTTTCTGCTTTTCCCACCCAAAAAAACTGAACACAGAAGTCAGGCAAATAGAGAACAAATAGCACCTTTATTGCTGAAAAGCTACTGGAGAATTGAGATTACGTACAGGAGCCAAGTGGGCTTGCTAGAAATTCTGGCCCTCCCAGCCCCAGCCTAGACTTTTTTTTTTTTTTACATCTTTATTAGAGTATAATTGCTTTACAATGGTGTGTTAGTTTCTGCTTTATAACAAAGTGAATCAGTTATACATATACATATGTTCCCATATCTCTTCCCTCTTGCATCTCCCTCCCTCCCACCCTCCCTATCCCACCCCTCCAGGCGGTCACAAAGCATCGAGCCGATATCCCTGTGCCATGTGGCTGCTTCCCACTAGCTATCTACCTTACGTTTGGTAGTGTATATATGTCCATGACTCCCTCTCGCTCTGTCACAGCTCACCCTTCCCCCTCCCCATATCCTCAAGTCTGTTCTCCAGTAGGTCTGTGTCTTTATTCCTGTCTTACCCCTAGGTTCTTCATGACATTTTTCTTTTTTCTTAAATTCCATAAATATGTGTTAGCATACGGTATTTGTCTTTCTCTTTCTGACTTACTTCACTCTGTATGACAGACTCTAGGTCTATCCACCTCATTACAAATAGCTCAATTGTTTCTTTTTATGGCTGAGTAATATTCCATTGTATATATGTGCCACATCTTCTTTATCCATTCATCCGATGATGGACACTTAGGTTGTTTCCATCTCTGGGCTATTCTAAATAGAGCTGCAATGAACATTTTGGTACATGACTCTTCTTGAATTATGGTTTTCTCAGGGTATATGCCCAGTAGTGGGATTGCTGGGTCATATGGTAGTTCTATCTGTAGTTTTTTAAGGAACCTCCACACTGTTCTCCACAGTGGCTGTACCAATTCACACTCCCACCAGCAGTGCAAGAGTGTTCCCTTTTCTCCACACCCTCTCCAGCATTTATTGTTTCTAGAGTTTTTGATGATCCAGCCTAGACTTTGAGACAGTACACTCAAGAGAAAGTCTGGCCAGGATAACAACTGCCTTACTGGTCTGTTAAGAATGAGCCTCATTACTTCTAGCTTTTTAGTTAGTTAGCTCTCCCCAATCAAGCAAAGCAGACCAAAGGTGATCACCCTCCAACAAGGTAACTCATCCATGGAAAGATGTAAGAGATGAGTCAAGAGATCAGCAGTTGTTTCTTTAAGGGAGTCCTTCCCCTTGGGTATATGTAGGATGAGTGTGCCGTAACTGTCCCTTCCTTATACAGGCTGCTACTCTGTACATTCTGTGCATCTGAAATACAGACTGAAAGAGCTTAAAAGATTTATTAATTCTGATTAAAAAGTTAAAATCCAACATTTTATAAGCACATGTCACTTAACAATAGTTTTCTTCTTTTAACCAGGTTTTAGCATTCATTTGAATGTAAGGATGCAGTTATTAAAAATTTTCTAAGAGAAAGAGGCACATTTTCTAGCTCTATGAATAGGAATCTGTAATGACTGGCACCAAGAAAATTACTCTGATTTCATCAGAAAGTAAATGCTGCAAAATTTAAGCTAACTTAGCTTGTTACAATATCAACTGACAGATTTTTAAATGACTATGAAGTATTTATTGTTGGCTAGAACACTGTACAAAGTATAAAGAAAGTCATGGACCCAAAAGACAATGAAAAAAATTGATCCCACAAGAAATACAGGTATCCAAGGAGCAGGGGCTGTTAGAATAAATATAAATACTGTTTGGGGACCTAGAATTTAAGTTACTAATGAGAGGTATTTCAATAACACTACTTTTCTCCTACATTCTTCTAATCTTCTATCTTGTATTCTCTGAAAAGATGCAATATCCAAATTGGAATGCCCTGTGAACAATCAAAGCCATTCTAAAAATAGAGTGAGCCTCTGCTATGTCACCGGTACACACACGTCCACTAAAATCTTCTGGAATCCCTCTGAAAGCTTTTAGAACCAATTTGAAACTTGGGAATACAAGGAGAGGGATTCCTTTGCTGGATGAGAGCAATAAAAGACCAATATAAATATAACCTATTGAATAAAAACAGTCAAGCAATTACTCATTCGGTGAATTATTGTTTAGTTTTAGTTACCATGTTCATATTTTTTCATTTAATAAATATTTAAGTGTCTCCTATGAAGTAAATAAAGAAAGAAAATACCATTTGTCCTAAAAATGAAGTAATAACTTGACAAGGTCATAAGTCAGTAAGTGGCCTGGTTCAAGTTCTAAAAGTCTAATTCAAGCCTAGTTCAAGTTCGAAAAGTCTAATAATCTAATTGATTATTCCAATTATAGAGTTTAGGGAGTGACTGAGCAAACTACTTTAGACCTGGTGGAAAAAGGAATAAAATGGATGCCACATTAAGTCACTAATCATCCCTGGAGTCTAGTTTGGGGTATGGAGATCTCAAAAAAAAGCTTTTTTCTATTAATTGTCTCCAATTCCGCCCCCTTCCTTCTCTCCTGAACCCAATGTAACCAATCTATTGATCTCACCACTCCACTGAAACAGCTCTTGTTAAAGTAGCCAATGACCTCCACACTGTTGAATTCAACAGTCAATGCTCAGAACGCATCTTACTTGAATTATCATCAGCATTTAGCCCAGCTGATTGCTTCCTCCTCTTTAAAATACTTTCCTCACCTGACTTGAAAGAGACCATCTTTTGCTGATTTGCCTGCTACTTCGCTGGCTGTTCCTTCCTCTTCTCCTTTGCTGGTTCCTTCCATGGTCCAGCTCCCAGACCCCTCTTTTCTCTTTTACATTCACTCCCCTGGTGAACTTACCTGGTTTTGTGGCTTCAAATTACCTACGGAGTGCCAGGGACTCCCTAATTTATTATGCACAGCCCAAACCCTCTCCTTACAACTCCAGGCTTAGATAACCAACTTGAAAGTTTATTAGACGCCTCACATTTGGCATGACCAAAACCAAATTACTGATTTTCCCCCAACCATACCTGCTTCTATTCCAGGCTTCTCCATCTCAGTAACTGGCAAGTGCAATTAGACAAGTATTTATTCACTTTCTGAGGTTTAGAAAAAGCTTTCAAATTATCCTCAACTTTTCTTCCCCACTCCCCGCCTCCACATCCCACATTCAAACAATCAGCAAAATGCTGTCAGCTCTATGTTCCAATTATATCCAGAATCTGACCACTTTGCACCACCCAGGTCCATTCTACATTGTACACCACAATTATCCAATAATTGATAACATACATATCATTGATCTCCAACTCAATAATCATTTTGAAATTTAAGTCAAATTATGTACCTCTTCTGTTCAAAACCCCCCTTGATCCCCAACTTACTTATAATAGCCAAAGTCCTCATGACTTACGTTGAAGCCCTACAAGATCTTCCCCCGCCCCCCATGACTCTGATCTTATCTACTACTGTCCTCCCCATACACCCTGCTCCAGCCACACTGGCTGCCTTGCCATTCCTCAAATACTAAGTAAGCTCCAAGGCCTTTGCGCTTAACCGTTTGCCTTCCTTGAATGCACTTATCAACATGGCTCACTCCCTTACTTCTTTCTGAGGACTTCTCTGACCATCTGACATTTATATTTACTTGTTTGGTTGTTTACTATTTCCCCCTACTAAAATGAGTCTAGGGGTTTTGTGTTACATACTAGCCAATTCCCAGTGTTTAATATTTAGTAGGTATGAACCAAATCTCTGTTGAATGGACAACAAAACTGATTAAGTGTGTAAAGCCAGGTCACCACTCTTAAGTAACCTACCTACTTTGCTCTGGTTCCTCATGTCTGGCTAGTCAAGAAGAGATTCATTGGCTTTAGCCTGAAAATTACACATTAAGGACATAAGACAGGCTGCATTTGTCTCTACCAAATTTCTGGTCTCCTGAAAGTCTCTTAAGAAAGTTAAGATTCAATGTAATGTAAAGCACTTGTTCCAATCAGTTTCTCTGCTTAGGTAGAATAAAGTTTCTTCTGCGTTCTTTCCAATTTAACACAACTGGGTAGAGAAACACACATGAAAACAATTTTCTGGATCCTTCTATTAAAATGCTACCTCCACACAGAATCTTCTCAATTACCTATGCTTCTTTATTTTCCCATCTTTGCCCATATAGTTAAATGCTCTGGTTGTTCACACTGCCTAATTAACTCTGCAAATTTAATTGCATGAATTTATAAATGAAAATTCTATGAGAGTTCACATGCAAGCTAGATTACATAATCTAAAG
Organism: Orcinus orca; assembly: GCF_937001465.1. Taxonomy (NCBI): domain Eukaryota; kingdom Metazoa; phylum Chordata; class Mammalia; order Artiodactyla; family Delphinidae; genus Orcinus; species Orcinus orca. The sequence goes on along the minus strand of NC_064560.1, from coordinate 13,452,218 downwards.
TTTAAACCACTGCTACTAAGTTTCTGTATTCTCTGAAAGGGGCTTAATTTTCCTTGAATAACTGGAAAATATCTTCAAAATCTTTGGATAGGTTATGTAAAAGACTCTAGCTACAGAATTTAATCAACTATGGTAAATTCTAACAAATATTCTCAATATTAAAAGCATTCTTAAAAGTCTTCAGATTTATATTTCACTAGTGATTTTTACACATATTGAGACACCATTTACTTTGAAATGAGGTATACTTTATCTCTACAAGCAGGAAGTGGCACCAGGTGAAGACAATGACTAAAGACAATTGCCACATAATCGTTTGCACAGAAGAATTTGAAGTGTGAAATTCTTAAACTACTTTATAACTTACAAAATTGAAATTCGTTAAAATCAGGGTGCCATGGCAACTGCTATTTTATATTCAATTATATATATTTAATTGAAAAGTGAATTTCCATTTAATGTTAAGCTCAACAGTTCACACAAATTTATGATAACCTGTAGGAGTGAAATGTACACTTCACATCTGGTCACGGGAAGTGTGCCTTGAATGACAATTGTTTGTAAACATTTTTTTCCCCCCATAACTATTCAAAGCATTTTATGAAGGGCTCAATCAGATCGTGTGAAATTCTAAGTCTTTAACCCCATAATTCTTAAACCAGTAAAATGGCGTCGGAGACGGGATATCTACCCTCATTCACCATTCCCAGGGTGTAAGTAAATAGCAACAAACGGACATTACAAGTTAAAGTCTCAAGCTAGAAAAGGAAAGAAAACGAAACGAAAGGAAAAGAAAAAGACAACGATCCTGCGTTACTGGTTGGACTTCTCTTCCTGGAGCTCCCCAAGTGCCTCTACTGCCCCGAACACTTGATGGCTCCTTCTATGACTTCCAGGACCAACACTGTAGAGGCTTCAAGTTCCTCCATATTTCTAAACTATGATACGAACGCCTAATCCAACAGGCTACATAGATTCCAAAGTACAGTGCAAGAAAAATTTCTGCAACCCAGAGGCCAACCAAAATGTATTCCTATCTTCCCGGAAAGGCAGAGGAAAGGAGGCTGCTAAAATATAGATAAGTATAATTGGGAAGGTGAAAATTTGGAGGCAGACACGACTACTCCTTCCCACATCCACGGGGCAGGCAAGGAAAGGGTAAAAGATCTACCCACACCACTCTTCCTTCTTCCTCCTGCACAGCTGGGTGCAAGGATCTCCCCCAGAATGGCAGAGGAAAGAGAAGGGATCGCCACCCCAGGCTGGTGGCACCGTCCAGGCTGTCACTGAGACTGCTGTCACTGAGACTGGAACTCGAGAAGGGGAGCCGGGCGGTGAGGAATTGGGGAAGGCGGGTCATTCCCTCTGAGACTGGTTACGAGGAGATCCTGGTGGATTGGGCTGAGGACGGCAGACGAGCCCAGTATGACCAAGTCTTGCCCCGCGTGCCCGGCTCCCTCGGAGGAAACTGGGTCAGAGTCCGCCCCACCCCCTCCTTTCCGCCCGTACCCGCACTTTTCTACCCCGGAGGCGCAGCCCTCGGGCGGGCTGGCTGCCGGCCGGCCGGCCCCGCTTACCTGCTGCACCCCGAGGAACTGGTAGAAGTTGAGCTGCACCTCCTCCACCAAGTCAAACAACTCCAGGTCTCCGCTCTCCCAGCCGCGCGCCGGCCCCGCGGCCGCCAGCAGCAGCAACAGCAGCGGCGGCGGGAACGGCACGAGCCGGAGCCGGAGCCGGAGGCGGCGGCGCGGAGGAAGCCGGGCCAGCCGGGAGCAGGGCGCCGTCATCGCGCGGGGCTCGGAGAGGTCACCCGCCGCGCAGCGCCGTCGGCCGAGACCAGGGACGCGGCGGGCAGCGCGGGTTGGGAACAGTGCTTGTCAGTCGGAAGCACCGCCAGCCGCCCCGGAGTCGCCCGCCCCGCGGCCGGTCCTAGCCTGAGGCACAGGCTGGGCCGCGGGCGGTTCTACCCTCCGCGGACCCCCGCCCCTTACCCAGGCCTACAAACAGCTGGCGAGCCAGCGCCGGGCGCCGAGGTTGCACCGGGTGGGAGAGGTTTCCCCTCGCCTTAGCCTATCCCAGGCCTTGCTTCCGGTGACATCACGTCTCCTAGCAACCGCGGGAGAGGGGGCGGGGCCGGAAGTAGAGAAACCTGCGCCCCAGAGCTGGGCCTCCGCGAAATGCCTCTCAGTCGCTGGCGCGCTCTGCGAAGCTGTGCGTGTATTGACACAGATTAAGAGACGTGGACGGTTATAGACATCGCGCATCCACCTGGAACATCCCAAATATCCCTGAAACAGCTACCTTCTTACCCTCCCCCAAATATTGAAAACTAAGAGTATATTTGAAAACTGATTTATTGATTACGGCCTCTGTTCCACACATTTCATTATTCCATCCCCAAAGATATAGGAGGAATTGAACCTAGGACTTGAAAGGGGCAAATCTAGTGAGTAGTCTAAAGTATCCTTTTGAGAGAGGTGAAGAAGAAATGAAATTTGAACCAAGACAAAAAGCATACTTCTAATAATGAATTAAGATTTATAGGCATAATACCATAAAGTAGGCAACCTGGCAGAAATTAATAAGCGTGACTCAATCATAGTCTTAGGGGAAGTGTAGTTTATCTGCTTTAGCCGATTTCCAATTGGTGTTCCCTTCCCAACTGAGGTCTATTTTTAATGACATTTAGGCTAAAAACCTCCTCTCTTTCCCACCAGTGTCTCACCTCCTACTCCATCCTCCTCCTCACCGCTATTGCTTTCTCTTGTGTGAACCATATTTTCTTCTTAGCTTTTGCTTGACCAGTTTTGAGAGTTTGATCTCATGCTTTTCCCATCTTGGATCCAGACAGCTGAATTAAGCTCAACAGGATAATGATAAAGCTCTCATAGTAAAAATATATTATGTTTGTCAAAGGTTAGAAAAACAATAACTGGATCCAGGAAGTAAATCTTACTGAAGAAATCATTCCATTACTGCAGAGTTAAAAATATATATATTTTTTTAAAATAGTTAAATGAATGCAAGTATATCTTGCTTAAAAATAATATATATGCTTGAATTAATCCCATTTTAAATTCATCATGAGGCTTAACTTTCAAAGATACAAGAGCAGGGGTGTCTCAGTCAGCAAGGGCTGCTGTAACAAAATACCATAGACTGGGTGGCTTAAACAACAGACATTTATTTCTCACAATTCTGGAGGCTGGGAAATCTGTAACGGGGAAAGGTCAGCATGGTCGAGTTCTGGTGAGAGCCCTCTTCCAGGTTGCAGAGGGCTGCTTTCTTGCTGTACCTTCACATGGTGGGAGTGTGGGGGAGGGGGAGAGAGATCTAGCATTTCCTCTTACAAGGGCACTAATCCCACAAGGTGGGCTCCACCATCATGAACTCATTTAAACCTAATTATCTCCCAAAGGCTACACCTCCAAACACCATCACATTGGGAATGAGGGCTTCAAAATATGAATTTGGGGAGGACACAAACATTCAGTCCATAGCAAAGGGTATCACCTTTTCTGTGTATTCCCAGTTCCAAGCACAATGCATAGCACATGCTAGCATTCAATTAGTTGAATGGAATCCTGTGAACACCTCCCCACCTCCATGCCTCCCCCTACAGTTTTTTAGTTTGATTTTTTGATATATCAGTTTTCTTAAAGTGAGAGGCATTTTTACCACATCTACGTTAGCTTACTGTTTATTCAATGATTAAAACATCAAAATAAAATGAGAGCAATAATCTTAAGAACTACTTTTACATGATATCCCAATATTCATCTTTTCTCCTAATTTGACCATTAAATTAAGTGCAGTATAACATTTGAAACTGGTGCCATATTGCCACTGATATTTTAGTGATCTGGTATTTCCCTCTTGAGCTCTATTCTTATGTTGTCCAAGAACCCCAAGGACTTCCTCCATCTAAAGGGAATAGTTCTCTTCCCAAGGTCAAGCTGAAAAGCAGAACTGAAGTCTATTCAATATAGCACTGCTATTGCTTCTCACTGCTATAAGGTATTGCTCTGGAGGCTTCTTCCTACCAGTTCCAATAACACTAGTCCACTCTGAAGTGATGTCCTTGCTTGTTCTGGTCTAGGTCTCTGCAAAGACCACAGTGCTATTTACATTTAGACTTCTAATTTGGCATCTTCACGTGTTCAGTCTCATCCCCCAGAGGACAATGCAGTTGAGTAAATCTTCTTTTGCTGAAGCCAGGACTAAGTGAGCTCACAATGAACAGCTGTTTTCTTTATCTGGTGACATTTAATGATTCTGGGCATGGACTGATGACGCTTAGCCTGGGCAGAGGCAATGTACACAGGAAGAGAGAAGCCAGTGAAATGTTTAACAGTCTTGTGAGTTGTGTAATGGATTGGAAACGTAGAGAGGAGGCCCAGACTTACAGCTAGCTTTCCCACAGAATATTTGCTGAATTCTGGGGTCATGCAGGAGGCCGAAAGACTGAAGGATAGGAAGAGTAAAATCTCCCCACATTCTACCAGTGCATACAAAATGAACTCTACCGAAAAAGAGGAGCCTGCTTAAATACACAGGCAGTCTTCTCCCTCAAGACATTTGCAATATTTCTGAAGTTATATGAATAGGAGGATAAAGATTTAAGTTTAAAACTCTGAAAAGCAGAAGTGAATCTGCTGGGTTGAGGAGATAGAAACCTTGCAGGCTCTCTATCAAAAGCCCAGAGGAATCACACCTAAGAAACAGAGAAACCAGAAGTCGAATGAACCTTACTAAAACTCCAACCCAATCCCTACCCAGCTCCATCCCTGATCCTCACCCTATTTGTCTATTTTCATCTCTAGGGGAAAATAACATCAATCCTATTGTCTATTGTTTTTAATATAAAACTCTGGTACATAATAAAAAAAATTATGAGATGTGAGAAAAACAGGAAAATTTTACCAATAGTCAAGAGAAAAAAATAGATAATAGAAGACCCACAGATAAGCCAGCTATTGGAGTCCAGACAAGAACTTTAAAATAACTATTGTAAAGTAGAGCAATAGTTTATAAAATAAAAGAAAAGAAAAAGTGGACAAAATGGATTAGAAGATGCAGAATTTCAACAGAGAATTGAATCAATGGAAAATCTCAAATTTAAAAATGTAATATCTGAAATCAAGAACTCAGTGGATGAGTTTAACAGCAGACTGGACACAGCAGAAGAGAGGATTAGTGAATTTGAGGATAGGTCAAGAAAAAATACCCAAACTGAAGCAGAGAGAAAAAAGAATGGTAAGAGAACAGAGCTTTAAATGCATGTGGTAGCACAGGGAGATCAGCTCAGATCTAGAGGGGTGAGATAGGGAGGGTGGGAGGGAGACGCAAGAGGGAGGAGATATGGGGATATATGTATACGTATAGCTGATTCACTTTGTTATAAAGCAGAAACTAACACACCATTGTAAAGCAATTATACTCCAATAAAGATGTTTAAAAAAATGCATGTGGGACACAGTGAATAAATCTAGCACATATATAACTGGGGTCCTAGAAAAAGAGGAGAGAGAGAGAATAAAATGAGAGAGAAGCAGAAGCAATAATTATAGAAACAATGGCCAAGAATTTTACAAAACCAATGAAAGACATGAAACCAAAGATGAAAAAAAAAATTAACTCAAAATAGGTGATAGACCTAAAGGTAAAAGCTAAAACTATAAAACTCTTATTTAAAAAAATAAGAGTAAATTTTAGTGACCTTGGGTTAGCCAGTGGTCCCTTAGATATGACACCAAAAGCATGTGACAGAGGAAAAAATAAATAAATTGAACTACACAGAAATTTAAAACTTTTGTGTCACAAACAATACCATCAAGAAAGTGAAAAGACAACCAAGATAACGGGGGAAAAATATTTGGAAATCATATACTTGATAAGAGACTTACATCTAGAATATGTAAAGAATTCTTGCAACTCAACATTTTTTTGGAATGGGCAATGGATTTCTCCAAAGAAGATATATACAAAAGGCCCATAAGTATATGGAAGCTTCTCAACATCATTAGTCATTAGGAAAATGTAAATCAAAACTACAGAGAGATACCACTTTACATCCGTTCCAATGGCAGTAATTTAAAAGACAGACAAAAAAGAGGTTAGTAAAGATGTGGAGAAAGTGGAACCCTCATTTATTGCTGGTGGGAATGTGAAATGATGCAGCGCCTTGGGAAAACCGTCTGGCAGTTCCTCAAAAAACGAAAGATAAAAAAACAAAAAAAAACAATAAAACAAAACGAAAGATAGAGTTACTATATGACCCAGGAATTCCACTCTTAGGTATATACACAAGAAAAGTAAAAACATAAAACTTGTATACAAGTGATCATAGCAACATTATTCATACTAACCAGAGTTGGAAACAACCTAAATGCCTACCAACTGATGAATGAATAAACAAAATGTGGTATATCCATACAATGGAATATTATTCTGAAATTTTCTCTTTTGCCCCTTTTTTTTTTGTTTGTTTGTTTGTTTGTTTGTTTGTTTTTGCGGTACGCGGGCCCCTCACCGCTGTGGCCTCTCCCGTCGCGGAGCACAGGCTCCGGACGCGCAGGCTCAGCGGCCATGGCTCACAGGCGCAGCCGCTCCGCGGCATGTGGGATCCTCCCGGACCGGGGCACGAACCCGCGTCCCCTGCATTGGCAGGCGGACTCTCAACCACTGCGCCACCAGGGAAGCCCTCTTTTGCCCCTTTTTGGCTGTTTCTCAAATATATGGACTTAAAGTTCTAAGATATCATTGTTCTCTAATGGAACATTATCTTGTAATTCATTTATGCAAACATCATTCACAAACATATTGAGTTGACAAAGGTTAGAAAAATATTGTTTTGGGGAAGCACCTTCTTGAAAAATAATCCCTTTTTTATTGCAGTACTGAATTTTAATCTTTTGAAGGGCCTCATAAATAAATACTTCTATCATGTTGACACTATGGCTTTTACTTCTCTGGATAATGTACTGTTTACTCAATTAATCTCATAGTGCAAAAGAATACAGATTCTAGAGCCAGATGATTCTGTATGAATTCTGGCTCTATTACTTACTAGCTGGGTGATCCCTGTGTTTCAGTTACCTCATCTATAAAATTTGGATAATAATACTACCAAGACCATAAAATACTACCAAAATTGTTGTAGGAGCTAAGTGAGATAATTAGAGCCTGGTATATAGTAATTGCTATTTAAATGTTACCATTATGTTATGGAAGGTCTCTATCTACTTTGTATTAAGGGCTCCATAAATAAAGCTTATCTATTCTTAAATGTTTAGATTTTGTGTTTAAAGTCATTTGTTATTAAACTTAGGCTGCAAATGCCCACTTCACCGGAAATTTGTCCAATCACTTGTCTGCCCAAGATGGTGGCAGACAAGACCACCTTTACAAAATAATGACTGGTTCTCAAAGTCAGTTTACTTTTTTTTGTTCCAACTCCATAAAACATATTATTCATGATTTTCCTGCCAACTTCGGCTTTAATAAATACCTAATTAAAAGCACGTGACACACATGAACAAGAGGAAAGGAAAATACATTCACCATTAAGTCATTAAAGACTCATTGGTGATTGTCTTACCCTGAAGTAGCTCTGTCTTTTCAGATAAAGTCTTCTGCTTTACATAGACTTTAACGTGCCTCAGTAGAATCCATGTAAAAATTTCCTTCTCCTAACATCTTACACAATCCCAAGATTATCCTTCATTTTTCAAAGGTTTCCATCAACTCACTGACTTTTTAAATTTGAAAATTAGCTTTTCCCCTTTTACCTTTAACCAACCAACAAGGATAGTCTCTCCCGACTCCTCCATTCAGACTGAGTACAGCAATCGTTGTACTTCCCTCATACACAAAAGCTCCAATTAGTCTGCAAAAGAAAATTTGAACAGGCCTCTTCATATTCTTCCAGGCTCAACAGGCTGGCTTTGGCATTGTGCCCTTGAGCTCTAATGTTGTTTGTGATGCCAAACTGAAACACAAAGGAAACAGTGCAAAGTTGCTGATCACCTCGGTCAACACGCTGCACAGCTAAGGCATTAGATTATGCATAGAAATTCCATGCCTCATAAATGCTTACTATTAAATTTATTAAAAGGAGGTGGCGTTTTGAAATAATACTGAATTAGCAATCAACAATTCTAAATGGTAAGATAGGAGAAATTTAAATTCCTTTACCACACCTATGGCCTAGCTTCATTTCTCCCACTTCAATATATAATCCTCTCTTATTTTTTGCAACCATGGAAGGATTTTTAGTGCCAAGACTCCATAATGAAAGTCTTTTAACTTTTAAAAAATTAAATAATAATATTTTCACCACCAGGGGGCAAAGAACATTTTTACAGGCAAAGATTATTTTTGACATTCTAAAGGAGTTACCTCGTGTGAACACAGTTTTTGTTGTTAGAATTTCAATAGCTTCAAATTAAGAGATACAGATCCTAACCAAAACCTTTAAATTTAAGGAAGAATCGTGTTTATAAAATAGTACAAGTTACCATTAACCAGGTGCCCTTTCATTCACTATCATTTTAGATGCTTAAAAAGAAATTTTCCACCTCCCTTTTCCCTTTCCTTTTGTATGTTTGCACAAGAGGAGGAAAAACATAATTTGAACTTTTGAAATATTAATTTAGCCTTTGTCTATGCTGGTCTTTAAATGGCTTTTAGCTCATGGTATTTTTTGACAAATGGTTTCCTAAGCATGTATTTCAGCTCTGCTTTTTTGTTAACTTAATGTGATTAAGTGATGTACTCAGGTCTTTACCTCCTTCTAAAATTGGGTTCATTGACTCAATTAATGCTTTGTCATTTGTTAATTTTATAATTGAGAAATGATATAAATAACTGATAAGCACATCAATTCACCAGTTACCTCTTTTGAGACCTGGGTATCGCTGAATTTACTAAGAAAGTACTACAGTCATGAATAGACAATAAACAGAATTATCTGTATAGTAAATTATTGTTCAGAGGTGAAAAATTTGGTCTAACACGTGTTAAGTCCCGGATCCTGAAGTTTCAGGAGATTTGATTATTTCTGACTTGTACGTTGATGAATGTTCCAGTAACGGAAGTGAAACTGAGAGTTTTTAAATCAAGGTATCTGTGGTGTAGGCAAACAACCACATTTTATTCCTTGGCTTATTTTCTTTCCCCTCTTCCTGCTTCTAAGTACCTGCTGAAACCACATTTCCCTGAATCGATTATAAGGATACCGCTATTTCAAATCAGGCCTGAAGTAGAATGGACACACAGTGATCTGGTAACTTCTGCTACTGTTCTTTCCTTCTACTGCTCCCCGGGGCCTGGTCAGCATCTCCATTGTCAGCCACAGCCCCCCATGCCGCCACCGCCCCTCCTCCTCTCCCTCCCCCTGGCACCAGGGCTGTCTCCAGGGGGTGCAGAATTGGGCCAGATACCACCGTATGTATGTTCACCTACAGAACATTTTTGTCCAGATGAAATCATGTTGAAACAAATATGGACTACAAACTTAAGGAGAAAGAGAAGTTGCAAAAGGTCAGCATTAAGGGTTTATTTAGAGGCACACACTAAAGAACATTCTATGACCCACCACTTATATATTAGTGATAAAGGGAAACGGAGAGACAAAGGGCGGGTTTTTTTCTGTTGTCAATTTGCTTTTTTTTCTATTTGTTGTAGTGTGAATTGACGGAATCCTTCTTTCTAGTGTGTCCTCAAGCTGTTGCCCAGCCACTGGCAGCAGGCCGGAGAAGGCTAACCTTTCCATTCTGAACCTTGACAGCCTGTGTTAGATAACTTGGTGCATCCTTTCAAGTCCGCTCTGCCTCATGTGTAAACTAACCTCGGGCCAGTGACCATTCCCACGCTGCTTCAGCCAGCCTCCTACAGGTGCACCCAGAAAGCTCCTTGCCTTGGGCCACGTTTTCTGAGCTCCTTTTGTAATGGCAAATGGTTGTCAGTAGCACGCTATCTACGATTTTCTAAAAAGCTTTAAACCACATAGAATCTCTTAAAGGTAAAGACAATATTCTAAAAATGACTGAGAAAGAATCTCATACTATAGAGAAAGTAGGGAAATGGGTGTTTGGAAATTCATCATTAGGTGAATATGATTTTTTTCTTTTGCCAAAAATGATATGTGTCACTAATAAAAATTCTCCTACCTGGACTCTTAAGAACTTGTTTTAAATCTTCCAAATGTAGCTTTTCAGTGGATTTAAAGTCTCTTTGTTAATATAAAAACCCTTCATTTTCAGTTCGTTTTCAAGAATAATTATTTGACATAAGGGAGGATGGAAAATTACTAAGCTGAATTTTAGCAAAAACCTTTGCACAATTGCTGAATGGAAATGCAAAAAGAGCCTATGACTTAGTAGCAGAGCCAAGCATACACTTCTTGCATTTAGATCTATGTCTCTTTGTGAGGAATCTTTCTCACCTATGACACCCATTCAAACTAAGCATCTATATAAATTGAAATTAAAATTGGACCTTTAATTTATCACAAAACGTTCAACCAGATTTCTAAATTAACACATCATTTTAAACCAGCTTTCTCTCAATAAAAATAGATGGTGATAATATTCTTCATTTTTGGAGAAAATCTTGGTTTAATCAATACTTCATGATACAATGATTAGGTCAATTTTAAGGTTAACTTTAAAAATATTTTTCTCCATTGCTTAATTTTCTTTCAAAGCATTTACTTTTTCCTCATTGTGTGTTTATTTAATTTTTTTAATTGAAAAATCCCATGGCTTCCCATCACACTTAGAATAAATCCCCGTTCTTTTAAATCCTCCATAATCTGGACTCTGTCTACCTGCAGCCTCACCTTGTACCATCCTCTCTCTCAGCACACTGGTTCTCCTTCAGAGTACACCAGGCTCATCCCGTTTTAGGGACTTCGCCCTCCTTCTGCTCCAATACTCTTCCAGATCTTTGTCTGACTGGCGTCTTCCCTCCGTTGGACCTGCATTGAAATTCTACCACCTCTGGTAGGCTTATCTTAATCCCCGAACCTAAAAGGGCACCCAGATGCTCTCTTTCACATCACGCCCCTATTCAATCCGCTGCCTAGCATTTACCATTCTCAGTTATCTTCCTTGTTCATTCATTATTTGTTTATTGTGTGATTCCACTCACTAGAATGCAAGCTCAATGAGAGCAGGACTATGTCTCTCTTGCTCATTCCTCCACATGGTGCCTAGCCCATATTAGGCTTTCAATAAATATTGTTGAATTGAAAAAGAAAAACACCTTTCTTTCTCCGAGGGTAATAATCTATTGTATTATGGATCAGACTTCTAAAACAATCAAGTAAACTGGAGAATTGCCCGAGTTCAAGCCATAGGAGAATAGCCAGCTCTCAAGGTAAGCTGCTACGTGCATGACAAGTTCCATGTTTTACCTAGTAGAACCATGTGGTTCATGGTGGAGGATGTGATGAATTGACCTACATGCTGCATTGATACAAATCATTGGTTGCACTATGTGGTTGGGTAACAAGTCTGAAGTAACACTGACTCCCCAGGGACACTGTAGGTATTCTTAGTCATTTTGATCAGTATATATTAAACTAGTCATGACTTTTAAAAACAAATCAGATTCTAATGTGGTGCCAAAATGAAGACTAGGTCCAAAAGTTCTTCAGTCACATAAAAGTTCTCACTGACATCTTGAATAAATAAAGCTGACAGGTACAATTTATATTTATGTTCTCCCGAGTGGCAATAGGACATGCCACAGATAATTCTAATTTTTCTCAAGATTTGTCCTGTAAGTTCTAAGTCATGTCTTCAACATGCAGAGCAATAGTATTTCTGAGAAGACTTAGATATGCAAATATGATCATTTTACACACTCACTATAAAAGGTTTTAAAGCCCAACCAATTCTTTCATTTAGTACAGGATTGCATTTTACGGAAACATAACTGTTTTCATTTATATTCCAAAGCAATGTGTGTTGATATTTCAGTTAATGTTATCTTTCATTAGCTTTTTCATCACATGCCTTTTCCATGTAAGGTCATAGTTGTGGTTAAAGCTTGTTTCATAATGATGTCTCAAACTGTATTCTTTTGACACAAGAACACTTTAAGCACATAAGAATAGTCTCATTTCAACAGAGAATAATGCTTGCTCACAATTTTTTTTTTAAACTTAAAGCCTTTGGTGTAGGGTTGTCGTATTTAATAAACAAAAATACAGGACACCTAATTAAATTTGAATGTCAGATAAACAACAAATATCACATGGGACATACTTATACTAACAAAAATTAATTGTTGTTTATCTGACATTCAAATTTAACTGGGTATGTTATCTGGCAACCCTGGTCTGTCTTTGTTTTTTCCACTTTTGATAGAGACATAGGTTGAAATACATTCAAATGGTCTTCCAGGAAGTGGTGATGTCTTCATTACTTTCTTGTTAGCTATTTTTAAGTGTTGTCAGATGTTTTAAAATCAAAATGGGGGAAAAAACTACTTGAAATAAATGAAACATCAATTCTGAAGACTTTGGAAACCAGGTAATAAAGGATTTCATTATGTCAAACAATTGAAAAGCAAATGTTGACTGAGCATTTACCATGTATAAGGTATTGTATTACAATATGCCACAAGCACAAAAGAAGGGAAAAAGAAAAAAAGACAAACTCTCAGCCTCTGGAGAATTTATATATTTTGTGGGGAAGATAACACAGATACACATAAAAAGATAATAGTACAAGGCAGTAGATGGTAAGTGCCAAAGGAGTAATAAAGACAAGAGGGTTCAGGAGATCAATCTCATCTGTGTCTTTGGAGAAAGGGAGTCGGAGAAAGGGGGTGTTTTACGAAGTGCTTTATGTTCATCGTCCTGTTTAAGCCTCCTGCTATGGTCTGAATGTCTGTGTCCCTCTCCCTCCCACCCCTGCAAATTCACACATTGGAATAATAATGCCCAGTGTGATAGTGTTGGGGGGGGCGCTCTGGGAGGTGATTAAGTCTTGAGGGTGGAGTCCTTATGAATGGGTTAGTGCTCTTAAAAAAGAGATCTTTAGTCTCTTCTACCACGTGAAGACGCAGAAAGGAGGTATCAGCTATGAACCAGGAGGAGTGTTCTCACCAGAATGTGACCACGCTGGTGCCTTCATCTTGGACTTCCCAGCCTCCAGAACTGTGAGCAATACATTCCTGTTGTTTGGAAGCCACTCAATCTGCAGTATTTTGTTACAGCAGCTCAAATGGGTTTATACCTCCCAACAACCCTTTGAGGTAGTTATTATTATTATCATCACCAGTTTCCAGGAAGGGTCTACATTACATGCCTATGGTCACACAGCTAGTAAGCTGCATGTCTGCTTCCACCTTAGGTCTTCCTGAGCCCATAGCCTCAGTGTTGCTTCTGAGACGATGGGAGAGAAGCCTGGAGCCTCTACTGTTATATGGAACTCCTAGAGATTTGAGTGGGAGAGAGAGATAAAAGGACTATTTTATAAACTAATTTCTCACACATTGCCCTAGATATCATGGATAGAAATATTCATTCAATCACACTGGATTATAATGATACTAAAGAAAGTGTCAAAGATTAGAAACACTGTGAAATCAAAACAAACTGAAATGAATTGGTGGCTATTTGCATGTAGAGGAATGAGAGAGCAAGAGAGAAGAGGAAGTATCAAAGATAGGTGCAAACCTGAGAATCTACAACAAAACAAAACAACAACAACAAAAACCTGGTAGAACTAATAGATGAATTCAGGGAAGTCACAGGATTTTAAACCATCACACAAAAATCAGTTGTGTTTTTATACACCTAACCATCTGAAAAGGAAATTTAGAAAACAATTCCACTTTCAATAGCATCAAAAAGAAAAAATATTTAGGATTAAGCTTAACCAAGCAGGTGAAAGATACACTGAAAACAACAAAACATTGCTGAAAGAAATGAAAGACACTAATAAGTGGAAAGACATCCTGTCTTCTTGAATTGAAAAACTTAATATTGTTAAGATGTCAATACTACCTAAAGTACTGCATTGCTCTACAGATTCAATGCAATCCCTATCAAAATCCCAATGACTTTTTTCTTGCAGAAATAGACAAATCCATCCTAAAATTCATATGCAATCTCAAGAGACTCCAAATAGCCAAAACAATCTTGAAAAAGAAGAACAAAGTTAGAGATCTCATGTTTCCTGATTTCAAAACTTACTACAAAGTTACAGCAATTAAAACAGTGTGGTACTGGCATAAAGACAGACATATAGATGAATACAGTAGAATACAGAGACCAGAAATGGACCTTCACATATATGGTCAAATGATTTTTGACAAGGATGACTAGACCAAAGGACAGTCTTTTCACAAATAGGGTTGCAAAAACTGAATATCCACATGCAAAAGAGAGTTGGGAAATGCAGGAAAGACAAGATGGCAGGTAGAGGGACCCGAAGCTCACCTCCTCTCATGAGCACACCCCAAATCACAACTAACTGCTAAACAACCATCGATTTAAAAAAAAGAAAGAAGTTGGACCTTTATCTTACAACATATAAAACATTAATTCTGGGCTTCCCTGGTGGTGCAGCGGTTGAGAGTCTGCCTGCTGATGCAGGGGACGCAGGTTCGTGCCCCGGTCTGGGAGGATCCCACATGCCGCGGAGCGGCTGGGCCCGTGAGCCATGGCCGCTGAGCCTGCGTGTCGGGAGCCTGTGCTGAGCAACGGGAGAGGCCACAACGGTGAGAGGCCCACATACCGCAAAAAAAAACCCAAAAAAACCCATTAATTCAAAATGGATTAAAGACCTAAACATAATACCTGAAACCATAAAACTCCTAGAAGAAAACATAGGGGAAAATCTTCATGACAATGGATTTGGCAATGATTTCTTGGATATGGCGCAAAAAGTACAGGCAAAAAGGGAAAACCAGTTAAATTAGATTTCATCAAAACTTAAAAACTTTTGTGTATCAAAGGATGCTATTAACAGAGTGAAAAGGCAATCCACATTTTGGGAGAAAATATATATTTGATATATATTTTCTGGGAAAAAAATCATACATCTGATAAGGGATTAATAACCAGAATATATAAAGAACTCCTACAGCTTAAAAACAAAAAAACAACCCCTCAAAATGAGGAGAAGATTTGAATAGACATTTCTCCCCAAAGATATACAGATGGCCAACAAGTACGTGAAAAGATGCTCAATATCAATAGTAGTTAGGGAAATGCAAATCAAAACCTCAGTGAGATACCCCTTCACACCCATTACAATGGCTATTACCAACAAAATAAAACAAAACAGAAAATAACTGTCTGTGAGGATGTGAAGACACTGGAACCCTTGTGCATTGCTAATGGGACAGTAAAATGGTGCAGCTGCTGTGGGAAACAGTATGGTGCTTCTTCAAAAAATTCAAGCTAGAATCACCATATGACCCAGAAATTCCACTTCTGGGTATATACCACAAAGAACTGAAATCAGGGACTCAAATGGATATTCGTATACCCATGTTCACTGCAGCATGATTCACTGTACCCAAAAGCCGGAGAAAAAACCAAATATTCATTGACAGATGAGGGGGTAAACAAAACGTGCTATATGCATATAATGAAATGGAATATCAGTCAGCCTTAAAAAGGACTGAAATTCTGATAAATACTACAATAGGGGTGAAGCTTATCCATTATGAAGGCATTATGTTAAGTGAAATAAGTCAGTCACAAAAGTACAGATAACGTATGATTCTGCTTCTGAGGTACCTAGAGTAGCCAAACTCAGAAAGACAGAAATTAGAATGATGGTTTCCCAGGGCTGCGGGGAGGGGGACAAGGAGAGTTATTGCTTAATGGGTACAGTGGGGGAAGACGAAAAAGTTCTGAAGCTGGATGGGGGTGATGGTAGCACAGCAATGGGATTTATTTACATTTATTTATTTTTGGCCACACCACGCGGCATGCGGGATCTTAGTTCCCTGACCAGGGATCGATCATGTGCCCCCCGCAATGGAGGCACAGTCTTAACCACTGGACCACCAGGGAAGTCCCAGTAGCACAACAATGTGAATGTACTTCTAATGCCACTACATGGTGCATTTTAAAATGGCTGAAATGGTCAGTTTCATGATACCGGGTTGGCCAAAAAGTTCGTTCAGGTTTTTCTGTCAGCTGCTACCAAAAGCCCGAACGAACTTTTTGGCCATTCCAATATGTATACTTCACCACAATAAAGCTTTTTTTTTTTTTAAAGATAATGTAATCCATAAGCCGACACAACTGTGCACAAATAAACTACAGCATACCTCTGATTATGGAGCATCCCTCAGCACACCCTGTGTGGCACATGTGACATTTATTTGTCTGCTATGGCAACCAAGTGAGGGCACCAGTATAAAAATGGGTTTTACCTATTAGTAAAGATTAATTTCTTCCTTACTTGTTTTAGAGAAAAAAAAAAAATAAGTGAAAATAGAAGCTCTAATATTGTCTTCTCAGACTGCCAAAGGGCAGAGGGAAGCAGCAGTAGTTCGCTGGGTCCAGTACCGGGTGAGTAAGATGAAGACAGAGACGTGATGCTCGACTTGGCAACACAAAGGCCCTGGGAGACCTTGACAAGAGCAGTCTGGGTGGAGTGGTGTGGACGGAAACTGCACAGAGTGTGTTGAGGAGAGACTGTGGAAACACTAGTGATTATAATCACTGCCTTCAAAATATTTTGCTTTGAAGGGGAGCAGAGAAATGAGAGGGGAATTTGAAAGGTGTTATGGGGTCATTTGAGGTGTTTTGATTTTATTTTTTCATAGGACAGATTACAGCATGTTTGGATGCTGGCAGGAAAAGTCTAGAAGAGTTGGAGGAATGGTAGGAGCCCATCCTTGAGAACAAGAAAGGGGTGGGATCTGGAGCCCACGAGGAGGAGTTGGCAGGGAGCGTGGTAGGGTGAGGCGTGTGTAGGTGTTGCTTTTTTTTTTTATATAAGTTTCTTTCTTTCTTTTTTTTTTTTTTGCTACGTGGGGTCTTCGTTGCTGTGCACGGGCTTTCTCTAGTTGCAGCAAGCGGGGGCTACTCTTCATCGCGATGCGCGCGTTTCTCATTGTGGTGGCTTCTCTCGTTGCGGAGTATGGGCTCTAGGTGCATAGGCTTCATTAGTTGCGGCATGTGGGCTTCATTAGTTGTGGCTCGTGGGCTCTAGAGCGCAGGCTCAGTAGTTGTGGCGCAC
The DNA here is from genome assembly GCF_937001465.1 of Orcinus orca. NCBI lineage: Eukaryota > Metazoa > Chordata > Mammalia > Artiodactyla > Delphinidae > Orcinus > Orcinus orca. Next base: position 13,434,996 of record NC_064560.1, on the reverse strand, counting down.
AGGCTTAGTTGCTCCGTGGCATGTGGGATCTTCCTGGACCAGGGCTCGAACCCATGTCCCCTGCACTGGCAGGCAGGTTCTTAACCACTGCGCCACCAGGGAGAACATGCTTGTGTGAGGAAGTGAGGTGGGGGAGGGGGTGTGCATAGGGAATTTGATGGGAAAGAAGGTATAAAATAGTAATTTTGGAGCTGGGAAACCAAACACACCAGGGATGTAAAATAGGACCCTGGGCAGTGCTGAGTATCCTTTTGTGATTTGTGGTCACAGATTTGCAGCGAGACTGTTTTTTCAGCGGGGCCATGCGTTTTCTCTCCAGCACCTCTCTGCTGCTCAGGGACAGGCACAGATCAGGCTGAGGGTTGGTTTTAACCAGGCTGGGGCTTTGCCACAGAACAACAGAGAGAGAGAGAGGACCAGGACGTTCATGGGGTTTGCAAGGCGTGGATTGGGTTTGGTCATGGCTGATGACAAGACCATCATCGTGATAGTGGGCATCTGAAGTGGGTTGAGGAAGAGATCACTAGAGGTGAGAGGGCAAGGAACTAAGAGACCGCAGCATAAACATGTGGCAGCGGGGCTGTGTCAGTGCAGTGCAGGGGTTAGGAAAGTCTAATCTGATGCTCTTTTGTCCCAACTTGGTCAGGAGGTGTGATTTTTTCCCTCTGTGGCTCTAACCGCACAGAAGACGACCAAGTTCCTCACCTTCTGCTCAAGGGTGCAGTACAAGCCCGGGAGCAGCAGGACGTCCCCAGTGGGTGGGAGCTTCCTTCCCAAGTACGGATAGCTCAGTACCAAGTCCTGTCCACTCCACTTCCTGGTTCACTCAACTAAGGGTCCTTCTCTCCCTTCCCATTTCAAGAACTCTGCTCCTCCAAGGCTTTCCTCTTCCCTGTGAACCATCCTCCTACCTGCTCTTTCCTTTCCCTGGAGCCCCGGCATACGCAGCAGCCCAGGTCTGGATCTTTCTGTCTGACATCTGCAGCAGAGGCCCCTCTGAGTCTGTTTCTTCTTCACTGTGTGCTTCGGGAAAGAAAAACAGCCTTCAGGGTTCTAGAGAGAGCAAAAGAGGGAAGAAATTCACAGAAAGCACACAGGAAATTAGAGATACACCCTGTCTCGGATGGATTTTATCCATGAGCCTGTTGAATGAAGTCATCAAAAAATAAAAACAGGAGTAGAGGTGGAAGAGAAGAGAGTGAGCCGGGTGTTAAAGTCATCAGTGACTAAGGTGGAACGATCAGTACAGCAAGATGTTTGATGATATGAACTCTGAAGGAGGGTGGGAGATATAACGCCTGAGATGGCATTTGGGGGGCAAAAAGGACTCTCCCCTCCTTCTGGTCCCAGGTACATGAGGCTTGAGAGGGAAAACCAGTCTCCACTCTAGAGGTGAAATGCTGCCCCCAAAGGGCAGAGAACTTTCCATTGGAGATGAAAGGTCTGTAAGGGCCAGTATCCTCCATCTGCCACGTTCCCCTTCACATCTCCATCACCTTGTACAAAGCAATGAGTACAGGGAGTGTGCTCAACAAAGGTATATTGAATAAATGGATGGGCAGTTAATTGAACCCAGTGTTTATATTTAAATCAAGTGCCACAACCCTACCACTCTTCTAGAATAAGTGGCAGTCTCAGCTTCCTGCTCCAGGACATGTGACTGCCACGGGGAGCAAAGGATGCTCAAGGGGGTCAGCTGCCTGTCAGGAAGACCTGCTCCCACTGAATGAGAAAGAGATGCTGGAATCAGATAGACTGAAATAGAATCATCAGCTTTTTTCCTGCTAAGTTTAAAGATCAGGATCTGAGCTGTGGCCATTATCTGGATCCCTAGTAGATCTCTTTCTTCATCCAGCCCTGGAAAGTTTAGGGAAAGATGAGTAGGGAGTAAGTCTCTTAATATCAAGCTGCATCAAAGAAAAAAAAAAGCCCAGAAGAGGCTGGACCATACATCCTCCACCCCTTCAAGTATAAGTTACTTCTCAACTTTGGGAAGAAGTGAATGAGGGGGCAGAAAAAACCGAGGAATTTCCTCTCGTATTTTTCTTTCTTACTGAGTGAGCATTTTCTCCCTTCTTTGAAAGGTAAAGGGGGAGGGTAAAGGACTCCCCCTAACACACCCCAGCTTTTTATTCTCCTGATACACTTGACTATATAGTCAGCTGAGGATGTGATGTTTTCCTGGGGAGGGTGATCAGCTGCCTGTCAGAAAGATCTGCTCCTACCATCATGAGACTTCCCCACCCCCACCACCAAATGCCAACTACTGTTTCTTCACATAACTTCCTGGGAACACTGATTTAAATTTTGCTCCCTGAAAGCTCTAAAATTGTAAGAACAAAAACTTTATTAAATGAATTGTGCTTCTACTAATTGACCTACCTTCCCACCCCTTTCTGTCTTTCCAAACTCTTCCACTGTGACCTCTGGACCTTATGGTATAGCAAACCAGCAAATTCCCCTATATTCTGGCTGGTCAAAATGTGATTCATGGTACATTTTAAAACCAACACAGAACTAGCAGTGAAATGTCTCAGTCATTTAATAATTCTATGTTTAAATTTTTGAGGAAGTGACAAACTGTTTTCCAAAGTGGTTGTATCACTCTACCTTCCTACCAGTAATATACAAGGATTTCAGTTTCTCTATATCCACACCAACACTTATTGTTTTCTGTTCTTTAAAGGTATAGCCATCCTAGTGGGTGTGAAGTGGCATCTCTTTGTGGTTTTGGGTGCATTTCCCCAATGACTGATGATGTTGAGCATCTTTTCATGTGTTTTACTGGCTATTTGCATATCTTCTTTGGAAAAATGTATATTCAAATTTTTTGCCCATTTTTAATAGAGTTAATTGTCTTTTTTTTTTTTTTTTTTTTTTTGTGGTACGCGGGCCTCTCACTGTTGTGGCCTCTCCTGTTGCGGAGCACAGGCTCTGGATGCGCAGGCTCAGCGGCCATGGCTCATGGGCCCAGCCGCTCTGCGGCATGTGGGATCTTCCTGGACCGGGGCACGAACCCGTGTCCCCTGCATTGGCAGGCGGACTCTCAACCACTGTGCCACCAGGGAAGCCCTGTCTTTTTTTTATTGAGTTGTAAAAGTTCTTTCATAATTCTGGATCCTTTATATGTTTCCTTATCTGATATATGATTTACAAATATTTTCTTCATTCTCTGGGTTGTCTTTTCACTTTCTTGATGGTGCCCTTTGAAGCACAAAAGTTTTTAGTTATGACAAAATATAATTTATCTTTTCTTTTCCTCTGTTGCTCTGCTTCTGGTGTCATACCTGAGAAACAATTGCTTAATCCAAGGTCATTCACATTTATGCCTATGTTTTCTTCTAAGAGTTTTATTGTTTTACTCCTCCCCCACCCTTTTTGGTAACAGCTTTAATGAAATATAATTCACATACCATACAATTCATCCATTTAAAGCATACAATTCAGTAATATTTAGTACATTCACAGAGTTGTGCAACCATTGTCACAATCAATTTTAGGACATTTCCATCACTCTCCGAAAAAAAATCCTCTTTCATATAGCTATCATGCCCTATTTTTCCCAACCCTGCCGCCATAGGCAACCACTAATCTACTTTTGATCTCTATACATCTGACTATTCTAAAAATTTCATATAAATGAAATCATACAATATGTGGTCCTTTGTGAGTGGCTCTTTCACTTAGGATATTCTCAAAATTCATCCATGCTGCAGCATACCAAGCATATTCCTTTTGATGCTTGAGTAATATTCCATCGTATGAATATGCCACTTTTTGTTTATTCATTCATCATTTGATACATTTGGATTATTTCTACTTGTTGGTATTATGAATAATGCTCCTGTGAACATTCTCTCAATGTGTAAGTACCTGAGAATATCTTCATTGCTCTTTTGTTTTTGAAGGTCAGTGTTGCTGGATAAAGAATTCTTGGTTGACAGTGTTTTCTTTCAGATATACTTAATGGTGTCCCACAGGTCTTTGTGTTTTTCTTCTTTCTTCTTTCTGTTCCTCAAACTAGATCAAATGAATTGATTTGTCTTCAAGCCCACAGAATCTCTGTCAGCCTAAATCTTCTGTTGAGCCCCTGAAGTGAATTTTCATTTCAGTTATTATACTCTTCAACTCTAGAATCTTCCTTTGGTTCTTGTTTATAATTTGTTTCTTTATTGATATTCTTTATGTAGTGAGCCATCATTCTCACACTTTCCTTACGTTTTTTAGACATAATTTCCCTTAGTTCTTTGAGTATGTTTAAAAATAGATGATTTAAAGGCTTTTTCTAGTTAGTCAAGCACCTGAGTTTCCTCAGGGCCAGTTTCTACTGACTGCTAATTTTATCCCATGCATGGGCCATACTTTCTTGTTTCTTTGCATATCTCATAATTTTTTGCTGAAAATGGGAAGTTTTAAATCATATAATGTAACAAATCTGGAAATCAAATTTCCCTCCACTCCCCAGGGGTTGGTTGTTGTCGCTGTTTGTTTTGCTAGTGCTATTTGTTTTTCAGTGAATTTCCTGAATTAGTTCTGTAAAGTCTGTATTCTTTTTCATGTATGGACACTGAAGTCTCTATTTGGTTTTCTTACTGGGTGGTTAACAATTGTATATACATTTCCTTAAGTTCTTGGAACAAATAAGCCTGCCGGCCTTTGCATGCACGTTGGGACATGCCTTCAACACTCCGGTAGGCTGTTTACAACTCTGCCTTAGCCTTCACTTCCTGCTTGCACAGAGCCTCATGGTTAACCAGAGGTGAGAGTTTAGAGCCTTCTCAGGTCTTTCCTGGGCATGCACACAGCCCTACACATGAGTGTGGCTTTCTAGATTCCCAGGAATATGTCAGAGCTTCTCAAAGCCTATTATTGACATCTTATGCCCCAGCTTTCCCTTTTAAGTTTGTTGGTGAACTTGTTTGTTGTTGCAACTGTTACTACCACCTCAGGCAGCAGTGATGTTAAACAATTGTTATTGGTTGTTTTCTACAAATACCCCTGGGGGAAATGCTGTTCATAATGTGTGAGCTCTGAGTCAGGTCAGATAAAGACAAGCCTTGTGAGTGGGATTTTCCAGGGAACTGCCAGACAGGTCACATAAAGACAGCTATTTGGCAATGGGGCTTTGGGGAAGCTCCAACATTCTATCCCTTCCAGTGGCTGCTATTGGTTTTCACCACGACTGCAGGTTTGTTTTTGTTTGTTTGTTTTTAATTAATTAATTTATTTATTTTTGGCTGTGTTGGGTCTTTGTTGCTGTGCGCGGGCTCTCTCTAGTTGTGGAGAGAGGCAGTTACTCTTCATTGCAGTGCATGGGCTTCTCATTGTGGTGGCTTCTCTTGTTGCAGAGCATGGGCTCTATGCACATGGGTTTCAGTAGTTGTGGCACACAGGCTCAGTAGTTGTGGCTCGCAGGCTCTAGAGCACAGGCTCAGTAGTTGTGGTGCACGGGCCTAGTTGCTCCGCGGCATGCGGGATCCTCCCGGACCAGGGCTCGAACCCGTGTCCCCTGCATTGGCATGTGGACTCCCGACCACTACACCACCAGGGAAGCCCAGTTTGTTTGTTTTTAAGGCTACCCTGGAGCTGGGGAGAGGAGGATGAGAACAGGGCAGGTTAAAATGCCACAAAGCTCACTGTTTTTACCGTGACTCAGTGCTTTTCTTGAATAAACACTCCTCAAATTGTTACAAGCATTTGGTTAATTTCCAGAGTTCTGAAAAAGTTGATTTTGACCATTTTTGCTAGTGTTCTTTTTGCTTTTATAGAGGAGTGAATTTTCAGAGGTCCTTACTCTGCCATTCTTGAAAGGTATGTTCCTATTTTTATTATTTTTGAATTTTATTTTGAGATCATTTTGGAGTCACATACAGTTGTAGGGAATAATACAAAGATCCTGTATACCTTTCATGCAGTTTCTCCCAAAGATAACACCTTGCATTACTAGAGTACAATATCCTATGCAAGAAAATGATACTGCTACAATTCACTGATCTTCTTCAGATTTTACCATTTATATGTACTCGTGTGTGTATGTGTGTGTGTGTATTTACTTCTATACAATTTTGTCACACGTGTAGATTTGTGTGACCAACACCACAGTCATGATACCTAACAGTTCCATCACAAGGATGCCTCATGCTATCCTTTCATAGCCACAGTCATGACATCCCCTGCCCTCACAACTGCCAGTCCTAACACCTGGCAACCACTAATGTATTCTTCATGTCTATAATTTTTGTCATTTAAAAAGTATCATAGGATATATCATACAATGAAATATCATTCAGTAAGGAAAAGAAAGTATTGACACCACAACATGGATGTACCTTGAAGACATGCCAACCACAAAGGATCACATTCTGGATGATTCCATTTATAGGAAATGTCCAGAATAGACAAATATATAGAGACAGAAAGTAGATTAGTGGTTGTCTAGGGCTGGGTGGGATGGGGGAGAATGGTTGGTGATGGCTAAAAGGTACAGGGTTTCTTTTTGGGGTAATGAAAATGTTCTAAGAATGAACATGGTGGTGGTTGTGCAACTCTGTATATACTAGGAACCAGTGAATTGTACATTTTAAGTAAGTGAATTGTATGGCATGTGAATTATATATCAATAATGCTGTCAAAAAAGAGAATGCTATATAAATAGAATCATATAGTATCAATCCCCACCCTCCCCCTGCACCAAGACTGGTCCTATTTCTTTATTTTAATATTTATTTATTTATCTTGGCTGCACCGGGTCTTAGTTGCAGTATGCAGGCATGTTGTAGCATCTCTAGGTGTGGCATGGGGGATCTTCAGTTATGGCATGAGGACTTCTTAGTTGCGGCATACATGTGGGATCTAGTTCCCCAACCAGGGATCGAACCCAGGCCCCCCTGCATTGGGAGCGTGGAGTCTTACCCACTGGGCCACCAGGGAAGTCCCAGTCCTGTTATTTTTAAACAAAAGTTTGGTCCCAAAGAAATTACCTATTACCAGAAGTAGTAAATATAGATAATACCTACAGTACAGAGAAATTTATATGTAAGATATAGTTGAGCATGACAGGAGGCAACTGGGCATGACCAAACAGGAGAGAATCCATTCTCGCTCTCTGAGGAGTGTGTAGCATTACCATTCACATACAAACGCAATTCAGGTGGGTCTCTTTTCAAGTCTACTCCAAGGATGGGATTTCACAACTCTCTCCGAGCCAAAAATGACATGGATGAAAACAAGCTGTTTTCAGCTCAATTCAGATAAGATAGATTTCTATTGGAAGAGAAAGCCAGCAGCAGTGAGAGCAACACACAAACACGCTGAGCTTCACAACATCAGCTGCTTCTAGATTCGCAGATAAAAACTGTGACTGAGAGCTTTTCTGTTCTTGGCACAGAGATGGAACACTCTCCTTCATATGGAGCTCTTATCTTGTTTTCTGTATTATTTCCCTCCCCACTAGATCATTACAAAGCGTTCTGCTGGGAGAGCCATATTTGTAGACCTCACATACTTCTTTTCTGGTGGAAATAAAGTGACTGTTGTTCTATAGAATACTGCCCTTGATCAATATTATCATGATTATTCACCCATGGCATTCAGTAGAAGGAAACTTGATTGGGTCTATATCCCAGTGTGTGATATAGTTTCAAAGCTAGAAATTTGGGAACTTAAAAATTTCAAAACGAAGTCCTAAAGGTAAATTCTCTAATAATTTAAAAATAACAGGTATTCTCAATGTCCTGAAAGGTACAGATTATTTAAGTGGTATTTAATCGTTATTTGAGAAAGAGAGGAGAGAGAGAGAGGGAAAGAGAGGGAGCTGTCAAGGTTATTGCCATTGTTCTGACTCTGGGTTCACTTCCACTGTGTATTGTGCTTTCAATGTAGAACAAAACTACATGAGTAATTAATCTTTAACTGGCTGAACAAACTCTCTTCCACAGAGGGGTACCCTCTCTGACACTAGAGAACTTAACTACAATAGAAATGTTTCACAAGTCTGGCATTTCATAAACGTTAGGACAGAGATCCCTCCCTAAACCAGAGGTTGGCGAACTTCTTCTATAAGGGGACAGAGTGTAAATATTTTAGGCTTTGTGGGCCAAATGGTCTCTGTTGCAACTATTCAACTCTGTCACTGTAGCCTGAAAATAGCCATAGACACTAGGTAAGTGGATGGGCATGACTCTGTTCCAACAAAACTGTATTTATGGACACTGAACTTGAATTTCATATAACTTTCAACAGTCATGAAATATTTTTCTTTTGATTTTTTTTTTTCAAAAAGAGTCTTAGCTTACGAGCTAGACAAAAACAGGTGAAGGGCCAGATTTGGCCTGTGGGGATTAGTTTGTCTGCCCTACTCTAACGGACGGAAGAGTAGAAACACTGAAGTCTGTGTAACAGAGTGGGTGGGAACCCACGTTTGGAGTAGGCAGAGGTGGGTTTGAATTTTGACTCTGCCACTCACTGGTTGTGTGACCTTGGACAAGTTATGCAACCCACTTAAAACTATGTCCTCATCCGTAAAACGAGGATGGTAATAGACATTCCATAGGATTGTTTGAGAATAAAATGAAGTAAGACGTGTATGTTTAGCACATGCAAGGTCACAGTGAGTCTAGTTACCACTATAATGAACGTCTAGAGAAGTACCACAAAGCCTTCACTTCCCCCAAGTCTCTACCCCCAAAGTGGAATTTATAGCAGGTTTTTTTAAATCAAGACAGCATCTACCAGGCCAAATCATAGAGTAGGTCCTGAGTCTTTATTCTCTCACCCCACACATTCATCAGCAGATCATATCTGCTCTACCCTCAAAATATATCCAGGATCTGACCACTTCTCCATAACTATCACCCTGCTCCACGCCACCATCAACTTTCACCTACTCTTTCTGCTCCCACCTGGCCCCTCTATCTTCCACAGGGATGCTTTTAAAATATAACTCAGGGTGGGCTTCCCTGGTGGCGCAGTGGTTGAGAGTCCGCCTGCCGATGCAGGGAACACGGGTTCGTGCCCCGGTCTGGGAAGATCCCACGTGCCGTGGAGCGGCTGGGCCCATGAGCCATGGCCTCTGAGCCTGTGTGTCCGGAACCTGTGCTCCACAACGGGAGAGGCCACAACAGTGAGAGGCCCGCGTAACGCAAAATATAATAATAATAATAATAACTCAGATCACTTCATTCCTCCTGCTCAAAAGCCTCTAATCATTCCGTTCAGGAGAAAATCTAGGTCCTTACCATCTAAACTCTTGGATCTCCTACATTCTTCCCCTTGCTTCTTCAGCTCCAACCATAAAGCCTTGCTATTCTTCAAACATGTCAACCTTGCTCCCACTTCTCTCTTAATATTTGTTGGTATTTCTTTCTGGAATGTTCTTTTCCCAGATAACCAAGTGTTTTAAATTTTACTACTTCTTTCAGATCTGTGCTCAAATATAATCTTGTTAGGAAAGCATTCCCTGACACTCCTTAACTCTCTTATACTGCTTGGTGGTCACACTACCACCTCCTGCCATATTTCGTGTCTATCTGTTGATTGAATGTCTCCCGCCATTAGAATGTAAGCTCATGAAAGCAGAATTTGCATATCCCATTCACAGTTGTATCATCAGTGTCTAGAACAGTGCCTGGCACACAGTAGTTTCAAATTTGTTGAGCAAATTACCTTATTATCTATGAATCTTTTAGAGTTTAAATAAATAAAAGTGTAGTTATTAAACTTTCACTGCTCTAAAAGATTCTGAAAAATGAGAGCTTTTTTTCTTTAATAAATTTATTTATTTATTTATTTTTGGCTGCGTTGGGTCTTCATTGCTGTGCACAGGCTTTCTCTAGTTGCGGTGAGCGGGGGCTACTCATTGCAGTGGCTTCTCTTGTTGCAGAGCACCGGCTCTAGGTGCACGGGCTTCAGTAGCTGTGGCACGTAGGCTCAGTAGTTGTGGCGCACGGGCTTAGTTGATCCACGGCATGTGGGATCTTCCTGGACCAGGGCTTGAATCCATGTCCCCTGCAGTGGCAGGCGATTCTTAACCACTGCACCACGAAGGAAGTCTCAAAAGGAGAGCTTTTTGAGTATTTTTCTTGTATTGATTTAGAATACATATTTGGCTGCATATAAATAACAGCAGCTTAACGAGAGAGAAATTAATTTCTTTATTACCTAAGAGTCTGGAGGTAGGTGGTTCGGGGCAATGCTCTGTGAACTTGTCCAGATAACCAGGCTTCCTCTACTTTGTTGCTCATGGTTCCTAAAGTGTACTGCCCTTGTCTGAATGGTCCAACAGGAGGAAGGAAGGGGTAGGAAGAACACACATAGACTCTATTTAAGGACATTTTCTATAAATTGTACAAAACATTTTCACTCACTTCTCATTACAAAACTAATCCCATTATTGCAGCCAATGCAGGAAGGGGTGAAATGTGAAGTGGGTGGTCATTTGCAGACTTAAAATTCAGCAGTTCTACTTCTGTAAGGGGAAAAAGGGCAAATAAATATTGGGGGAGGGATTAGTCTTTGTCGCAGTTCTCTGTCTTTTTCCATTGTAAAGAGCTCTCCCTCTCATCTTCCACAATTGTCTCCCCACTCTCATCCATTCCTTTTCTTTCTCAGTGTGGATTCAAGAAAGTGATAAATTCCCCCAGTAGAGCTTAGCCTAAGGTCATCTCTCATGGACCTTGGAACACCCCAGCAGTCACTAAAGTCTCATGCCTTTTGACTGTCAGAGATTCTGCATGAATAGTCCCAGGACTTGTAGCCACATATACCAAATCTGTGCTTCTCTCCTGGGGCGTTAGGAGGTGGGGAGTAATGTAACCCTAATATTGAATGTTCAGGAGATACACGAATAAAATTAACAGGTTAGTAAGAGGATCAGGTATCTTTGGGAAAAGTGTTCTGGGTTGTGGTTGTTGCTTTTAAAGATATTTGGCATGTTAAACAATTATGTTGCTCACAAAAGGCTGTTTCCAAACAAATGAGGATTTTATTCTGTTTTCATTTTTTTTCTTCTAGGTGATTTTGAGAGTTACCTGTCCGGACTCTGGTGGTTGCTGCTAACTACTCAGCAGCCATTAGTCTGCAATACACATCTAAAATAGGAGTTGAAGAAAATGTGAAAAAAAAAAAAAAATATATATATATATATATTTTTTTTTTTTTTTTTTTTTTTTTCGGTACGCGGTCTTCTCACTGTTGTGGCCTCTCCCGTTGCGGAGCAGAGGCTCCGGACGCGCAGACTCAGCGGCCATGGCTCACGAGCCCACCCGCTCCGCGGCATGTGGGATCTTCCCAGACCGGGGCACATACCCGTGTCCCCTGCATCGGCAAACAGACTCTCAACCACTGCGCCACCAGGGAAGCCCGTGAATATAGTTTGATTTAAGCGAATGCTGTGGAGAGCGACTCAGTCACCCCTCAGGTCTCCTCCCACTCCCCAGCTCTCAGCTAAATCCTCCCTGAGAACTGCCCTCAGCTAAAAAGAGCCACTCGACCTTCCTTCCGGGAACAGTTCACAGCTGAGGACTGGACCACGTGGAGCTATCCTGCCTGGCTCCCTTGCCTCATGATGGGCCTTCCCAGCTCCAGAGCTGCCTGAAGGACTGCGCCACACTGCAGCTTCTCCCTCAGTCAATCCTATTTCCTCCACCCTCCCCACAGGGATTGAGCCCCATAAGACTCGCCAACAGTTACTACACACAAATCTCCATCTCAGAGTCTCTTTCCCAGGGAAACTGACCTCAGTCAGCTTCTGAAGACCCAGATTTGAAGAACAGTGCTATTCATATTTTAGTCTGTTTTTGTACGTCAGTCGGAGGACTATTTTATTTACCTGATTACAGGAAGAGATAATTTTTGGTGGATTTTTTTGTTTGTTTCACATCACAATAGAAAAAGTATTTTGGGAAATTGTGAAAATAAATAAAACTCAGAACTCATAGTTTTAAAATCTGTGGTCAAGGTAATCTAATATTAGAAAATAAAAATAAATGTTCTTTCTGTATTCTTTCTTTCTCTTTTAGTAACTTTTAAAAACAAAGCAACACCCCGGTCGGGGAAGATCCCACGTGCCGCGGAGCGGCTGGGCCCGTGAGCCATGGCTGCTGAGCCTGCGCGTCCGGAGCCTGTGCTCCGCAACGGGAGAGGCCACAGCAGTGAGAGGCTCGCGTACCGCAAAGAAAAAAAACAAAGCAACAAACATTAAAATAATGATTTGTGAAAAAAAGAGACAGAATTTGAAATAAAGTAGAAGAACTGGTAGCAGTTATCTAAACTTTACCACTATTCAGGTTCAAGTATGGAAAATACTTTCAATTAATATGTATACAAATATAGATATAATTTATATAATATATACAAATTCTAAGATTATACTGTGCTCTACAATTTAACCACAAGTTGAGAAAGTAACTAATGAAATACTGAGTACTTAAGGGCCTCCCACTTTACACAAATATATTTAATTTTACCACCATATCCGAGGTAAGCATTGTAGTCCCAATTTTATAAACATGAACTTTAAGTTTCAGAAAAATTAAGTCATTCTGCTAGATCGCCGAAACAGTATGTGGTAGGGACAGAGTTCATCTCAGATCTGCCTGCTTTTAGGGTTAATCAATTCACATGTTTTTCTTTTTCGGCCACACTGCACGAGTTGCAGGATCTCAGTTCCCCGACCAGGGATCGAACCCGGGCCACGGCAGTGAAAGCCCAGAATCCTAATCACTAGGCCACCAGGCAACTCTGCCTGCTTTTACGGTTGACGTCATGATCTAACTTCATACTGTGTGTGGTTTCAGGTTTCTCAATGAAAGAATGGGCTGGACCAGACCACAGAGTCTGCTTCTGGAATGACAATGGATGAGAATTATGACTTTTCCCAGCTCACAGAAGCTTTCATTTAGGTCTACCCCACTAAGAAACAAGGTATGGAAGATATTCTTGAGATCAGCATTCCAACGGGGGGACACAGCAACCAGTGACTCCCTTGTGTTTCGTGGAGATACATTGGGGGGCTGGTGGGCTACGAGCTGTGTGTGAGACAGCTGCCTGGCTGGAGGAGCACAGACCTGTGTGCTCGCTGCCTTTATACCACCAGCCACATCAGCATTCCAAGTAAGCAAAAGCAACGTACACAACTGTTTATGGCAATAATTCTGATACTGATGAAACCAGGTTGAGGTCCTGAAATTCTCTGTCGGTACTGGGCATTGTAACCTCATCCCACTCAGGATCTCAGTGCGTAGAAGTTTCCTTCTGTCACCTCAGAAACCAGAATTCAAAGAATTCCTATGCCAAATATAGCATTTGTATACATAATTTAAATTACCTACAACAACTTTTTATGGTGAAATTTCATTACCTAAAGAGAATTTACCCATAATATAACTAGAATACATTAACCAGTCACAATGGCCCAGTTTTTAGGCGATAAATTCACGGAAGCTGAAAATTTTTAAGTTTTAAATGATAACACCATATGACTCAAGCTGCAGAAAAAAAAAATTGTGAATAACTTTAGATTCCTTGATCTAGAACTTAGTCAAAATGAAGTGGAGCTCTGAGGCAAACAAGGACACACAAAAAAGTGGTGTCTTTGTTTTGTCTTTCATACATAATTGTCTTTTATACATACATAATTCTACCTCCTACCTTTAGAAATAGGAAAGTAAAATATTAGAACAGTTTGGATTGTTTAGCTAGAAGAAAAGAACATATAGATAATATTCTAGTTTTTCTGAAAAAACAGTTTTACTGAGGTATAATTTGTACACAAAGAACTGCACATACTTAATGGGTGCAATTTGAAGAGTTTGGATGTATGCAAACCCCTGTGATCCCATCACCACAACAAGGTAATAGTCATACCCATCACCTCCTAATTTCCTTGTGTTCTTTTGTTTTTGTTTTGTATTTTTGTTGTTGCTTTGTTTGGGAGTCGTTGTTCAAAGTTTCAGTTATGTTAGATGAATAAATTCTAGAGATCTGCCATACAATATAGTGCCTATAATAACAACACAGTATTGTACACTTCAAAATATTCTGTTCTTAATTCACTATGTCAAGAAGAATAGAATAATATGTATCTTCAAAGCCTATCTTCTTTCGTCCTATTCTTCAAAAGGAATTAGGCTTAAACCACAGTGAGAGAGACTTATGTGATAAATAAAAGGACGAAAATGATTATGTTTATTCAAAAAATATTTTTCCTAATTGTGAAAGTAATGCATATCATGGAGAAAGTTAGGAAAAACAATGAAGAACATAAAAAGAGAATAAAGGTTGCTCAGATTCTAATCACCAAAAGACAATTACTTTAATGTTTTGGCGTAGTTCTTCCTTCCTTCTTTCTAGTTTTGAGTAGGTAATATATTCACATGGTTCAAGCGTCAAAAGGAAAAAAGCACAGACCCAAGTCATGTGGGCATGGAGTTCTCCCACCTAGATGCAACTAATATACATTTCTTATGTATCTTTCCAAATCCTCCCAGAATGAATTTGTGCATATAAAAACAAATGCATGTATTCCCCCCACTTTTTTCTGTTTTCAGAAATGATAGCATGCTATGTACACTGTTATGCAACTTGTTTTTTTCACTTAACAATAGATCTTGGAGATCTTTCATGTCAATCCACAATGAGCTTTCTCATTTTCTTTTTTACTTCTGCTTATCCAATTGTATGGATATACAGTACCATGATTTATTTGAGAAGTTTCTTTTTCATGGATATTTATATTTTTAAAAATCTTTAGCGGTTACAAATAATACTGCAGCAAAGTACCCTACTCCTATGCCATTGTATACCTGTGTAAGTATAGCTTTTGGATAAATTCCTATTGTAAAATTATTAGGTCAAAAAATTTTGATAGATATTGGGCAAAGTGCCCTCCAGAAAAAGTTCTGAACTCTTTTTTTGACCCATATTTTCTTTTTTTTTAATAAATTTATTTATTTATTTTATTTTTGGCTGCACTGGGTCTTTGCTGCTGCACACGGGCTTTCTCTAGTCGCGGTGAGTGGGGGCTACTCACTCATGCTGTGGTGCATGGGCTTCTCATTGCAGTGGCTTGTCTTGTTGCGGAGCACGGGCTCTAGGCGCATGGGCTTCAGTAGTTGCGGCTCACGGGCTCCAGAGCGCAGGCTCAGCAGCTGTGGCGCACAGGCCCAGCTGCTCTGCGGGATGTGGAATCTTCCCGGACCAGGGCTCGAACCCACATCCCCTGCATTGGCAGGCAGGCTCTCAACCACTGCGCCACCAGGGAAGCCCTTGCCCCATATTTTCTCCTAGAGTTTGTGATAGTAAATTTTCTCTCTCAATTTGACTGGATTGGGGAATATCAGACCACAAGACTTCATAGCCTCCATAATTGTGTAAGCCTCATAATAAACCTCCTTTTTTATCCCATTGGTTCTGTTTCTTTGGAGAACTCTGACTTATACAGAGTTTACTAAAATAAAATTACACACATATATAATTTATTTACTCATCTCCAGAGAAAAATGGCAGGACAACAGAATCTCCCTCTCTCTCCCATTAAAATCTTAATAAATTAATAAGACACAGAAACAGCATACACATGCATTATTAAACTACAGGGGGGCAAAAATTTTCTCCATGTTATTTGAGAAGCATTATTCAGAAACAGAAGTCGTGGGAATCCTTAAGCAGATTTTGCAGATGCAAGAGTTAAGAGAGGAAAAAAAAGCAAGAGGAAGGTACTGAGACAAAATTCTAATCCATGACTAATACATCTACTTTGGAATTGGGCAGAACTGATGGCGACAGGCACGTGATATCTGCTCATAAGGAAAGACACAGGAAGTCGCTCTAGAAGGGAAGTCCTCTTCCTCACCACAGAAATGCGGTGAATCAGTGAAAGCCAGACGTAATGCCCAACACGCTGGTCTATTTTTCTCTTGCTGGGAACAAGGTAGGAGAGAAATTGGGGTATAATAAGGGAAAACTATCTCCAAATTTAAAAAGTCTTGACAAATTGAAATGAAAAAAAGAAAACAAATTAAAAACTACTGCACAGGGAACGATATTCAATATCTTGTAATAACCTATAATGAAAAAGAATCTGAAAAAAATATGTATATGTATAACTGAATCACTTTGATGTACACCTGAATCAACAGTAAATCAACTATACTTCAATAAAAAATTTTTAACTAAAAATATTAAAAACCATCAGAGACATATATGGTACGTGGAAAGCTCCATGTGAAACAGTCCTCTGTTGTATACACAAATAGTGTCTTAGCTTGAACTGGAAGAAACCCTGCATGTTGCCCTCTCCTTTTCGTCAGAAGGCGGCTTGGGATGTGGCTGGTGGATAAAGAGTGGACAGCAGAATACTCCTTCAGAGCTCACAGTTTCTGACAGTATAAAGTCTTGGTACCACCTAAATTAGAGGCATAATCAGGATAACAGGCTTCCTCACCCCACTAGTGCCCCTGCCCCAACTATGAGAACAGATAGAAGTATGCCTGATTAGGAGGAATAAACTCTGATGCAGTTCTTTAAACACAACCATAGATGCGAATACAAAGATGAAAGTCTACCAACCCTATCAACTGATACTGTGCCCAGGTCTGGGAACTTCTAATTGAGGCAATAAAAATGCAGAACACAGAATACAAAAATATCGAAGCCCAGCCATTAGGCTGGTTAATAAAAATGAGACAAGACAATCAATCTCTTTCTTAAACAAGAAATCTAGTAGAGTCGTGGTCATTTACTCTTTTTATCATGCAGGGGAGAGAAAAAAAATGCTAGTAATCTTCTACTGATTTCACAGAACAATCTTACAAGTATTGATACTGTATAGAAATATGGAAACGTCAAACATGACATCAGGAGAGCATCAGATTATTAAGACAATTTATCATAATTATAGAGCATTTTGGAGATGAAGAACACAGCGATGATTTCCAGAGTCTTTGTCTGTATTACCCTTCCAAGGATAAATGTATAATAACAAAAAACACAACAAGTTAATATATTTATAAACATTCATGCAAGTCTCAATACCACATCAGATCAGATTCTCCGAGCATGTTTTATGACATAAGGATGGTCATTCTTATGCAGCTGCAGTGGAGAAACCACCTCTCCTAAATGTCTCTTAGGCTCCTTTTGTTAATTACGAAGACTTGCATTTTTAAGAGCCAACTCTGGAATTTCATTCATTACTTAAAGCAACAACCAGGGCTGTGGGATTCAATTTTACTCGAAGAAGAGGAGAAAGAGATGAACATGATTTTACTAAAGAACAGTGAAATAAGCTGAAGCTTATTATAGAAAGAAGATGCAAACTGGCGCTTGATAAGGAAAGAAGAGAATCCAAGAGAATCCACCTGTACTATAATTAGAAAACTAGAAGGCTCAGATAAAAAGCCAAATTGCTTTTAAACTAAGTAGCCTTTAAGACAAACTGCATTATTCAGGATAAACAGGGGTAACTTATAATTATGAAAGGTTCATTTCAACTGGTAGGTTTAGCAACTTTAAGTTTCTATATACCTAATCATTTAGCCTTAAAAACTGATAGAACTGTTAAGAGAAATAGACAAATCCACATTCATAATATGGTATTTTAACATAACCACTCAGTAATTGATAGAAAAATGGAAAAACAATTCTTAAATATATATATAATTTAAACATTATAATTAATAAATTTGACCTAATAAACATATATTGAATACTGCATATAATAAGCACATTCAAAATATTTACAAAAATTGACCATATACTCAATATTAAAGCAACCTAAACAAATGTTTTAGGATTGAAATAATAACACAAGCATTTTTTCCCTAACATAATACAATGAGTTAGAAACCAACAACAGCAAAAGAGACCTCAAGAAAATCTTTGTATGTTTGGAAATTAATTAGATACATATCTAAGGGACTCATGGATCAAAGAAGAAATTATTGTTGAATTTAAAACAATAATTTGAACTGAGAAATAATTAAAATAGTACATATCAAAACTTATGAGATTCAGCTAAAGCAATGCTTGGAAAAATTACGGTCTAAGATGTTCATACTAGCAAAAAGCTAAGAATTAATAAACTAAGAATAAAATTCAAGAAAATAGAAAAAGAAAAGCAAAAGAAACCCAAAGAAAGTAGAAGAAAGAACATGATAGAAATAAGAATAGGAGCCAATAAAATTAAAAGAACAAACACACAATATAGAGGATCTGTAAAGCCAAAGACTGATTTTTCAAAAAACCTAATAAATTTAACAAACATCTGATGAGGCCAATAAAAAAAAATGACAGCACGAATAACCAATATCAGAAAAAGAGGACATTACTATAAAAGCTAGAAATACTGAATACAGAATAAAAAGTCATTATGGACAATTTTACGCCAATGAATTTGAAAATGTTGATTAAATGAACAAATTTTATTAAAGTACAATTTACATCAACTGTCTTAAGAAGAAATAGAAAAACTGAGTGGTTTTAAAACCCAAATGATCTTTCAATGC
The DNA here is from genome assembly GCF_937001465.1 of Orcinus orca. NCBI lineage: Eukaryota > Metazoa > Chordata > Mammalia > Artiodactyla > Delphinidae > Orcinus > Orcinus orca. The sequence goes on along the minus strand of NC_064560.1, from coordinate 13,416,493 downwards.
AGCTGAAGGAATTGAATCAAGGAAACTATGGGGACTACGTGGCTCCCCATTGATTTCTAACAGTGAAGGAATAAATAATTCTGATATTCTGAAGATTTTATTCTGATATTATACACAAACTCCTTCAAGAATAGAAAAAGAGAACACTACTAATCTCAGTTTACAAGGCTAGTGTCAACTTGGTAATGAGAAAGAAAAATTATAGTCCAATGTAGATACGAAAGTTGTCGTAAAATATTAGCAAACTGAATCCAGCAATATTCAGAGAGTATAAAACATGATGACTGTGCCAAATTCCAGGATCCCCAGTGGTCCCCACCTTCAGGTAGTTCCCACTGTAGCAGGGTCGGTGTATGTGACCAACAGAATACAGTAGGTGTGATGGTGTGTCACTTCTGAGATTTGGTTATTAAAGATGTGATGGGGCTTCCCTGGTGGCGCAGTGGTTGAGAGTCCGCCTGCCGATGCAGGGGACACAGGTTCGTGCCCCGGTCCGGGAAGATCCCACATGCCGCGGAGCGGCTGGGCCCGTGAGCCATGGCCGCTGAGCCTGCGCGTCCGGAGCCTGTGCTCCGCAACGGGAGGGGCCACAACAGTGAGAGGCCCGCGTACCGCAAAAAAACAAACAAACAAAAAAAGATGTGGTGGCTTCTAACTATTGATCTTCCTCGCAGATCATTCACTTTGGGTGAAGCCAGCAGCCATGTCATGAGCATCAGAGGGAGAGGCCCACGTAGTGAGGAGCTAAGCCTGCCCAGGGCCATGTGAGCGAGCTTGGAAGTGGTCGCTCCAGACCAATCAAGCCTCCAAGTAACCTTGGCCAACACCTTGACTGATATCTTGTAAGACACCCTGAGCTAGAATCACTCAGCTAAGCCATTCCTGGCTTCCAGACGCACAGAAACTGTACGAGATAATAAATGTTTGTTATTGAAGCTGCTATGTTTTGGGGTAACTTGTTATGGAGCAAAAGATAAGTAATACATACAGTGACCAACATGGGATAATTCCAGAAATGCAAAGCCCATTTGACATTAGAAAAATCAATTAATGGATTCCACCACACTAAAGGAAAAAATTAAATTTTATCTCAATAGATATAGGAAAAGCAAATCAATTACAAAAAAAAATCAATGGCATTTCTATACACTAGCAACAAATGGAAACTCAGAACCAAAAAAAAAGGTACTTATGAATAAATATTAAAAACAGATATGCAATAACTTTATAGCCTAAATAAATTTAAGAATAGAAAAATGCAGTAATATAAATATGTCAATTCTCTCCAAATTAATGAAATGCAATGAAATTCTAATAAAAACTCATAACTTTTTGCAGACTTGATAAGATGGCTGTAAAATTTATATGAAAGAAAAGGGCCCCAAATAGCCAGAAGAAAAGGGGAGCAGAGATCGTGTTCTCCCAGATACCAAGATTCATTTTAAAGCTCTAATAATTATGACATGCCAATGTACGACTGATTATGACAGAGGCAGCATTGTAGATCAGTGGGTAAAGGATGGACTGTTTAAAGAACGGTGATGGAACGCTTGGTTTTCCATTTATAAAATGTAATATTGAATCTTTACCTCCCATACATACATAAAAATTATTTCAGGGGTGAGGGGGGATTATATTTGTCAGAGTTGTCCAGAGAAACAGAATCAATAGAAGATACAGATGGATGGATAGGTAAATAGACAAACAGATAGATTAAATAGCAGGATAGCTAGCTAGATGGATGGTTAGACAGATAGTTGATAGATGATAGATAGATAGATAGGTAGGTAGGTAGATAGATGGGTGAAAGATAGATAGATAGATAATAATAAGGAATGGGCTCACACAATTATGGAGACTGGTGAGCCCCAAATCTTCAGGGTGGGCCGGTTGTGTGAGAGACCCAGGGAAAGCTGATGTTCAGCTTTCAAAGGCCATAAGGCAGGTAGAGTCAATGTTGCAGATGAAACGTGAAGGCAGTCAGCTGGAGAATTCTCTCTTACTCAGAAAAGGGTCAGCTTTTTTGTTCTACTCAGGCCTTCAACTGCTTGGATGAGGCCCACCCACATTAGGGAAGGCAATCTGCTTTACTCAAGTCCACCGATTTAAATATTAATCTCATCAAAAACATCCTCACAGAAACATCCAAAATAATGTTTGACCAACTATCTGGGCACCTGTGGCCCAGCCAAGTTAACATATAAAAATTAACCATCACAAGAGTTAAAGATATAAGTGGGAGCAAGAGAGCTTCTACATGTAGAAGAATATGTTTACAACCTTGGGATAAAGAGAGATTTTGAAAATAAGATACCAAAAATACAAACTGTGAAGAAAAAGATTGATAAATGTGACCACATAAAAGTGTAAAACATTAAAACCTCTATCTAGCAAACGAGTCCATGTTTTAAAAAAGAATGAAAAGACAGGCCACAGACAAGCCACAAGCCACTCAGGGTCAGTGTCTGCTTCTAGAGAGTCCAACCTGTGATATACTGTTTATGCAGTTTTAAAGCATACAGAACAATATACTGTATTATTTATAGTAAACATTTATAGTCTATAATTCAGAATAGTGGTAGTGTGTGGGAGTAGAAAATACATTTCAGAAGAAGTAGTTTGGGAACTTCAAAAGTTACCTGTGATATTTTATTTCTTAAGCTAGTGGTACGCATCAGTATGTACTTTATCATTCTTCGTACCTTTGGTATTTAAAACAAATAAAAGACTAGGAGAAATTAAACTGTCAAGTTTATGAGATCATTCAAAGAAAAAGTGAAAGCCATCATTTTGTATTTTAACATACAAGTATTAGATTTCTAAATAAAACATCAATATCTGTAAGTTGAATTTATTGGCTTGAATAAACTGAGTATTAAATAAACCACAAGTAACTGAATATTTCATTCCAGCCACAGCCTCTTTCAGACATTAAAAACTCACTGAAAAGGTTTTCCCCTCTTTGCAAATGAAATATGCCTCCATTTTCTCTAAAGCATGAGAACCCACAGGTCTACTTATTGCAAAGCCATTAAGATTAGCTGAATTAAGAATTAATTTCCAAAAGTGAAAGATTTATTATGTTATAGATTAATCGAGCTTTTAAAATTAGACTTACATATATATTTTATCACTCAACAAATATTAAATGTCCACTCTGTAACAGGCACTATTTTCAGATGACATGGATCCCCGTGAACAGAAAACACTCTTAAATCATTAGCATGATTTGTTTTGAGTACTTTGTTACATCACCAAAGTATCTAATTGCTAATGTCTGACTCGGGCAAAATGTTTCTATTTGAAAAGTCAAGCGATTAGATGAAAATCCCCTCGAAGATTGCACAGAAAATTAAGGAGTTAATTCTGTTTCTGTTCAACGTGGTAATGGAATTTCTTCTTCCAGACTGTTCACACATGTCTACTTCACTGAAAACACCAAGGATTATAAATTTAGAATCAAATGTTTTTGACCATAAAAGTTAACTATCCAAATTTTTAAACACATTTAAACCTGTAAGAGGTCCAGGCAAGGAAAAACTCGCAAACAGCAATATTTATTGAAGTAGAAACATAAATTATGAGCAACCACCTGAAAATAGAGCACAATACTCTTAGTTTTCGTAAATTGTTGCTATCCTGCCTACCAGACTTACCATCAGTAACACTTTCCATTTTAATTTTTTGGTAGTATTTTCTTTATTTTTAAAAAAGCTGTAAAACTCAATCAAAGCTAAAATTGAAAAGCACTTTAATATTTCAAAATCATGAGCCAATAAATTTTTTAACTTTGGAGGGTAAAAAGGATGTCATGGGAGTTTGAGGTTGACATACATAGTTTGACAATTTAATATTCATAGATGGCATGAAAAACTAACCATTTTAGTAAAACAACACTTTGAATGATTTACTATTTCCCAATAAACAAATAAATAAAAGCCCAAGTTGAGTTTTATTTTTTCTCTTAATTGTTAAAGTAGTTGGGTTTATGGCATAATAGTAATTTTGTATCTATACATTTCAATCCATATAATATAAATGTACCTATATTTATTTTGGGCTATTTTCATGTTATTCATACAACATAGACTTATTGGGTGCCACTATGCATGAGGTACCCTTCTAGGCCTGGAGTGAGCAAAAAGACTTGATTCCTCTCCTCACTGAACTGCTAGTCAAGTAGAGGAGAGAGACATTCATCAAATAATCTCCAAACCAATAAAGCAGCATGACTGTGACAAGTGCCAGGAAGAAGAGTTACATAGCACTAATCACACGCCTTAAGAGGGATCTAGTCAGGGAAGGAGATCAGAGCAGGCTTCTTGGAGGAAGTGGCCCTTGAGTTGAGACCCGAAAGGTGCTTGGAGTTAATAAGGTAAAGAGGGGAGGGGAGAGGATTCTGGAAAGAGGGTCCTAAATGCATGTGCAGGGCTCTGTGGCTGGAGGCCAATATGAGGTTCTGAAAGAATGAGCAGTAGCTTGTGCAAGATGAGAGCGGGAAGCAGGTAAGGGTCAAATCATAAGGGCCCTGTAGGTCGCCGTAAAGAGTTTGTCTTTCTTTTCGCCTGTATGCATTTGCAAACATGCCTTCTGTCTGTCTGGTGGAGAACAGATGGGAGACGGACCAGGGCAGAAGGGAGCAGGAGACCAATTAGAAGGCCATGCCAATAGTCTGAGTGAGGGATGATGGGGTAGGGGTAGTGGTCGAAATAAAGATACTTGGCGGTTGGAATTCGCAGAACTCTGTGATGGATTGATAACGAGAAATCTCAATTGGATTTGTGGTCAAAAGTGTTAATAATGAAATATAATTAACTATACAATGAAAGCAGGCCATGATATCATATTAAGTCTAATTAATACACATGAATCTTAGTAGTAGGAAGCTCAATAACTACATGAGATGTATTCCAGTAAAAATGACTTTGGCCTCATAGTATAGTTTGAGTTCACAGCTCTTTTATTAAAGAAAATTTACCTTTACCACACTGGCTGGCTTAGGTTCCTCTTCTCTAAATGTTTTATTTAAGACTAAAATCAATATCCTGACATTTGTTTCTTGTCAGTGACAGATTTTGAAAACATCAAGAACCTTAGGATTGTACTTTTCCTATTTAGCTTTGTGTGAATTTTTACCTTTTAAAATATAAACTCCTGGTTTAAATATAAACTTCTACTATAATCCAAATTTCACTAATTGAACACAACTCCCACCAGATGAAGGCAAAGGTATTCACTTTGACTTAACTTGATATCAGTATACATAAAACCATAGAAACTTCACAACTGGTCTTGTCTTTTAAACTCAAAAAATTCCAAATGCACGTGCAATAGCACCTGTATCTTTCGTAATGTAACATAATGTAATCTAGTCTTTCTTTCCTGTTTGGGACTGAGTCAATCTGAATGGAAATTACACGCACGCTAGGGAGAGCAAGCTGATTTAATGAGACAGCCAGCAACAGCAATGCCAGGGCTTCACAGATTCTGGTCTCTGTTAATTTTCAATAAGATGGGGTGGCAGGTAAGCTTTTCTCCTTCCAGCATCCCCCTTTTCACTCCCCACCCTCCATCCTGGGAGGGATCTTTTTTAAGTGGAAAAGAGAAGCAGAGCAAAACCACCCTTGGTATTTATGTTATAAAGGTGATCAACATCAGCAAGAGAAGGAAAAAAAGTTGATCTGCTGGATGTTTTCTCTTCTCAGAAGGACCTACAATCCCCTCCCTCATGCTGCATGATCAGCTTTACTGAGAAGAAAATCAAAGTGATCAATTAACTGGGATTGGGGTGGAGGAGACAGCCTGAGTGAGGGGTAAAAAACATTGGGGGAACAAAGACAGACAGAAGAGATTACCAAGTACCTCTCTGATGTGGCCTCTAAGTACTGAGAGGGGACTTGATGCAAAAAGCAAACTTGTCAGGGGCTTCCCTGGTGGTGCAGTGGTTAAGAATCCGCCTGCCAATGCAGGGGACACGGGTTCGAGCCCTGGTCCGGGAAGATCCCACATGCCGCGGAGCAACTAAGCCCGTGCACCACAACTACTGAAGCCCGTGTACCCTAGGGCCCATGTGCCACAACTACTGAGCCAGCGTGCTGCAACTACTGAAGACCGTGCACCTAGAGCTCGTGCTCTGCAACAAGAGAAGCTACCGCAATGAGAAGCCCGCACACTGCAACAAAGAGTAGTCCCTGCTCGCCACAACTAGAGAAAGCCCGTGCACAGCAACGAAGACCCAACACAGCCAAAAATAAATAAATTAAATAAATAAATTTACTTTTTTTAAAAAAGCAAACTTGTCTCTTTTGTGACTTAATTTGGTCTCTGTGCATTTGTGATATGATTATGCAAAAATAAGATTTTTCTCTCTGATAAGGAATAGTATCTTCACACCTTTCCAGATGTTATAGGCTTAAGAAAGGGTTTACACTTACTATTAACGCTGTAAATTACTTTACTTTTCCCCAAAACCTAGATTTAGAATGGGACACTCTGTTTCATGGTAGCTGGGCTGATCTTTCTATTTTGATACCTTGTTTTATTACCATATTTACCACCAGAGTTATCCTAAAGATTTATTCCCCTTGGAATGTTGTAACATATGATACCCGTTCCATTCAACACTTAATAACTCAAAGCCTAGCACCCTGGGTAGTTCCTACTATAAAAATATGAAATAATACCATAGCCATTGGATGAAAGCCAGCTATAGAAGTGAACTAGACAGACTGTGAAACTCTAGGCAGCTGACGTACTTACAGGCTCCTTGGGACAAAGCAGCCCTGACTGGTGGTTATACATAAGTTGCCAAGCTTCACGTCATGTGATCCTGGGGCCTTGACCACAACTGATTAGAGCTTGGAAATTTGCAAAATGCCAGCCGATAAAAGGCCTTTCATACTGGACTGACACTAACCAGCTCAGTCAGGTTCTCTCACTGGGAACTTGTGCTCTAGATGTAGGCGTGGAGAGGAAGCTGTGGACAGAAGCTGTGTCGTGAGTATGGCGGAGCCACCAGAATGGACGTCACTGAAGCCCACTTGGTGCCCAGTCTCCAGAACTCCAGTCTCCTGAACACCAGGAGTTACCACTGGGATAGGATGGGGCTTCATGCCCCCCACCCCACAGCTTTATGAGGTATAACATTGTGTAAGTTTAAGGTGTACAACATGATGAGTTGATACGTGTATATATGGGGAAATGAATACCACAATAAGGTTAGCTAACACAGCCTTCCCCTCACATAATTATAATTTTTTGTTGTTACAGTGAGAACATTTAAGATCTACTCTCTTAGCAACTTTCAAGAATACAAGACAGTATTGTCGACTAAGGCCACCATGCGGTACCTTAGACTCCCAGAACTTATTCCTCTTATAACTGGAGGTTTGTACCCTATGACAAATATCTTCCCATTTCCCCAACCTCCCCAGCCCCTGGCAACGACCATTCCACTCTCTATTTCTATGAGTTCAGTCTTTTAGATTCCAGGTATAAGTGAGATCGTACGGTATTTGTCTTTCTCTGTCTGACTAATTTCACTTAGCATAATGCCTTCAAGGTTCATCCAATGCTTTAATAAATAGCAGAATTCCTTCTTTTTTATGGCTGAATAATATTCCTCTGTGTGTGTATGTGTGTGTGTGTGTGTGTGTGTGTGTGTGTTTTCACATCTTTTTTATCTATTCATCCATTAATGGACACTTAGGTTGTTTCCATGTCTTGGCTACGGTGAACAATGCTTCACTGAACCATATAAGTGTTGAATATGTCTACGATATAGTTGGTTCATTTCCTTCTGATAAATACCCAGAAATGGGATTGCTGGATCATCTGGTACTTTTATTTTTAATTTTCTTAGGAACCTCCATACTGTTTCCATAGTGGCTGTACCAATTTACATTCCCAACAGTGCATAAGGGTTCTCCTTTCTCCGTGTTCTCGCCAGCACTTTTTATCTTTTTTTTTTTTTTTTTTTTTTTTGCGGTACGCGGGCCTCTCACTGTTGTGGCCTCTCCTGTTGCGGAGCACAGGCTCCGGACGTACAGGCTCCGGACGCGTAGGCTCAACGGCCATGGCTCACGGGCCTAGCCGCTCCGCGGCATGTGGGATCTTCCCGGACCGGGGCACGAACCCGTGTCCCTTGCATTGGCAGGCGGACTCTCAACCACTGCGCCACCAGGGAAGCCCTATCTTTTGCCTTTTTGATGGTAGCCATTTTAACAGGTGTGAAGTGACACCTCATTGTGGTTTTGATTTGCATTTCCCTGATGATTAGTGATGTTAAGCATCTTTTCACATACTTTTGACCATTTGTATGTCTTCTTTGGAAAAAGCTCTATTCAAGTTAGATTATTTGCCTTTTTTTTGCTACTGAGTTGTATATATTAATCTCTTATCTTTATATACATTTATCTCTTTATATATATATATTAATCTCTTACCAAATATATGATTTGTAAATATTTTCTCCCATTCTGTAGGTTGCCTTTTCATTTTGTTGATGATTTCTTTTACTGTGCAGACTTTTTTTGGTTGATGTAGTCCTACTCATTGATTTTTGCTTTTGTTGTTTGTGCTTTTGGTGTCATATCCAAAATAATCATGGCCAAGACTGATGTCAAGGAGTTTTTCCCTTGATTTCTCCTAGGAGTTTTATGGCTTCAGGTCTAACATTTAAGTCCTTAATCCATTTTGAGTTAATTTTTGTGAATGGTGTAAAATAATGGTCTGGTTTCATTCTTTTGCATGTGTCCAGTTTTCCCAACACCATTTATTGAAGAGACTATCAATTCCACATTGAGTATTCTTAGCTCCCTTGTCAAATATTAGTTGACCTTATATGCATAGGTTTATTTGGGGGCTCTCAGTTCTGTTCAATTGGTCTATGTGTCTGCTTTTATGGCAGTACCATGTCGTTTTGATTACTGTAGCTTCGTCTAATTCTTCAGTGAGACTAGACTGTGCTGACATGGTTTCTAGGTCTTTCTCAGTTCCCCCATCATCTGAGATAAACTCTGTTGCTCTCTCTTCCTTCCAACCTGAAAGGGTCTTATTAATGTAAGTGTACAGAAGAGCATGAATACTTGGCCTATAGACTCACAGAGTCTTAGAATGATAGGACTAAAGAGAATCTGAGAGGCCAAACCTCACCTCACAAGAAAGCGTAAGATCCAATCATTATGTTGTACACCTGAACTAATATAATGTTATATGTCAATTATATCTAAAAAACAAAAAAAGAGAGAAAGAAAGTAGAAGTGGAAACCCAACATATAAACAAAGTTGAAGCAGAACTGCTGTGGGTGAAGAAGGAGTGGGCAGATAGGAACCCAGCTGGTCAATATTCCCTTTCTCCTATCCTGAGGGCACTTACTGGAAAACACCTTGAGAACTACAACTGTAGTCCAACCCTGGCATTTTATTTTATTTTATTATTTTTTTATTGAACTATAGTTGATTTACAATGTTGTGTTATTTCCAGGTGTACAGCAAAGTGACTCAGTTATATATTCAGATTCTTTTCCATTATAGGTTATTACAAGATAATGAATACAGTTCCCTGTGCTATATAGTAAATCCTTTTTGTTTACCTATTTTATATATAGTAGTGTGTATATGTTAATCCCAAACTCCTGATTTATCCCTCCCCCCCTTTCCCCTTTGGTAACCGTAAGTTTGCTTTCTACGTCTGTGAGTCTATTTCTGTTGTGCAAATAAGTTAATTTGTATTATTTTTTAGATTCAACATGTAAGTGATATCATGTAATATTTGTGTCTCCTTCTCTGACTTACTTCACTTAGCATGATAATCTCTAGGTCCATCCACATTGCTGCAAATGGCAGCATTTCATTCCTTTTTATGGCTGAGTTGTGTTCCATTGTGTATACATACCACATCTTCTTTATCCATTCATCTGTTGATGGACAGTTAGGTTGCTTCCATGTCTTGGCTATTGTAAATAGTTCTGCTATGAACACTGGGGTGCGTGTATCTTTTTGAATTAGAGTTTTCATCCTTTCCAGATATATGCCCAGGAGTGGGATTGCTGGATCATATGGTAGCTCTGTTTTTAGTTTTTTAAGGAACCTCATATTGTTTTTCACAGTGGTTGCACCAATTTACATTTCCACCAACAGTGTAGGAGCATCCCTGGTATTTTATAAATGAGGCACCCATAATGTTAAATAACTTGTCCATGTTCCTTAAAATAAATAAAGTACAATAAATAAATAAATAAATAAATAAATAAATAAATAAAACTTGTCCAAATCCCTACAGTTAGTTAGTGTCCAGCAGCAAGGACCAGAACCCACTTGCCTAATCCCTCCCCTCAATGTGCTTTCTACCAGATTCCATTCACCTGAACAACTGAAGTGGCTCCGCCATCATAGTGGGGAGGAGAACTTAGAAGGCATTACCAAGTATTTTCCTTCAGAAACAATAAATTGCTCTCCCCAATCAGGCTTTGCCTAGTAAAGTCTACTATGCGATCGTGTCTGATTCTAACTTTGGTGCCTAGAGAGTTGTGCCATTATGCCCTGTAAGAAACTATTGTATCATATGGAGACCTGAAGTTATTCTTCTACTCAAGCCCCTGTTGGCTAGAATGTGAGTCCTCCGAAGGCAGGGACTCTGCCTCATTCACCTTTAATCTCCAGAATCTAGGTCATTAATAATAGATGAATGTTCCTGTCACACATAGGAAGTGGCAAGGGCCAAAGAGGAATGGCAAGTATGTTTGGGAGACAATTCTGTGGGCAAATCATAGAAAAAAAAAAATCAAGGAACTGTGTCTGAAATATAAAAATACAAGTTATTTTACGGGGCTTCCCTGGTGGCTCAGTGGTTGGGAGTCCACCTGCCGATGCAGGGGGCGCGGGTTCATGCCCCAGTCCGGGAAGATCCCACATGCCGCGGAGCGGCTGGGCCCGTGAGCCATGGCTGCTGAGCCTGCGCGTCCGGAGCCTGTGCTCCGTGACGGGAGAGGCCACAGCAGTGAGAGGCCCGCGTACCGCAAAAAAAAAAAAAAAAAAAAAAGTTATTTTAAAATTTAGTGATAGATAATTGAAATTAATGAGCCATCGTTGATCACAGAATAGTACACCTCATTGGTGGTACTCAGTGAGTATTTTTAAATTAATGAATGAGAGAATATTAGATACAAGATAATCTGAAAGTCCTCTTGGAATTGTTCAAGAAAGTCAGATGGGTGTCTGGGAGTACTTTTGTTTGTTTGGTATGAGATGTGGGTCTTTAAACCACATAATTTAGGGACTTCCCTGGCTGTCCAGTGGTTAAGACTCTGTACTTCCACTGCAGGGGCCAAAAAAAAAATAATAATAATAAATAAATAATAAAGCACATAATTTAGAAGATATGAATTATGGACCTAGAGATTATCATACTAAGTTAAGTAACTCAGACAGAGAAAGACAAATATCATATGATAACACTTACATGTGGAATCTTAAAAAATGATACAAATGAACTTATTTACAAAACAGAAACAGAGTTACAGATGTAGAAAACAAACATGGTTACCAGGGGGGAGAGTGGGGGGAGGGATAAATCGGGAGATTGGGATTGACATATACACACTACTATACACAAAATAGATAACTAATAAGGACCTACTGTATATCACAGGGAATTCTACCCAATACGCTGTAGTGACCTATATGGGAAAAGAATCTAAAAAAGAGTGGATATATGTATATGTATAACTGATTCACTTTGCTATACAGCAGAAACTAACACAACACTGTAAATCAACTATACTCCAATAAAATTTTTTTCTTAAAAAGAAGATATGAATTAAGAAACCAAAGTACTGCCAAGTCAGAAAATAATCCTGTGAGCATAGTTTAGCCTTCTTAGACCACTGCGTAGGGAAACAGGGCCGGGCTTGAGATCTGTTGTCTCACCCGTTAGTGCTTCTAATGGATGGAACCCATTGTTGCGATCCCCTAGGAAGCTTCTTTTGAGCTGCCTTCCCTTTGCTTTCCTCCTTGATGCTCCCATTATGCCTTACAAAATTCTATCATCGATTCTTCTTTTCCAAATGAAAATAGCATATTGATTTTTTAAAAACAAAATCCTCATTATAAACACGCAAACAATTCAGAATAGCATTAAGAAGAAATCACAAATCCCCTGACATCCCATTGGAAGTCATTATTAACAACATTTCTTTATGTACCTCTTTTCCACAACAGACTGGAGTTCTCTGAAAGCAATGACTATGTCTTCTTAACTTTGTATCCATGATACTTAGTAACATAATAGGTGCTCAATCAGTGTTTAGTGGTGGGATAAATGAATGATCAACTTTGTTACACTCTGGATATGCAGTTGCTGTCCTCAGGGAGCTTGAGGTCAGAGGGAAAGAAAACAATGAAATAGGTGAAATTCTGGCAATAGGAACAGAGTGCTATGGGGTCAGCTAAGAGATAGTGATCATTTCTGCCTGGCAGGGTAAAAAAGACACATTAAAGCTGGGCCTCTATGAAGAATTGCATTTTGCTAAATTAAAAACAATCAAGATATTTCAGAGAGTGGATATGAAAAACAGACACAGAACTGTTATGAGCACAGCATGTTCTCATAACCTGGTGTGTGGAGAACATAGGGCTCTTGGGAAAGAGAGTTGGAAAGTAAGGAAATTAGCACTTGTGAAGCACTTATGTGTCATGTACTTGGTACTTTGTGTCATTAACTTTCCTACAAGAATGTCGTGAGGTAGTAATGAGACGCATTACTACGCATTAATGGATATAGATGAGGAGGTGCTAGAGGGGGTGAGCCCATTTTGCAAAGGGCCTTGAAGGTCACCCAGTCAGGGTTATGTAAAAACTTTAGGCAGAGGAATGACATAATCAGAGCCGTGTAATTTTTTTAGTTTATAACTACCTTAACAAGACATACTTTTTCTTATCACCATTAGCGATTGAGTTCACCATTCTCCTCCCATAAATTGAGTCACCAGTATCTTAAATGTGGCTTAATGTTATTTCATGTATTCTTTTTTACAGATGGAAGATATCTTTGATATGCCTATTCAGATGTGTTCCAGACCTGTTTCTACGACACTCTACAAATAGTAATATTTAAATTTTGTTTTTAAAGCATCTGCTCACTTTTTTAGCTCTTCTCCTTTTGAGCTCCCCTCATTTTATCGGGGACCTGTTATTTGTGTCTCCACTGAATGGGTCCAAATGCTTTTTCTTTTCAATTAGTTTCTTTCATCGTATCATGAATCTTGCTCAAAGCCTTAAACTTCCACATTTCTCATTAGAATGCAGCTTGGATTCTACTTTTCCGTTGTTTCTTTGTGTCTGCAGCCAAACATCACGTGTCATCTATAGCTTTTCATCACAGGCTTTGCTTAATTCTAACTGTGTCTGTGAACTCATGTACTGTTACCTTTCATAATAAGAAGTTTCTCTGCTTTACTGTTTTCTTCCCTCCCTCCCTCCCTCCCTCCCTCCCACACTTCCTTCCTTCCTCTCTCTCTCTTCTATGTTGTTACTCCAACCTGAAGAAGATCTGCTTATCTGTATAAGGCATCTGTCTGTAGTGCTCATTTCTTCTGTTTACTTACTGACTTATTATCTAACTCTTCGGAACAAACTGATTCTAAGGGAATCACATCCTTGCTTCTTTGTAGGTGGCCACTAAGAGGACTGTGAGATCACATTTTTCTTACAATTATCAAATGAATAGACAAAAGGATGTAAAACATCTGGACTCTGGGGTAAGCATTTGGTAGCATATGCATTAGAGAAATGGAGATGAATTCCTTTGGTTATTGATACTACGAAATGTATCTTAGATAAGACTGTAAACAATGAATACTTTAAAGTGATGCAGCATGTGAGTGAGCGATTTTGGTTTAGATTAGCAGACCTGGTAGGGTTTAAGGTCAAACCCTGCTTTGTTTAACATCTTCATAAATAATCTAGAAGACTGATTTAAAGGAACCCGTTATTACATGTTTAAGTGACTTCAAGGTGGGAGGTGTTAAACATGATATGAGGAAAAACACTAGAAAAGGTGGACGGATAGAATGAGAAATGCCCCTCCCAGTTAATCAGGAAAAGTATAAAATGATAGCTTTTATGCCACCCCCAAGTTAATCAGGAAAAGTATAAAATGATAGCTTTTATGCCCCCCCAAGTTAATCAGGAAAAGTATAAAATGATAGCTTTTATGCCTCCCCAGTTAATCAGGAAAAGTATAAAATGATAGCTTTTATGGGAACAATTTCAAGTCAAATTACTCAAAGGAAAAAAACACAAGTAAAGGAAGAACAATGTTGGAAGAGGCCACAGAAAGCAATCTGTAACATGGTACAGAAGCTAAAATGATCATTATTATGTAGAGTTCTTGTAAAATGACTCTGTTTTCTATCAAGGGTACATGTAATTTGCTGACCTAAATGCCAATATGAAACAGAACCATTAAGATTTTCATGCTAGTCATAAAATCATATACCCCAAATCATGCATTTTGTACTCAATTTTTGTTTTATTAAAAAGTTACCATTTAGAAAGACTGACGTGGGGGGGTTCACAGTGGAAAGGAATCTTAACGTATGTCTGGGTTCATGGACCCCTCACCACACTCAGGTGACAGAAGGCTTCCATCTTTCCCAAACACGGCTTTTTGCAGCTTGCCTCCTAGCCCAGACCTCCGGCAGCCACTTATTTTCTCTGCTACTATAGTTTTGCCTATTGAGAGTGTCATGTACATGAAACCATTTATTATATAAATTTCCATGTAAATAAAATCATTTATTATACAACTTTGAGGTGGATTTTTTCAATTGTGGTAAAAAATGCATCTTAATCACTTTCAAGTGTACACTCCAAGTGTTATCCATATGTACGCTGTTGCACTACACTCCTCTAGAACTTTTTTGTCTTGCAAAACTGAAAGTCTATATCCATTGAACAATTCCCCTTTCCCCCTCCCCGAAGGCCCCGGAAACCACCATTCTACTTTCTGTTTCTGAGTTTGACTATTTTAGATTCCTCATACAAGGGGGATCATGTAGAATTTGTCCTTCTATGACTGGTTTATCTCACTTAGCGTAATGTCCTCAAGATCCATCCCTGTTGTAGCACGTAACAGGATTTCCTTCCTGCTTTAAGGTTGAATATATTCCATTGCATGGATATTCCACATTTCCTTTATCCATTTATCTCTTCATAGACATTTAACTTGCTTCCACCTTTTGGCTATTGTGAATAATGCTGCAATGAACATGGGTGTGCAACTATTTCTACAAGATCCTGTTTTCAATTCTTTTGGATATATATACTCAGAGGTGAGAATGCTGTATGATATGGTATTTCTATTTTTAACTTTTTGGAAAACTTCCATACTGTTTTCCATAGTGGCTGCACCTTTTTATATTCTCATGAACAGTGCACAAGGGTTCCTATTTCTCCACATTCTCACTTTTTAAAAGACTTACTTTTTGTTTGGAGCAGTTTAAGGTTCACACAAAGCTAAGAGGAAGGTAAAGAGACTTCCCATATAACCCTTACCCCCCACACACACATGCATAGCTTCCCCCATTATCAGCGTCACTCACCAGAAAGGTGCATCACGTTCCGTAATTATTCATGTTACCAAGAATAAACCTATATCAACACTCAAATCACTCAAAGTCTCTAGTCTACCTTAGGGTTCACTCTTGCGTACATTCTATGGGCTTAGACTAATGTATAATGACATATATCTGTAATTATAATATCAAACAGAGTATTCTCACTGACCTAAAAATTCGCTGTGCTCTGTCTGTTCATCCGTCTCCCCTCTGACAACCACTGATATTTTTATTGTCTCCATAGTTTTGCCTTTTCCAGAATGTCATGTCATTGGAATCACACAGTATGCAACCTTTTCAGATTGGCTTCTCGGACTTAGTAATATGCATTTAAGACTCCTCCATGTCTCTTCATGGCTTGACAGCTCATTTCTTTTTAGTGCTGAATAGTATTCCATTGTCCTGGTGTATCACAGTCTATCTATCCTTTCACCTACTGAAGGACATCGTGGTTGCTTCCAGGTTTTGGCAAATATGAATAAAGCCGCTATAAACCTCCATGTGCAGGTATTTTTGTGGGCCTAAGTTTTCAACTCCTTTGGATAAATACCAAAGGTATTTAGTACTTATCACATACCAAATCATACGGTAAGAGTATGTTTCGTTTTGTAAGAAACTGCCGAGCTTCCTTCCGAATTAGCAGCATTCTTTTGCATTCTTACCAGCCATGAGTGAGGTTTCCTGTGGCTCCACATCCTTGTCAGCACTTGGTGTTGTCAGTGTTCTGGATTTGGGTCATTCTAATAGGTGTGCAGTAGTATCTCATCGTTTTAATTTGCAGTTCCCTGATGATACAGGCTGTGGAGAATCTTTCATACACTTATTTGCCATCTGGAAATCTTCTTTGGTGAGGTGTCTGTTAAGGTCTTTGGCCCATTTATTGAAGTGGGTTGTATGTTTTCTTAATGTCAACAGTTCTTTGTATATTTTGGATAACAGTCCTTTATCAGATGTGTCTTCTGCAAATATTTTTTCTCCCTGTCTGTGGCTTATTTTCTTGAAAAACAAAGCAACAGTTGTGAATTTTAATGAAGTCCAGCTTATCAATTATTTCTTTCATGTACAGTTGGTGCTTGAACAACATGGGTTTGAACTGCACAGGTCCACTTACTAATGGATTTTTTTCACTAAATACATACTACAGCACTACCTGATCCACGGTTGGTTGAATCTGTGGATGCAGCATGGCAGATACAGAGGGCTGACTGTTAAGTTATATGCAGATTTTTGACTGCACGGAGGTTCGGCGCCTCTAAAACTCACATTGTTCAAGGGTTAGCTATATATGCCTTTGGTGTAGAATCTAAAAAGGCATCACCACTCCCAAAGTCATCACGATTTTCTTCTATGTTATCTTCTAGGATTTTTATACTTTTGCATTATACACTTAGGTGTATAATCCATTTTGAGTTCATTTTTTGACGAGTGTAAGTTCTGTGTCTAGATTCACTTGTTGAGCGCATACTATATGCCAGACACTGCTTTAGGCTCTGGAGATACAGCCATATACAATATAGTGGGTGAGTCAGACAAAAAACAAGCAAACAAAATGGGAAGAAAAATAAGCTTATAGGAAGTCTATGTGATAGGAAGTGACAGAGTTGCTTGGCCCATTGTACTTCCCATTGTATAGATTTTGCTGATTGCAGACTCCATGGTGTTGTTTAACATGTTTGTCCTCATTCCCCAGAGTTCCTGTAAACTGGTAGTTAGAGATAGAGGCTTCACACTCAGGTTTGATTTTTTTGACAAGAACATTCCATCAGGAGATACATAATGTCTGGTATTCTCCTATCTTTTGACATTACCAGCCACTGCTTAACGGTATTAATCCATTGTAGATTACAAAAAGGTTATATTTAATTCTATCATTCCTTCTTTGTTTATTAATTCAAATTTCGCTATAAAGAAATACTTTTCTTCAACAACTGTTTGGTTGCCTTAAGTGTTAAGGACTGAATTGCTTCCCCCAAAATTCATATATTGAAGTCCTAACCCCCAGCACCTCAGAATATGACTGTATGGAGATAGGGTCCCTAAAGAGGTGATTACATTAAAAGGACACCGTTAAGGTGGGTTCTAATCCAGTCTGACTGGTGGACACACAGAGACACACCAGGGATGTGCACATAGCGGAAAGGCCGCGTGAGGACACAGCAAGAAGGTGGCTGTCTGCAAGACAAGGAGAGAGGCCTCAAGAGAGGACAACTTAATTTTGCACTTCTAGCCACCAGAACAGTGAGAGATTTCTGCTCTCTAAGCCACCCAGTCTGGGGTACTTTGTTCTGGCAGTCATAGCAAACTAATACATGAAGGTAAGTTTGTACAGGAAAGGCAGGATAAATGCTTGATATTACCAGTTTGCCTTTATGTGTCTTGAGATAGTCTTTGATTTCAACTTTTTTTTTTTTTTCAGTTCTTCTTGGGTAGCTTCCTCAGAAAGAGAACATGATTGTATATTTCTCTGAACTCTTCGTGCATGGAAAATGCCCTTTCTTTTGCCATTACTTGGCTGTGGAGTGGATTCTTGGGTCTCTCACTTCCTCTAAATGTGATTTTACTATTTTCTAACTCCCAGTGTTAAAGATGAAAAGACTGCTATACTTGTTTCCCTTATGAAGTGACCATTCTCTTTGACTGAAAGATTGTAAGACTTCATCCTTGGTATATAAAAATTTTGCCATGATATGACTAACTTTTTTCATTACTCTGGGCTTTAACTTGATGATCTCGACAGGAAGAAATAAAAAGTACAAGTACATTTGCAGCAACATAGATGGACCTAGAGATTGCCATACTGAGTGAAGTAAGTCAGACAGAGAAAGACAAATATCATATGAGATCACTTATAGGTGGAATCTTAAAAAATGATACAAATGAACTTATTTACAAAAGAGAAATAGAATTACAGATGTAGCAAACAAACTTATGGTTACCAGGGGGGAAAGCAGGGGGAGGGATAAATTGGGAGATTGGGATTGACATATACACACTACTATATATAAAATAGATTACTAATAAGGACCTATTGTATAGCACAAGGAATTCTACTCAATACTCTGTAGTGACCTACACAGGAAAAGAATCTAAAAAATAGTGGATATACGCATAACTGATTCACTTTGCTATACAGCAGAAACTAACACAACATTGTAAATCAACTATACTCCAATATAAAATAAAAAGAGTACAATAGGAGGGGCATTGAACTTTGTGATACGCTAGTTAACTCTAAATAGACAATGATAACGTATCTAAGGGCTATTAAGAGGGTGCATCTCACGCATGTTTCCACCCCAATCGCCCTGCCCACTCCTTCTGTAATGCTTCATGTAAAGCATGCAAAACATCTAAAACCCTTCAATTAAGTCTGCCTTCTTGGGTGCCAACTGCTTTGATTATTTCGTAGCCTGCCTCCTTGAAGCGATTACTGGTCTTTTTTGGCTAATTCATATCTTTAGGTATAAAATCCTTCAGTAGGTGAAGAAATGCGTTTTACTGGCCAATGTTAGAAGAGCGGCATCTGCTCAAGGCAGCTGGTACCTCCTCACCCTAAGCCCAATGGGATCTATTGTCTTTATCTCTGACCCACTGCAGAAACAGCCTCATAACTCCTGAGCTCTAACTTTGTATACAGTGATGTTCTGAACCTGTAACTTCTGCCCCAGAACTCAGATGTATTTGGGTGCTCCTCTAGGCTTCAGCAATAAAGGACAGTTGTCTGAGTGGCCTTGGAATCAAAAGGGAAGGGAGTCGGGAATCTGAGCTCAAAATACGCTTTAATTTGTCTCGATTTGATTTTTAAGTCTGTAACTTTTAGATCATCACCCCAGAGCACAAGAATGAAATGTTGGCACATTAAATATACATACTGTGTTGTAATGTAAGGTTATATCACATATGATTGTTGGTATAGCTGTTAAGTATACATAATTAATTGAGGTGTATAATTAGTTGGAGTCATAATGAGAGCAAATTATATTTTAAAATACATTGGGAGGGAGGGAGACGCAAGAAGGAAGACATATGGGAACATATGTATATGTATAACTGATTCACTTTGTTATAAAGTAGAAACTAACACACCATTGTAAAGCAATTATACCCCAATAAAGATGTTAAAAAAATAAAATAAAATAAAATAAAATACATTGAATCCTAAGTATATTTTTTTTGTTTCAAGGAAGAACTTTGCCATGAAATACCACATATATGTTAAATGTCCCATTAGGGATTAGAAAGTATGATTACAATTCAGGTTAGAGTTTGTAGTTCAAAGTTACTGCATGAGAGAACTTGTGTGTTGGTTTCCAAATGATTTTTACTTAAATTTAGCTAACTCCATCAATAAGCTAACACTGAGGGTGGACGTTTAATAGAACAGATGTTTGAACGCCAGTAGACATTTAGACACATTAGAAAACTGCAGAGATGCTGAGTTACCCATCTTAAACTCTGCTCATTCAAAAGGTTTTAATCACCCCAGTTCAATTAGTGTCTCTAAATAAATTATAAGTTAACACAATGTTTGTCAGGCCAAACTCTGATCCAGGCTTGTCTTGGTGTGATGCAAACAGTGGCCACAGGCCAAGGACGCGTCGTGCTCTCACGCTGAAATATGAGCTGGACTCCGGGGAGACCAGAGAAGCCTAAACAAACATCTGGACCCTTCTAGCTGCTTACTATTTTCAGTTTTTACAAGTCGTCTCTGGATTTCCATATAAAAACATCATATACATATACTTCTCCTTAGAAGAGAGAAGAAAATACTGAGATTGTAGCACCGATTTGGTTTCGATCAGTACTGACACTTCTCTTTTTTTAACAAATTATCCTTTGCCTCTGATGTCTTTTTCCCTTCCATTACCTCTCTTCCTTTCTGTTTTATTTTTTCTTTCTGCATTCTGATTTTTCATCAGATTACTAAGAGGCACTTAATTAATACCAAGTGATGACAAATCTACAAATAGGAAAATCCATCTGTCACAAGAGTAGATGATATGCTTTGATAACCAACAATTTAAGGTAATAAACAGATTCACCATCTAGAACTAGAGCCTGGCCCTCTAACAACGATGGTTGACCCGTGGCCTGCAGATGGGCTTGGTTTGGCCAACTCAGTGTTCGTTTTAAAAATTGAACATGGGGCTTCCTTGGTGGTGCAGTGGTTAAGGATCCGCCTGCCAATGCAGGGCACATGGGTTCAAGCCCTAGTCCAGGAAGATCCCACATGCCGCAGAGCAACTAAGCCCGTGCGCCACAGCTACTGGGCCTGCGCTCCAGAGCCCGTGAGCCACAACTCCTGAAGCCCGGGCACCTGGAGCCCGTGCTACACAACGAGAGAAGCCACGGCAATGAGAAGCCCGCACACTGCAAGGAAGAGTAGCCCCCGCTCACCGAAACTAGAGAAAGCCCGCTAGAGAAAGCCCATGCACAGCAACAAAGACCCAATGCAGCCACAAATAAATAAGTAATAATAAAATTTTTTTAAAAAGAAAAAAATATTTTTAAATAAATAAATAAGGAAAACACCATGTACATGTATACATATGTGGAAGTGATAATGTTATCAAATTTGAAAGCACTTTTCTTTCCTAGCTCCCCCAAAGGTGAGCTAGTTTCATTTCCTAAAAAACTTATTTAATGGAAACAAATTTTTAATCATGGAGTTTTTTTAAAGCAAAATTCTTTCAACTTCATAATAAAGGTTGCTGAATTAAGTTGAATTGTTACCCTTAATCCAATTACTCTAAAAAAATTATTGACTTGATAGGTGCTAACTATGTGAACAAAGTCTATCATTAAATCTACATTAGACAATGTCTTTGCCCTATAAAAACACTTCTTACTACTGTAATTATTCTGAAAATTCAGGATGATTTTCTTTAAAATTGGTCCAGATATATATTTTTTAACTTGGAAAAGTAGGCAACATTTCTCTAAAGGTTTTTTCTCCTTTTTCTTTGAAGAAAGTTTTTTTCCTCTGATTTTTAAAAGTTACACATAGCATCATACCATATAGAAAGGTAGAAAAAGCAAAATATTATCTATAACTTCACCCATCTAGAGAGATACACTTTTAAAGTATAACGTAATATGAAAGGTGATAAAAATCATAACATAAATATATTTATAAAATAAAAGTCTACTTTATAAAATTAAAGAAATATTTGTGTACCACAAAAAGCCACAGTTAAACAAAATGCAAATTTCACAGAACTGCATAAAATAAAAAGTAAAATTCTCCTTTCCCAAGTCAATCCTGATAGTGGCTCTTCTTTTTTTTTTTTTTTTTAAAAAAAAGTAACTTAGGGCTTCCCTGGTGGCACAGTGGTTGAGAGTCCACCTGCCAATGCAGGGGACACGGGTTCGTGCCCAGGTCTGGGAAGATCCCACATGCTGCGGAGCGGCTGGGCCCGTGAGCCATGGCCGCTGAGCCTGCGCGTCTGGAGCCTGTGCTCCGCAACGGGAGAGGCCACAACAGTGAGAGGCCCGTGTACCACACACACACACAAAAAAAATGTAACTTAAGAAAAAGTAACATTATACCTTTAGATAATATACTTAGTATGTTAATTCTTTTTTTTCCATTTAATTTAGGTATAACTTGCATTCAGTAAGTTGCATACAAATCTTAAGTTGACTCAAAGCAATTGTATGTATGTCTACAACCATGTTACTGCTGTTACCCGAATCAAGCCACAGAACATTTCAGCTCCTATGAGGCTCCCTCTTACCCCTTCCCAGTCAGTACTGTTCCCTCCAAGACAAACACTTTTCTCCTTTATCAACATAGATGAGTTCTGCAAGTCCTTGAACATTGTGTAAATGGAATCACATAGTATATACTCTTTTCAATCAGATTTCTTTCATTCAACATAATGTATGTGAGATTCATTCATGGTTTACATTTCATTGCTGTGTAGTATTCCATTATACGACTATATCACAATTTATTTAT
Organism: Orcinus orca; assembly: GCF_937001465.1. Classification (NCBI taxonomy): domain Eukaryota; kingdom Metazoa; phylum Chordata; class Mammalia; order Artiodactyla; family Delphinidae; genus Orcinus; species Orcinus orca. The sequence continues at coordinate 13,393,915 of NC_064560.1, read as the reverse complement.
CTGTTATATTGTTGATGGACATTTGGGTGGTTTCCAGTTTTTGTTTATTATGAATAATAGTGCTATGACCATTCTTTTTTTTTTTTTTTTTTTTGTGGTACGCAGGCCTCTCACTGTTGTGGCCTCTCCCGTTGCAGAGCACAGGTTCCGGACGCGCAGGCTCAGCGGCCATGGCTCACGGGCCCAGCCGCTCCACGGCATGTGGGATCTTCCCAGACCGGGGCATGAACCCATGTCCCCTGCATCGGCAGGCGGACTCTCAACCACTGCGCCACCAGGGAAGCCCCTATGACCATTCTTGAATGTCCTTTTGTGGGCATAAGAACTCATATCTCTTGGATATATAACAAGGAGTTCAATTTATTAATCTTTTTTTGTCCTTACAAGAAATCTTTATTTGCCCAAAAGTCATAAAAATAGTCTCTTGCTGTGTCACCTTTCATAGTTGGGTTTAAGATTTATCTAGAATTAATTTTTGTGTACAGTATGAACTAGAGGTCAAAATTCTTTTTTCTTTCAAGTATATGTCTACTTGACCTAGCATTCTCGTTTATTAAAAAGACTATCCTTTCTCCCACTGAGCTATAGTTAATGTCACCTCTGTCACCTCTGTCTGGATCTCAGTTGCATTCCATGTATCTATTTGATTATTTGTACATCCTTACCACACTCTTAATCATTATAAACTTATAAGTATTGATACCTGGTAGTTAAAGCCTTGTTCTTTATCAAGATTCCCTTGACTATTATAGGTCCTCTGCATTTCTATATAAATTTTAAAATCACCTTGTCAGTTTTTACAAATAACCTGCTAGAATTTTGGCTGGAATTGAATTGAATTTATAGATCATTTTGGGCAGAAGAACATCTTAATAATCTGTGAACATGATATTATCGTTCTGCTAAAAATATTGTCTTTAATTTCTCTCAGCAATGATTTTGCACTTTCAGTGTGAAGATTTTGTTAGTTATGTTCCTTGGTTTTTGATGGGTATTGTGCTATTTTATATTGTATTTCTAAAATTTTTATGTTCTATATTTTTTCTAGTATTTAGAAGTAAAATTGATTTTTCTGTAATTGACCCTGTATCCTGAAACCTTGCTAAATTCTCTTATTTATTCAAATAATTTGTTTGTAGATTCTTTTGGACTTTCTCTGTACATGTCATGTCACCTACAAATGACAGCCTCATGTCAACAACTGTGAAGGGGACAGCCACATGTAAAAGAATGAAATTAGAACATTTTCTCACACCATATACAAAAAATAAACTCAAAATGGATTAAAGACCTAAATGTAAGCCTGGAAACCATAAAACTCCTAGAAGAAACTCCTAGAAGAAACTTTGCCATAAGTCTCAGCAATTGGAGCTGTCTCCTCAGGCAAAGGAAACAAAAGGAAAAATGAAAAAATGGGACCTAATTAAATGTAAAGCTTCTGTACGGCGAAGGAAACCATCAACAAAATGAAAAGAAAACCTACTGAATGGGAGAAGATAATTGCAAATAATATGACCGACAAGGGGTTAATATCCAAAATATATAAAAGCTCATACAACTTAACATCAAAAAAAACCAAACGGTTTTTTTTACCGCAAAAAAAAAAAAATATATATATATATAGAATCGCTAGGTACACTTGAAACTAATATAACATTGTAAATCAACCATACTTCAATTAAAAAAAAGAACTATGAAACATCTGAGGTTTTACTCTACTTGCAAAAGGTAACAAGTTAGCTTGCCATTTCTTGCATGCTGTCGGAGACACAAGACTCTTGGATCAAAATGAAAGACTTTTTAAACTCACAACAAAAGCAGTATCCTGAGAGTGTCAGCATGTTTGTGTCAGTTCCAAGCCCCAGTTTGCACAGGGCGATGCCGAGGGGCCTCAGTGAACATCTGCACACACAGTGGGTCGAGTTACAGGAGTAGAACACTGAGCTTGGGGAACCTTCTGTTTTATAGCAACCAGTAAGCAAGACTTCTCCTTATCCCAGAAGCAGACATGATCTCACCCCTCAAGGTTGCTTGCTGCAAGTACAACCCTGAAGAGTGGCCAGGGCCTTGCATTCTTGGCATACTCAGCAAGCTGTGTAGGAACAAAGAGCCTTGTGAAGGAGTGTCTTCCGACACTACCCACCCCTCAGGTTCACATCATCTGGGCTCCTGGACTGACCAGGGCCCCATGGACACGGGCAGGCTGTGTTCCCTGGCAGGCTTTACTTTGGGTTTGCATGTTTGTATCAGCAAGGAGGCAGGCTGCCCCATCTCAACCCCAGATGCCAAAAAGACAGCTGTTAATTGGTCACAGGAGGACTTGACTGGACGTCTATGTAGGACAAAGCCACCTGGCCCCTTTGTCCCTTCTATTATTCCTTGTGAGGGTCCAGAGTGATTGCAAACTGCTTTGCCTTTTTTGAGGCCCCTCCCATTCTAGAAGCCCCAACAGGCAAATAAGTGTCTTTAGAGGCTCCTGTCCAGCCAAGCCAGGATGCTCTTGGAAGGAGAAAGAGCAGAGCAAGGGGCAGGGCTCTCACCGTCCCAGCTGTTCTAAATATAGCTCATCAATTAACCACCGGCCTTAGCTGCCAGCTCCCTCCCACTCTTTTATTTGTTGCGCGGTCAGGTGCTGGGGGTGTCTTGGGAACGGCTGCTTCGGGCTGTGTTTTTCTCTGCTCTCTTTAAGCTTCCTATCCTGCTCTTTCCTCGTTAGGGATTTCCTCAAACTTCCTGTCCTAAGGTGACTTCCCTTCTTGTTTTCTGTTATATTTTCATTTCTTAAAAAAAAAAAAAAATTCCTGCCATTTCAGTGGGACCTTGGGAGACAGGAGAAGTAAATGGGAACTCTCACTTCGCTGTCTTGAAACGGAAGCCTATACTTTTTCAAGGACTCAGCATCATGAAAAAAGCGCCACGGGATCCCTTTTCCTCCCCCATTCTTCTCCTCCCCTTCACCTTCCCTCTCCCAGCCCCTCCTACTTCCACGGGCAAACTTCAGGTCAACAAACGCCATTAAAATAAAAGGAAAACAGAATAGCCGTTATTTTCATGACGTTTGCTCTCTCACTCTTTCATTGATTGAAAAAACATTTGCTGAGTGTCTCCTCAGCGAAGGCACCAGGAATACAAGAACCTCTAAGTCCCTAACTTCCTAGAGGTCTGAAGACAGGAGGAGAGACACAGGCAAACAAACAATAGGCCATGTGGTTAAGGGTAAAATTCACATTGCAGGGGAGGCCTGGGGGTGGACAGAGGACTCTGACTGAGGAGGGTTGGTGGGAAGAGGATCCACTGAGGAGGTGGGGAGTGGTGATGGCTTCTCCACGGGGTCATGGACCAGCTCAGTCTCATCTCAGACAGACAGAGGGGAAGGACACTTTACATAGCATAACATGTACAAAGGCAGAGCCATGCGATGGCATGACAAGTTTGGGCAGGTTCTGTATTTCCAGAGCTCAAATGTGCCAGGGGAAAACAGAGGGAGAAATCCTGAAAGAAATCCTCACTCCCTAAAGAGTGAGAACTTGGCCAGTGCTTCCCAAAGTACGGTACGAAGATTATTTTAGCTCATGTGGGTTTTTAAAAAAATAGTTTTGGGCTTCCCTGGCGGCGCAGTGGTTAAGAATCTGCCTTGCCAATGCAGGGGACAGGGGTTTGAGCCCTGGTCCAGGAAGATTCCACGTGGCGCAGAAAACTAAGCCCATGCACCACAACCACTGAGCCTGCGCTCTAGAGCCCATGAGCCACAACTACTGAAGCCCACGCACCTAGAGCCCATGCTCTGCAACAAGAGAAGCCACCGCAGTGAGAAGCCCACACACCACAACGAAGAACCAACGCAGCCAAAAATAAATAAATAAATAAATAAATTTTAAAAATCGGTTTGAGTTTATGATGTATGTTAGAAACATGAACCAACACATCAAATCCATGCTTTTGCAAATGACACTTAGGGCAAGGCTAGTAAGTTGCGATCCGCCTTAGGTAGGTCAATGTACAGCTAAGTGCTCAGACATCAATGTTCCAAGCCTTCAGCCACCACCAGACTTAGAGAAACTAGAACAAAGAAAACATCAGTGAGATTAAGGAGCTTGAAACAAGAGAAGAGAAATAAAAGAAGAATGCGTAATCTCGCTTTCTACTCCTGAATTCCTTGTCCCACTTACTGCGTATCTGTCAGGGTTCGAGGGATTTGGGGCTGATCAAAGGGAAAGGATGCGACTGCAAGAGGCAGTAGCACACAACAAGCTTTGCTGAGTGATGCTTGGACAGTGATGCATGTGGGGAAGCCCCTCACAGAAGGAGTCTGTCCAAAGGCTCCAGCGTGGGGGACCACTACCCAGAAGGCAAGGAGGGCAAGAAAACTCCCCGTGCAGAGGGAGGCCAGAGTGGCTGATGCATCTAGGTGAGGCGGCTCAGCAGCATGGCAGGAGTCTCAGGTCAGAGAGCTCCACAGGCCCAGCTGTAGCAGCCTGGGGCCGTATAACCACAGGCTCTGTATTACCAATGACAGTAGATGTGGGGTGAGGGTATGCAATGGGCGTGGACCCTGGAATCCGCTTATTACTTTGAAAATAACAGGATGCATAAAACTTTGAATCTGGCACTGAGCTAAGGAGTCTCGGCCTGCGGTGAAGAAATAAACAACAACGCACATTTATATAACAGCATTTGTTCCACAGAGTTCCTGAATCTTGCAGATATGACTTACAGCAATGTATGCAAGCGAACCAGCTCACATTACAACAAAACAGTTGAGCTCTCCTTTCAAGTTGTATTTCTTTTCATTTAGTATAATTCAAATTAAACCCAAACAATTTAATTATATTTGACTTCAGAACAATTTGCATTAAGTTTAAACTAAGGAGCCAATTTGGCAGTTAAGAGCACAGACTGGAGTCAAAAAGACCTGAATCCAATGTCTAGCTTTACATCCAAGGTGGCTTCTAACCGCGTCTGCGTCACTGTACGTCACACGAGGATAAGGGTATCTATTTCGTTACGACTGTAGGATTAAACAAGGTCATGCTGGTGGAACAGGTTAGGAGACTGTTCTGGCCTTGATGTCAACCAAGGGGACTACACAGTGGAAATCAGAATACCAACGTGAGCAAGACCCAAGGCATCGCCACCAAGTGCAGAATTCACTGTGGGGACACGGGTTATTTGCCAATGACTCTCAAACTCCCTCACCCACTCAGAGAACAAGGGCTAAAGTGTGGGAGAGAATTTTGCCAGGAGATTGTTGAAGAAATTTCTTTGGAGAGGGCGGCTGCAGAACTTTGAGTTCCCAATCCACTTCTTTGCTTGGAGGGGTCAAGGTGTTACTTTCTAAGGCCAAGTTTAGTGGGGGTTGAGCTTGAAAGGAGAGCTCAACCGTTTTGTTGTAATGTGAGCTTGTTCACTTGCATACATTGCTGTAAGTTATATCTGCAAGATTCAGGAACTCTGTGGAACAAATGCTGTTATATAAATGAGCCAAAGATGCCCTCTGTGCGTTGCTGTGGGGGTTAAGAGCAGGTTCGATGGGATCCCACGGAGAACCCTGAACTGTTTCCTGCGGTTGTGAAACAGACAACCGGGCCAGACCTTTGCCTAAAGTGGGCTGAGGTAGGACTCAGCTGTGAAGCCCAGAGAGAGGCTGACCGGGCTGTCGCTTTAACTGTGTTTCTCACCTTGTAGATGAGAAACAGAATGAACCCTGATTAATATATTGCAGCAGGCTTTCATATACTTGTGCTTGTTCAAATATCTGATTTTAGAAATTTACAAAAAGCCAATGTGTACTTTATGGCTAGCACGTAGTTTTATTCATATGAAGCTTTGAAGTTCATTGTTAACTCAGGCATCCTACACTGGGGGCAAGTCTTTCTCCGTCTTTGTGGTTCTTTCCCACTGCACGTCCACGTCTGTTGGTCACAAGGGAGGTGCCCGGGATGTGTCCATCTCAGGGTGGAATTCAGAGTAAAAGATGACCATCCCTATCGCTATACAGCTTATCGAAGCTCCACCAAACAAGATGCCACAGGTGAAAGTCAGGGTAGCCTTGCTTCGAGGTGATGTTAATGTCTCAGAAAGCGATACGGATTCTGGTCCTATGGGGGGGGGTGGATAATGGCCAGACTCAGGACAACTCTGATGGGCAAGTCCCTCCCCAGCGCTGTCCTGAGGCTGGTCCAGGCTTTTTCAGCTTGCATTAAACTTCTTCTACGCAACGCTTCTTCCCTTTCTTCTCCTCCACAGATGTTACCCGCTAAGAAATATCTTGCACTCCAAATCCAGTCTCAGCATCTGCTCCTGGAACATGTGACCTCTGACTTGCTGCTGCAGCCTGAGATAGCATCTTAGCCCTACCCCGTTCCCACATCCCATTGTCCTCCAGCACAGAAAGGGAACAGCAGGCTGGGGACAGATGCCACCAACTGTCGCCCCTCAATACACACCCTGGGAGTAGGATGTGTTGGCTGTTGGGCTGTGGCGTGTCCCTGCGCTCAGACCGCTCCTGGTTTGGGGACAGAAGAGGTCATCTGGAAGCACTTCCAGGTACCCTCTGGGTAGCTGGCCATGCTACTTTTCCCTGCTCTTCACTTGGGGCAAAGGCCTGCTCCAGGTGTCCAAACCTGGAGCTTTCATGATGTCGGCATTTCCTTCACGGCCCCTGGTCCCCTACAGGATGACTCAGCCAAGCCCCGAGGTGAAGCCCACAAATCCCACCTCAAACCCCCCACCTCTGCCCACCTCCCAACAACATCCTTGAAGCTGGAGAACCTGCTCACCTCCGACGGCCAGCTTACCAGAAGAGGGCTGAGACCCCCAGTCGTGTGTTTGCCCTGGGTCGCCCCCTCTTCCTTTCCCTGTCCCCCCAAGCAGCATGCACTTGAACATGTTCCCTGAAGCTTCCACAGGACAGCAATGCCTAACGAATGCGTCTGGGAGAGAGCCAAGGAAATGTTTCAAGCCTGTCTTATATTACAGATTTGGGAGTGGTGGCCAGAGGAGGTCCAGACCCTGAAAAATAACATTGTCCACTACTCTCCACCCTTGGGCGTCAGATTGGCTGCCGCTATCCTCCCAGCCCTCTGATGCAATAGTTACCTATTCATTAGCACGTTGACAAGCATAATATTTATTTTAAAACACAGAACTTGGCCATGAAAGAACTGGGGAAATGGCGCTATTTCCTGTCTGACCAGATCATTTGCTCGTGGCTATTTATTTCCTTATTGGGAAAGTGAAGGGACTCATCTGTCTCGCAATAACAAAAAGGGAGATGTACTCAGTTATACCCTTAAGGGGGGATAACGGGGCAGAGGGCAGGAGCTGCAGCTGGAGCCTGCGAGCTAGAGGTTTGCGAGGTCCAGGGACCTTCCTTGCCCCTGAAAAAGGGGCTGGGGACCTAGGAGCACAGGCTGCTGGTGAGGGCCTCACTGCGCATGAAATGCAAACATCTTCGTTGTTTTTCCACACTGGCTAATGAAGATAATTTCTGTTTGAAGTTACAGCTCCTGGCTCCACTTTAGGAGGCCTGCTCTTATTTCTTGAATCTGTGCCCACAATGTGTAGGTTTTCTACATGGCCTGTCTGGCTGGGTGACTCTGGACAATGTTTTCAGGAGCTGTCAGGTGTGTGCAGCCGTGAAAGAGGCAACTGTGTACGTGCAGAAATTGCACAAAAGTGGCAGCATCTCACAGATTGGAGACAATATGATTTTTCCAAAGACCCTAAATGGAAATCTTACACTGGGGAACCTGGGGACTTTCTGGGTAGACAAGGCTTAAGTGTCGCATACGGGTAGCTGAGCATTGATGAGATCACTTCCCGGAATCCCTGTGACCTTTCTGCTTTATGCTGATTCTAAGGGTGGGTGTTGGAACTAAATCATCAGGGTTGGTCTGGCCACAGCCCTGCTCAAAGCCAAACACTGCACAGGCATTAGGAAGAGGTGCCGTTACAGTGGAAGGGGATGATCATTACATCTTGTCCTGAAAGTTCTTTCAGACCAAGGTGATCTCTCCTGGGTTTAGGGTGCAGAATTCAGCATTTTCAACCAGGTACCAGTGAACAGCAGCTGAGCAGAGTCAAAGAAGCTTCCCAAACTTGTGCAGCCACTATGGAAACCAGTACAGACTTTCTTCAAAAAATTAAAAATAGAACTACCGTATGATCCAGCAATCCCATTCCTGGGTATATATCCAAAGGAGATGAAATCCCTATCTCAAGGAGCTATCTGCACCCCCATGTTTATTGCAGCATTATTCACAACAGCCAAGAAATGGAAACAATCTAAATGTTTCTCGATGGATGAATGGATAAAGATGTGGTATACATACACAACGGAATATTATTCAGCCACAAGAAAGAAGGAAAGCCTGCCATTTGTGACAACATCGTTGGACCTTGAGGGCATTATGCTAAGTGAAATAAGTCAGAGACAGACAGTGCATGGTATCACTTATACGTGAAATTAAAAAAACAAAAGCCAAATTCCTAGGAAAGTGGTTGCCAGGGGCTGGAGGGGTGGGGAGAGTAGGGAGAGGTTGACAGAAGGGTACAAGCTTTCAGCTCTAAGATGAATAAGGTCTAAGGATCTAAGGTAAAACCTGGTGACAATAGTTGATGACACCATATTGTACAACTGAAAATTAAAACGAAAAAACAAACAATCAAAGATGCTTCCCAGGATGAGTGCTGGCAGGACTACCCCCAGGCTCATTACCTGAAGTAGCAGTTATCAACCTTGCCATTTACCTAGCTGGTCTCTAAACAACCCATGGCCGTCCTTCCAGGTAACCCCAGGGACTCCCTGTACCCAGGTTCCTCACTGTAAAACAGTGATGGTAATAATATTGGGTTGGCCAAAAAGTTCATCCGGGATACGATCTTACGGGAAAACCCGAATGAACTTTTTTGGCCACCCCAATGAAACTGACCTCTTGGGTGGGGGTGGGGGGGGGTGGGCGCTGCTGTGAGGAGCAGATGAGATGACACATGGAGACCATTTAGAATTGCATCAGGCACAGCTGACTATTTATAGTACTTATCATCCTTGCTCTGTTATCCAGCATTTTTAAGGACAGTGTTTGCAAAGCTTGTGCTCTCTAAACCTGGCCCAAAGCCTCATTACTAATATTTGAGAGGTATATGGTAATCGATCATGCCTTGGTTCTCTAGTTCTAATCTTTTATTTAGATAACCGGATAACCATATACCTGGACAAATTATTTTGACTGCCTGTATTTAATTATTTCTACTCTACCTTATTCTAACAAGGATTTGAAGCCACACATGTATAATGAAATATACGTTTTAAAAATTAATATCCAGAGGAAACTTAGGTAGGGGGGAGATAAATTATATATATATGCATATAATGTATATAATAAAAATGTATGCATATTAGGTATAATAAAAATTACATAATTTATTGAAATTATAAATAAAAGTGAGTGTGAAAATAAATACTAGGCAGAAATGTTGGACCTAAAGAAAAGGCTGGGTTGCAAATTTGCATCTAAGTTTCCTGGAAACCAAAGAAAACCAAGAAATATGATTAGCTACACATCTACATTGTCCAAAAGAAGAACGCATAACCAGCTTTTCAGAAAAACAAATACATGAAGAGCTTTTCCTGATAGTTGGGTATTTAAAAAAAATGTTCTGCCTGCTTTTTTGCACAGGAATGCTGAGAATTGCTGTGGCTGATGCCCCCACCACACCTGGACAATGAATGCGGCAGCTGATTCAGTGTGAGATTAATATAAGGTCCTTCTGTGCATTCCAGGTGAATACGGCCAAGCACGGTGAAGGCAACTGCGGAGGCTCCAGACAAAGGTGTTCCAGTGTGAGAGCTCTCTCTTTTTCATCTGGTTTCATGTAGAGGAAAATAATACACTATGAAGATAAGGGTGAGGTTTCCTGCATGTCCTTTAAACTCTCTTCCATTTTATATACTTTTTCTCAACTGTTTTGACTTTAAAAAGGCCCCCAAAGATAGCAGCAGACAGTTTAAGATTACATTTTGGGGGAAGGGGCTAACCTGGATTATAGATTGATATTTAAAACTTTGTCCTTTATTGGGATTTGGTATTAGATAATTTATGATAAAATTGCTGCATCTTTTAAAAACTGCTTTAAAAGACTTTCATAGTTAGATCCACATGATACATTTTTTAAAACTCCGTGCTAGGAAGAAATTGTTAAATTGGTACGGTTTCAGCCATTAGATAACTAGCGTTCGGTGCCAGAAACTCGGAGGTAAATTTTAGATTTAACACCTGTATTTCTCCTTCGTGTAGTTTTTCTAGAATAACTATCTCTCCCCTTAATTCAACCATATTCTGTTACCATGGTTTGAAAGGTTCTGTACTACTGCTGCCAATTATTATAAGCTACCTCAGAACGTTTTTTGAAAGAAGATGAGGCACGAGTTAACAATTAAATGCACAACAGCATTTTATGATGCAAAGGGGAGCATTTAAAATTTATTCACTAAATGTATTCATCAATGTTGTTTTTGGCCGGAAGTAATACAGAACTTGACACAACTGAGGTTTAAAGTCTTTATCTTAACACATCAAGAAGTATAGAGAAATACAGTCTAGGGCTGATATTGATGCTTGATGATATAACCAAGGATTCAAAATCTTTCCATCCTTCATCTCCACCTCACAGGCAAAGGTAGCTGCTGTACCACTTACCCTCAGCGTATCATGTATGCATACCAGACAGGAAGAAGAGGGAAGGGACAAAAGGCCACAAGTAACATGCCAGCTGAGTCTGTTCCTTTTAAAAGCTTTCTCAGAAGCCCCTGCTCCCACCACCAGCAACCCCTCCTTAGGTGTCACTGCCTAGAACTGCATTGCATCATCACCCCTAGCTGCAACGGGCTGTATGAATGTGAATATTTTCGTTGAAAAGAAACTAAATTTCTCCTTAAACAAATTCCTGGTTCTGTTAGTAATGAAGAAGGTAAGAGTAGGTACAAGGAGGCATTTAAGAGTGTCAGACACAATAAGTACTAGGGATGTACCGTACAACATGATAAATTTAACTAACGCTGTTGTGTGTTATATATGAAAGCTGTTAAGAGAGGAAATCTTAAGAGTTCTCATCACAAGAAAAAGTTTTTTTCTATTTCTTTAATTTTGTATCTATATGAGATGATGGATGTTCACTAAACTTATGTGATGATCATTTTATGTTGTATGTAAGTCAATCATGCACACCTTAAACTTACACAGTGCTATATGTCAATTATATCTCAATAAAACTGGAAGGAAAATAAAGAAATCACAAAAAATGAGTGTCAGCCACAATAAATGTTCGTAATATAACATCAACAGAAAAAACAGAAAACAAATTGTCTCTTGTGTATGACCTCGACTGTATAAACCAATAGACACAACATGAGAAAAAAAATCACTAAAATACTAAGAGTAATTGTCTGTGGGTGGTAGGATTATCAGTGATATTTATTTTCTTATATGTACTTTTCTACATTTTCTTTCTTTTATTAAAATAAATGTCTGCCAGTTTGTAATGAGGAAAATAAATTCATATTTGTAAAATAAAATGTATTTTCTTTTTCTGTTTATTACTAGATTTTTCCAATTAATCTGTTTATCTCATTGCTGGACTTCTCCAGTTAATGACATAGGATAATCCTGAACTTGATACAATAACATCATGAATCTTTTTTTTTTTTTTTTTTTTTTTTTTTGTGGTACGCGGGCCTCTCACTGTTGTGGCCTCTCCTGTTGTGGAGCACAGGCTCCGGACGCGCAGGCTCAGCGGCCATGGCTCACAGACCCAGCCGCTCTGCAGCATGTGGGATCCTCCTGGACCGGGGCACGAACCCGTGTCCCCTGCATCGGCAGGTGGACTCTCAACCACTGCGCCACCAGGGAAGCCCTATCATGAACCATTTTTTATGGACAATAATAGGTTGCATTGAGTCTTTCTCATCTAGTTTTTTAAAAAAAATATGGTCCCTGCCGCTAAGAGCTTAAATATGGTGTATTGTAGATTACATAATATGACAATTAGAAAAATGGCAAGATGGCAGGGTTTGGTTTAGCTGAAAGAACAGGAGGCAGAGATAAAGTTACATTGGTGTAACTCAGTATCTGTGATCTTGGGTAGGATAATTAACTTCTTTAAGACCCAATGGCCTCACCTACAAAATGAGGACTTGAACTATGTGATTCCTGAAAGTACTTTCTGACCTCAGCATCATGCTTATTCTAGCCACATGTCAACTTTGGTTATTTATCCTCACATTGAAACTGTCCTCTCATGAGTGATGCTACCCTATCCTGTTTCTCCTTCTACTTTTTTGAATATTTATCTCTTCTTTAGTGATTTACTTGCCTCCTTCAGGCTCGGAAGTGTGGACAATGCTCAAGAATCAGCCTTGTTCTCGTCTACCTCTTCTCTGTGGTCCCCTGAGCAGTTTCGTCTGCTTTGATGGCCTCTTTATGGACCAGTCCCAAGTCTATGCCTCTGGCTCTGACATGGCCAAGCTTCAGATTCACACCTCCACTCGCCTGAGGTCCCTAAGTCATCTGGATAAATGTTGTCACCTGAAATTCAACCTGTTTAAAACCAAACTCATCCCTTTCCTAGGTCAACATCTTTTCCCATGCCTTGATTTCCTGTTATTTCTCTGATCGGCACCATTCTTTTCTTAGCTTCTTGGGCTTGAAAGCTTAAAGGATGTCTTTGACTCCTTCCTCCAGCTAACCCCTCTTATAAAATCAAGAGGAAATCTTCTCGGTTCTGGTTCAAGATGGCAACAGAGGAAGATCCTGAACTCATGGACACACCAAATCTACAGCAACATACAGAACAATTTCCTCCAAAAAACCTAAAAACTAGTGGAGCAACTCCTACATGTCAGGCAAATGAAGAAAAAAAAAAAAAACCTCACATCAAAGTGGGTAGGAGAGGTTGAGATACATCTTGCCATAAACCCTACCCTGGCATGGTGACCCACAACTGAGACGGAACTCAAATCCCAGAGCTTCTCCCTGAGCAGCAAAGGGTTTGAACCCCACATCAGGCACTCCAACTTTTAAGACCTGCACCTGAGGGATGAGTCCCCAAATCAGCTAGCTTGAAAATCAGCAGGGCTCACGTCCACAAGACCCACAAGCTATAGTGAAATGAGAAAGGCTCTTAAAGGGCTCTTGCACTCAGACTCACCTGTCCCAGGAACCAGTGCCTAGACTTTATGTGAAAGGGGCTTATTTGCTTGTCTTAAAGCATCGGCCTCAGTGCCAGGCATCTAACCTAACACACATCTAGGGAGGGACCTGCTGGAGAACTCTCTGGGGACAGAGGTTGGCAGTCACCATCTTTGCACTCTCCCTCTGCCTCACTCCAGTTCACTGGTATCTCCTGGAGAGGAGCTTGTACCCTCCTCTGGTGCCCTGATTTTTTGCAGCTGTTGTCAGGAAACATCTCTAATTTGCTTGGCTATGGTGGCCAGCAGGGCTTATGCTTGAAGTCTCACAGGACTGTGTGTATATTTACATACTTCAAAAGCTGTTTTCTGAGGGCCTGACTTCCAATCAGCCTGAATCTAGGTGCTGACTGAGATCATGCCCTTTGGGACACTGACAGGTCTTGGCACATCCTTAATTATTGGGAGCCACTAAGAATAAAATAGGCTGCTTGGACAATCACAAAGGGGACACAACCAACAGCTAGAACAATGTTGAAGGATAAGGTTCACTTCCTGCATGAGACCACTCCTTAAAGGCTGGGAGAGGTGGCTCTTTCATCTAATGCATGGAAAGCCAATGCAGAGAGTCAAGGAAAATGAAGAGATAGAGGAATAAGTTCCAAATGAAAGAACAAGATAAAACTTCAGAAAAAGTCCTTAATGAAATGGAGATAAGTGATCTACCTGGTAAAGAGTTCAAAGTGATGGTTATAAAAATGCTCAGCAAATTCATGAGAAGAATGTACGACCACAGCAAGAACTTAAACAAAGAAATAGAAAAGTACGTACAAAAAAGCACCAAATAGAAATCACAGAACTGAAGAATGTAGTAACTGCACTGAAGAATATACTAGATGCATTCAACAGCATATTAGATGAAGCAGAAGAAAGAAAGGGCAGTGGAACTCACCCAATTAGAGCAGCAAAAAGGAAAAAAAGGAAAAAAAATTGAAGATAGCTTAAGGGACTTATGGGACAACATCAAGCAGACCAACATTTGTATTATTGGATTCCCAGAAGGAGAAGAGAGAAAGGAGCAGAAAACTTATTTGAAGAAATAATGACTGAAAACTTGCCTAATCTGGGGAAGGAAATGCAGAGAGTTCCAAATAAGATGAACCTAAAGAGACCCACACCAAGGCACATAATTAAAATGTCAAAAGTTAAAGACAAGGAGAGAATCTTAAAAGCAGCACAAGAAAAACAACTTCTTATGTACAAAGAAACCTCGTAAGACTATCAGCAGATTTCTCAGCAGAAACTTTATAAGCCAGAAGGACGTGGCATGATATATTCAAAGTGCTAAAGAAAAAAAAAACTTGCAACCATGAATATTCTACCCAGCAAAGTTGTCATTCCATATTGAAAAAGAGAGTTCCAGGCAAGCAAAAGCTAATGGGGTTCTTCACCACTAGACCAGCCTTACAAGAAATGATAAAGGGACTTCTTTAAGCTGAAAAGAAAGGGTACTCATTAGTAATAGGAAAACATATGAAAAGTATAGACCTCACTGGAAAAGGTAAGTATATAGTAAAATTTAGAAAGATCTAATGTTGTAAAGGTGGTAGATGAATCACTTATAAAGCTAGTATGAAGGTTAAAAGACAAAAGTAGTAAAATAATTATGACAAAAATAATTAGTTAAGGGGTACATTAGATAAAAAGATATAAAATGTGACATCAGAAACAGAAAAATGGGAGTAGGGGAGTAAAAATATAGAGTTTTAGAATGCATTCAAACTGAAGCTGTTATTAATTTAAAATAGACTCTGTTACAAATATAAGTTGTTCTATGTAAGCCTCATGGTAACCACAAAGCAAAAACTTACAGCTGATACGCAAAAGAGAAAGAGACAGGAATCTAAGCATACCACTAAAGAAAGTCATCGAACCACAAAGGAATAGTGCAAGAGAAGAAGAAAGGAACAGAGAGGAGCTACAAAACAACCAGAAAACGAACAAAATGACAATAAGTATGTATCTATCAATAATTACTTTAAATGCAAGTGGACTAAATTCTCCAGAGTGGCTGAATGGGTTAAAAAAATAAGACCCATCTATATGCTGCCTACAGAGACTCACTTCAGATGTAAGAACACATATAGACTGAAAGGTAAGGGGTGGGAAAAAATATTCCATGCAAATGGAAACCAGAAGAAAGCTGGGATGGCTATACTTAGACAAAATAGACATTAAAATAAAGACTAAAAAGAGACAAAGAAGGACGTACGTAATCTTAAGGGGTCAATCCAACAAGAAGGTATAACATGTGTAAACTATTTATGCATCCAACATAGGATCACTTAGATATATAAAGCAAATATTGACAGATCTAAAAGGAGAAATAGACAGCAATACAACAATAATAGGGGACTTTAATACTCCATTTTGATCAGTAGATAGATCATCCAGACATAAAATCAATAAGGAAACGTCAGCCTTAAACGACACATTTGATACAATGAACTTAACAGATAGATACAGAACTTTCCATCCAAAAGCAGCAGAATACATATTCTTCTCAAGGGCACATGTAACATTCTCCAAGACAGATCATATGTTAGGCCACAATACAAGTCTTAATAAATTTAAGAAGATTAAAATCATATCAAGCATCTTTTCTGACCACAGTGGTATGATACTAGAAATCAATTATAAGAATAAAACTGGAAAATTCACATATATGTGGAGCTTAAACAATATGCTACTATACAACCAACAGGTCAACAAGAAATCAAGAGAAATTAAGCAATACCTTGAGACAAATGAAAATGGAAATACAACTTACCAAAATTTGGGGGATGCAGCAAAAGCAGGTTTGAGAGGGAAGTTCATAATGATGAACACCTATATTAAGACACAAGAAAAATCTCAAATAAACAACCTAAATTTACATGTCAAGCAACTAAAAAAGGAAGAACAAACCAAGCCCAAAGTTAGTAGAAGGAAGGAAATAACAAAGATCAAAGTGGAAATAAATGAAATAGAGACTGAAAAAAACAACAGAAAAGATCAATGAAAGAGGTGGTTCTTTGAAAAGATAAATAAAATTGACAAATCTTTAAGTAGACTAACCAAAAAAAAAAAAAAAGAGAGAGAGAGAGAGAGGACTCAAATAAATAAAATGAAAAAATGAAAGAGGAGACCTCACAACTGATACCACAGAAATACAAAAGATCATAAGAGACTACTATGAATAATTATATCCCAACAAATTAGACAACCTAGAAGAAATGAATACATTCCTATAAACATACAGCCTACCAAGACTAAATCATGAAGAAATAGAAAACATGGATAGATCAATTACTAGTAAGGAGATTGAATCAGTAATCAAAAGCCTCCCAACAAACAAAAGTCCAGAATCAGATGGCTTCACTGGTGAATTTTATCAAACATTCAAAGAAGAATTAATACCAATCCTTTTCGAACTCTTCCAAAAAAAACAGAAGAGGAGGGAACACTTCCGCATTCGTTTCACAAGGCCAACATCACTCAGATATCAAAACCAGACAAAGATGTCACAGAAAAAAAGAAATTTTCAAGCCAATATCCACGATGAACAGAGATGAAAAAATCCTCAGCAAAATATTAGCAAACAGAATTCAACAGTACATTAAAAGGATCATATATTATGATCAGGTGGGATTTATTCCAGGGATGCAATGATGGTTCAACATTCAGACATCAATCAACGTGATACACCACATTAACAGAACAAATAATAAAAATCATATGATCATCTCAATAGATGTAGAAAAAGTATTTGACAAAATTCAGCATTCATTTATGAGAAAAAAAAAACCTCTCAACAAAGTGAGTATAGAGGGAACATACCTCAATGTAACAAAGGCCATATATGACAAACCCACAGTTAACATCATACTCAGTGGTGAAAACAGAAAGCATTTCCTCTAAGATCAGGAACACAAGGATGCCACTCTTGCCACTTTTATTCAACATAGTATTGGAAGTTCTAGCCAGAGCAGTCAGACAAGAAAAAGAAGTAAAAGGCATCCAAATTAAACAGGAAAAAGTAAAACTGTCACTATTTCCAGAAGACATGATACTGCATATAAAAAACCCTGAAGACCCCACCAAAACACTGTTGGAACCAATAAATGAATTCAGTAAATTTGCAGGCTATAAAATCAATATACAAAAATCTGTTGCATTTCTATATACTAATAATGAACTACCAGAAAGAGAAATTAAAATAATAATCCCACTTACAATTACATAAAAAATACCTAGGAATAAATTTAACAAGATAGTAAAAGACCTGTACACTGAAAACTCTAAGACATTAATGAAAGAAACTGAAGAAGACACAAATAAATTCCCATGCTCAGAGATTGAAAGAATTAATATTGTTAAAATGTCCATACTATCCAAAGCAATCCACAGATTCAATGCCATCCCTATCAAAATTCCAATGGCTTTTTTCATAGAACTAGAACAAACAATCCTAAAATTTGTATGGAACCACAAAAGAACCTGAATAGCCAAGGCAAACTTGAGAAAAAACAAAGCTGGAGCCATCATGTGCCTAGATTTCAAACTATATTACAAAGCTATAATAATCAAAACAGTGTGGTATTGGCATAAAAACAGACACATAGATCAATGGAACAGAACAGACAGCCTAGAAATAAAAGCACACATATATGATCAATTAATTTACAACAAAGGAGCCAAGAATATACAATAGGGAAAGAACAGTCTCTTCAATAAATGGTGTTGGGAAAATTGGACAGCCACATGCAAAAGAATGAAACCAGACCACTATCTTACACCATACACAAAAATCAACTCAAAATGGATTAAAGACTACAATGTAAGCCCTGAAACCACAAAACTTCTAGAGGAAAACCTAGGTGGTAAGCTCCTTGACATGGGTCTTGGTGATGATTTTTTGGATCTAACACTAAAAGCAAAGGCAAAAAAGTAAAAATAAACCAGTGGAACCACATCAAACTAAAAAGCTTCTGCATAACAAAGGAAACCATCAATAAAATAAAAAGAAAATCTACCAGATGAGAGAATATATTTGCAAATCATGTGTCTGATAAGCAGTTAATATCCAAAATACATAAAGAATGCATACAACTCAATACCAAAAACCCCCAAACAATCCAATTAAAAAAGGGCAAAGGATCTGAATACACATTTTTCCAAAGAAGCCATACAGATGGCCGACAGGTACATGAAAAGGGGCTCAACATCACTAATCATCAGGGAAATGCAAATCAAAACCATAATGAGATATCACCTCACACCTGTCAGAATGGCTGAAAGGCAGAAATAACAAGTGCTGGTGAGAATGTGGAGAAAAGGGAATGCTGTGCACTGTGGGAATGTAAATTGGTACAGCCACTATGGAAAACAGTATGAAGGTTCCTCAATAAATTAAAAATAAACTATCATATGATTCAGTAATTCCATTTCTGGATATTTATCCAAAGAAAACAAAATAACTAACTTGAAGAGATATAGGCACCCCCATGTTCATTGCAGCATTATTTAGAAAAGCCAGGATATGGAAGCAACCTAAATGTCCACCAGTGGATGAATAGATAGGGTATATATTATACAATGGAATATTATTCAGCTATATAAAAGAATGAAATCTTGCCATTTATGACATGGATGGACCTTGAGGGCACTATGGTAAGTAAAATAAGTCAGAGAAAGACAAATACCATATATCACTTAAAAACAACAACAAAAAACAAGCTCACATGTACAGAGAACAGACTGGTGTTTGCCAGGGGTGGGGGCTGGTGGGAGGGTGAAATGGGTGAAGGAGGCCAAAAGGTACAAACCCCCAGTTATAAAATAAATAAATCGGGACTTCACTGGTGGCACAGTTGTTAAGAATCCGCCGGCCAATGCAGGGGACATGGGTTCGAGCCCTGGTCCGGGAAGGTCCCACATGCGCAGAGCAACTAAGCCCGTGCACCACAACTACTGAGCCTGCGCTCTAGAGCCTGTGAGCCACAACTACTGAAGCCCGCAAACCTAGAGCCCATGCGCCGCAACAAGAGAAGCCACCACAATGAGAAGCCCACGCACCGCATCAAAGAGTAGCCCCTGCTCACCACAACTAGAGAAAGCCTGTGTACAGCAACGAAGACCCAACACAGCCAAAAAATAAATAAGAATAAATACATAAATTTTTTTAAAATAAATAAATAAAATAAATAAATCATGGGGATGTACAGCATGGTGAATATGGTTAATAATACTATATTGCATATTTGAAAGTCGCTGAGAGAGTAGATCTTAAGGTTCTCATCACAAGAAAAACAATTTTGTGATTATGTAAGGTGACCAATGTTAACTAGATTTATTGTCATGGTGATTGCATTTTGCAATATGTACAAATATCAAATCATTATGCTGTACACCTGAAACTAATTTAATGTTATATGTCAATTATACCTCAAAAAATTGTATATAGTCAAATCTGTTAGTCTTTTATGATTTGAAACAGTATTTATATAATACTCTAAGATTATAACAATAGCCATATTAGTTTTCTTTCAGCAATTTTTCATTTTACTTTTTAAGTTTACATTCTAGTTCCAATCTAACGTGGAATTCCTGACATAAACTCTAGGCTAGCACATCTAATTGCCTGCCTAACACCTCCACTTTGGTTTCTGATAGCCATCCCACAGCTCCCATGGCCGCATCAGGACACGACTCTTTGTGTCCCCCTCTACAGATCCGCTCTTTCTCGAATCTTCCTGGCCTTAACAGATGGCACTGCCATCTCCCCAGTTGCTCAAGCCAAAAAACCCTCCATCTTCACACAGTCCTCTCCCTCACCTCCGACTCATCAGCAAAGTCTGTCAACTCTACCTCCAAACCACACCCCAGATCCATCCATTGTCCCCACTGTACTGAGACTCTCTAAGCCTAAGCCAGAAGCATCGTTTTCCTGGACTGTGACAGGCTGGTCACTGAGATCATTGCTTCCACTCCCTCTGCCCACACATACGTAATTCATTCTCTGCATAGCAGCCAAGGAGATATTTCAAAACTGTACACCAGAGTATAACCACCCCCACCTCCCCCACCCCCATTTCAAACTCTACCATCATGATGATAGAAGATCACATAGACTTCAAGGCTCCACCACTGCCTGACAGACCCCAGTCCTTCTTCCTTCCCCGAGGCTCCAATGTTCTCCAAGGAGCTGCTTTCGGTGTTTTTGCTATTCCTTCTGCCTGGACTTCTCTCAGATCTGCACAAGGCTGGCCACTTCTTCTCACTCGGATCTCTGTGAAAATGTCACCTTTCTTAGCGAGGCTCTTCCTGACCCTATAAGAGTAGCCCCAGTCATTTTCTCCCTCTATCGTGTTTTATTCCATCGTAGCATTTACCATTACCTGATGTTTTCTTTACTTGAATACTGCCAGAGGGCAAACCAAATGAAAAGACTCCACTAAGCAGTGGGTCCCAGTTGGAGAGCTTTAAATCCAGGCTGCCAGACTCACTCAGGCTGTAAAAGGGGAAGGTAGACCCAAGTGGGCTGAAAGCAAAGGCAGGGGGACCCAGTGGGAGGCGAGGAGGTTAGTGGCAAGCATGCAGCTCTCAAGGCCAAGCTCTACGCCTTATAGATAAGTCAGGTCAGGTACTACCCATCCAGGTCTAATTTAACCCATTAGAAAAGTGCTCAGAAGGATCCAACCTCTTGGTCCCTTGGAACTGTGACAGGTGGGAAAGGTGGAAAGGTAAGAGCGGAGCAAGAAAGACCCATTGGAGAGGAAGCCCTGCGTTTCCTCTGTGGTGTTTTTTTAAAGCCTCAAACTTAGAAGGAAAAATCTGATAAATATATTCTTGTCTGAATTTCCCGCCTGTCCTTAGCCAGCTCTCAGCAAGGGAAGCCAAGTTCTCCTAACCTCTGTGAGGAAGGCCAATGGGCTGACAGCTGGATATCAATATTTACATTCTATTATCATGTCTGTTGAGGAACCCCAGGCCTAAGTAGCTAAACTGAATTATTCTAGTTTTATCTCCCAACTGCTGTGTTCTGAAGAGCACACTTCCTGTTTTTTGAAAGCATGGGTTTTCTTAAGACCAATATATGTGTGTGTGTGTGTGTGTGTATTTACATATATATATATACACATGTATATGTATTATTTTTTCCTTCTCTAAAATATCATAAAGACTTCTCATCCCAAGAATTAACTCTTCTCTAGCTCAATTGGCACTCAGGATATCTGAAGTGCAAACAGATTGACATGACTTGTTATAAGCCAACATTAAAACAATCTGCCATCTGCAAGACACATCTCCAACGCTTTGGTAAATAACAAGGAAAACAGACTTTAAGTGACCACCGACTTGAGTCAGCTGTGAGCAGCCGCAAAGAGAAAACACATGAAAGGTCCGGGAGGCCTTACTGGGACTTAGATTTTGTTAAAAAGCAACTGCCAAGTGAAACTTTAGGAGAGCTGGCTGACCACCCATTGCAGAGACGGTGCCCTAGATGCATTCCACAAATCGTGGGAAGGTTGCCAGATACGCACTTTCATTGAAAAAAAAAAAAAATCTCTGACAGATACCCTTGGCAAGATATCACCCACGGTATCAAATGCCAGACAGCTTAAACAGTTTACCTTTCTCCCGAGTCATACAGTCATACTTTTTCTTTTCTTTATTTTCCCTTTCTTCTCCCATTTAAATCTTTATGAGATAGGCACAGACGCAGTTTGGAACACTCCAGATTTATTTAGCGTGTCCTCATTTTCTGCATTGTACGTGGGTTGGTTCACAGGTGGGCAACGCTTAGCTGGTCACTCTGCTGAAGGATTTCTTTCTCTTGCAAATCACGCAAACATCCACATACATGTCTGTTCTACAGAACGTGAAGATGGAAGGAAACATCTATGGTCTTTTAGTTTGGCTTTTTAATGAGCTTCTCCTTTGCCGTAAGAACCGAGTGGAACTTGCTCAGAGGCTGATTTGCAGGGTGTGTGGCGGAGGGGACGCCCTCCCTCGTGGCAACAGCCAGCAAGGGGGCACAGCTGTTCGTGGCCCTGGATCCACAGAGTCACTCACAGAAGGAAGTCGCGAGAAAAAAAAAAAGCTCAAGTGTCACTTGTTGGCCTGAAGGCGCACGGCTTCTTGAACACCAGTGCAGAATTAACGAAAAGTCTTGTCCTTTCGGACTGTAGATTGGGGTTTTTCTTCACTGGCAATCGCAGAATTTGAACACAGTTTGATGGGAACTTCTGCCATATTGTGAGTTTGGCAGCAATTAACTGATCAACCGCAGGCTGCATCTTAAGCCTTGGGGGTCTCATGACATTTTGGGGAGGTGGTTTTTGTTTTTTATAGCCCAGCATCCGAATCCCTCTGGGCGAGGAATTCCCTACCTTGTGAGCATCGTGGGGAAAACATGGCTGAAAAGTCTGGATCTCCATGTTCTCAGTCTCCTTTGCAGTTGGACGCAGATCAATGGAGCTGCTCCAGACATGAATCAAGTGCAATGCAGCCCATTCAGCAGCAGGGGACAGCAGCCTGGGCCTGGCAGTGTTGGCGGCCGGGCGCTGAGGGCACAGAGGGGGCGCTGCAGGGACACCCACCGCCCCGAAGGCTGGTTCCCTGGTAGTATCCAGAGCGGTCCCTGCCTCTTCCCAGCGTCATCCCTGGTTCCCACTAATTCCCCAATTATCCCCAATTCCCACTATCCCAGCATCCCCAGCAATCATAAGGGCTTTGCAGTATCATTTCAACACTTTGAAAAAATCACCCAGGGTCTGTTTCTTTGGCGCGTCACAGGTCAGGGAAGAGAAAGAGCATGCTGCACCAGGCAGTGGTCCAAATCTGGCGTCTTCCTAGAGAGCATGTCTTGGCATAAACACTAGGTGGACTTCATGGTCCTGCCTCAGCCCAGGTCTCCGCTTTACCGCCAGCACTGTGCTCGTGTCTTCAAAGGCAGCTTGGTTCCTACCTCAGTTCTTTGTGATGGCAAACCAACTGAGAAACACCACTCAAAAGAAAGAACACAAAACGAAACACCAGTGATCGTAGTTCATTCTGATTTTCTCCACGAGGATGAGAGCAGATTTGCAGGAGGATTTAATAGACGCAGTCTTGGGGCTTCCCTGGTGGCGCAGTGGTCGAGAGTCCGCCTGCCGATGCAGGGGACACGGGTTCATGCCCCGGTCCGGGAAGATCCCACATGCCGCGGAGCGGCTGCGCCCGTGAGCCATGGCCGCTGAGCCTGCGCGTCCGGAGCCTGTGCTCTGCAACGGGAGAGGCCACAACAGTGAGAGGCCCGCGTACCGCAAAAAAAAAAAAAAAAAAAAGAGATTCAGTCTTAATGCTCAAACTGTATGATTCCATCTCTCCTCACTCCGTCACCAATACAGATTTTGCACTATCTTATATGTGTGTGTGTGTGTGTGTTTATACATAGTCTTCACTGGGTTTTTTTAGAGTGACTCTGCAAGCTGCTACCTCTTTTCTCAATAGCTCATTTAATTATAATACAGATTTTTGAAGCAGCGCTCTGAGCACTAAATATTTATTTTTAAATGTACTATTCACAATACAAAGCTGAGAACAAGGTTGCCGCAGTGCTCATACATCTAGTAAGTGGAGCTGCCGGGGGGGCCGGGGAGGATTTGATGATGGCTTTCTACCTGCCCCTGGACTCGTGAATGGATTCTGTACTGGGCGCGTCTCCTGGCTCTTTCTGAAGTGTGAAGAAGGCCTTTGTAACCGGGCAGTCTCAGACGCTGTCGGTATGAATTACGCCCTTGAGTTGTCCGTAGAGGTGAACAAGCCATCTACTTTGGTTGGTTTTCCGGCTCGAGCTTCTGTAAATATGACCTTTATTTTCAGGGGTGTTTTACTCTGCTTTGCAGAATAATAATTGTTTGGGTGGGAAATGTATTAGGGTAACAAGACAATACACCCTCTAGTAAATCTCCTGAGAGGATTTCTGGGAGCAGTTAGGGGTGTTTCCCCAGAGCTTATAGCCTCGTCCGGGCAGCTATCTCGTGACTTCTGTCATTTCTCTCTGTTGACCACACCCCACCCACCCATCCCCGCCACCCCCATCTCCCACTCCAGCCCGCGTCCACTGAACGGCGCCCGTCCGCCCGTCCTGCCCCTAGTTGAGGCCCAGCAACACTGGCCTGCCTTTCTCCTCAGTTTTCTACATTCTTCACATATAAAATATTCCACTGAGAATTTTTTTTATTGAAGCGTAGTTGACTTACAATCTTATATTGGTTTCAGGTGTACAGCATAGTGACCCACTGCTTTTACACATGACAAAATGATCACCCCTGCAGGTCTAGTTACTATGTGTCACCAGATACAGTTCTTACAGTATTATTGACTCTATTCCCTACACTGTTCATTACAGCCCCCTGACCTGTTGATTTTATAACTGGAAGTTCCTATGTCTTAGTCTCCCTCACCTGTTTCACTCATCACTTGCACCCCTCTGGCAACCACCAGTTCGAGTGGTTGAGTCTGCTTCTGTTTTATTGTTTGTTCATTTGTTTTGTTTCACACATAAATGAAATCATACAGTATTTGTCTTTCTCTGTCTGACTAATCTCACTCAGCCTAATAGTCTCTAGGTCCATCCATGTTGTGGAAAATGGCAAGATTTCATCCCTTTTTATGGCTGAGGCGTATTCCATTGCATATATTTTATATATACCACAACTCTCTATCCATTCATCTGTTGATGGACACTTAGGTTGCTGCCATATCTTGGCTATTGCAAGTAATGTTGCAATGAACCTAGAAGTGCATACATCTTTCTGAATTCATGTTTTTGTTTTCTTCAGAAAAATACCCAGAAGTGGAATTGCTGGATCACATGGAAGTTCTATTTTTAATTTTTTGAGGAAACTCCACACTTTTTAATAGTTGCTGCACCAATTTACATTTTATTGGTAATATTTTTAAACGACAACAATAAAAGCTAGATGAAAATTTCAATTTATACCATCTAGATTATATTAAAACACGTTATTTATGGGGGGTTTTTTGGGGTTTTTTTGCAGTACGCGGGCCTCTCACTGTTGTGGCCTCTCCCGCTGCGGAGCACAGGCTCCGGATGTGCAGGCTCAGCGGCCATGGCTCACGGGCCCAGCCGCTCTGCGGCATGTGGGATCTTCCCGGACCGGGGCATGAACCCGCGTCCCCTGCATCGGCAGGCGGACTCTCAACCACTGCGCCACCAGGGGAGCCCTATGTTTTTTAACTCAAGTATTTGGAACTGCTCTGACTCTCAGAAATAGTGACCCTTTCTGGTCCAGTGAATGAATTCCATCCACTTTGAAAAAGTTTTTCTTTTCTCTCTGGATGGCACTAGATTTTTAAATTTTATTTTATTTAGTTTTTAATATATTTATTTATTTATTTACTTTTGGCTGTGTTGGGTCTTGGTTGCTGTGCATGGGCGCTCTATAGTTGCGGCGAGTAGGGGCTACTCTTTGTTGTGGTGCGTGGGCTTCTTGTTGCGGTGGCCTCTCCTATGGCGGAGCACGGGCTCTAGGCACGCGAGCTGCAGTAGTTGTGGCTCATGGGCTCTAGAGCGCAGGCTCAGTAGTTGTGGTGCACGGGCTGGGTTGCTCCACAGCATGTGGGATCTTCCCGGACCAGGGCTCGAACCCGTGTCCCCTGCACTGGCAGGCAGATTCTTAACCACTGTGCCACCAGAGAAGTCCCAAGTCAACATACTTGTCCAGAATCTGTTACGAAGTTTGTGAATAAGTATCAATCAATCAGCTCTCAAAGGCAAGCAGAGTGGACACTTTATTACAGACTTTATGTTTTCCTATCATGTAATGAGTTCCTTATGTATTGATATTAGGCTACTCATTCTTTGCCATATTATCATAAATTCTTTTTCCTAATATGTTTAATTTTTAGCATTTTAACATTTTTATTTTTTAGCACTTATGCTAAGTTAATCATTTGTATGAATTACTCTTCAGTGTTTGTTTGATACAACATTTTACTATCTCCACACCTACCTTCCAAACATAGCCACAGCCATCTTGCCCCTGCGCTACATCGACAGCACCTCACGGGGCCCCCTGGCTTCCCCTCTTGGCCCTTACAGTCCATTCTCTTCACAGCAGACAGAAGGAGCCTGTTAGGACAAAAATGTGGTCATGACACCCCCTTCCTCAAAAACCTTATGTAAAGGCTTCCTTCATATCACTTTCCTCTCACCAAGCGTACAAGGCTCTAAACAATCAATTGATTGATTAGTCAGTGGAGTTCCTGGCTCCCTCCCTGATCTCAGTTGACTTCCCTGACCTTTACCATTTCTTCACATAGTGCACCTCTGCTATATTGAACTGACACCTTCTACCATGTTGTTTGCTTCACATATCCTCTGAACCAAAGCTGAACATAAGAAATTAAAACTCGGACTTCCCTGGTGGCACAGTGGTTAAGAATCCGCCCACCAATGCAGGGGACACGGGTTCAAGCCCTGGTCTGGGAAGATCCCACGTGCTGTGCAACTAAGCCTGTGCACCACAACTACGGAGCCTGCACTCTAGAGCTTGTGAATCACTGAGCCCATGTGCCACAACTACTGAAGCCCGCACACCTAGAGCCCGTGCTCCACAACAAGAGAAGCCACCACAACGAGAAGACCGCACACCACAACGAAGACCCAACACAGCCAATAAATAAATAAAAGAAAATATTTTTTAGAAAATGAAAACTCATTCACTTTTACAAAGTTATTCCACCCCATCTTACAGCACTTTATGCACAGAGAATGTATTCCGAAAACGCATATCCACAGAAGTGTAGGCTTGTTCCTAAAGAGTATCAGCTCACGATGACAATGATAACAATGCTGGGAAAGGTGATGGCCATTTTTTTTTTAATATTTGTTTATTTATTTATTTTTTTGGCTGCGTTGGGTCTTAGCTGAGGCACGCGGGGTCTTCGTTGAGGCATTCAGGATCTTTTGCTACAGCATGGGCTCTTTGTTGTGGTGTGCAGGCTTCTCTCTAGTTGTGGCCTGCAGGCTTGTGGTGTGCAGGCTTCTCTCTAGCTGTGGCGCAGGGGCTCCAGAGTGCGTGGTCTCTGTCGTTTGCAGCACGTGGGCGCTCTCATTGAGGCGTGCGAGCTCAGTAGTTGTGGCGTGCAGGCTTAGTTACCCCGTGGCATGTGGGATCTTAGTTCCCCAACCAGGGATCGAACCCTCGTCCCCTGCATTGGAAGGTGGATTCTTTACCACTGGACCACCAGGGAAGTTCCAATGGCAATGTTTATTGAGCATTGCATTGCAAGTGCAATCAACTCCCTGCCTAACTCACACACATTTGAATCAGCAATTCCTCAAGCAAAAAGTCATTGTCCCTAACTGGGATGCTCCCAGTGGGGACATCCACCCCTTGCATACATCAGCTCTTGTGTCGGCTCTTTCGGTCTTGATTGAGCAAACTGGGGGGCTCAAAGCCTAGAACTTCAGTCTAACTATTAAGCTTGGTTGTACAATACACATGGCTGAAGGGACACACTTAAAAACAACCATGACAACAATAAGAATGAAAGACCATCAGAAAGAGATTTCAATGACAGTTGTGGAAAACTGGAGACACTTGGAATATAGAAAATTGAAGGTTTTTTTTTTCAAAGCTACTAACAATGACATCTAAAATACTTTAAAAATTATTATATATCCTTATTAAAGAAAAGTTAAAATAAAATAAGGGTGGTTTGAAAGTGAGGCAGACTCCTGCTAAATATTCAACCGGCCTACAGAGGAATACCTCATTTTCTTTCCACATATTTTTTAGAGGGACACTCAGGGTCTGGGGTAAATTCAGCTCAAGAGTCTTGGGTATAAACACAAGCTACGAGTGTAGTGGGATCTCTCCAGCAGGCTAGTCTGCAATGGGCAGAGATCGTCTATAGAAAAGTTACCTAGGAATAGGATTGACCCCTGGTGGACAGAGTCCAATGTGTGTAGTAACCCCAGGACTAATCTGTGGCTTGCGCAGGTGGCCAAACTCAGTAGACAGAGAATGGCAATGGTACCATGGTTACTAGTGGGATATCTAGTTAAGAACAAAACCTCAGCCAGTTCCTGGGGGATGTAATCTCTGAGAACAGTGATGGTAAAGGCTAGGAACAGTACCTTGGTCAACTGCTACGAGATTCAGGGAAGCCTCAGGTCCTTGTGCAAATAAGAAACTCAAGAGGGGAGCAAGAACACAGCAAGAATAGGCTTGTGTGTGTCCAGAGCGCCCATATATACGTGACCTTGTAGAAGACTAATTCTATATCTTAGCAGCAGATGGGTAAATCCACTAAATATGTCTGACTTACAGGGATTAACTAGAGAATTCAGTAAGAGCTCTCTTAGCCTCATTGCCTACAGTTGAGTGGGACCAAGTCATTCTGGCTATAATGAGGCTTTACCTTCTCAGGCCTGAAAAAGTGTTGGGACACGACAGGAATCCCACTATAATGAGTGCAGAACATGCAGTTGAGGTACTACAGGTAATCCAAAGAAAAACATAGCTGCATTACTGCAGCCCACAGCATGGTGTATTCAGCACACTAGAACTGAATAGAGTACCACACTGTCTGTATCAGGACCATACTATTTCATATGATCATCAATGACCTAGTAAAGGACACTCTGGCATCCCTTCTAACGGTCTGAGACCTGGGCCATTCGATTAACTTCTTGGAGTCGCCTTCCCATAAAACAGGGATCTTATTTGCCTTCTGTTAACTACATCAATGTGTTATGAATATAAAGAAGATACTATTAGAAAAATGTGCTGAACACAAATATTTATAAAAATAAAATAGACAGGTAATGGAAGAAAGTGAAAAATCTCTGAAGGTCTGTTCACTGGAATTTCACAACACAACTAGAGATAATCTCTCTAGCCCTGTCCTGTTTCCTCAGCATCAGAATCACATCCTCCCTTGGGTAACTTTATGTATAGCCAAACAAAAACCCATGACATTTCCTCATAAATGCTCTGCTTTTTCCTATCTGACATCACCCCATCTTTCTCTTCACTCAGATTGACCATTTTTCTCTCTGTTAACTTACGTTAATGACCACTGCATTAGAAAATTTCAATCAAGATTCAGTTTCTTCGTGAAGCTAGTTGGTCCTACTTATGTTCTCCCATATACCATCACTCTTCAACATGTATTTTAGTCCATTTAAATAAATATAAACTAGAAATATGGGGAAGTGAGGGATGGCTTCTTAGAGAAGGTGGAATTTGAATTGACCTAGAATGAGCAAAATTTTTAATAAGTAGATGCTGGAGAAGGGCATTCCATTCATCATCATGACCATCATCATCGCCATGAGCATCAGAGCTAATACTTATGGCATGCTTACTATGAGCCAAGCACTGTTTTAAGCAGTTTATATGCAATATTCCACTTCATTCTCATGGCAACACTAGGAAATAAATATTATTATTAGCTCCATTTTATTGATACATACACTGAGGCACTGACAGATTAAGAAATCTGTCCAAGACTGCTCAACTACTAAGCAGTAGAGCCAAGTCTGAAACACAGAGGCTGTGCTTGTAACCACTGTGCTACACAGCATAAAGAATTGATTAAGCAGACGACAGCAGACAAGGGGAAACATGCAGGGTCTGAAGAAAAGCCACAGATGAATACGACTAGACATAAGAGTGTTTAGTCTCTGGACAGTTAGAATCAGGCTAAATTATGGAAGCAAATTTCACCAAACTTGCTTTTATAGGAGTTATTCTGTGGGTAGTGGAGAGCTATCAATGGTTTCTAAATAGATGAATGGTCTGAAATCTGGTTTTGGATAACCGAAATTCAGCAGAGATCGCCAATTCTCTTCTTTCCTTTATAATGCATTTACCTAGTGAAGACCTTAGCATTCAGTCTAATTTAAATCAAATACAGAGTCTGAAACACTGTAACCCATGACACCTCCAACAAACATGAAGAAAAAGGAATTCAATTTGTTGTGGGCCAATAAGTATAGAATAATAGTGACTCTCACTAACTTTATGAAATTACTATTATCCAAATTCCCTTCTTCCAGGGCATACATACAGTTTCCCCTAACTACTGGATGTGTTTATCAGCTCCATCTTTATTAAACAAAGAAAAAAGACTGAATATATTTATTCTGCATAAGTCTTTCCCCTCCACTCCAAGCAAGCCGCAAATTAGCAGCCAAAGCAATGTTGAAAGAACAATCAAAGCTGTGTGAATTATGTGTATAACTGAGTTTAATTAAGTCCCTTTGCTGAGAGAAATGGAAGCGCTAACAGTTATGCACACTTTTCAGCTGCTCCTATTAAGCTCCCAGTGGAACCCTTGGAAGGAAACTGCAAAGGATGGAAATTCTGCTCTGGACAGCCCAGCTGAACTCTGTAACAGCTCAGACCACTGACTGTGCCTAGTTCCCAATGCTTGTTTGTGGTATAGCTATGTCACTAAAACTTGACTGTGGTTAATTAGCCTAACCCATTCAATGACTGACTTGCTTTAATAAGACACAGTTTGGTTAATATTTTGGCAGCAAATCAAAAAGGAGACCCTAGATATCTACTTTCCCCCCACATATCTATTATCTTGATTTCTCATCTTTCCCTTTAAAATAAAATGTATCTTACCACAAAATCTCCAACTATCCCAAAAATGAATTTTACTTCAGAACGCTAAACTCCCATTTGCTTGATTCAGGAAGTCACTGTGTTTGTTACCTGGAGGGGTACATTTTTCAGCCAATGTAGCCCAGTGTTCATACCAAGAGCTTATGCTGCTTAGACTCTGGCCTTTCCCTGGGGATGACTGACCTTTTGTTACAACTCTATAAGCAGATAATGCATTGTTTTCTGGGCCCAAATCACTTGGCTCATGCACCATGGTGTACAAGCGGGTCGTCCCAATCAAGCCCCTGCCAGTGCTTCTTTTTTTTTTTTTTTTTTTTTTTTTTGCGGTACGCGGGCCTGTCACTGCCGTGGCCTCTCCCGTTGCGGAGCACAGGCTCCGGACGCGCAGGCTCAGCGGCCATGGCTCACGGGCGCAGCCGCTCCGCCGCATGTGGGATCTTCCTGGACCGGGGCATGAACCCGTGTGCCCTGCATCGGCAGGCGGACTCTCGACCACTGCGCCACCAGGGAAGCCCTGCCAGTGCTTCTTGTAGAGGATTTTGGCCTTGCTCACAAGTTTCCCTGTCTACCAGCTCAAGCCAAGGTGGGCATCCTCCATCTGAGCGACCAGCTGCTTAAAACTCTCAACTTTCATAACAGAAATGCAGATGTGACATCCACAAGTATTACTGATATTACGAATATGTCTTAAATCAGCAGCCACTGCTTTAAAGCTCTTGCCAGAGAGTAGAGCCTTGAATCACCTACCCAGATACACTTTTGGGAATGCTTCTTCCCTACTCCTTGCGCTTCCTTCCTAGGGGAAGAATCCAAGTAACAAAACATCTTGGCTTCTCTCTGCCCTTGCGAGCTAATCTGACTGGGGAGTCTGGAAGTCAAAAGTGGGTATGTACTGGCTTAGCTCCTCTACTTTCACTTGGGAAAAGAGCACATGTTCTTCTCAGCGCCTCCCAATCCCTTTGTGAGGGCCTTCCCTGGTCCAGGGCTGCCCGACACCCCGTAGGTTCATCAGTCTGTTTCTGGGGTTCAGTAGTGAGGAGTCTCCTTGCCTACACCTAGAAGCCACATTTTCCAAAATCAGCCTTATGAGTAATGAAGGTGATGTTTGTGACCTCCATCTGCTTACAGATATATTTTATTTTTCAGTTAGTTCAGAGTGTGGTTGTAAAAAGTGGTGTCTTTATTGGGTCCCAGCTAACACAAGTACTAAAGCCCCAGTGAGAAAAGTTATATTTAATAAAGACAGATTCCCACGCCACCCATTCTTTCCTTAAGGTTGTAAACGTTCCAGGCTAGAGTCACCTTATATCAATATTCATCAGGAGCATATTAAAATAGACCCTCTCAGAACTGCCTTAATGGAGTCAAACATTAATGTTGGTCTTTAATGGAAGTCACTATGAAAAAGGGCAATATAAAGTAACATATGTATCTGCCAAAGATGGATGAAAACATTTTCTGTTTCTGTTATATTTCTATTGCTCAATGTTCCACTTGTTTATTCCATGTGGTAGATTTACTTTAGAATTTTGAAGCAGGAGAATATTGTCTTGACTCAAAAATTGGTATGCTCACTCGGCAAGGAAAGATAACTCTGTAACCCATAAGGTTTCTCTCTTTTGATTTCACTATCAGGAAATTCTTGGTTCAGTGTAACACTCAGGCACAATAACTATAACAACGAATATGAACAGCATTCTTGCTTCATTCTTTTCATAGCTTTAATATCTCATTTCCATTTAAATAACATGCACACAATCAAAAAACACAGAAAAAAGAATGCAAAGAACTTCCAGTTTCCAGTCCAGCGTGTAAGGAGCTTGAAGTGATCGCTTCTGTCTTCACAAAAAGGGAAAAGCTGAACAAACAAAATCAATAACCCTTCTTAGATCCACCAGAGAAATGAGGTCACAGGGCAAACCACTGCTTCCCAAAATTGGAGAGACAGATGGGCAGATACGGAGAATACAACTTACAGAAGCAGAAGCCCAGGAGCAGAAGCTTCCACAAGAACTAGTACCAGGATAGGAAAACCTAATCAGTAACTGATGAAGTACTGGAGGCTCAGTGTGGACAAGTTCAAGAGTTAAAAATTCCATGGGGATCCAGTATTAGGGGGGCCTCAACACTTCTGTGAGTTCTACCTCCAAAAGTCTTACCAGGCTCTCTCAGGGAAGTTGGAGAAAAGTCTCCTCCTACTTCTGGCAAAAAGGAGCCATTTGAAAAAACCCCAGAAAATTCTGTTCTTCTTCTAACAAGGCCTGCCCTCAAGAGAAACTATTTCACCAAAGCTTAACTAACTGGGGTTTTACCAGCGTCTAACCAATGGGAGGAAAGGGAAATACCCAACTCCAGTCAACTGTAGCCTTCCTAACTCCACCAACCAAAGCAAAACAAAACAAAACTGAGAAGCACTTGTACAGATCACAGCCCAGGGTCACAGGCTCACTGAAAGACTGAGACCGACAAAGCATAAAATTTTAACATTCCCTTAAATATGTTTTAATATTGGAGAAAGAAAGGAACTCCTCACTATTCTTTTTCAGGTTTTTTGGTAATTCTTTTTGTAATTTTTTTCATGGTAATTTTCAGCCATTTTTTTCTTCCATACAAACTTGAAACTAAATTTACTAGTTACAAAAGCAAATCATATAGCACTCAATGTATGACTGGAATTTTATTACATTCATAATTTAGGAAGAAGTGACATTTTTATGACTTTGAGTTATCTCCAGAATATAACTGTCTTTACATTAACTCAGAGCCTATTTTATTATGATGTTTCATAGTTTTCTGTATTTCAATAAAAAAGTACAGTTTTCTTCACATAGGTCCTTTTACTTTCTGTTATATTTATTCCTAAGTATGTAAATTTTTCTAATTTTATTTTAATTAGATTTTGTTAATTATTAAATCTTTTATGAATTCCAATCATTTCATGTTGAATTTTTTATATTTAGAGGTCATAACATATACTTTCAAATAAAGATAATACTTATTCTCAGAAGAATTAAAAAAATAAAAGACTGAGACTTAATCACAGGACTATAGAATGCTTCCCTTCCCCCAACACATTACCACCTCATCAGTAGGTCTCTTGTATAATAACGGGGGGATACAATGGAAAGAACTGTGTGTCTCAGATCTTATTTAAGAAGAAGTCTGTAGGGAAACCCAAGGAATGCAGCAGAGATAAAAACAAGGACACCAGGGGCAATTTTTGCCTTTGACACCTACAACTACAGCAAGCGGTAAACACAGCCTAACCCCTAGCCTGATAAACATAAAACCTCACGCTAAAGGCCCATTTACCTCAGTTCCTTTTATCCAGTACATCATGTCTGGCTTTAAAAAAAAAAGAGAGAGCATGTATCAGAACGAAACTTAGATATGGCAGAGATGCTGGAATGACAAGAGTGGGAATTTAAAACAACTATGATTCATATGCTAAGGACTCTAATGAAAAAAAATGGACATGATGCAGGAAGATGGTTAATGTAAGCAGAGAGATGGAAACTCAAAGAATGAATCAAAAGGAAATGCTAGAAATCAAAAACACTATAACAGAAATGACGAATGCTTTTGATGGACTCATCAATAGACTGGACATAGCTGAGGAAAGAATCAGTGAGCTCGAAGAAATGTTAGTAGAAATTTCCAAGACTGAAATATAATATGAAAACCAATTTAAAAAAAAAAGAGCAGAATATCCAAGAACTGTGGGACAATTACAAAAGGTGTAATGTATGCATAATGGTAATAAGAAGGAGAAGAAAGAAAGAAGAGAACAGAAATATTTGAAGCAAAAATGACTAAGTGTCCAAAATTAATGATAGACAACAAACCACAGATCCAGGAAGCTCAGATAACACCAAGTAAGATAAATACCAAAAAATCTACACTTTGGCATATATTCAAACTGGAGAAAATCAAAGACAAAATTTTGAAAGATGCCAAAGAGGAGAAAAAAACGTACAATGAAAGACCAAAGATAAGAATTACATTCAACTTCTTTTCAGAAACCATGCATACAAGAAGTGTGGAGTAAGATACTTAAAGTATTTAAAGAAAAATATCACCAATCTAGAATTCTGTAACCAGTGAAATTATGCTGGAAAATTTGACATATGATTCCAGTCTCATCAGGTTTTCCATGTCCTGACAGTCCAGCAGCCTTTGTACACTTCAGGAATTCTGTCATAGAAAATGGCTGTACTGATGACTCCCTTCTCTGAGCCTCCCACCCAAGGAGCTTTCTTAGCTTTTAAAAATAACTTCTTTGCTGAACTGAGAGGAAGAGTTGTCTGTTTCTAGATGTAACTTTTTAGAGAATTCAGTATCAACCAAGCTTCAGTCCACTTTCACTTCTACCCAGGCTAACTAAATAAAAAAGAGAGAAGGCACAAATTACTAATGTCAGAAATGAAAGAAAAGCCATCACTACTGATCCTATGGGCATAAAATGAATAATAAATGACTCTTAGGAAATAATCTATGCCCACAAATTTGATAACATAGATTAAAGGGACCAAAATCTTGAATGATGCAATCCACCAAAACTCTTGTAAGGAGAAATAGATAATCTGAATAGGCATATATCTATTAGAGAAATTGAATAAATAACTAATAATCTGCCACCAAAACAGAAAGTATCAGGCTCAGATGAGTTCACTGGTGAATGCTACCAAACATTTAAGGAAGAAATTATACCAATTCTTTACAATCTCTTCCAGAAAATAGAAGCAGAGGGATATTCCCTAACTTATTTTATGAGTCCAGCATTACCCTAACACCAAAACCAGATAAAAACATTACAGAAAAGGAAGACCACAAACCAATATCTCTCATGAATATAGATACAAAAATCCTCAACAAATTTTTAGCAAATTGATACCAACCATGTATAAAAGGAATTATGCACCATGACCAAGTGAGATTCATGACATCTATGCAAAGCTGGTTCAACATTTGAAAATCAATGAATGGAAGCCATCACATCAACAGGCTAAAAAGAAAATTTATATGATCATATCAATAGATGCAGAAAAAGCACTTGACAAAATCCAACATCCATTCACAAACTAAGACTAGAGGGGAACTTCCTCAACTTGATAAAGAAGAGCCACAAAAAAACCCCACAAAACCCCAAAAAACTAACAACATTATACTTAATGGTGAGGAAGTAGAAAGTTTCCCACTAAGAACAAGAACAAGGCAAGAATATTTCCTCGCACCACTCCTTTTCAAAATTGTACTAGAAGTCCTACTAATGCAATAAGGCAAGAAAATGAAACAAAAGGTATTCAGATTGGGAAGAAGACATAAAGCTGTCTTTGTTTGCAGATGATATGTTTGCCTACGTAGAAAATCTGAAAGACTCAACCAAAAATCTCTTGGAACTAGTTAGCAATTATAGTAAGGTTGCAAGATACAAGGATACAATACACATGTCAATTGCTTTCTATACACCAGCAATGAACAACTGGAACTTGACATTAAAAACATAATACCATTTACATTCACGACCAAAAAATAAAACGCTTAGGTATAAATCTAACAAAATATGCACAAGACCCACATGAGGAAAACTACAAAACTCTGATGAAAGAAATCAAAGAAGATCTAAATAAATGGAGATATATTCAATGTTCATGAATAGGAAAACTCAATATTCTCAGAATATCAGTTCTTCCCAACCTGATTTATAGATTCAGTGCAATCCTAATAAAAATTCTAGCAAGTTATTTTGCAGATATCAACAAACTGGTTCTAAAGTTTTTACAGAGAAACATGTGGACAAAACTAAGTAAACATTGAATGTGCACAACCATAATATAGTGCTTACATTTTTGTGAGGAAAATATGCTAGAATTGAAATATAGGTCAACAATAGATTATGATATGAGAGCTGGAAATCACATTTAAAGCATCTTAAGGTCCTTGTATTGTTTGGGAACAAGGTAAAGATGTTGATTAACTTCAGATTTTATTGAGTTAAATGAAGGTAAAAATACCTGAGGTAACCACTAAAAGAGTATACACACAGCATATAATTTTCAAACAAGTAGAGGGAAAAATAGAATGAGACAAAAGGAACATAAGCAAAGTTAATCAATTCAAAAGAAGACAGGAAAGGAGGAAGAAAACAAAACAAAACAATAATCCAGCAAAAAACCAGAAATAGGACAAATCAATAGTATTACAAAAATGAGTCCTAATATGAACAACCACAGCAAACATAAAAAGTCTAAACTCTGTAATTGAAAGAGCAAGATTACAAGACTACAGTTTTTTAAAACTTAGGTATATGATGTTTACAAGATATATATATCTAAACATAAGGCCACAGAAAGATCAAAAGTCAAAGACTGACAATGAGCGCCCAGATCAAGCTCTGTTCCTAGTACCACTCTCCAACTGGAGAACTAGAGATCCTTGGACCAATGCCTCATTCTAGGGCCGGGTAAGGGGACATACAAGATGAGCCTGGAGGTCTTCCCTGGTGGCGCAGTGGTTGAGAGTCCGCCTGCTGATGCAGGGGACACAGGTTCGTTCCCCGGTCTGGGAAGATCCCACATGCCGCGGAGCGGCTAGGCCCGTGGGCCATGGCCGCTGAGCCTGCGCGTCCGGAGCCTGTGCTTCGCAACGGGAGAGGCCACCACAGTGAGAGGCCCGCGTACCGCAAAATAAATAAATAAGTAATAAAATAAACACTCATCAGTCCCACTGATACAGATGATTGTATAAGTAAATAAATGGGGAGAAAAAGACAAATCTCCCATGCAGAGGAATTCCAAATAATTTATGTGGACACTCCTTTTTTCAAGAATGTGAAACATAACACTGAAGTGTGGGCTGCACATAGTAATCAGTTATCAAAATGTAGTCTAAAGCAATTCTAATAAAAACAGTGTGATACTGGAAAAAATTTTAAATGGAAAAAAAGTGTTCAGGAACAGATGCACATATATAAGTGAATATTATAATATAAAGAAAGCATTTCAAATCAGTGAGAAAAAATGACCAATAAATGGGGTTGGAACAACGGGCTACTCACAGAAAAATGAAATTGCCTGAATTAAAGAGTTAAAAACAAAAGAAAAATGAAATCACAAAAGAATTTGGAAAAGACTTGAATACTCTTTACATGATCTGGGAGGTAGCAGAAGGGAAAAGCTATTGCAAAATAAAAGCAAAGGAGGAAACCATGAATAAACAGATGTAACTGACTACAACCAAATTCAATGTATGTAGACACATAGAAATCAGTTTTTTTTCTCTCTCTATATGGGATTAAGGTGACTTTTTTCTTCTTCATATTCTTTAACATGTTCAGTTTTTTTTAAAATAAAAAGTATTACTTGTACAGTCATAAAACTGCTATTAAATTAAAAAACTTATATAGAGTTTAACTAGGCAGCTTGCCTGAATGAAAGGTTACCCTGCCTCACCTCCGAGTTGGCCAAGGGTCTACCTACAGCAGTCTCTCACAATGTCTTTTCACAATTATAATTTATTACTTGTGTATGTATTTATTTAATATTTATCTCCCCCTCTCCTACCCAAGTCCCTGTCCTTCTAAACCCGAGTTCAGAGGGAGAATTAGTTCCAAATACCCTAAGACCTCCGTTGTGCGTCTTAAGGTATGAAGTAACTTCTCTTGTAAGCATCTAGAACGGTACCAGTTAAATACCAGCCTTGGAAGAGTTGAGAATGTGCTATATAGTTCAGAGGAGAAATGGTGCTTGAAAAAGGCATAGAGAAGACCCTAAACTCTGCTTAAGCCTGAGGGCAGGAAATAGATCTGGTTTCTTCTGGGCTTGTGCTTGGTGCCTGGTATCATGTATAATATATAGGAGGTGCTGAGTCAATTGATAATCTGCTCAGGGCTCTATGGCAGGGGTACCTGGTAGGAACCAGGGCACAGAGCAGGAGGTGAGAGGCTGGTGAGCAGGCCAGCGAGTGAAGCTTCATCTGCCGCTCCCCATAGCTCCCCATCGCTCGCATTACCGCCGAACCATCCCCCTCCACCCCGGCCGTGGAAAAACTGTCTGCCACGAAACCAGACCCTGGTGCCAAAAAGGTTGGGGACCGCTGCCCTTTGGGATCCACAGTCTGCTCAAAGAGACTCTTTCCATTGGAAACAAACTGGAACTCACATTGGAACAAGGCAGAGGAACTCTGACTTTGTGCATTCTTTTATTTTGAGGTAAAAATATTCTGAAGAAGTTAGAAAAAACTGGGCATTTGGACCTCATAGGCAGTCAATTCAGCTAACTGGAATCCAAGCGGAAAATATGGATCTGTACCACTGAAAAAAGGAAACAATAATATCTATCAGTGCTCAAGTTTTGAGAACATTGTATCAGCCAAATAGATACTAAAAATACCATGTGGTTGCTTCCTAGCCTAGGTATGGTGAACAATAACACAAGTAGAAAGGTATGAGCCATAATTTTGAGCAGTTTACCTTATTTTCTAAGTACTGGATGTAATTAGTTAATTGGTGCAAACAAACAAAAAACTCCACCTAATTACAACTGGGAATTAGGTAAAACACCTCACATAAGTTGTTGACATGCTTTATTTTTGTAACATTATTTCTCCTATGAAGCTGGAAATATAGTTCAATAAATTATTTACATAAATCTTATTTATTCCTCAGTGGTCACTGTGAAGAGCTAAGGACTTGATAACCTAATATCCTGATCTTTGTGCTTCACACTCTGGGCATTAACAGAGACCTTTTCTTCCCTTTGTCATAATAGCAACTTCGTCATTCATCACCACTTGATGCCCAGTTATTCACTCTTTCTTTCTGTTTAAGTCTGTTGCTAATAATCAGTCAATCGACAAGTTTCCAGTATCATGTTCTACATTCTTCTCCATTAAATCCAAAAAGGAAATAATTATCTGAAGACAAACCCCTGTGATGTCCAGCAGATGTACTTTCAGTTCTATTGATATTCTGGGTATCTAGGCACACGTCCTATGGGGTTTCTTAAAGCCATACTAATTAGTCTCTGTTTTTAACTCTGCATTTCTATATAGTATAGAATTATAGGAGGAAAGTGTGTGTGTGTGTGTGTGTGTGTGTGTGTGTATTCTCATCTGTAGTGCAATATACCAGCAGAATAAAACAACCAAGTATAAATCTATACGTATTCCTCTAGAGAACATCAGACTGCATTTCAGCCCCCATCAATTGAAGACCAAAAGACAGTTCTTTTTACAGTATACAAATATAGCCTTTATGCTGAAATTACCATTTTAAAAACTGCCATTTGCAACAAGGTCGTCATTTAGAAAAAAAAATTCTCTTTCAAGCCTAAGCAATTTACATAGTGCTGCCCTTAATTATATCTCCTTTTGGTTCAGATCTTGAAACCTGAACCAACTGGAATATGCCCTGCCATGAGACAGCTGAGTGATGAACAAACCTACAGAGGGCTGGGTAAAGAAGACAAACAAGCAGACCAAAACAGAGCTCAAGGCTGAAGATGAACCAGTACACTCTTAGGTCATTATTGTCTCTTCACAGATTTAGGTCCCAGTATCTACTTTACTTCACTGAGCACCACTTCTCAGCCATCTTGCAGACAAACAATTGGGAGGCCACATGAGCAGTTTAGGGTGAAGTGTCAGAGTTAGACACACCTAGGTCTGGATCCCAGACAGTCCATTTACTAGCTGGGTAATCTAAAAGAAACCTCTTAACCTCCAGCAGTCTCAGATTCGTCATATGTAAAATGCTGGAGGGCTTCCCTGGTGGCGCAGTGGTTGAGAATCTGCCTGCTAATGCAGGGGACACGGGTTCGAGCCCTGGTCTGGGAAGATCCCACATGCCGCGGAGCAACTAGGCCCATGAGCCACAACTACTGAGCCCGCGTCTGGAGCCTGTGCTCCCGCAACAAGAGAAGCCGCGATAGTGAGAGGCCCGTGCACCGCGATGAAGAGTGGCCCACGCTTGCCACAACTAGAGAAAGCCCTCGCACAGAAACGAAGACCCAACACAGCAAAAATAAATTAATTAATTAATAAACTCCTACCCCCAACATCTTCTTTAAAAAACACAAACAAAAACCGCATACGCCCTTTTTTTAAAAAAAAAATGCGGGATAACAATAATATCTACTATTCTATGACCTATGGTGGGAGGCGGCAGGGGAACAGGTTAATGAAGAGCAGACATTAGATGTAGGTTATGGTCCTAGATTTTGTTTCAGGTGGTGGGCTCATAGGTGCTTATGACCTTATTAAAAATCAATAATTAAATAACTAAATAAACAAACACAGGTCCTGAATGAGCCAAGGATTATTTTAATACAATTCTGTGCACCGAGATCTTGATAATAATAATAATTATAATAGTAATAACAGTAATAGCAATTGTAATGTTTATTTTGCAGGGCTGTTGTCAGCTTTAAATAACATGTGGAGTGTTTAGCATATTGGAACATTTTTAACTACTCTTTTATAAAAATAGTTGCAATTAATTATGATGGAGGTGAGTGGCAGTGATGGGTGAGGAGAGGGAACAGAACTTAAAAAGTACGCTGAACGGGACTTCCCTGGTGGCGCAGTGGTTGAGGGTCCGCCTGCCGATGCAGGAGGCACAGGTTCGTGCCCCAGTCCGGGAGGATCCCACGTGCTGCAAGGCGGCTGGGCCCGTGAGCCATGGCCGCTGAACCTGCGCGTCCGGAGCCTGTGCTCCGCAGCGGGAGAGGCTGCAGCGGTGAGAAGCCCGCGTACCGCAAAAAAAAAAAATAAATAAATAAAGTACTCTGAAGAAATGACGATGTCTCATAAAGAATGGTCCTTTTCTATTTACTAACCTCAAATTTAGGACTTTGAAATTGTATCTAAATGACCAGACTCCCTCTCACAACCTAGATAATTAACATATTTATTTATTTTAAAGTCGAATCCTATGGGACATATAATTTAGAGTTACTGTACTATTTAAATAGCTGCTTGTTTGTTTTCTATTAAAGCATGATCTTGCCTTCAAGAAGCCCTACATTATTCAGGGTAGAGGGGGAAACAGTACTACAACATGAAACATTTACAAAACTAGAATGTACCAGAATGTGATATGAATGACAATTCTTGAAAGGAGTCCAGACAAAAGAGAAGGGCTCCTAGAATAAGAAGCTAGCTTCAAGAAGGACAGGATTTGAAGACGCAGTGAAAACTGGGTGAAGCACAATTTCACTTTTAAGCAAGAGAGTTTTTTTTCTATTCTTTCCAGAACCTGGGAGTCACGTCTGCCCCTTACAGCCACTACTTTTCCATTACCGACAAAAGCAATATGCCTAAGGAGAAAATAAGAACAAGGTAGTGGGTTTGACCCCAGATGTGTATTAAACAATCTCACTTTCTTGCTTCTTAAATACTAATCTAATTTTAAAATAGATTCTAAAATATTGCTTACAGGTAAGGTTGTCAGGGACAGGCACAGAGACAGAAAAGAAATGCCAGGTATTGGATCAAGTGCAATGCCTGGTTGTATCTGAGGCTCAAATCACATAAGAATATGAGCAATTCTGGGAGACTGAATAAAGAGAGACACTGATATAAGGAAGAAAAGGAACATTAAAGATAGTAAGAGACAAAGTTAAAATAGCAAATAATTTTGTCTTTATAGGTTATTAAAATATGGCATAAAATACATAATTTTGATGAGAGAGTATTCATTTCAATTAGCCAAACTAAATAATTTTACTTACTTTAATGAATAATCACCCTAGGAAATACACATTACACTAAAACATAATTAGTGTACATATACAGAAAAGAATAGAAACTATTCTAACATCTGAAATACCAGTATAAGAAAAAAGTAAGGATTTGATTGAAACATATAAAATTGTAAAGGATATAGTGTAAACTGATCTAGATAACCAGGTTTCTAATCCCAACACAACCAAGGGCAAAAAGTTTTGATGAAATTTAAAAGTAGTAACTTCAACAGAGGAAAAAGTACAGAAAAACTACGCAGGATATGAGAATTGCCTCTGAAATCTCCCAGCATGAAAAATCATATAAACAAATTTATTTAAGTAAAATTAGTGTGCTATTTTGAAGAGCAGGTGACATTTAACAAATGTTAACCAATACATATTCATCAAATATTTATTAAGCTCTTGTGGTGAACAAAACAGTCTCTGCTTTTACTGAGCTTATATTCAACTGAGAGAGACAAAGAACAAACAAGTAAAGGATCAAAAAAAATCATGTAATTTCAGATTGTGATAAGTGCTATGAAGAAAACAAACCAGGAAACAAGATAGAGAGTGACTGGGGATGTGGTGAGATGGGTGCAGTTTTAGACACTGTGGTCAGAGAAAATTTCTCTGAGGTAATATCTGAGCATAGATCTGAGTGACGAGGAGAAACCAGCCACGAAAACATCTAGGGGCATAATTTTCCAGGCTACTTAACAGGTATAAATGTCCCATAGTAAGATAGATAGAAAGATGGGGGGTTGGATGGGTAGATGGAGAGATTGGATGAATAGATAGATAACTATCCAGAACCCTCCACGTATATAAAACACAGAACGCTCTACCCAAAAGCAGCAGAACATACATTTTTCTCAAGTGGACACGGAACGCTCCAGGACAGACCATATGTTAGGCCATAACAAGTCTTAGTAAATTCAAAAAGATTGAAAGCATACAAAGTATCTTTTCTGATAATAATGAAATGAAACTAGAAATCAATAACAAAAGGAAAATTGGAAAATTCACAAATATGTGGAAATTAGACAACACACTCTTGAGCAACCAATGGTTAAAGAAGAAATCACAAGGGAAATCAGAAAATACTTTGAGCTAAATGAAAACAAAACTCCATATACCAAAACTTATGGGATGCAGTGAGAGCAGTGCTGAGAGAAATTTATAGCTGTAAACGCATACATTAAAAAAGAAGAAAGATTTCAAATCAGTAACTTAACTTTATACCTTATGGAATTAGAAAAGGAAGGGCAAGCTAAACCCAAAC
This sequence comes from Orcinus orca, assembly GCF_937001465.1. Lineage (NCBI taxonomy): Eukaryota > Metazoa > Chordata > Mammalia > Artiodactyla > Delphinidae > Orcinus > Orcinus orca. Next base: position 13,350,022 of record NC_064560.1, on the reverse strand, counting down.
CCAGCAGATAAAAAGAAACAATAAAGATTAGGGGAGAGATAAATGAAATACAGCATAGAAAAACAATAGCAAAAATCAATGAAACCAAAAGTCAATTCTTTGAAAAGATCAATAAAGTTGACAAATCTTTAGCTAAACTAAGAAAAAAAGAGAGAAGACTCAAATTACTAAAAATATAGAAAGAATTATAAGAAAATAAAAAGAATTACAAGAAAATATTATGAACAATTATTTACTAACTCATCAGTTAACCTAGATGAAATGGAAAAATTCCTAGAGACACACAATCTACAAAAACTGAATCATAAATAATCAGAAAATCTGAATAGATCTATAACTAATAAGGAGATTGAATTGGTAATCAAAAACCACCCAACAAAAAAAGGCCTTGGACCAGGTGGTTTCACTGGTAAATTCTACCAAACATTTAAAGAAGAATTAATACCTATCCTTTTCAAACTCTTCCAGAAAACTGGAGAGAAGACTTTCTAACACACTCATTAGGACAGCATAGCTCTGATATCAAAGCAAGACAAAGACACTACAAGGAAAACTGCACACCAATATCCTGATGAGATACTGCAAAAATCCTCAACAAAATTCTAGCAAATTGAATTCAGCTGCATTTTAAGAGGATTAAACACCATGAGCAGGTGGGATTTATTCCTGGAATGCAATGATAGTTGAACATATGAAAAATCACCAATATAATTAATATGCCACATTAATAGAATGAAGGGGGAAAAACTCATATGAGCATCCCAAATGAGGCAGAAAAAGCATTTGATAAAATTCATAACTCTTTAGGACAAAAACACCCAATAACCTAGCAATAGAAGGAAACTTCCTCAACATGATAAAGGGCATTTTTAATGTTTGCATTTACAGATATACATTTCTCTCTTAGCACTGCTCTCACTGCATCCCGTAAGTTTTGGTATGCAGAGTTTTGTTTTCATTTGGCTCAAAGTATTATCTGATTTCCCTTGTGATTTCTTCTTTGACCCATAGGTTGCTCAAGTGAGTCTTGTTTAATTTCCACATATTTGTGAATTTTCCAGTTTTCCTTTTGTTATTGATTTCTAGTTTCATTTCATTATTATCAGAAAAGATATTTTATATGCTTTCAATCTTTTAAAATTTATGAAGACTTCTTTTATGGCCTAACATATGGGTTATCCTGGAGACTGTTCCACGTCCACTTGAGAAAAATGTGTATTCTGCTGTTGTCATCTATTCTTTTTTTAAATTTATTTTATTGAAGTTTTGTTGGTTTACAGGGTTGTGTTAGTTTCTGCTGTAAAGTGATTCAGTTATACATATATATACATATATATATTCTTTTTCATATATTTTCCATTATGGTTTATCATAGGATATTGAATATAGTTCCCTGTGCTATACAGTAGGCCCTTGTTGTTTATCTATTCTATATAAAGTAGTTCACATCTGCTAATCCCAATCATCTATTCTTAATTTATTCTCTATATTCATAATTATGTTGGATGCTGAAGTATGTCAAATTTTTTTTCTGCATATATTAAAGTCACTATATACGTTTTCCCCTTTGAGCTATTAGTAAGATATAATATACTCATAGTTTTCCTAATATTGACCACCCTTGCTGTCCAGGGAGGAACTCATTTGGTAATGGCATATTTTCTTAAGTACTGCTGAACTACAATTGCCATTGTTTTATTAGCATTTTTACTTAAATATTGATAAGTGAGTTGGTCCTGTCTTGTCAGGTTTTGAAGACTTTCTTCATAAGTATAATTTGAAGGATTTCCTTTTTTGGCAACAGTAAATTCTATCCAACTTACCTGTTTCTTAAAAAAATTTGAAGAATTAACAGTGAAACCATGTTTTCATGGTTTCATGACCTGGAGATTTTAAAGAGGAAGTTCTTTTATAACTTTTTCAATTGTTTCTATTGTTACTCGTCTGTTTAGATTTGTTTGTTTTGGCTGCTATTTAGTATTTTTCACTTATATTTTCAATTTTTTTTCAGGATTTTTAATTTCCTCTATAACAATAGTTACTTTCTCTTTTTCATTTCTAATTTTTTAGAAAGGTACTTGTCCATTTTTTCTTTTTCTTTTATTTTTACTACTACACTAGCCAGTGGTTTATCTGGTTTTGGTTTGTCTTTCTGTTATGCTTCCCTCAAAGAATCTCCCCTTTTTGCAATTGAACTGTCTTTCATTCTTCTAAATGTATGATTTGATTTTGTGAGTTTTTTCTTTTGTCTAGTCCATAACTTTGTCTAATGGGTGAACTTATTTTCATGTATATGTATTGGTATAAGAAATATATTTAGTATTTATTATTTCATTTTAAGTTTTCTGTTATGTACTACCAATTGCTAAATGTATTATCTATTCTTTATTCAGTTTTATAGATGTCTGTATGTTTCTTGCAATAATTTTGAAGGTTTATTATTTGCTTTGAGGGTTTTCTTATTGTTGTTATTGTTTTGCAATTATTATAACTTTATTTACTATTATTAACTCTCCATTTCTTGATTAGCAACTTCAGACTGCATCTGTTGAGTCCCAGTTATAGAGGACTATGAAATAAATGATCACAAGTAAATCTCTTCCCACGTCCCTCCCTTCCCCTCGATGCTTGATTTCTATTGTTGTATTACCATTTCCTTTACCTTGTCAAGATTTATAACATTTACATTTCTGTGACCACATTTTCCATAATTGCTTTCTTAATTCTATTTTAAATTAATTGGGTTTTATCACCAGTCTTTTTATTGTGTTTTCTCTCTTTACTTTTGATTATTTGGCTTTGATTTTTCTTGTCTTTTCAAAAAGGTCATGTGGGTCCTGGCTTGTTTATGATTGAGATTGTCTACTTGCCAATTTCTTCCCTTTATCTTTTAATGTCAGCTTGACTGAGAAAAACATTCTTGGAGCTCACCTTCCTTTCCTTAGCACTTTTCAGACAATGGATAATTCTTAGAGAAGTCTGAAGCTATCCTGATTTTTTTTCCTGGTAAATAGTTAGTATTTGTCTGGATATGTAAAGAATTTTCTCTTAATCAGTGAAATGCAAAAATCATTAGGATATATCTCAGTTTAGCTGCTCCTATAACAGGTTTTTTTCCTAGGAACAACATATTTTAGATTAATTCCTTCCTCTAATCAGGAAAATTCTCTTCTACTGGTTTTTAAGTACAATTTCTGATCTATTTATGTTAGTTTCTCCAATTCTAGGACCTCAATTACCTTTATTCTAATTAGCCTTTGTACTTCAAATATCTTACTTTCTCTTTAAATTGCTTTAATTTGTCTTTTTAAAAAATCTGCAGACTCTGTGATTGTCAAGCCTTTCCCCCATTAGTAATTGGTTTTATATTGTATCTGTTCTGTTCTCTGCTGTTTCTAATTTTTTTAATGGCTTTGTAGTGGAGTTGTTTTGGCTTCCAATGTGTTCCTAAACTATGTGTCATAGTTTGCATTCCCCAGAAGCAGATCCAAGAATATGAGTGCAAATAATTTATTTGAGAGGTAATTCCAGGAAACACTAATAAAGGGGTGGAGAAGTAAGATATGAAAGGGAAAGAATCCAATAATATTAGCAAGCAAGTAACTGCTGTGGGCAGCTGGAGCTAAAACTTACTAGAGGAAACTCTTTGAGACACTGTAGAACACGTCTCAGAGTTATCCCAACTGGCAGGCAAAGAAGCTGGGGTATTTATTCAACAGCTTTTGTCTGTCACTCGTTATAGGCCGTTCTTGGGAGCATTAAGGTTCCACACTTCTCACTTGCCCTGAATGTGGGCTGGGCATACTGCTTTGATCAGAAAAATGACCTGGGGCAGAGTATTACAGGTAATCACAGGAATCACAGGTTTATAGAGAAGAGATACATTGAGGGCACAACTGCAGGGATATGGGTAGGATACTAACAGTCAACTCTCTTTTCATCTTTGTGTTGGTGCTTCACCTCATTTTTTATCTTTCCTATTTTTTTTTAATTTCATAGTGTCATTAAGTATTTCTGCAGCCTCACTGTCCAACACGAGTGACCACTGTTTACAAGTAAGTGACCAATGAAAAATTGAAACATGACTAATCTTTTTTTTTAAACATCTTTATTGGAGTATAATTGCTTTACAATGGTGTGTTAGTTTCTGCTCTATACCAAAGTGAATCAGCTATACATATACATATACACCCATATCTCCTCCCTCTTGCGTCTCCCTCCCACTCTCCCTATCCCACGCCTCTAGGTGGTCACAAAGCACCCGAGCTGATCTCCCTATGCTATGTGGCTGCTTCCCACTAGCTTTCTATTTTACATTTGGTAGTGTATATATGTCCATGCCACTCTCTCACTTCGTCCCAGATTACCCTTCCCCCTCCCCATATCCTCAAGTCCATTGAAACACAACTAACCTTAATTGAGATGTGCTCTACTGTAAAATGCATGCCAGATTCAAAGTCTTAGTAGATATAAATGTAAAATATCTCCTTAATAATTTTTATGTTGATTATAGGTTGAAATAATATTTTGGTTATATTGGGTTAATTAAAAGATATTAAAGCTAATTTCATATGCTGTTAAAAAATATTTTAAATTTGGCTACCAATTTTTTTTTAATTACATATATTCTCCAAGAATAGATGTTTCATCTCTATCTTGCATGCTAAGTTTCTTGTTTTCTTTTTACTTGGGAGGGTGGGGGATTTAGTAGGTTCAGTCAAATACCATACTATCTTTTTGTTTTTTCACCTGACTTATACTTAAGTTGTGCATATCTATCCAGAAATTCTATTTCTGCTCTGTAATGTGGGTACATTCTTTTAACATTCGGGGGGCTTGTTGATTACATGCTTATTTAATATTTTATTTATTTACACTTACGAAAAAGGAAATTTTTACTTCCAGCCAAGACGGATTCACAGGGACCAGATTTACCCTCCTCTGGAGGTTCTTTCTGATGCCAACTGGGTCCTGCAATTCAATTCAATTCAGAGACTAACTACTTGGAGTTAGCAGCAGACTCCACATGTCTAAGGGCTTTAGTCCTACAGGACTGCCCCCACTCCAGATGTCAGTCACAAATACTTCTGACCAACAAGCTATAAACCAGGGGCTCCCATGATCCCCTCCTCAGGCTCCATAATTTGCTAGAATGGCCCACAAAACTCAGGAAAACACTTTACTTGCGTTTCCTGGTTTATTATAAAGGTTACAACTCAGTAAGAATACTAACACATTATTAATTTTATATTAAATATCACTCACCTTATGCCTATATAAGGATAAACTAGTATCTACATATATTTTATGCATTCATGACATACCTTTTTCTTATTTATTTATTTGATATTTCTAGGCTACAAGGTTCATCTGTGAGTTTTTTTCAAATTGTTGCAAGTGTCAAAAAAATTTTTTCCAACATATTTTTTGGAAAAAAAATCTTCATATAAGTGGACCTGTGCAGTTCAAACCCATGTTGTTCAAAGATCAACTGTAATTATTTATGAATGGGGGGACGGGTGTTGTGAATAACAAAAGACACTCCTATACTCCTGTCTCTCAGGAAATACCAAAGATGTTAGAAGCTCTGTGCCAAGAACCAGGGGAAAAGACCAAATATAGTTCTTATCATAGTACACCTTCTGACTGAAAAAACTCCAAAGCCAGACAAAATATATGAAACAATAGTCTTCAAGACACTGGGTGTCAGGGGTGGAAGAAAAGGATGGTAATTCCTGAGAGACAGGAAACACATGAAGTGAGTTACAATTATTCCATTACTGTCTGTGGAGAGTTTCCAGGCCCCACTGCAGGGAAGCAGAACTCAGATGGAGCTCAATAATCTCCCTAAGTTGAGGAGACAAAGCTAGGAATGTGGGGAGTCCAAGGCAGCTAGATTCTCAGGGCAGACTAATAGAGAGGAGATAGCTTCAGAGAGAAGACCCTGGAGATCTACAGAGAGACCCCTTGAGTGTTCAGCTTGAGTAGTGATCAATGCATGCATGGAGGAAATTACCAAAGGCCAGGAAAAGAACCACCCCAGAGTATTAGAGGGGAAAACTCCCAGAACTCATGCAGGACCAGAAATAGTTCCAGTTCCCACAATCCAGAGAGGGAATCCTCATAATTTGTGGGCCAAAATTAGCCCTAGACTAAACACTGCTCTGGTCCTGCCTAGCAAACCTTAAAAATACAGCCCAAAAGGATCAACCTGCTTTCAAGAAACTTAACCTTGTCCCAGAAAAAAGATCAAGAATATTTATAGAGATACGAAAATATCTAGCATACAACAAGATAAAATTCACAATGTTTGGCATCCAACAAAAAATTACTGGGAATGCAAAGAACCACATAAATATGACCCAGAATGAAGAGAAAATTCAATCAATTAAAAAAGACCCATATATGACACAAAGGATAGAATTAGTCAGTAAGAAACTGTTATCATAACTGTACTATATATGTTCAGAAGTTAGAAGATGATTGAATATGTTAAATGGAGACATGGAAGATATTTTAAAAGACCCAAATCACACTTCTGGAGATGAAAACTACAATGTCTGAGATGAAAAATTCACTGGATGGTATTAATGGCAAATTAGACATTGCAGAAGATGATTAGTGAACTTGAATTTTTAGCAATTGAAATTATCCAGAAAGAAACAGAGAGAAAGACAAAAAAAAATTGAACTGAACATCAGTGAGATATGGTAAAATTTCAGGTGGCCTAATATATGTGTAATTAGAGTCTGCAAGAATGGGGGAAATAGTTAAGAAAAAAATGGCTCCAAATTCCCCAAATCTGATCAAATAAACCACAGAGCAAAGAAACTCAATGAACTCCAAACACAAGAAAAACAAAGAGAATTATACCAAGGTTTATCATAATCAAATTTCCCAAGACTGTTTACAAAGAGCAATTACTAAAAGCATCCAGAGAAGAAGACATATTATGCAGAGAAGAACAAATAATAAGGATGACAACGAATTTCTCATAGGAAACAATGCAAGTCAGAAGCAGTTGAGCAGTATATTTAAAGACCACCCCTCCAAATTATCAAACTAGAATTTTGTAGACAATAAATACATCTTTCAAAATTGAAAGCAAAAGAAAGACTTTTTAAGAAAGAAAGAATTAATCACTAGCAGGATTGTACTACAAGAAATACTAAAGGAAGTTTTTCAGGCAGAGGGAAAATGACATTAGATGGAAAACTACACTAAGGAAGAAACAGCACCAGAAAGGGTAACTATATGGGTAAATAAAACAGACTCTTTTCCTTATAACGAATTGTCTAGAGCAAAAATAACAACAATGTATTGTGACACTGATACAACATGTGCAAAGTAAAATGTATAACAACAATAGCACAAAGCTCTGAGGGGGTAAATGGAAACATAATGCTGTAAAGTTCTTTATACTAAACATGAAGTAGCATAATATCACTTAACAGTAGACTCATAAGTTAAAAATGGATACTATGAACTGTAAAGCAGCACCTAAAATAATACAAGGGACTTCCCTGGTGGTCTAGTGGTTAAGACTCCATGCTCCCAGTGCAGCCTACCCAGGTTCGATCCCTGGTCAGGGAACTAGATCCCACATGCATGCCACAACTAAGAGCCCTCATGCCACAACTAAAAGAGCCCACATGCTGCAACTAAAAAAAAAGTTCTTCATGCTGCAACTAAAGATCCCACATGCTGCAACGAAGACCCTGTGTGCCGCAACTAAAACCCGGCACAGCCAAATAAATAAATAATTTTTTTAAATATAATAATTTATAGCTAACAAGCCAACAAAGGAGATAAAACAGAATTTTATCCAAACATTTAAGGAAACATAACACCAATTATATACAAACACCCAAATAATTTTAAATAAAGCAGAATAAGAGAAAAAGGAGAGCAAAGAACAGATGGACAAAAAGAAAAAAATAGCAAGATGGACCAAATCATATAAATAAATGTAATGGTCTAACCACCCAAAGTAAAAGGCAAAGATTGTTAGGTGTGATTTAGAAAGCAAGACCTAACTATGTACTACCTGCAAGAAACCCACTTTAAACACAAAGACACAAGTAGGTTAAAAGTGAAGGGATGGAAGAAGACATAACATGCTAACATTAATTAAAACTGGCTATATTAAGATCAGGTAGAGGAAATTTTAAAGCAAAGAATATTGCCAGGAATGAAGAAGGTTTTATCCTAACAATAAGGGGATCAATTCAATAAGAGGACAAAAAACCCTAAATGCTCATGCACCTAATAGAAAAATTCAAAATACATGAAACAAAAAAAAACCCAATAGAATTACAAGGAGAAATAAACAAACCCAAAATTAAAATTGGAGCTTTAAATACCCCTCTCTCTATAACTGGTAGAACAAGCAAACAGAAAATCAGGAATGATACAGAAGACTTGAACAATACAACCAACCAAACTGACTTAACTGACATTTATAAAACGCTCTATCTAAGCGGAGAAGAAAAGAAATTCTTATTGAGTATACATAGAACACTTACTAAGATACTTCATATTCTGGGTCATAAAGCAAGTCTTGAAAAGTTTAAAAGCTTACAAGTCACGCAAAGTATGACTTCTGGCCACAATCTAAGTAATTTAAAAAATAAAAACAGTATAATCATAAAATACAATAATATCTGTCAGTTTAAAAAATGAAATACTGATACACTCTACACCATGGATGAATTTCAAAAACATGATGCTATGTGAAAAAAGCCTGTCACAAAAGACCAGGTATTATATGATTCCATTTCTATGAAATGCCCCAAATAAGCAAATCTATAGAGAAAGAAAGTAGATTAGTGGTTGTCTGAGGTTAGAGAGGCAGAAAGGGGTAGGAGAAGAAATGAAGTGACTATTAATGGGTACAAGGTCTCTTTGGGGAGTGATGAAAATGTTCTAAAATTAGATTGTGTGGGTGGTTACACAACTCTGTGAGTATATCAAGGCCACTTAATTTTACATTTTAAATGGGTGAAATTTATGGTTTTAAAATTATATATCAACAAAGCTGATAAAAATAATAATATAGAACTATGAGAAATGCACAAATATTTTTAAATTAAATAACACACTTATAAATAATCCATGGATCAAAAAAATCAAAGGGGAAAGTAGAAAGCACTTTGAATTGGATGAAAATGAAAACACAACATACAACTAGTGCAGTATGAAGAAGGAAATTTATTGCACTAAAACACCTATACTACAAAAGAAGAAACGTCCAAAATGACCTACCTTCCACGCTAAGAAACTAGAGGAAGAAGAGTCAAGGAATCCTAAAGCAAGCAGAAGAAAGGAAATAAAATTCAGAGAAGAAATCAACAAACCAGAAAACAGAAAAAAAAAAAAGAGAGAAAAATCCACAAAACCAAAGTTCGATATTTTCTATAGATCTTTGAGAATATCTATAAAATTGATAAAATTCTAATCATACTGATCAGGGGAAAAACAGAGAGAAAACACAAATTTCCAATCAAGAATGAGAGAGTGACATCATTATAGACTCTACAGATGTGAAAAGGATTGTCAGGGAATATCATGAACAAATTCATGCCAGTAAGAATATAGATGAGATGGACACATTTCTTGGAAGACACAAATAACCAAAACTTGCTAAAGAAGAAGTAGCTAACATGAACAGCCTTATCTCTTTTAAACAGCCCTATATCTATTTACACTAGCTAAAAAACCCTTCCCAGAAAAAAATCACAAGCCCAGATGGCTTCATTGGTGAATTCTACCAAATATACAAGGACAAAAATACTATTCTAGAAAAGTTCTTCCAAAAAACTGAATAGAAGGGAATACTTCCCAACTCATTGTATGAAGTCAGAATTACTGTGTAGTCATAACCAAAGATATTACAAGAAAATAAAATTATAGACATATTTCCTCATAAACATAAATGCAAAATGCTCAAAAAAATTTAAATCAAATCTAGCAATATATAAAAAGGAAAACACATCATGACCAAGTGGGACTTACTGCAGGATGGTAAGATTGATTTAAAATTCAAAAATCAAACAATGTAATTCACCAAATTAATACACTAAAAAAAAACCCTATATGATCATCTCAAATGATACAGAAAAAGCATTTGATAAAATCCAGCACTGATACTTTGATAAAAATTCTCATCAAACTAGGAATAAAAGGGAATTTCTTTAAACTGGTAAAAGGCACTTATGAAAAACTAGAGTTAACATCATAATTAACAGTAAAGGACTGAGTGTTTTCCTCTTAAGATCAGGAAGAAGACAATGATGCCCACTAACACCACTTCCATTCAACTTTGCCTAGACTTCTATGTTCTACCCACTGCCAAAAATATTAATCGTCCAGATTGAAAACTGATTGAAATTTTTAAAAGCAGAATAGCATCAAAAATATGAAAGGTTTAGAGACAAATCTAACAAAAAGATGTGTAAGACCTGTTCATTGAAAACTACAAAACACTGCTGAGAGAAATTTTATAAAACCCAAGTAAGTGGGGAGATGAAATTTTGTGGTCCAGAGAAGTCAATATGTTAAGCTGTCAATCATTCCCCAATTAATTCAGTCACACTCAAAATCCCAGAAGGCTTTTTTTTTTTTCTTTTTGGAAAAATTGACAAGCTGGTTCATGGAGATGCCAAGGATCTAGAATAGCCAAAATGCCATTGAAAAAGGATGACAAAGTTGGAGGATTCATACCGCTTGACTTCAAAACTTGTTATAAGGCTACAGTAATGGAGACACTGTGTTATTGGCATCAAGATAGGCAAGCAGATCCATAGAGCAGGAGAGAGTCACCAGAAGTGAATCCATACACGTTGACTTTTGACAAATACGCCAAGGCACTGGGCTGGAAAAATAAAAAAGGTAATCTTTTCAATAAATGATTCTGGAATGTTTGCCTATCTTTGTCCAAAACAAAAACAAACAAAAAACTTTGATCTGTACCTTACACCTTTACAAAGATTAACTCAAAATGGATCATAGACCTAAATGTAAAACATAAAACTTAAAAATTTCTAGAAGAAAATGTCTGTGACCTTAGGTTAGGCAGAGATTTCTTAGACGTAACACCAAAAACATAATTCATAAAAGAAAAACTTAATAAATTGGACATCATCAAAACTAAGAACTTTTGCTCCTCAAAAAATTCTGTTAAGACAACCCACAGAGTGGGAGAAAGTGTCTGCAAATTACATGTCTGTTGAACAACTTGCATCCAGTATATATAAAGAATTTTCAAAATGCAGTAGTAATAAAACAGATACCCTAATTAAAAATGGAAACAATTTAAACAGACACCTCACCAAAGAAGATATGTGGATGACAAACAACTACATAATCAGGTACTCAACATTACTACTCAATACGGGTATGCAAAATAAAATCCTCAGGACGGAACACTATGCACCTCCAAACTGCTAAAATTAAAAAGACTAATCATATCAAGTGTTGGCAAGGATATGGAGGAAATGAAACTCACATACACTACTGGTGGGAAAGTGAACTGTTATAATCACTTTTGGAAACAGTTTGAAAGTCTCCCCAAAAGTTAAACATATGTCTACCATATGATTCCACAACACTTCTCCTAGGTAATTACCCAAGATCAATGGAAGAATATGGTCATACAAAGACTTGCACATGAATGTTCATAGCAGTTTTATATGTCATAATCTAAAATTGGAAACAATCCAAATGTCCGTCAACAGATAAGTAGATAAACTATTAGTCTATCCACACAATGGAGTACTACCTAGCATACAAAGAAATGAACTATTAATATAGTCAACAACATGGATGAATCTTGAAATAATTATGCTGAGTGAAAGGAGCCAAAGAAAAGTACATGCTGTATGGTTCTATTTATATAAAATTCTAGAAAACGCAAAAGTAATCCATGACAAAAAGCAGATCAAATTTCCTAGGAATGGAGGGAATGAAGGAGAGAATAAATCAGAAAGAGACATAACAAAACTTTTGGAGATAATTATCTTGATTGTGGTGATAGTTTCCTACGTATCGAACTGTACACTTTAAATATCTATAATTTATTATGTCACTTATACCTCAATAAAGCTGTTAAAATGTATTAAAATGAACTGTAAATGATAAATGCCTTCATTACAAATAATGCACAGTTTAAGAAATAGAGGGTTGGACTTGCCTGGTGGCACAGTGGTTAAGAATCCACCTGCCAATGCAGGGGACATGGGTTCAACCCCTGGTCCGGGAAGATCCCACATGCTGCGGAGCAACTAAGCCCATGTGCCACAACTACTGAGCCCGTGCACCACAACCACTGAAGCCTACGCACCTAGAGCCCGTGCTCCACAACAAGAGAAGCCACCACAATAAGAAGCCCGCGCACTGCAATGAAGAGGAGCCTCCACTCACCGCAACTAGAGAAAACCCGCGTGCAGCAACGAAGACCCAGTGCAACCAAAAATTAAATAAATAAATAAATTTATAAAAAAAAAGAAGAAGAAATAGAGGGTTGAAGCAGTATGTAGTAAAAACAAAAAAAAAATCATTTGGAATTTCAAAGGTTCTACTTAAGGCTTAACATAAACCTAGATTTTTTCAAAATTAAATTTTGGTTTGATGAAATGCTACCCCAAGATAAGGCCAAGATTCATTAACCTCAGATGGTCATTTTTCCCCCTCAGGAAAATACACTGCATCGGTGGATTTATAAGCATTTATAGCCATCATAGAGGACTTTAAAAATGCTATATACTGTGACATGTGGAGAAACAAAGTATATCACTAAGTCTGAAGATGAAGATATAACTTTAAAAGTGTGTTTAAAAAGAGCATTTAAGGGTGTCAGTAGAGGAAATTAAAAAGAAGAATTAGTATGGAGGCTATGAGATGAGGTGCTTGTTAAAGGCATTTAATACTTCCAGTTTAGCAGAAACATGAGAATCAGTTTGAGCCCAATTATTAGGATAATAATTACAAGATAATGGGGAGGAGATTTAACCTCTTTGACTACAGCCCCCCATAACAGAAATAAAGAATTCCAAAAAGGAAGTTTTCTCCAACTAAGAGCTGAGGATCGGGCTTCCCTGATGGCGCAGTGGTTAACAATCCACCTGTCAATGAAGGGGACACGGGTTCAAGCCCTGGTCCAGGAAGATCCCACATGCTGTGGAGCAACTAAGCCCATGTGCCACAACTACTGAGCCTGTGCTCTAGAGCCCGTGAGCCACAACTACTGAGCCCATGTGCCACAACTACTGAACCCCACACGCCTAGAGCCCGTGCTCTGCAATGAGAGAAGCCACCACAATGAGAAGCTGGCGCACCGCAATGAAGAGTAGCCCCCGCACACCGCAACTAGAGAAAGCCCGTGCGCAGCAACGAAGACCCAATGCAGCCAAAAATAAATAAATAAAATAAATAAATTTTTTTAAAAAAAGAGTTGAGGATCTTCCTGATGACTGAATGGAGTTGTTTTTGTTTTGTTTTGTTTTTAATTGAAATATATTTGACACATAACATTGTGTAAATTTAAGGTGTACACCATGCTAATTTGATACACTGAATACTGAATGTATAAATACATTTATATATTGAGTGGAGTTTTAAAATAAAGAGAGCAAAGCTGAAGCACCCTGAATCAAACAGCCCGTTTGGTGGTAACATGCAAATTGGGTTGGGTTATAGGCTTGAGATAATACAGCTTCTCTACCATGTTCATGATTAACTGGTTGATTTATTAATTATGTATTGAGCATCTACTGTGCACTGACACTTGGCCAAGTGCTCTTCAAGATTCTGATCTATAATTTTTATCACCTTCTCCTTTCAGTTTGTTGCCATAACCAAAGTCATAGATGTCCCTTAGAGATACCAGTCCTCTCAAATGGAAGACCTACCTAAACATCCTCCCTCCTCCTTACTGCCACTCCCAGCATGTTATTTCCTCTTCCTTTTGCAAAACTCCTGCTCCTTGGAGAATCAACCATCTGCTTATACCTCCTTCTCCCCCTCCCCACAGCAACCATCTGCTGCCCCTCATTCAGGAAGGACTAAGTGCTTGGCTTCAGGCTTCCTCCATCCCAATTCCTGCCACCATCCTGAGTCATTTCAACATAAGCTTGAATGACCCATCAGCTAGTCATTCAATTCCTTGAATGCCTCATCATAGGTGACTTACCCTCTTCCACCTCAATAACCCACTTCCAAGTCACACCTAGATCAATCAGGAACTGCATCATATCATAACCTAATTCATTTATGCCCCCTTCCAAACACAACTCTCTATCCTAGTTCATCCAGTTGGAATATACATTTTTGTCTCTGTCCCTTTCTTCCTTTTTTCTGTCCTCTTCTTTTTTTCCCTTCCTCCCTTTTTTCTTTCTCTTTCTCTTTTTATCTTTTCAACTGATATTACTCTACCTTCTAGCCATCCCCTCTCTTCTGTATTCACTTCCTCCTCTGTTCACTTTAAAATTAAATATTGTATTTAGACATCTTACTAAACTCTCACATTATTTCTAATTTTTCTACAGGTTCTTTGGGGTCTCTATGTATGTCATCTGCAAATAATGTCAATTTTTTTCAGATTCCTTATTTTCTAATTCTTGTGGCCTTAATTTATTTTTCTTATCTTATTGTTTTGCCCAGGTGATACAGTAAAATAATGAACAGGTATGATGTACTAGTAGACTTTCTCTGAAAATCTAATCCAAATATTGCCCTTCTCTCAATCTGCAAGGCAAACTCCCCAGTCTAAACCAGCATTATCTTTCACTTGATTACTTATCTAGCCTCCAAAATGAACTTCCCAATTCTACTCTGTTCTTCTCCATTCCTTCTGCACTTAACACCCAGAGAAATCTTTTGAAAACACAACCTAGATTATGCCTTGCCTTGCCTTAAACCTTTCATTGGTTTATAATTGCACCTAGAATAAAAACCAAAATCTTTACTAGTCTACCTCTTCAAGCCCTTCTTTTCTTACTAGATTTTACCCACGGTACTTTCTTTTATTTCCTAAAGATGACAAAACTTTCTGCCTCAAGTCTTTCTCAGTGGCTGTTCCTTCTGCCTGGAATGATATTTGCCTCACACTTTGCCTAGAGAACTCCCATTCATCCTTCAGGTCTCAGAACACGCCCAGAGAAGCCCTCCCACAACTCCAGAAATTCAGTCAGCTCTCTCTTTTTTAATATTTCATTTAACTCTTCATTTTTTCCTTCAAAGCACTTACTACCTTTTGTAATTACATATATTTGTATGGCTACTTAAAATATGTCTCTCCCATTACTAAATGCTCTGTGTGCTTACACCATCATCCCTAGCTTATGGCATTTTGCCCGGAAAATAGTGCGCTATTAATAAATATTTATTGAATGAATAAACAGATGAATGAGTATATAAAGATGAATAAGACACAACTTTGGCTCAGAAAATGCACTCACAAATCTTTCCTTGAAGTCTCGATGATTTGTTTTCCTTACCAGGACTAAAAATTGCAATAAGGAGCAAGATGACATCCATAATCCTGACTCCATATTCCTTAGTGGGAGGACATTATTAGCTCAGAAATTGACTAATAGAAGCAATTATAGCAGACTAAATCTAGACCTGATAATGGCAGGAGAAGCAGGATAAATTGGGGCAAGAAACTAAATACAAGATGTATTCATTTCCCATCCAAATCCAGAAGCTAAGACAGCTAAAATACCCATGATTGGAATGTATTAGTTTGAATTTAGACCTAAAAAATTCAAAACTTATCACATATCCCTTTTCACACATTTGTTGTTTTTCCTCTTAATTTCTTAACACAAGTACATTTAAAATAATGTTAAATTTGAGTGACTATGGGAAAGATCCAGGCTTTTGCCCAAAAGGAAAACAAGTAGCAGCAACTTAGCTTCCAAAGTCAGAAGCAGTCAAGGTTGTCTAAGAGAAACGTGGAGTCCCACAAGTTTAAATGCAGATCGAATGACAAAAGTTGGTTCCTTCTTAGAGATTCCACCTTTCTCCCAGCCTTTGAGGATCAGACATCCCTTATCATATTCAAGAACCCCTACACCTGTGCCCTGAATCCCATCCTCTCCTTCTTCCCCTGAGACCTTCACCTTCTATCACCTTGTACCTTCAGCCTTGTTTTCTTTCTACTGGAAATATCCCTTTGAGCTATAAATATGCTTGTTTCTCCTTTCCCTGACTTCATATTATCCTCTGGCTACTATATAATTTATATCTTCCTTTCTCATTAACGCATCTCCATGTTCATACTTCCCACTCCTTAACCCACTGTAAACTGGCTTCCACTCCACCACTCAAAAGACTTCTCTCTGGAATTACTTCCTATCTGATAAATCCAAAGAGCATTTTCTAATCTTTATCCAGTGGTGTGCCAGTAAATGTTGAACAACTACCTTCTCAGAGCAGGAGTTGAAGAGACTGAATTTGTAATGTATTCCACTTTCGGTGGTGCAAATACATTTGCCATGGCTGATTTTCGCTATCAATTTGGCATCAACTAGCTTGCAAACCTCCCCAAAATTTAAAATATCAGCCCTGTGAGCCATTACAAGCCTGCTGAGCCCTCTGTTACAGGGGAATCTGTTGATCACTCCTTCTTACTTCAACTTCCCATTCTCTCGTATTCCACAACACTGCTGCCTTTGAGACTCCTCCTACCTTTTTGACCATTTCTTGCTTGTTACATTCTTGCCTCCTCTTCCTACTCTTGCTTAAGAGTTAAGCTTCCCTAAGGTCTGTGCTCTGTCCAA
Source organism: Orcinus orca (assembly GCF_937001465.1). Classification (NCBI taxonomy): domain Eukaryota; kingdom Metazoa; phylum Chordata; class Mammalia; order Artiodactyla; family Delphinidae; genus Orcinus; species Orcinus orca. Next base: position 13,333,241 of record NC_064560.1, on the reverse strand, counting down.
TGCTGTTTTCTCAACAAACTTTTCTGGTGAAATCAAATAAAGTCTTACAGTTTCAAACATATATCTCTTACACAAAAGCTCTACCCTAACTTTCTGATGGATATCTCTACCTGAAGGTCAGACAGGATCCTCAAACCCAAAATGTCATAATCTTCCCCATAATCTGGCTTCACTATCTCTATGTAAAGCACTGCTTTATCTCTTAAAGAATTCTTAAATTCATCTTTGCCTCTTCATTCCCATCACTTCTGCTATTTCTGAAAGCTGGACTCAACTATAAAGCCATCTACAAGATTCAAAGTTTGTTCAGTGTCCTTCCCTAGTGTCAAATTGTTCAGTGAGTCATCAGACACTGGTAGTATTTCTCAAGATGCGTATTGTGTTTTAAGGGGAATAAAAGGGGTTTTGTGGTCAAGTAAGTCTAAGAATCACTGAATTAAACAAAGCAAAGTGTTGTTTTTACTTTTCATAACCTTTAATATGCTAATGGACATTATGGATTTCTAAGAGGAATGGAATTTGCAGGGATGTTTAGATATATTAGACCAGCCAAACATTTTTTAAGGTGGGAAGAAGGAGTGAGTTAAAACAATATTACCTGAAAAAAAAAAAAAGTCAAACTCACAGAAACAGAGTAAAGAAGTGGCTGCAAGGGGTTGATGGATGGAGGAAATAGGAAGAGGCTGGTAAAAGTGTACAAACATTCAGTTATAAGACGGGTAAGGCCTGAGGATCTAACGTATTACATGGTGACTACAGTTGATGACACTGTATTGCATGATTGAAATTCGTTAGGAGAGTAGAACTTAAATGTTCTCACCACAACAAAAAAACAGTAAATATGTGAGGTGATGAATGTGTTAATTAACCTGATGGGGGAGGGAATCCTTTCACAATGTATATGTATATCAAATCATATGTTGTATGCTTTAAATATCTTACAATTTTATTTGTCAATTATATCTCAATAAAGTTTAAAAAAATCCACTGTTATCTGGGAGTCGACTTCAATCTCTCTCCCCTATTGCAACAGTCTCGAATAAAGTCCTCCTTTAAAAAAACCCACTCTTACCACCTCGCAATACCTCAGCATTTCTCAGAACGCAGTTCAGTGTGACTCTGGTCTACAGAACAAGAGTCAAAAGCCTCAAGAAATACAAAACCCTCCTTGACTTCATCTCTGCCTACCACGCGCACCTCAAATCTCTCTGCTCCCTGCCTCACATCTTAAACTTCAACGATACATTTTTGTAGTTCATCATATAAACCATGCTGTTTGACTGCATTCTTTGTGCACGCTGTCCTCTAAGTCCTCTAAGCAGGAGTTTCTCTTCATCACTTTCTTTTTTTTTTTTTTTTACAAATTTATTTATTTATTTATTTTTGGCTGCGTTGGGTCTTCATTGCTGTACGCGGGCTTTCTCTAGTTGTGGCGAGCGGGGGCTACCCTTCGTTGTGGTGTGCGGGCTTCTCGTTGCAGTGGCTTCTCTTGTTGAGGAGCACAGGCTCTAGGAGCACAGGCTTCAGTAGTTGTGGCTCGTGGGCTCTAGAGCACAGGCTCACTAGTTGTGGCACGTGGGCTTAGTTGCTCTGAGGCACATGGGATCTTCCCGGACCAGGGCTCGAACCCGTGTCCCCTGCATTAGCAGGCGGATTCTTAACCACTGCACCACCAGGGAAGCCCTTCATCAGCTCTCTTGTCCAGATAATGCATACTTCAATACTCAGTTCCAGTATCATTTCTTCCAGAAATTCCTTTCTGGTTTTTCCAGCACCTGCCATGTGAGCTAGATGCCTACCTTTGGTGTTGGTACACAATGTACCTCTCTATTACTGTACTCACTGCATTGCTCTATTGAAATATATCTGTTTCCTTCCAGACTGTGAACTCCTTGAAGGCAGGGACCCCATCTTACTCATTTTCACCATCTAACATACATTAAGCGTGTCTTTTTATTTTGATATTTTGATCTGGGGTCTCCCTGATCCTGGAGAGACTAACCCTCCCAAGGGCTAGTCAATTCCAAGAGATAGTAAAGGACTCATCTGCAAGCATGCTTTTCATATGCAAACCAACCAATCCCAATCCCATATCCTTAAGTACATCCTTTACTGAGCTCCCAAAGAGTTCTTAGGTTCCAGGCAACTACTCCCTTGCCCTCATCACCCCCAGGCCAGGTAACAGACAACTAGAGATAGTCCCTCTACCCTAGAGCCTGCTAAAGTTATTCAAACTAGCTAATCCTAAAGCCTGCTTACCCCACCTCCTCAGGTCCTTCCGCAGAAACTACAATCAAAGCTCTTGCCTGCGTTTGCCCTTCACTCCCTCTGCCTCTTGACCAACTCTGGTACTTCCCACGTGGCCCTTCCTGGCACGTTATGCAGTGCCTCCTGAGCCTGGGGATCTGTGAGTTTAAATTTCTTCCTTCATGACAATCTTGTCCATGTCTGTGTGTCTTACCATACCTGATTAAAACAAATTCCGAGTACCTTTTAAGACTCTGTCACATGGTAGATATTCAACAGACGTTTATTCAATTAATTAATCAGTTAATTAGTTCACTGTCGGCAAGAAGACAAAAACTGCCACCCTGAGTTAGCTGCTAGGTCTTCCACCATTTTTAAATCTAACCCTTAAATTTAGGAATAGTGAGGACAGTCCATAAATTAAGGCAATGTTAACACTGAGATGGTCTAGTTAAAATTCTGTCTGGGGGATGGCAGCAGAATCCCCTTCTAGCCCTAAGAGCCCATCATTTCTGTATGAGAAGCATGAGTGCATAAAGATGCTGCTGAAGGTCGTACAAAAACACTCTGGCTCCTTTAAGCAGATGTGGAAGGAGACCATGCCCTTCATTTCCAGTTAAGCCTGGACTCTGAATCAGTTACGAGTCATTGTGTTGCAGGTACCAGAAAATTCCACCTCAAACTGACTTAAACAGTAATAACTCACTGTCATACAATGGGTAAGTCTGGAGGCAGATGGTTGCCCTTTTAAGGTTAAAAACAACTAAAACATAAAATTCTTTCAAGAAAACATATAGATGCCATAAAACAATATTAAATGGGAGAAAAAAGAACACACGAACACAGGCTTCAGGACAAGGGTTACATGAGGTCAGGGAAGGTCGGGGGGTGGGGGGATGAGATGGGGAGGAGGTCATATGGTTAAGATTCTGATTATTTGTCAAGGTCGTAACATTTGTTTTGCATAGTGAGTTTGAGGGTGCTTGTTACATGATTGAAAACAATAAATTACACAAACAAGCACACTTAGCTGGAAGCAGAGCTAGAACTAGAACAAAAATTTTTTTATCCTACTCCAGAGTTCTAGGTCACTCCTGCAAAAAAAGAAAAGCTGTTGCCACTGGGGTGCAGGCTCTCTAACAGCGAGAAGGTTCAGGGAGCATAACCTTCTGTGCTCAGGTAGGCACAAAGTCAGGGCCTCACCCTTTGCTAAGAAAGGATTCGCACTGAAGAATTTGACATAAAATAAATAAGCATATTTCTCTCTTTTTGAATAGAGAACAAATTTAAAGAATAGCCATTCCTAAATACAAGAGATTGATGAGATCAAATCAATCAACCAAGAACAACTATCAATTAGTGAGATGCTCCTTTCATTGTTAACTGAGAATTTGCAAATGCTGAATAATTAACTTTGGCATCAATAGTTAACACAATTTAGTCATAGAAGAGCTATCAGATTAAGAAGCTAAATCTTAGGTCCCATTTTGATGAGTCAGACCCATAACAGGTAAGCCTGTCTCTTCTTTTATTGAATTAATCTCAAATGAACAGGACCTTGAAATAATATATCATGTGATATGTGAGGTTTACAGGCACTAGAAAAAAACAAAAGCATTTCAATATGTTCACCCTAACTTTTCATTGATGTTGTTGGGGATTGGGTGGAAGTGAAGGTAAAAACTAAGTGTGAGCCTCATAGGAATTTTTTTTTCTCCCTCAGGCCATGTTTACAATTTTCTCCTAATGGTTGGTCCAGTGTCTGACCAAAGCTGTGATTCCTCAGGCAAAGTAAAGTGAAGCTCGATTATTTTTTGTGAATTTGATCAATACCAAGAGACAAACTAAATCACACAAGGAAAAAGAACTCTCAGAAACAGCTGTTTTACACTCTGTACCTTCTTCCCCCACCCTCCCCCTGCCTCACAGGTTTATTCTTGAGGAAAACGTGTCTCAAATTTCCATTTACTCGTTTTCTCTATATGTAAGGCTTAAAAATAAGTTTGCTGATAGTACAGCGAGTTGACACAGTGTGGAACTTAAATATTTACCAGTAAATGATATCATCAAACATTGCAAAAGTCAGAGCACGCTTGTTTCTTTTTTGATCATGGTCAGCTTAACCACAGAGAGACAAAAGCCAGTGTGATGGTTGTCTCTGGCCTGCCTCACCAAGTTGTCCTGAATGTTCTAGAAATTGCTGAACAATCATCCTGTAGTTGTTTCCTTTTAGTCCTGTACACTTGGCCATGTCTACTAGTGGCATAGTGGTTCTCTCCTGGTCTAGGACCTTGAATGCCAGGCTGGAAGTCTGAACACAAATCAGAAGAGAAGAAAGTTTTTGAACAAAGGTAATGTGATTTGGGATTTGGAAAGCAGCTCATCTGAGAATGGGGAGACACAAGTTAGGCAGTTATTGTAACATTCTTTAGAGACAGCAATGGTGTCCTGAGCTTGATAAGTCAAGATGAGTAGGTTAGAAGGTAGGGGACAGGGAATGATGAATTCAGTACTAAAGATGTTGAATTTAAGTTATTAAGAGGACATCAAGTTTCAGCATATGGTAGGAAATGCAGAAGTGATACTCTGGAAGCTAACATTAGGACTTAACCAAGGTGATAGTAGCCATCACTGAGGCTGTGAGAAAGACACCAGGTAGATCTGAAGGGTGAGTACCTGATCTCAGTGACTTAGGAAATTATAATAATTGCACAGATACCGGTAGAATCCCCTCCCTCACTATGCTTAGAGGCTTTATCATCCAGAGTCCTTCACACACACACACACACACACACACACACACACACACACACACACACACACACTCTAGGGTTCTCAAGGTTTTAGGGGAAGAAGAAGATGTATCTTATATCAGGGAGTAAAGACTTTTCCCCTACACTCTTAGGTTCTGTGGTTGGGCCTGAGAATTAAACTGACAAAGATAGGTTAAGGGGAGAAAAGCATACACGTTCTATTTGATGTTAATGTTTCTAGGTGTATACAGAGGTCTTCATATAAAAGAAATGAAGACCCAAAGAAGTGGATAATCCTGAGAGCTTACATACCATGTTAACAAAGAGTGAGAAAAACTGGAGATGTGATAAGACAAAGGAAAAGGGGGCTGGGACTAGGGGTGGTAAACTGTGGGAAAGTGACTAGGAAGTAAATGGGGGAAAGTAATGAACAGTAAGGGTTATGGAGTAAGGTTTTTTAATACTTTCATCTCAACATCTATTTCCTGTCTTGGGTGATAAGAGTGTTCTCCTCTTTCTGCTACAGGGAGGGCACCTTTTTCACAGGAAATTTATGCCTTGCTTTTAGGGAGAAAGGAGGAGGGCAGAGAGCCTTTCCTGCATCTGCCATCATGCCTTCAGCTCAAAATAATCAATACGCCAAAGCCGCATATTGTGGGGCAGCATGTTCTGACCCTCTTTATTGGCCATTCTTGGCTTAGCAAATTTTGTAAAATACAAGATAAACAAGATTTTAGCACACATGTATGAAGTATACCACAATATAAAACAGACACATACTGAAACTAAAACGATTGTGTTACCCTGTTTATAGCATTTATTTCAGCATTGCAGCATCCTACCAAAGTCGAATTTACTAAGCACTTTAGGAGTTGAGAAAATGAAACAGAAACCCAACTTTCAGTGATCATTTTTCAAAGTAAGGGAAATTAGATATAGACATAAGTAATGAATACTAATAAGTATAAGACAGGGTAGAAAGTCATGTAATAAGACAGGGATACAAAATACTATTCCAGATTTGGGGGGTGGGACAGGTGACAAGGCTCAGGTGTTTAGGACAGCTCCATGATGGACAAGACAACCAAACTGGTCCTTGAAGCATAGCAGGACTTTCAATGTGGAGATAAAGGAGATGGCTGTCACCAATAAGAGGAGCAATGACACGGAGCTGGGAAAATGTAGCTTGTGTGTAGATAAAAGCAAGTGTTTGGTTTGAACCAAGGGCAGCATTTATTGAAGGGAGTAGAGGACTTTAAAATTGGAAATGTTGGTTCAGGTCAGATCGTGACAGCCTCAAAGGTCATGCACTAAGGACTTCGGACTTGATTCTGAAGCCAGGGGAGAGCTTCTGAAGGCTCGGGGGTGGGGTGGGGAGGGGAGGGGGAGACATGGTGTGATCATGGCGACACTGGGTGAGATGGAAAGAGGAGGACAACCTGGAGGCGAGTAGAAATGAGGCTCCATCAAATTAAGATGCAGGGATTATATGTTATAACAGAGGGTCCGTGTCCACACTTCACAATGTCACGGTGCCCTATTTAAAACGGTTATGTTCTCAAACTAGTATAGAGAGGCAAGGTTCTCTGTCTTAATATGGATTTCAGCCTAAGGATATTTTGTAAAGGTCAAATTACTCACAGAACTAAAGCATCTGTTTGGAATAACTCTGCTAAAACACGGGACACCATGGAAGAATCACACAGGGCAGTGTCAGCTGTTTCCAATGAGTACAGATAACAACTTTTGAACCTTCAGAGACTCCTTTGATCCACAAGTAAGGTGACATTCAGGTTTATTTTAAGTGTTACCACTCTGTTCATAAGAATGGTAGCCAAGAGAGAAAAACAATCGAAACTGATCTTTATTCAATACCACAATCAATGGTAAATGATGTTAACTGGATAGGTTTACGGTTCTACGTAAGTATTTTTTGAGGCCAAAGACTGAGGTAATATCAGGCAACACAGCCTAAGGCTTTTAAGTGTATTCCAGTGTTGGCTGTTGAAACTTTGATTGATTAGACGTGATGCGTCCAGCTAATCCTTGATATATTTATGAGTAATGGAGAGAAATGAGACTTTGTCCTTCACACTGGCAGTTTCTTCATTCATTAAATCATTCACCTTTGTTCTTTTGCCCTTCCTGGCACTTGTAATCATATATAGAGAGAAATATTAACCACATAAAAACATACAAGTAAATATAGGTTTAGAAACAGCAGTAAGTATTCTGAAAGGGTAAGAACCAGGCACTGTGAGAATGAGGGGATGGATGGATGTAGGTGATCAGAGACAGATTCTGGAAGGAAGAGGTATTTAAACTGAAGTAGACATTAGCCAGGAAAAGAAGGGCAGCATTTCACAGGAAGACAGAATCTCAAGTCTAGTTAACTGTAATAATTTACAACGAAATTACGTGACCCCAGTGTACATTCTATTGGACCTAGAGGTACAACATAAAAATATTATAGATCATCTAACAATATGTGAAAATGTCACTCATTAATTTTAAATAGCAATTTGCAATACTATGGTTATAAACTATTTGGCTTGGGGCAATATATTTCCATGTCTTATGAAATTATTAATTCTCATTAAATGCTAATGATCCTTACTGTGAAGATTAGAGCTAATTACGTACTCCTTTCACCAACAGTAATTTATTAGCTAGTCATGATGAATCCGGTAAATGTTTCTGTGTTAGTTGGCCAAAGTAAGTTTTATGGACCAGATACCAACACCACAAAGCACATACATAAACAAATACTTAGAAAAATAAATACTGCCATCGTCAGATAATAAAGTTGGAAAACAGATGGACAACAGGACTAAACGTTATGATATATGAAATAATTATCCAACTAACATCAGTCAGGTGACCATACATGCTGTTTCCATGGTTACAGGCACTGGTGTAACAGGACAGTGTGGTGAGCAGGTTTACCTCATCACCCTGTCAAAATCAAAACTGAAAACAATTGAAGTCTTTAGAGCTGGATTTCTTGACTAAAACACTAACAATAGGTAAAACTGCTCTTACAGATTCATTTCTTTCAATTTGGAACAAATTGAAGCCATGTAAGAGCATAGCGCTAACTCAAGAGTTTGGCAATAAATTTAAATTGTTAAAGTTAAGCTTTGAACATTTCAAATATGTTGTAGATTTAAAATTCTGAGGATTACATGGGATTACACATATCATAAATGTTTTTTAGTAGTATAAATTAAGTTTCATGGTATATAAAAATATGACATTTATCCAAGAAATGTACTATATTTTCATTTGCAAACTTTTGTATATTTTATTATATCTTACATGGTATGCATTACAATTAATAGTTGCCACTTTTTTTAGGAGACCCTGTTATAGAACATACCTAATTTTTTTTTAAATGTAGAAAATTCATCACTCATTATAAAAAGATAGCCTTTGGCTTTAAAAATGTATTTTCTCATATCATTTAAAAATAAATCTATTCAGGGGACTTCCCTGATCGTCCAGTGGTAAAGAATCCACCTTACAATGCAGGGGACGCGGGTTCTATCCCTGGTCAGGGAACTAAGATCCCACATGCCGCAGGGCAACTAAGCCCACGCACCACAACTATGAGGCCTCACACCTCAACTAGAGAAGAGAAAACCCGCGCACCACAACTAGAGAGAAGCCCACGCGCTGTAAAGAAAGATCCCACATGCTGCAACTAAGAAAGACCCGACGCAGCCAAAAATAAATAAATAATGAAAACAAACAAAAAAACCATAAAAGATAAATCTATTCATAAGAATTAAGTGTAATAGAATGGATAAACAACAATGTCTTATTGTACAGCACAGGGAACTATATTCAATATCCTATAATAAACCATAATGGAAAAGAAAAAGTAAATTAAAAGAAAGAAAAAAATTAAGTATATATATAATTCTTCTGATATAGATGTATATATCAACTAACTCAATCATATTCAAATACACCAATTTTAAAGTTACAAGTATGCTATAAACATATAACATATGTCATTTCCTAACACAGGGTGGAAGCCCTTTGGAAACTCTCCCCAGCGTGTACTGAATGCCTTCCTCACTGAGCACAGTCTGATTTCCTGTAGGAAGATTTTTGCCTAATCTTTCTTCTGCTCCACATGGTGCATTTTTAGAGATCTCCAAATGCTGTAAACAGTCAATTAAATAAAACAAAATTTAATTAAACCTATGCATGAAAAATTGAAAGGAGTGTCTTAGAGCAGACCTTGCTCTACTGTCAAAGACAGTTCTATGGGGAAGCATTTCAGGCACAGTGTTTTGAGCCACTGGAAATTAATATTACAATGAATCAACCATGTAATATAAAAAAGAATTTCCCATCACCCTCGGGGAGATGGATCAAGATAGACTGAAGGGGCAGCAAGATAGTCACATTAATTCTAGGAGAAGAGTTTGATGAATGAAATGCAGGAATAAGTGAGTTGGTATTTCCTATTCTTTCTTTTTTTTTTTAAATGAGAGTATAGTTGCTTTACAGTGTTGTGCAGTATTTCTTATTCTTTCAATTACGAAAGTCACAAGGATTCCCCAGGAAGAACAAGGAGCTACAATGTTATTAACACACTTCACAAAACTATAATTGTGATTATAATTTCTTCCTGGCAAAGACCTAGAGATAGAGCTAGGGAAAAGTTCTCACTTGGTATACAGGCAATGACACTCTTTTTTCTATGTATACTACTACAACGAAATTAGGGAGTACATCTGCTTAAAGGGAAGGCAATTTAGAATTGAACTAAACTCAAACTGTATAATTTCTTCATTAGTAAACAGGGATATCACTTTATCTCTCACAGTGTTGAGGAGATTCTATGATGCCATGTATATAAAGTCCTTAGCACAGTGCCTGGCATACAGTAGGAGCTCAGTAAGTGTGCATGTATATGTCACCATGACCAAGAGCATCATCAAATGAACCCCATCATCTTTGCCATCACACTCTTTATATTCAGGATATTTTATTCACAAAATTGGACAATGTTAGTATTACAGAAATATTCCAGAATCCAAACCCAACATTCGCCCCTAAACTAAATTACATTTTAACCTCCCTCTACTATAGAAAGCATGAAGCTAAACCAGCTTTAACACAGTTCTACCTCTTCCATGGCAGAGTGTCAGAAATTTTTTCCAAATAAGTATTAATAATATTTTAAATTCAGAAAAATCAAGTCCTGCCTTAGTTCCTAAATAACGGGGTTTTTCCTATTAATTACCAGATAATTTTAGAGCTGAAAGTGAAATGATCTAGACAAGACACTCATGGTAAAAAGCACAGAATGGTTAAGAGGCATGCCTATGACTCTGAATTCAGCACAGGACGGGACTGGCAGAGGTCTCCTGACCAAATGCCAGACTATCTCCATCACCACAGATGCATCCAGTACATATCCAGCTACACCAAAGAGCTTCCCACTTATCAATTAAATAGCATACTACCAAGGACCATACAGGCTTTCCTTCTTAACAGATACTTTTACACAAAACACTGGGTCCTCTGAGTTTCTAACAAACCAAATAGAGACTAAAAACACTAACTTAGGTATTGTAGTTGAAATAATATTGCCTACAAAAGAGTTAAAAAGTGTTTTTATGTGTAAACACTACAAAGTCACTGAGTATATTTGAAGCATGTAAATTATACACATTGTGTGGGAATACTTACTTTAACATTCATTTGTTTTACTGTGAATTCTTAGTGCTAGTTCAACTTATTGACTCAGATTCCAAAAGGATACCTGTAGGACAAAATTGTCTTTTTCACCAATTACCTAGTTTATTCTTCAAAAGAATTTAAAATAAATATTGTGATGTTTATCCAAGACAATCATTCCCACACTCATCTTCCAGCATCTAAAATACCGGCCCTCCTTTTCCTAAAGTAAATTTACTTTTAGAGAAAGAGTTTTGATAACAGACTTTTTTCTAGCCTGGAATTTGATAAGTTTATCGATTTAAGATAAAAATTCAAACTCCAATTTCACTATCTGGCTATAAAATTGAATGCCATTCTGGGACAATATAAGTGTCAATATTATTAACTTTGTTTGTACCTTCTCCAGTTCTTTTTTCTTTATATGTAAATGAAAAGAATTCCTTTGATTTACAACGTCTGTGTCAGCAATCAGCTTCCCTCTGTAAAGGAGTCTATCACATATTGTCATGTTACTTCTTTGAGTAAACTCTGACTTCAAAATCTATCCCATCCATAGCAGAAGCTTCAGTGTAGGATCTTTCCTGTTCTCATTTGTTTCTTTGTGCTCTCTCTCTTTTAAACCTGTTTATCTTGCTTAAATGGAAAACATCAGTGAATCCATCTAAGCTCAAAGGAGAAGAATAGCAGTTATAAAACCTCTGCCATAACTATGATTATTCTACAGCCCTTCTTCAATTTCCAGGATCAAAAAACAACAATAAACTTCAGATTTTCTAAATTTCTTTCACATGTCATTTTTTTAAAACAAACACAAAACCAGGAAAGTTACTATTTTGGTTCTTATTATGAAGAAGAAACCGGGAAAGTTACTATTTTGGTTCTTATTATGAAGAAGAAAATAGAACTAAGCAGAGTAAAAAACAAACACAGTCAAAGAAACCAATGAAAGCAAGAAAAGGATGAAGAAAACAATAAAGTCTAACATTTCCAAAGAAGATTCACCCCGAAATATTTTTCTTAGTTTCATCCTCAGTTATGTCAAAGTTTAGAATACAGTTATTTTTTGAAGCAACAATTTGATTTTTTGTTTTCATACTAAGATGTGTTTTATGGAAAAGCAGATAATAAAACAAAAACTAATTGTTAATTTTAAAAAATTGCAGTTAGAGTTGAAACTTTACAAGGAGTAAAGCTGAAACTTCCCACTCTGGAATCTCACCCCATAGTGACACCACTCCCATCTTTCTGGCTTTCTTCTAGTTTATATTACTGTATCTCAAAATAACCCCTTTATTCTGCTATTTCTTGATTTTTGTTTGCTGCTCATACTGTCCTCTGATTTCTTCCTATGGAAAATGAATTTCACACCTACCTACCCCCACCAAACAAACCAACCATCTTCCCTCCTCCCAATGCAGTTACAGCACAATCAGTCAACCTTCTATGACTCATTTTCAGAATGATGCATCTACATAGCGAAACCACACAAGGTTCTAGAGTGTAACTCTTCCCCAGCTATTTCCTTTGCTTGGTTTTCTCTGTATCTGCCTCTGAATCATCCATACACTCTCCTGAACAAACTGCCAATCTTCTGAAGGGTTGGGGAGAGGTGGCTGACCTGCTCTGGGAGTCCAAGTAATGTCTCTCAAATAATTCTGCAAATGTTGGCGCCACTCTGGGCCCCTTCTCTCAGAGATTCCTGCTTCCTACAAATTCCTGTGGCTTTCTGGAGCTCTGCAGAGAGAAGCTGGCTCTCCATCAACAGTCTTGGGTTTCCACCTTATTCACACTGCTAAATCAGGTATCACTCCCCTGCTTTTGCAATCTTTGTTGACATCTGTTGTCTGTTGTCGTTTCCTCCTATTCTCTTTGTCCTTGTGGGTTTGTTCCTTTTTAATCGTTTAATATCCTCTGAGTGTGGTTTACAGAGGGAACACAAATAAATGCATCTGTCCAATCCACCATGATTAACCAGAAGGATTTGTTGTGATTATTTGTAAAGCATGATTTTCTATGTTGTTTTTTTTTTTTAACATAACCAAACCCATTTCTCTTTTGTCCACTTCCGGTTGTCTGCCTCTAAGTCTGATTAACTAATTGGGATGGATTTTTTTTTTTATATATAACGTTTTTGCCATTTTCCCCACTTGATGGCACCCTTCTCCAAGATCCATTATCTTCATGTTTCTTTTCCTTTCTCTCTCTCTCTCTCTCTATCTCAACAAGAAATGTGACCTTAGGGGCAGGAGAGAAACACACAAACTTATTCATACTAGGGTGTAAATGATTGACATCATTAAAAAGTGCTTCCCAGGATTTTAATACAATGAAAAATTCTAAATTGAAGTTAAGGTACACTGGAATTTCCAAAGATGTATTTTGGAAACTCTCTCTGGGGACAGGAATATGTTGGGAGAAAAGTGGAGTCGAGTAAAAAATGAGAGAGAAGGGGAAGAGAAAATGAAGTAGGAGGGACTAACAGAGGAGATAAGATTGGTGATAATGTCCAATTTCAAGAGATAATTTAATAACTTTTTTCCTAGATATGCAGATTTGGGAGAAACCAGAATAAATATATTAAGAAAACAAAGACACTCTCGTGAGATAACACTCAGGAAAGTTCTTTGGAAAATACAAAGCACTATAAAAATATTAAAAGGTATCAAATTCAATAAGTATTTACTATTGTGGAACTTCCAGAAACATGCCCTTATTTATGTACAGCATTCAAGTCAAATACCATAAATTACTACAAATTTCCATTCATTTATATACACCCACTAGCTTTTCTATTTTCTCCCAGTGGCCTTTATGCAAGTCTTTGCCTTCTAAAAATGACTCCATGAAGCAATTTCGTTATGATGGATAATTAAGGTCTCTGTTACCTTATGGAGGCCACTGAAATTTCTTCTTGAACTTTTCTATGGAATTAATTTTCCTATACTTGCTCAGTTTCACAAATTTCCTAAACTTGTTCAGTTTACAGGAAGAAGTCAAATCATTTCAAGGTCCATAAAACCAAACGAACAGCAGACAGTGGTTAATTAGTCTGAAGGAATCTTAGCAGCTACAAATCTATTAGTAGCTGGACACAGGGACTTCCACCAGTGGTTTTCCCAGTATTTCAAATATGAAAACTCTGAATGCCAAAATACCTCCACGCCTGAAATACATATGACCAAAAAACCCCACAAAAATTAGTAATGCTTTTGAGTGCATCTGTATTTTCCTAATCATAACAGCATCTGTATACATTTGAGAATTAGCACACAGACAAGAGTTGGTGAGCATAGAGACCAAGGGGCCTCAGTAATTTTGACCCACAAGTAGGCAACCATTGACCTACAGCTTATCCTGCCCGTGTTTTTTGTCTTCCAGTAGAGAATAATTAATTTCTCACTTAAAACGAGAGGAAATGAGAGAAATTCAGACACAGCTGTGGTAAGTTTCTACCTTATTGGTTCCTCTTGTTAAATCTGGGAATTGATTCTTCTTTTGTTTTTCCTTTTTTTTTTTTTTCGGTACGCCTCTCACTGCTGCGGCCCCTCCCGTTGCAGAGCACAGGCTCCGGACGCGCAGGCTCAGCGGCCATGGCTCACGGGTCCAGCCGCTCCGCGGCATGTGGGATCTTCCCGGACCGGGGCACGAACCCGTGTCCCCTGCATCGGCAGGCAGACTCTCAACCACTGCGCCACCAGGGAATCCCTCTTCTTTTTTTTTAATGTGGACCATTTTTTAAGTCTTTATTGAATTTGTTACAATATTGTTTCTGTTTTGTTTTGGGGTTTTTTTTTGTTTTGTTTTGTTTTTGGCTGAGAGGCACGTGGGATCTTAGCTCCCCGACCAGGGATCAGACCCTCACCCCCTGCATCGGAAGGCGAAGTCTTAACCACTGGACAGCCAGGGAAGTCCCCACTGATTCGTTTTTAATCCAAATTATCTCCCGTTAGAAAATACAGCTTTGAAAGTTGTTGAATCTTTTAAAAGTCCTAATTGTAAAGCATTTACTGCCTGTGACAGTGGTTCTCAACAGTACCAAATTTAACAAACCTTTTCTATAACGAAGATCCTTAATGTCCCCCTTCATAGCCTACTTTATCTAGGACTGAAATAAACTAGTCCAAACAGCAATTTATTACTTCTCACGATTCTGTGGGTTCGCAGGGCAGTTCTTCTGCTTGGTGTGGTGTCACGTGGGGCTCAAGACAGCTCAGAGGTCGAAATGGTCTCACTCACACAACGGGCAGTTGGTGCTGGCTACTGGCTGGAAGCTCAGCTGGGCAGATTGGCCAAGGCCACACCTCTCTTCCAGGTGGGCCCTTCCAAGTGAGGGCTGGGGCCTCTTCAGAGCATGGCAGCTGGGTTCTAAAAACCTGGCTATTTCATTAGATCTTTTAGTGTAGTCATATCTGAGCATTTACATATTGAATACGTATTTTGTGAATTATTTTCTTTTATTCCTCTGTTTAATTACAGTTGGGGTGCTATTTTCATTTTTTAAAACATTGTGCCTGTAGTTAGATTCCATTATCTAAGAATTTCATTTGAGGGTATGTGATAGATGATGCTTCCAAAGATGGCCACAACAATCTCTCTCATCTCACGGGTTCTTTGACAATATAACCTCGCCACTCCAACATCAAGAGATGGTTTCCCCTTTCCTTGAATGTGGGCAGACCCCATGACCTGGTTTGACCAATAGAATCCAGCAAAAAGATGCTGTGTAACTTTGGGGGGCTTGGCTTAAGAGGTTTGCAGTGTCTACCTTTGCTCCAAGAAACAAGTGATTTCCTTGATTTTGCAGTAACTACACGACTGACTATATTAATACCCTGTTCAACTAACTGTGTACATCAGAGCCGGGACTAAGGTGAGGGGAGGGAGGTACTCAACTTTTTTTTACTTTTTTTTTTTTTTTTTTTTTTGCGTTACGGGGGCCTCTCTCTGTTGTGGCCTCTCCCGGTGCGGAGCACAGGCTCCGGACGCACAGGCTCAGCGGCCATGGCTCACGGGCCCAGCCGCTCCGCAGCACGTGGGATCTTCCCGGACCAGGGCATGAACCCGTGTCCCCTGCATCGGCAGGCGGACTCTCAACCACTGCACCACCAGGGAAGCCCTTGGGCACAAAATTTAAAGGGCTCCTTAAATGTAAACTCAGTAATCAAGATCAACAACATTCTGATGCAATCTTTTAAAACATAAAATTAATGGATACCAAGGGGAAGGGGGAGGGATGAACTAGGAGACTGGGATTGACATATATACACTATTGATACTATGTGTAAAATAGATTACTAATGAGAACCTACTGTATAGCACAGGGAACTCTACTCAGTGCTCTGTGGTGACCTAAATGGGAAGGAAATCCAAAAAAGAGGGGATTTATGTATATGTACAGCTGATTCACTTGGTTGTACAGCAGAAACTAACACAACATTGTAAAGCAACTATACTCCAAAAAAAATTAATTAAAAAAATATCAAATTAATGCCAAAAAAAATCTATGATGAACAAAGTAACAAAACTTTAAAGACAGGACATACAGAGTAAGTTTTCCAGTAATTCTGATACAATATCTTTGTATCATTTAAGCTTCCCTGTCCATAATGACTTTTCCTAAATTATGAGTCTTTTTTGTGTAGCTTCTGATAAAACTCTTCAGTATTACTTTATACTGAAGGGCTACTGATTTACACTTGTATTGAAGTACTACTGACATATTTGTAGTAGGATATAGCTGTGTGTCTTTATTTCTTTTTTTTTCTATTGAGATAGAGTTGACATACAATACTATGTTAGTTTCGGGTGTACTACATACTGATTTGACATGTGCAGTACATTATGAAATGATCATCCAGAGAAGTCCAGTAACCACCTATCCCCACACTAAGTTATTACAATATCATTGACCATACTCCTTAGTTCAGTGTATCCTTTTAAACTCTAGCAGGACTCAGGAATATTTTTCATTGTGCAGAACTGAATCGAGCCTGGAGGGACACCAAGCACACCTGGCCCCCTCCTCTAAGGGCCAGTGGTACCTCACATATCAAATCACTGTGTCAATCCAAAATGCCCCACGTTTCCAAACCCACTGACAGCGTAGGGGCTGCCCTGAGTGAAAACTTGGAGATGATTATCAGAGTATGAGTGAAACAAATAACAGGCTGTATGTAAGCATCTTTTGAAAACTGTCTTGGTTACACATCTCTAGGCTCTCTAGGGTTTTTAAAAATTAAAGAGCCTTTAAGATATGATATTGCACGTCCTGCTTTAAAAACTAGACAATGATAAAAGCTTCAAGCTGAAGCAACCACACACTAATCACAATATTCCATTTAAAGCTCTCCACTGGAAGCGCTGTAACAACTATACTGTTATTCATCTCTTTCGTCTAGCCACAAATGAGGTAATGAAGGGTTATTATGTTTTATTTCGTCATGTCTTTCCCTATTTTGTTCCAAAATTCAGGCTTTTTGATTTTGGTAGTGTGTCATGCATCTCAACAAATTTTCCTTTGCGTTAATTCACAACAATATAGGCATACCTTGTTCTACTGTGCTTTGCCTCACTGTGCTTCACAGATATATTGCATTTTTTTTTACAAAGTGAAGGTTTGTGGCAACTCTGCATCAAGCAAGTCTATCGGTGTCATTTTTCCAACAGCATTTGCTCACTTCGTGTCTCTGTGTCACATATGGGTAACTCTCACAATATTTCAGATTTTTTCATTACCATTATATTTGCTATGGTGATCCGTGATCACTGATCTGTGATGTTACCATTATACTTGTTTTAGCATTTTTCAGCAGTATTTTAAAATTAAGGTGGGTACATTGGTTTTTTAGACATAATGCTATTGCACACTTAACAGACTACAGTATAGTGTAAACATAACTTTTATATGCACTGGGAAACCAAAAACTTCATGTGACTTGCTTTACAGCAGTAGTCTAGAACCAAACCCACAACATCTCTGACATATGCCCATAATCAATTTTTCATTCCCCCAAGTCCCTTTGTAGGGGAAACAGTATAAGATTTAGGCAAAGAAATGTCCCAAACTCCCATACATTAAAAAAAGCTCCTAAAACTTATGGATTTTGCTGTGGTTATCAACTAGGAAAGTGCATATAAATTCTAGGGTGTTTTTGTTTTGTTTTGTTTTGGCAACGGCAAAATCTAATAAGTATTAAGTCAGAGTAACTGAAAACAATTTCAGGTGCACCTCTAAGATTTTCCCTCCACCTTAATGGTGGGCTACTTAACTCCATTTAAAGGCACATGCTTTTGACCACATCACATCTTAACCCCATGTCCCAAACATTTAATCATACATTTAATTTAACTAACAGTTATAATCACAACACTCTGAGTACTCTTAATTGTAAATAGATGTCTTAGATTATTAAAACAAAGAGTCTTTACTTAAAAACATCCCTGTGTTCTTGGTTATTTGGAAAATTAAGAATAGGGCTGGTGTTCCCAGGGCCATCAACCATAATACGCTGCAGACCCGTAGATCACTCTGTAGGTTCCTTTGGGTTCTATAGGATTTTGTGAGTTTTCCAAAACTTGTTCCAGCCACAAAGAAGACAGTTAACTTAATTAACTAATAAATAACTTGAACTGTCCATTTTTTCCTGTTGTCCTACAAGATCTTACATTAGAATTCAAAGACATTAAAGAATAAGGCAGGGGCTTCCCTGGTGGCGCAGTGGTTGAGAGTCCACCTGCCGATGCAGGGGACACGGGTTCGTGCCCCTGTCCAGGAAGATCCCACATGCCGCCGAGCGGCTGGGCCCGTGAGCTATGGCCTCTGGGCCTGAGCGTCCGGAGCCTGTGCTCCGCAACGGGAGAGGCCGCAGCAGTGACAGGCCCGCGTACAGCAAAAAAACATAAAAACAAACAAAATAAATAAATAAATAAGGCAGATATTACAAATCGCTTGCCTTCTGAAATTCCTAAAACATGAAGTTTTCATATGGCCTATAAAAATCTGATCACTTATCTTATAAAATGCTGTAACAGTGGGAGGGAAATACCAAATAAACTGTCCAATCCCCCCCCCGTTTTTTTGTAAATAGAATAAGTCCCCAGTGAGACTTTTTTAACCTAATTATTGATTTATGATCTCAAAACTATTTCATTAGGAAGCTTTCCTTCCCATTTTGGCAGTCTATTTTTGGCACAAGAATCTAGGCCAAATACAAAGTTTATTGAATAATTTCTGGAATGAAAACTGTTGAAAATTCCCTATAAATATACTCTGAGTTTAGAGCATTAAAATGGTATTAAAAACTCAGTCTACAATACAAAGTAAGTTATTATACGCTCCAATAAAATATATGTCTTTAAGGCAAATTTACAGGATTGTAGCCTCCATCCTGCAGTACAGTCAAAATTATGTTTCATCTGAAGCATGAAATTTGGTGAGTACCAAATTCATCTTGCTGTGTCCTCCGTGAATACACTCCTTGTTTATCAGCCATCACTGACATTTATTAACTATCTTCAAAATACAGTCCTTTCTCTCAAGAAGTTTAAGATATGGGTAAAAGTATAGAAGATGATATAAAGCCATTGCTATAGTGTGAACATTTGTATAGAAATTCCAAAATGGAAAACTAGAAAAGTATTTAAAATATTTTCTAAGTTCGGTAAATGCCTTCTTGCATTCCTTCAGGCATTACAGAACATAATAAAAATACAAAATAATGAGGCATCATCCACAGAGCAGCAAAGAGACACCTGTGAGAAGAGGTCATCTGACTCGGAAACTAAGTCCGCCTCAGAGCCCTTCACTTACATGGGCTCCTTCCAAGATCCAGTAACCAATTTTATATTTGTAATTTTGTATTCTTCTCCTTTAGTGGACTTAAGGACATGGGGAGGGGGAAGGGTAAGCTAGGACAAAGTGAGAGAGTAGCACTGACATATATACACTACCAAATGTAAAATAGAGAGCTAGTGGGAAGCAGCCGCATAACACAGGGAGATCAGTTCCGTGCTGTGACCACCTAGAGGGGTGGGATGGGGAGGGTGGGAGGGAGACGCAAGAGGGAGGAGATATGGGGATGTATGTATATGTATAGCTGATTCACTTTGTTATACAGCAGAAACTAACACAACATTGTAAAGCAATTATACTCCAATAAAGATGTTAAAAAAAAAAAAGCCTCCGAAACTGCATAAACTGCAGACCCCACAAAACCTGGATCTGCGCCAGCGAGAGAATAAACAACATGTGACTTCCATGTGAGTAGGATACTTGGCTGAGATAATTTCAAAACACTGTAACCAGAGAGATAGAACAGGTTCCTGGATGATAGAACTCAATCCTATTAAAATGTCAAGTCTCTCAAAATCAAATGGAGCATTTAATGCAAGTGCAATAAATATTCCAACAGCATTTAGAAAGCATAACAAGACTTTGGAAAAATCTGGGAAACATCTGGAAAAAAATAAGAATCACCAAGAAATTTTTGGAAAAGACAAATAATTGAATGTGAGATGCAGAGTTGAGGGGAAAATCACTGCTTTTCCAGATACAAAACCTATTATAAACCCTCAACAATTTAAACCACGTGGTACTACTGTAAAAAATGTACACACTGAACAAAACAAACATTAGGATGTGTAAAAAATTAATAAATGATAAAAGAGGTACACAAATTCAATAGGAGAGGGAAGAAGTGTTAGGAAAATGGTGATGGTACAATTGGTTAGATCTTTGGGAGTGAAAATCCATTTAGATCTTAATCTTATACCATTCTCTCAGCTAAACTAAATAGATGAAGTAGTGAAATATTTTTTAAAAAGATCAAATTAGAGAAAAATTACAAGAAAATAAACCTTAATATTTATCAACCCTACAGAGGAATGGTTTTTTAAAGCTTAGAAACAATGAAATAAGTTATAAAATAAAATACTGACAGAACTAACAATATGAAAATTAAAAATATCTGCACACATACACAAAACATTACAAATGAAAGGCAAGCAAGCTATGGGGATAAAATAGTTTCAGCAAGTATGCAAGATTAATATCAACTGTATATAAAGAGCTGATACAAATCTATAAGAAAAGCACCAAGATCCCAAAAGATAAATATGCAAAAATCATGCACAAACAGTCTGGCAGTTCCTTAAAAGTTCAAACATGGAGTGACCATATGACCCGGCAATTGCACGCCTAGGTATATGCCCAAGAGGAGTGAGAATATATATCCACACAAAAACTTGTACATTAATGTTCAAAGAAGCATTATTCACGACAATCAAAAAGTAGAAATAGGGCTTCCCTGGTGGCGCAGCGGTTGAGAGTCCGCCTGCCGATGCAGGGGACACGGGTTCGTGCCCCGGTCGGGGAAGATCCCACGTGCCGCGGAGCGGCTGGGCCCGTGAGCCATGGCCGCTGAGCCTGCGCGTCCGGAGCCTGTGCTCCGCAACGGGAGAGGCCACAACAGTGAGAGGCCCGCGTACCGCAAAATAAAAGTAGAAATAACCCAAATAACCATCAACTGATGAATGGAAATAAAATGTGTGAAATCCATATGATAGAATATTATTGGGCAATGAGAAAGAATGAAGTACCTGCTACAACATGGTTGAAGTTTGAAAACTTACGCTAAGAGAAAGAAGCCAGCCACAAAAGACCAATGTGTGATTATATGAAATACCGTATTCTATGAAATGTTCATATGATTCGATGAGATATCCAGAACAAGCAGACACAGGGAGACAGAAAGTAGAGATGAGTGGTTGCCCAGGTCTGGGCAGGTTTCAGGGGATGTGAGAAGTGACTGCTAATGGGTACCAGGTTCCTCACTGGAGTCATGAAAATGCTCTAAAATTAACTATGGTGATGACTGCACAGCTCTGTGAATATACTGAAAATCATTGAACTATACACTATAACTGGGTTAACTGTATGGTATGTGAATTATATCAATATACAGTACATTTATTCAATATGCAATATAGATAGTATATTCTACCACTATACTGTATACTATAGCAATATACATTACAAATAGCTTTATTATAGCAATCTGTTACTTTTTAAAAGCATGCACAGTCAAATCACAGAAGAGAGAGCAAGTTCACAAACATGAGGAAATTACCAACATCCCTAGTAATCAAAGAAATACAAACCAAAGCAATAAGGAGACACTATTCTTAGCAATAAAAATAATAGGGGGATAGTTTTTAAATGATAATTCTCACTGCTGCCAGAAGGATGGCAAAACAGATATTCTCATGTATTGTTAGTGAGAGTGCAAAGTGGCACAGCCCTTGTTTTTAAATTAATTAATTTATTTATTTATTTTTGGCTGTGTTGGGTCTTCATTGCCGTGTGTGGGTTTGGGCTTTCTCTAGTTGTGGCGAGCAGGGGCTACTCTTCGTTGTGGTGTGCGGGCTTCTCATTGCAGTGGCTTCTCTTGTTGCAGAGCACGGGCTCTAGGCGAGCAGGCTTCAGTAGTTGTGGCACATGGGCTCAGTACTTGTGGCTCGCGGGCTCTAGAGCACAGGCTCGGTAGTTGTGGCACATGGGCTTAGTTGCTCCACGGCATGTGGGATCTTCCCAGACCAGGGATCAAACCCGTGTCCCCTGCATTGGCAGGTGGATTCTTAACCACTGCACCACCAGGGAAGTCTGGCACAGCCCTTTTTAAAGGTAGTTCAGCAATATATATCAAGAACTCCAAATATAGTAATACTCTGCCTCAGCAGTGTTGATTATAAAAACACCTACAAAATTCATCTTCTATATGAGGGGGAAATCATTATATACAAAGATTCACATTTCTGTATTATGTATGACAGTGAAGAAATGAAACATCTTAAATGTTCGGTAATAGTGAAATAGTTAAGTGTTTGTGGTATACACACTAAATGGAATATTATGCAGTCACTAAAAATATATCACATACTTGTCTGGGAAAATTATTATTACATGACATCAAGAGAAAAGTGGCAGCACAAAAATGTATATACAATATGATTACAACTAAGCTAAACTTTTTCTCCTTTTTTTGTATTTTTAAATTATCTTTAATAAAGCATGTTTATAAATTTTAACAAATATCAAAAAGAAAAGATAAAACAGCAACAATAACTACAATGCAAGGGACTACATGATGCTTGGCTTATGGATGCTATAATGAGCACCAGAAATTCAGAGAAGAGTTTCAAACTCAACGTTTCAATGTTTCATCTGCAGGTGACTTTGAGTTTCAAGGTTTTTCTTCCTCCAACAAAATCATTCAATGAACTCATTTATAGACCCCTCGGCCCTGGCACGTACAAACAAAAACCAATAAATATGGGATAATGTACACCTCAATCCATTTTATGAGATATGATTATTTTCCCTTCAGTCCTAGCTCTGCTCTACAACTATATTTACAATAAACATTCACTCAAACTACTTCCAATCTAGATTTGTTAAATATGTTTTTAAAGAAAAGATAGGGGGCTTCCCTGGTGGCGCAGTGGTTGAGAGTCTGCCTGACGATGCAGGTGACATGGGCTCGAGCCCCGGACCAGGAGGATCCCACATGCCGCAGAGCAACTAAGCCCGTGCGCCACAACTACTGAGCCTGTGCTCTAGAGCCCGTGCTCCACAACGAGAGAAGCCACCTCAATGAGAAGCCCGCGCACTGCAATGAAGACCCAACACAGCCAAAAATAAATAAATTTAAAAAAAAGAAAAGATAGTATATAACCTGCTTTAAATTGCCACAAATAGAACCAAATATGGCAACATCTTTAAGGAAAACTACTCACAATCAAAATAGAATACATTTTATTCTTTAAAAAAATATCCAGGTGGCAACATTCTGTATACAGTAGGTAATTTCATGTTATTTAATTTCAGAAACTTGGACTATTTCTTTGAAACAGAAAATGAAACATTCACATAATTTTCATCATTGGTAATTTGGCACACATAACTCTTCCCCCAAAAGGTAGATTATGGATAATAAAGGAGGAAGGAGGACAGGGTTTTAATAAAAAGTTGTAATTTATAAACTGTAATCATATAATTAAACAGAGTACAAGCCTTCAGAAATTTTGAGTTTTCAAACACTGAACGTTTAATCAGGAATCAATACTATCTACGAAGTACCTTTGCCCTCCATCCACTTTCCTCCATCCACTCATCTCCTTCCGAACAAAAATCAATATAATCAAAATGCTGTACAACTTTCCTCAAGACTACTTATTTTATTGAAGTAAAAAACTAAGTGAATACACTTGAGCTTCAAATTTAAGAAAACACAACTTGTGAGCTGCTTTATTCTACCTTGGCTCAGCCAATCAGAACCCAATGTTGCCTTGGAAACCCTCATGCTTATTAGCAAAATAACTCTGTTGCTCAATTCTTAAAGCATTAAATATCCACTTAGAAATCATTTAAAAATCTATTGATAAACAGTCAACATTTCAGAGAACAACAACAACAACAACACAAAAATTTATTATCTGGGTTGCTTTCCCCTAATCATTATACGAGTACTCTACGAGATTAAGAGAACCATTTCACCCTGTTCTTATATCCATTTCTTGTTTGCCCAAAACTTTGAAAATATAAAGAGAGAAAATGTATATAGTCTGATTTTGTCTGTGTATACTGCATACCATATATTGCATTTCATCACACACAAATGTGTTTGCTAGATTCAATTACATTTATTTTGTATTGTCCTTGGTGTATGTGAGGAAAATTTTAGAAACAAAACCTTTAACCGGATAAGAATAAAACTGCAATGAATTACAAAGTAGACACTATATTGGCCATATTCTCTGACTACAGCACTAGAAACACAAATTAATAAAATTAATTTTGGAAAAAAAAACACTTGAAAAAAATGTAACCTCTCCTATATAACTTTTAAGTCAAAAAGCAAACCATAATTACAGATTACCTATAAAATAATGAAAATAAGAACACTTCTCTGGTAAGTACGGCTCTAATTGATTTCTTTTTTTTTTTTTTTTTTCCGGTACGCGGGCCTCTCACTGTTGTGGCCTCTCCCATCGCGGAGCACAGGCTCAGCGGCCATGGCTCACGGGCCCAGCTGCTCCGCGGCATGTGGGATCCTCGCAGACCGGGGCACGAACCCGCGTCCCCTGCATCGGCAGGCGGACTCTCAACCACTGCGCCACCAGGGAAGCCCGATTTCATTATTTTTTAAAAAATAAAAATATACAAACCAGCCTGTAACTAAAAGAGGAGAAAAGAAAAAGAACAAAACCAGAAATGACTTAAGGAAGACAAGAAATAATAAATATAAAAGGGAAAATTAGAAAAACAAAACAAAGCAAAACAAACAAACAAGAAACCCTGGACTTACATACTGGCTGTTGTGCCCCCTCCTCCCAAGGCCCCCTTCAGATCCAAGGCTATTGCTGAGAATATTGGCTGCTGCCGCCTCACAGCTGAATCCATCCTCTGAAATTACCCGCAGCCAAAGGAATTTGCCTCGCATAAGTTATGTCCCTTCATCAAGGGAGGCCCACATACAATGACTGGTCAGCGCAAGGATACAAATGCCTAGCCCTGTGCCTTGATCTGGCACATCCACGAAAGGCTATTGCAGCCTCAGTGCTCTGCGTGGAAGCAGCTGAGGCTGCCATTGCAACCACGGTTCAACTTCTCCCTCTGCTTAAAGCTATTTCCCTTGCCCCAC
Organism: Orcinus orca; assembly: GCF_937001465.1. Lineage (NCBI taxonomy): Eukaryota > Metazoa > Chordata > Mammalia > Artiodactyla > Delphinidae > Orcinus > Orcinus orca. The sequence continues at coordinate 13,307,842 of NC_064560.1, read as the reverse complement.
AAAGGAGTTGTTCCTGAGAGGAGTCCTCAATAACTCCTAAATGCAAATCTCACAGTCTCTCTTCCTAAGGTCATCCGATCAATCGGCAACAGCTGGTGCTGGAAGTGGTCCTGGGAAGGAGGCTTTAACATGAGATTCTGGAGCTGGATCGCCCCCTGGCCAGCGGCATTGAAGACACATCACTGGTGGAGGATGGGGCACTGATAGCCTCTGGCATGAGGTGGTGGTACAATTATTAAAATGTGCATGGCATGAAGGGGGGTTGCATACTGGTGACAGGAAATGCACTGGTGAGTGCAGTATCTCAGGAGTTTGAGAGACGAGAAAGTAGTCATTAGAAGGCTGTTGCTGGGAATTCCCTGGTGGTCCAGTGGTTAGGACTCCGCGCTTCCACTCCAGGGGGCAAGGGTTTGATCCCTGGTCAGGGAACTAAGATCTCTCAAGCAGTGTGGCCAAAAAAAAAAAAAAAAAAGTCTGTTGCTGAGGACAATGGATGCACCAGAGAAAGTCACTGAAAGACTGGAAGACTGAGGTTAATTAATCATCAGTTAGAGGTGAGTGTGAAGTTAGACAGCCTCTTTGGCACCATTTAAAGAGACTCTCCTATGAGTGGAGACCAGAAAAGGCTGAGGCTCAAGCCAGGACTCAATTATTATAGGAGCAGCCGAGCTTCAGAAGAGGCTGAACGCACAGGCTTGGCCAATCTGCTACTTAAGAACAGGGCCCATTAGGAGGGAGTTGACCCTAAGGCATGTGATGGGGACACCTTGACTCCCACATTCTCCCCAGCCCCTGGGCCTGCACTTCACCCTGTGAAAGGCCAGCACTCCCTCCTTGCTTGAAGATGATGCAGAGTCCTTTGCCTCGCAAGAACAAAGGCGTTTCCCTCAGACCCAACCCCACCTCCCTTTTGGCCCTCAGACAAATAAGTAGGGTTAAGTCTACTTAACCTACGTAGCCCAGCCTGCTAAGGGAGAGAAGAGATTTTGCCCCTCAAAGGAGCCTCGGGACCAAGTTTGCATGTACCATCAGAAGCCAAGAGAGTGTTTGGATCAAAGGGTGTTGGATCAAAGTGAGTGGAAGAAAAAGATGGATAAAGGAAAGGTGATCAATATGGACAACCCTATGACACAGGATTTAACCCTTACAAGCATCCTGGAAGATAACGTCTACACGTGCCGGGATGGCTCTGAGAAGCTTGTAGGAAACATGTCTGCATTCAGTGAAGAGGGAATGCCAGAACTGCCACAGCAGACAGGAAAATAAAGACCCCAAAGGTTCAGAGGAACGTTCTAGAGAAGACATACTATGTCAGGTCAGCAAACTCACCCAGGGGACCCTCCTTAATAAAGGGAAAGCCCTGGGATGAGAGGCACCAATATCACAGTCAAGGTCAAGGTCAGTGTGGCTGTCTTCTGTGGGCTGGGCTGACATTGGGAATGCTCTTACAGAACTGGGCTCCGTGATAGCAATCGGGGCATTAGAGTCTTGGAGTGGTGGAGGGCAGGTTGTGGGCAATTACTGTAATCACTGGCAAGGTTAGATTGAAGGTGTGGGGGAGGGTGGGTGTCTGACCCACTGAGATATGGAGATGCCTCACAGAACATAACATCCTTAGGGACAAGCTGGATAAACAGCCAATAGGCATAGCGCTCAAACTACACATCAAAAGACATCAAGGATGAGATCCTCAGGAACTGAGGGCGGTCACCCCAATAAAGAATTACTACACTCTGCCTAGTTTCTGGATCTGAGCCATTCCTCAGGCTGGGAACCCACTGATTGAAGGTTGGCTGGGTCCCAGGAGGAAGAATCCTGACACTCATGGTATTTATGATGAAGATTCTCCCAGTCCTTCCCTCAAAGGGACATATAATCATTTACTCCAGTACAGTGGGTGTGGAACCTGAAGAGTGCTAGCAGGCATTGGCTATTTTCTTAGTGATGGGAAGTGTGAGATGCAATACTTTGCCAGTTACTTTTGGAAGGGATGCTCCCAACCACAGGATTCCTTATAACTTCACCAATATGGTGGGGCTGGGACCAGAGGCCTGGCACTTCGGTACTCTTCCACGTGGCCTCTTTCTCCAAATGATATCTCATCATTCAGGGCCTCTCCGTGGGGCCTCTCTCTCAATCTGACTGCAACCACGTGAGACCCTGACATCAATCAAGGCATTGCTCAGCTGAGTCCATGGAGTCAAGAGAGAGAATGAAAGGACTGTTTTAAGCCACTGAGTTTTAGAGTGGTTTATTACACAACAAGAGAGAACTAAAACAAGAACTTAGTACCTGAAGATGGTGTCTGCCTTGACGACACACTAAAACATGTGGCATTAGCTTTGGGACCAAGATGGAGCTCCTTGAAGAGATCAAAGTGAAGGCCTGAAAGACAGCGATGAAATTGCTATTGGAGACTGAAGGACAGGGGAACCTGAGTATTATTACATCATAACAGCATGTTGTGCAAACACGTGCATGACACACACCATGGTGAAACTGTCACCTGCAGTCAGGTGGGAAACAGAAAAGGTACCTAAGGAACTCATGAGTCTGGCTGAGGCTACTTATAGGCAGACTGTTGAAAGCACCAACTGTTTTTGTTTTGTTTTGTTTTTGTTTTTAGCTGCCTATGAAAAGTACATGGGAAGTAAGATTTTTTTAAAAAAATGGAAGTATATAGTTTTTGAGCAGATTTAGAGAAAATATAAAGCAACCAGGATATAATGGGTTTTAAAGCAATGCTCAAGGTAAGAAATGGACTCAGAGGGGGAAAAAAATCAAATCTAGGACATGGAAAGTAAACTATGCCTCAGTGTCAAGTTCAGATTAAGGGTGGGACTGTGAGACACTTTGGCGAAACCTCAGGAAGATTTTAGGTGATGCGTCACAGAGCCTCTCAGCTGAACGAAGAGCCTTCTAAGAATCCTCCGGGCGTGCCTCATACGTCCTTTCACCCAGACAACAGGGCTTCTAGGAATGAATCTAAGGAAGTTGTCCCAGAGGAACCTCACATGCCAGTTTCAGAAAGAAGTGTAGCTGTGGCTTCTACCCAATGGAGTTGATTGTGATTTGACACCAAAAAAAAAAAAAAAAAAAAGCACAATGTTTTAAATGAACTGAATCCATTTGGACTGAAAGAGATAGAGTCAGTTCATAATGAAAAGGGGTCTTGGGACCCTCAAACTTCTATAGGCAGTAAGCAGGCTAAGAAAGATGCTTATCTTCTAAGAGGGGCCATTTACTATGGAAAAGGAAGGATGACTCAGGGCAGAGCCAAGAGGCTTGGAAGCTATTCCTACAGATCAGGCCTGGTCTAAAAGGACTGGGAACGTGTGCCCTGCTGGATTTCAGAAGCACTATGAACCATGACTGCAATGCGCCTACCGTTCCCCCCTTGTGGCTATCCCAGTTTTCCTGTTCCTGCCTCATCATTGTTGGGTGAATGTTGAGCAAGTAACTTCTCTCTTTAATTTACAGTTCTTTAGAGCAAGAAGAACCTGCTAAGGAGCTACATCCAAGGAAACACACTTGAGAAGATCCATCACTGCCTACACCTGATTCAGATGATGAGATCCTAGATTCAAGTTGATGCCATTATGGGATGAGACGTGTGGTCTTGGGAAAAGGGACGAGTTGCATTTTGTGTGAGGGAGGAATGTGAATTGTGGCCAGAAGGTGGACAGTGGCAGCTATTCTTCAAGGACAACCCTGAATAATTCTGCCCCTCCCTGCGTGTGCCTACTGCTACTCCCATCTGAGACAAAACTTCTGTCCCATTGATCTGGGTTGGGGCCTGTGACTGCTTTGATTAACAGAACGCAAGGAGGTGATATTCTGGGACTTTGGAACCTAAGCATTAAGAAGGCCAAGCAGGGCTTCCCTGGTGGCGCAGTGGTTGAGAGTCCGCCTGCCGATGCAGGGGACACGGGTTCGTGCCCCGGTCCGGGAGGATCCCACATGCCGCGGAGCGGCTGGGCCCGTGAGCCATGGCCGCTGAGCCTGCGTGTCCGGAGCCTGTGCTCCGCAACGGGAGAGGCCACAGCAGTGAGAGGCCCGCATACCACAAAAAAAAAAAAAAAAAAAGAAGGCCAAGCAGCTTCCAGTTCTTTCCTCTTTGACCCTTAAGACAACATGTAAGAAGTTCTGGCTATCTTGCTGGATGGAGTGGCCACGTGGAGGAGCACTGAGGCATCTGGACATCCAGCCCAGCCCCATTTGACTGCAAAAGATTCCACACAGCACCAGTAGAGGAGACCCCCAGATGAGCCCAGGCAAACCACAAAATATGAACGATAACTAAATGATAATAACTAAGTTTGGGGGTAGTTTGTTATGCAGAGACAGATAACAAAACAGTCAGGGTAAGGAGGCCTGGGGAAGGGAGATGTGGACGAGCCAGTGGTAGTGGACGTGAAACGTGAAGTTCTTTGTACTGTATGTTAGTTCCCACAAGAGAGCAACCACCAAGGAAGACACTCACAGAACGCCTCAGCCAGTTCACATCAGCCAGCAGCTATCACCCACCATCCCAGTGGTGATTCAGTGAGCTTCTGAATGGAACAGCTGGGGTGCTAGGAATGAGGCTATGGAAGGGACCAACAGCATGGGCCGCCATTCACCAAGGCTGAGACAGTTGCTGCCCCTGCTGAATGTTCATTCTGCCAAAAACAGAGACTAACACCAAGCAGCCCTCAATACGGCAACCGGTCAAGGACACCATCTGGTCACCTGATGGCAGGATGGACCCCCTGCACCCTGACTGGGGCAGTGACTCCTGACTCTGATACATGCTCCAGCTACAGGCTTCCCTTTGGCACCCATACAACCTAAACTACGCCACTATCGAAGGACTGGTGCTTCATCAGTGACTTGGGGCCACACATAACATTACATCAAGCCACTTTTCTTCAAAGAAGGTTGCAGCAGTGGACATATGACCACGGGATCAACTTATCCTTTCACTTACTGCATCACTCAGAAGCTGCTGGCCTGATAGAGCAGGGAGATGGCCACTTAAAAACATAACTGAGCCAAAGTCAAAGCCAGCTTGGAGGTGATACCCTGGATAGCTGCTCCTTGGGACATGGTATACACCCCAAATCAATGACCATTATATGGTACTGTGTCAACAGTACATAGACTACATGGGAACCAAGGTTTGGATGTAGGCATGGAACATGTTACCATCACTTCCAGTAACCTACTTAAGAAATTTGTATCCACAATTCTAGGCAGAATGCTTCCACCAAGGGACACAGCAAGACTGTCCATAAACTTAAAGCATGGCTGCCTCCAAGTCATTTCCGGCTCTTTTTGCCAAGAGACCAGCAGGCAAGGAAAGTAATTATCAATCTGTAAAGAGTACTCATCAGGGGGTGAAAGGATTGCTCCTTCCCTGTGAGGACAGGAAAGAATACACTGACAGCCCGGTGACTCATTGTGGTGTTTCTTGGAACGCCTCTCTCCAATTTTGATAGTAAATAGAGAAGTGCAGAATTGACAGCCAATGAAGGGCATGATGAGCATGAGTTCAGACCCCTCAAGGGTGAGAGTCAAGATCAATCCATCAGATAAGCTTCCAAGACCAGAAGAGATGCCAGCAGAGGGTAAAGACGGAGATGATGAGGGTCAATTACAGCCTCAAGACCAGCTGCAATGGCCAGAGCCATAATTCAGCCCACTAACCTTCCTCTTGTGAATTTCCCAGAAAAAGAGACTACCCAGCATCATGGAGAAGATGTTCCCAGATGGGATGAACTTACTATATAAAGTGAATCCAATCAGTAGAAGGGGTCAACTATAGTGGACCCTCAGCACCAAGGACATATTTCTTCTGTTGCTGGTAGTGTTGGCTGTTGACAACTCATAGCTTCATCGCTCTTCAGGAATTGCCCGTGGCCAAAGAAAGATGCTTTGCCCAAGGCTCTGACCCTTCCCCATGGGTTGTCCACATCCAGTGACTGCTTGATATGGAGACACAGAGGCCTTTATATTGATTTAGGATATCTCTGAAAGGCCTTCTCAGCTACAGAGTTCCCTGTGGTATTGGTTAGGGTCTCTGCTGTAACTGAATCTCATTTTAACTCTTCCCTCAGCCCAATCTCATTTTTCCTTAGAGCACTTCACCTCTTGTACCCAAATCTCAGCATCTCAGTATGTTTCCCTGGGAATCTGATTTGCTGCAACTTGCTAAATAAATCCAAGTTTTATTAATGTAGACAGTCATCTCTACCAGATAATTCCACGTTTTTGTTTTCCACCAAAATCCAGCCAAGTTCTCCCTGACTTCAGACTATACTACAAAGCTACAGTAATCAAGACGGTATGGTACTGGCACAAAAACAGAAAGACAGATCAATGGAACAGGATAGAAAGCCCAGAGATAAACCCACGCACATATGGTCACCTTATCTTTGATAAAGGTGGCAGGAATGTACAGTGGAGAAAGGACAGCCTCTTCAATAAGTGGTGCTGGGAAAACTGGACAGCTACATGTAAAAGTATGAGATTACATCACTCCCTAATGCCATACACAAAAATAAGCTCAAAATGGATTAAAGACCTAAATGTAAGGCCAGAAACTATCAAACTCTTAGTGGAAAACATAGGCAGAACACTCTATGACATAAATCACAGCAAGATCCTTTTTACCCACCTCCTAGAGAAATGGAAATAAAAACAAAAATAAACAAATGGGACCTAATGAAACTTCAAAGCTTTTGCACAGCAAAGGAAACCATAAACAAGACCAAAAGACAACCCTCAGAATGGAAGAAAGTGTTTGCAAATGAGGCAACTGACAAAGGATTAATCTCCAAAATTTATAAGCAGCTCATGCAGCTCAATAACAAAAAAACAAACAACCCAATCCAAAAATGGGCAGAAGACCTAAACAGACATTTCTGCAAAGAAGATATACAGACTGCCAACAAACACATGAAAGAATGCTCAACATCATTAATCATTAGAGAAATGCAAATCAAAACTACAATGAGATATCATCTCACACCAGTCAGAATGGCCATCATCAAAAAATCTAGAAACAATAAATGCTGGAGAGGGTGTGGAGAAAAGGGAACACTCTTGCACTGTTGGTGGGAATGTAAATTGATACAGCCACTGTGGAGAACAGTATGGAGGTTCCTTAAAAAACTACAAATAGAACTACCATATGACCCAGCAATCCCACTACTGGGCATATACCCTGAGAAAACCAAAATTCAAAAAGAGTCACATACCAAAATGTTCATTGCAGCTCTATTTACAATAGCCCAGAGATGGAAACAACCTAAGTGTCCATCATCGGATGAATGGATAAAGAAGATGTGGCACATGTATACAATGGAATATTACTCAGCCATAAAAAGAAACGAAATTGAGCTATTTGTAATGAGGTGGATAGACCTAGAGTCTGTCATACAGAGTGAAGTAAGTCAGAAAGAGAAAGACAAATACTGTATGCTACCAAATATATATGGAATTTAAGAAAAAAAATGTCATGAAGAAACTAGGGGTAAGACAGTAATAAAGACACAGACCTACTAGAGAATGGACTTGAGGATATGGAGAGGGGGAAGGGTAAGCTGTGACAAAGCGAGAGAGAGGCATGGACATATATACACTAACAAACGTAAGGTAGATAGCTAGTGGGAAGCAGCCGCATAGCACAGGGATATCAGCTCGGTGCTTTGTGACTGCCTGGAGGGGTGGGATAGGGAGGGTGGGAGGGAGGGAGATGAAAGCGGGAAGAGATATGGCAACATATGTATATGTATAACTGATTCACTTTGTTATAAAGCACAAACTAACACACCATTGTAAAGCAATTATACTCCAATAAAGATGTAAAAAAAAAAAAAATCCAGCCAAGTTCAAGAGTACTCATTATTTTGGGTCCTCCCCAACTCTTGCAGGTGTTAGCCTAAAATTTTTGCCAATCTGGTGCCTGCGTAGTGGTAAGTCATTCCATATATAATTTACATTCTCCTGATTACTAATGAAATTTAGCATCTTTTCATTTGCTTAGAGGCCACTTGGATTTTCTGTTCACATCTACTGCCCATTTTTCTATTAGGTATTTTTCTCCTCCTCTTCTTCTTCCACTTCCTCCCTCTTTTTAAAAATAATCTATATATGATCCAGTGTTCATTTTATGAATTACAACTCTTGGCTTTCCATTTAATTTCTTTAAGAGTGTCTTTGGATGAATATAACCTCTTAATTTTGATGTAATCAAATTTATCAACCTTTACCTTTGTAATGAGTGGGACTTTTTTTCTTTTTTTTGTCTTGCTTAAGATAGTCCCTATCATGAGGTCATGAAGATATTTATCTGTATTATCTTCTAAAAGCATTATTGTTTCATTTTTCACACTTAAGTCTGTGATTCACTTGGAATTGACTTTTTTGTGTGTGGTGTGAGGTAAGGATCCAATTTTCGTTCTTTCCATATAGATAACCAATTGTTCCCATACCATATATTGAAAATGCAGTCCTTTCCCCACTGTTCTGCAGGGCTACCTTATTTTTTTAAATAGACTTTATTTTTTAGAGCAGTTTTATATTTGTAAAAAAATTGAGAAGATAATGCAGAGTACTCACATACCCCACATTCAGTATCCCCTGTTATTAACACCTTACATTAATATAGTACATTTGTTACAATTCATAAACCAACATTGGCATATTATTATTACTAAAGTCCACAGGTTATTCAGATTTCCTTAGTTTTTGCCTAATGTCTTTATCCCATCCAGCATACCACATCACATTTACTTGTCTTGTCTCCTTAGATTCCTCTTGGCTGTGACGACTTCTCAAACATCTCTTGTTTTTGAGGACCTTGACAGTTTTAAGGAGTACTGGTCAAGTTTTCTGTAGGATGACCTTCCATTGACATTGATCTGATGTTTTCATCATGAATAGACTGGGATTATGGGTTTGGAAGAGGAAGAGCACAGAGGTAAAGTGTCACTATATAAGGGTACCAACTATCAATGTGACTTGTCACTACTGAGGTCCTTGTTTCCCTGGCTGAGGCAGTGTTTGTTGGGTTTCTCCACTATAATGCTCTTCTTTCCTCACCCCCACCCCCGGGGAACTTTCCATATTGTACTCTTTGGAAGAAAATCACTATGCACAGCACACACTTAAGGAGTGGGGAGTTATGCTCCCCCCGCCACCCCTCCCTGAGCGCCTACCTTCTTAAAAAATTAAATGTCCTTAAGTATGTTTCTTAAATAAGTAGGCCACTGGAAACAATTGCATCAATATCCTATTTTCTTATATGTTTTATAATAGGTCTTATATAACAAGGGGAAACAAATCCCCTAAATATAATTTCTAAGATTGTGGTAAAAATATACATTACATAAATTTTACCATCTTAATCCTTTTAAGTGTACAGTTCATAGCGTTAAGTACATTCAGTTTGTTGTGCAACCAATCTCCAGAACTCTTTTCATCTTGCAAAACTGAAACTCTATACCCATTAAACGGCACTTCTACATTCCCCTGCTTCCCCCAGCCTCTGGCAGCCACCATCCATCCTACTTTCTGTTTCTGAATTTGACTATTCCAGGTACCGCATATGAGTGGCATCATACAGTATTTGTATTTTTGTGACAAACTTATTTCACTTAACATAATGTCATCGAGGTTCAACCATGTTGTAGTGTATGTCAGAATGGCCTTCCTTTTCAAGGCAAAATAATATTCCATTGTATGTATGTTCCATGTTTTGCTTATCCATTCATCTGTCAATGGACATTTGGGTTGCTTCCACATTTTAGCTACTGTGAATAATTCTACTATGAACATGGGTGTACAAATATCTCTTTGACACCCTGCTTTCAATCCTTTTGGGTATGTACCCAGAAGCAGAATTGTTGAATTTTATAGTAATTCGATTTTTAATTTTTTGAGGAACCACCATACTATCTTCCATAGTGGCTGCACCAACTTATGTTCCCACCAGATGCACAAAACTTTCAATTTCTCCACATCCTCACCAACACTTGTTATTTTCTCCTTGTTGTTGTTGTTGTCTTTCAGGATAGCCAACCTCATGTATATGAGGTAATATCTATTGTAGTTTTGATTTGCATTTCCCTAATGGTTAGTGATGTTGAGCTTTTTCTCATGCACTTATTGGCTGTTTGTATATCTTCTTTAGAGTTTCTACTCAAATCCTTTGTCCATTTTTAATTTTTTTTTTGTAGTGGTTGAGGTGTAGGAGTTCTGTATATATTCTATATATATATATATCTGATATTAAATCTTTATCAGATATATTATTTGCAAATATTTTGTTCCATTCTGTGGGCTGCCTTTTCACTCTACTGACAGTGCCCTTTGTTTGCAAAGAAGGTTTTAATTCTGATGTAGTTCAATTAATCTATTTTCATTCTTGTTGTTTGTGCTTTTGGTGTCACATCCAAGAAATATAACCACATCCAATGTCATGAAGCTTTCCTCCTATGTGTTCTTCTAAGAGTTGTATAATTTTAGATCTTACACTTAGGTATTTGATTTACTTCGAGTTGATTTTTATATGTGGTGTAAAGTAGGGGCCCAACTTCATTCTTTTGCATGTGGATATCCAGTTTTCTTCACACCATTTATTGAAAAGACTGTCTTTTCCACATTAAACGGTCTGGGCACTCGTTGAGAATAATTGACCATACCCACAAAGGCTTATATCTGAGTTCCCTATTCTCCCTCAATGTTAATTTTAAGAGAGAAAAAATTTTCAAGATTTTATATACAGTATGAGTTCAGGTATTATTTTTATGTTATAAAAAATGTTATTTAACAAATAAAAATAATGCATGTTCATTACAGATAATAAAGAACTTACTTATAGAAAGTAAAGTATAAAAAAGACAAAAATCACTGATAATCTTATTTTGGTGTATTCTTATTTTGGTGTAATCTTATTTTGGTATAGATCTATAAATATTTCTTGATGGTATTCACCATCAAGAAATATTTGTAGATCATCTATGTAAGTAATTCAGTCTCATTACAAAATTGGGATCATGCTTTTTGATAGTTTTGAATCTAGCTTCTTATACCTAATGCAATATTTTAACATTGTCCAAAGGCTTTTTTTCCTGAAACACATTTTGTAAATGGCTGTATAGTATTCCAATGTTTAACTAACATACCATAATTTATTTCACCATTTCCACTAGTGTTGCATATTTTATCTTGTTTGTAATTTCTCACTATTATAAATAATGTTGCAGTAAACATCACTGTACTTAAATTTGTACATATACTTATTATTATAACCTTAGGCATACACTACTTTAATAATAACAATGAATAATTTTGCCAGAAGAAAGTAAAACTTTGCTCTAGATTCTTATATGTTGGCTCTTTCTAGAATGGCTTTCCTCAGTGGTATTCAAAACTGACTTTCCACAACTTTAAACATAGCTTTTTATCACAGAGATTAGATTTTCCTTTATAGTTATGCATACTTTCAAAATAACAGGGCCACTATTTGTGTTCCTCCAATGGTGGACTCCAGATTAAAATTCTTAAGATTTTAGAATATATTATTTGGGAAACCAAGGCGTCATCATCTCTTACTATACCTTTTGATCTCAAATCTCACCTTGGTTTTAAAGTTTAAAATGTATTTTCAAAACTAAAAAATTTTAATGCCAAAATTTCTAGAAGGTTGTTTTTGTTTAATGTTTTTTAATGGGTGGGGGTAGAAGTGCATTTTATTTGCTTATAGACAAAAGTAAACACTTCAAATAAATAGTAAATTTCTCATATTTTCTGGCTTAATAGCACAAATTTATTTGTCCCAAGTCTATCATAGATGATTAAGTCAAAAGTGAGTAGGCATGGAAAACTGATTTCTCATTTCCATTATTTTTCCCAATCTTTATGTGTAAATACTTATCTGATAGGGTTTGGTAGCAAATTTAATTTTGAGTCCTGATCTATGACAACTTAAAATTCACATTTCAACCTAATAATCCATATGTTTACAATTTAAAAGTTACATTTTGGTGACTGGGATAAACACAAGAGGAGGTTTCTGGGATGCTAACATTATTTTACATATTGACCAAGATATTGATTACAAAGGTGTGTTTATTTTGTAGAAATTTCTTCAGTTGTACTCCTAATGATTTGTGCACATTTCGGTATGTATTTAAGCTTAAGAAAGAGTTTCTCTTAAAATTATATTTTAAGAGTTTTCTTAAGGATATGAGTCTCTACATTTTGTAGTTTAAATACTGAACAATGAAAATTCGAGTGGCTTCTCTTAAAAATTTAAGCTATGAAAACAATTTAAAACTGAGTTGTGTACTATGATTTTACAGATATAGTTTATTCTCACATCATTCTTGTAAGTTCAACAATTATTTTAAAAAGAGTGGATATATGTATAACTGACTCATTTTGTTGTACAGCAGAAACACATTTTAAATCAACTATACTCTAATAAAAATTAATTTTAAAAACCACAAATACATGTAAAATAACACACACAATTTTCAGTATGCAAAAACACAGACTGCATGGACACCACCAAAGGGGCTCAACATGAAGCACTTTAAATGAAGTGCTGCAGCTGATAAAATTAACATTCTTAATTATTTAAAAGGTTTCAACTTCTTAAACTATTTTCTAGTTAAATGCATTATGGCTTCTTCTACCACCAATTTACCCCTGCTCTGCTGGTTGTAGCAATAAGTTGAACATTTCAGGCATCACCTCCACCAAAATTCAGAGAAATAAAATTAAAATTCATGTTGGCATTACTCATTAGGATATATTATGAATGCAGAAAAAAGGTAGTTGTGTTTCTCTGGCAGCTTAACGTCTTATTCCCCCTAAACCTTGTATCATATGACATCAGATACAGGTGTTAACAAATGAACACAGAAACGTATTAGCCATGTGGTCTCCTCCCAACCTCCATTATCTAAAGAAATGCTACAATATAAAAAACACTTTAAATTATTAATTATTTTAAATCACATGACTATTACCTTCTCTAACAAGTTTGCATAAACCACAGCACTTGATTCACCGTTTACTGCATTACTTCAGTGAGTTTCCCTCTGATTTTATATATGAAGTTTAAGTATACAGATGTTTATCAGGAACGTATTTACATGCTCAGATGCTCAGCAAAGCCTTTTAAATGCTCTTCAGCCTTTAACTAATGTCCTAAATGATCTCAACATATTCTGGGCTTGGTTGGTACTACAGACCCAAGAAACTAGGAACAAAATAACGCTCGCCAGAAATAGCATTTATTACAACATCTATACCCAATACCCATTGTACAAAGCCAACACATCCATAAATAATTAAGCAACTAAAAAAAATGTTTCCCACCTATCTTATCTGTATGCAACAGCCTAGCATAAAGAAATTCACTAAGTAACTGCCCACATAATAAAATCAACTACTTACATTAGAGGGCGGTTTTGCAGTCCTCATCCCACCTCCATTCTCATGTAATCCTCTCTCTTTATTTTCTGGCCTCTAAATCCCATTAATCTCCCAAATAGGGTGAAGTAGAACATACTTAGAAATTTAGGATCAAGTTTAAAACTACCACCTAGGCATCTGTCAAGTGCAGATACTGGTATTCTCTCACAAATGGGTCCTAAAATAGGGGTCTGTCTGGGCTCCCCAAGTGCCAAACATCAGCCTGGGGTCCAAGAATCCCTAGACACCAGATTAGCCCCCATCGCTTGGCTTGAACCAATTCTTCTTTCTCTTTCTCTTCCATATTTTCTCTGGGCTATTCCAACCTGCCTTTATTTCTAATCTTGTCTTCTCTACACAAATGCTATCAAACTGTTTTCCAAAGACATGTTCCACATGAAGATTTCATGTTCCCACACAGTTTTCATTTCAATAAAATGAAGCGGCACGTGACTTAATGCCCTTTCGTATTCCATGAATATTCAGTGGGGTTTTTTCTTCCCTTCGTGAGATTTGGAACAAAATATTAATGAAACTTCAGAAAAACCAATTAAAGTATCACCTTTGGTTTTAAATTAACGAATCAATCAAGTAGCTCTATTTTAGAGGAGAGAACTTCTGGGTAGGTAGTACAGGAGTGAGAAGCACGGGGCTCTGAAGCCTGACAACTCGAGTTTAAATCTGCACTGTGCTAGGCACTAACTGTGACCAGGCAAATCACTCAATTGCACGGAGCCTCAGTTGGCTCACCAATACAGTGGAAACAATAGGACCTCCCTGGGAGAGTTGTTGCACAGATCTCACACTTTCATCCAGGAAAGCACTTAGAATCGTGCCTAGCAAGTAGTAAGCACTCAAAAAATGTTAGCCTTTATTAATATGCTAACGTGGAGGAAAACATAAAGCAGAGCATAACTACATACTTGCAAGAATAAGACATACCACTTTTCTCCAGAACCGTCTTTCAAATTAATCTGTGGCCAAGACTAATTATTATGGTGAAACTGATTACGTCACCAAGGCAGCATATATTTAGAGAACAAAGTACAAGGTAACGATTTTGGAGAGTTTTGCATTTTTTGTGAAATAAATGGTAATATGCTTATAGAATGTCGAAGCAAAATATGTTAGCAGTTTCACTTTAATCTTTCTCATAATTTGGGGGTTTTTTAAGTGTAACAATGATACAGTTGTAAAAAAAGTTTTCTTCCTTTCTGAATATATGGGACATTTTGCAGGTTTACTCTATTCTCTATTAAATTCTAAAACTTTAGTAGAAAAAGTAAACTATAACATACAAATGCTCTTACAATAGTGTCCACACAAAGGCTTTATGACAAACATTTCTTAGTTTACCAATGCGAGGGTTAGTCTAAGTTAAATTATGGGAATATTTGTTTACGCTGACGGGGAACAGACGAAATGCTGCACAATTCAACATTAGTTTAAAAAAAAAACACCAACAGATAAAAAACCTGGAGCGTTTTAAGTCAACGTACAGCTTGAACTTGACACTAAATACATACATTCAGTCGACCTCTGACATCGCAGGGGTCCTGAAGCAGAACCAGGCCAGCTCGGGCCGCGCCTGGAGACGGGGCGGCGAGTTCGAGGCCGGAACGCGGCGGCCGCCCGGCCTCTGCGCGCTCTGGGCGCCGCTGCCTGACCAGGGCCCGCGGGAGCCCGGCCAGGCGGGGCTGGGAGCTTTGGGACGGGGGTTTCGGGAAAGAGCGAGGGGGAAGAGGGCCGGAGTTTAGGAACCCAGGGAATGGAAGCGAAAGGATGCGGGGGCCTTAAGGAGCTGGACCCACACGCCTGTTCGGGGCGGCAGGAAGCGCCCACCCGGCCGCCGGGGTTGGAGGAGGGGCCCCAGCGCGCCCGGAAGCTGGAGAGCCACCCCCTGCTGGACCGCGAAGTGAGATCCGCGGTTTCTCTTCTCCGGACCCTCGAAATCCACGCCTGCGTTGCCCGGAGGCCTCAACTCCATGATTTATGCAAAACTACCGGGCACCCGCCTGTAAAAGGGGTAAGCGTCCCTGGGTGGGCTCGAACCACCAACCTTTCGGTTAACAGCCGAACGCGCTAACCGATTGCGCCACAGAGACTCTGATGGGGTGGCGTTCTCCAGCCATAACCTTTATGAAGAATAATAAAGGCAGCGTGTGACTGTTCGTTTCTTTTCTGCTTCCTGATGCCTATCATTAAAATCAGATTTTTCCACTTAACATTTCTAACCCTTTAACTCTATTTTCCACCTTTAAAGCATATTGGAAAACTATAAAATACAGCAAGATCAAGCAGAATTTCAGATTGCAACGTGTATTAAAATACTGCTGTTCCCCCCCACCTCCCCACCCCTCCCATTTGGAACGTTTTGTTTCAGGGAGATAACTATTTATTATGTTTGTTTTATAGGGAAATAAAAATTTTAATCTTTAATCTTATGAGTTGAGAAACTTTCCTTTTATTTCAAACTCTTTGTCCAGTACTTTGCTCACTCATCTTCATAATTTACTTGCGTAGCATTCCCAAGGTCATCTGAATTGTATTTGCCTTGTTTATTTTTATTTTCAGGTATTATTAAATACGTATATGCACTTCCTATTTGTTGTGTACTAACCTATAGTACAATTACTTGTCACTAACATCTTGTTACTTGTAAAGGACATTGGGGGAAAAGCTACAGTCACATTCTTTCATCCCTGTACGCTGTAGTTCATTGCTAAATCCGCTCTTGTTTTTTCCTTGGAATTAGCCTGTACACCCACATTTGAGCCATGCCACTTAAAACGTACATTTCATGGGATATATATAACCCAATTTGAGGAAAGAGAAGTTAGAGAAGAAAAAAAGTATGATTTATGACTAACGCCTGAAAATCCCTAACACAGAAACACCTCTGGCAAACGTTACATCCCTGTAAATACCCTACATGAAAATCTTACCCTTTGTGTGAATAGTTCCTGATGCCTTTTGAGGTACTCTTCAAAGCTCCAGGCACTTTTTTCTCCTATTCCCGCCTCAGAGAACTGCTAGTTTCCACTTGACAACTCTGTACTTAAACTTTTAAGTTACTAAATTGCTCTGTCCAGAATCCCTTGAGAAAGAATTCGTATCATGATTTATAGAAGTTGTATGCGACCTGCCTTAGTCCAGTCAACATTTTGAGTTCCTGTGGCTTGTTAAGACAACTTAAATTGGCTTTGGAACCAATTAGTGGAGTTCCTTGAAAGCGCTGAGATATCAAACAGCTGTGAATTCATACCAAGCTGTACCACTCTGGTCTCAAAAAACTTTTAGAAGTGCACTTGAAAATTTTAAATTTGAAAAAAAAAAATCTAGGAAGCACTTATAAAGAATATATAATGAGTCTGATTTCGTTATATGATGCTACGTTCATACTTTATGTTTTATGTACCTGTTAATGTGAGCTAAAACTATTAGGCACTGGTTTTTCTTCTCTGAATACCAAAATGAGTATTCTCTCCTCTGCTACTGTGCTTGTGACTATTCAGTTAGAACAGACTGCAACTAGTACCTCACCACCCCTTCATTCAATATTTACTCTGCCGCTTAGAATATTAGGAACAGTTCTACTCATGTGACTATCTTAAGCTCCAATCTCTTTTCCTCACTTCAGTCATCATACTAACATTTTAACTTCTAAAAAAGAGAGATGTTGAGAAACACTTGATGAGAAAAAAATAATTCAGAAAGAAATAATTAGCTCATTGTATGCTAAAATTTTTTTTCTATGTGAGGATCATTGTTTGTTTAAAATTCAGCCTGGTTCTGTAGTTGTTAATTTTTTTTTTTTACGGTACGCGGGCCTCTCACTGTTGTGGTCTCTCCCGTTGCGGAGCACAGGCTCCGGACCCGCAGGCCCCGCGGCCATGGCTCGCGAGCCCAGCCGCTCCGCGGCACGTGGGATCCTCCCGGACCGGGGCACGAACCCACGTCCCCTGCATCGGCAGGCGGACTCTCAATCACTGCGCCACCAGGGAAGCCCAGTTGTTAATATTTTTAAGAAAATAAATCGTTCTGTCCACGGTTCATTAGCTTTGCCTTTTGGTCTCTCCATTTGTAAATACTTCAAAAGAACATATAAATATTAAACATATTGAATGGAATATCAACATTTCACTCCAATTACGTATATCAAATGCAGCTTTTATGCAAAATGCCCATTTACAAAAATAAAAGCATGTGTTGTCATCTAAATCTTTGTGATTGTCTCATTTTAGGCCTTAATATCTATGCCCAATTTTTAAAGACAAATTAAGCCCACTGCATTAACTTTATTATTTATTTATTTTTGGCTGCATTGGGTCTTCGTTGTGGGTTTTCTCTAGTTGCAGGGAGCAGGGACTTCTCTTCATTGTGGTGCCCAGGCTTCTCACTGTGGTGGCTTCTCTTTGTTGCGGAGCACGGGCTCTAGGCGCACGGGCTTCAGCAGTTGTGGCTCGCGGGCTCTAGAGTGCAGACTCAGTAGTTGTGGTGCACAAGCTTAGTTGCCCCGCCAGCATGTGGGATCTTCCCGGAGCAGGGATAGAATCCGTGTCCCCTGCATTGGCAGGTGAATTCTTAACCACCGCATCACTAGGGAAGCCCTGGATTAACTTTAGAAACATACATCATTTTTCCTGAAATTTCAGGGTAACCCACAACAAATGATTCTTAAAGCTTCATTAATACTTAGGTCTTTATAATTGCTAAAAGTGAAAAGGACTGGGCATCTTGCCCCCTTTTTGTATATCATACACAATGAACTGCAACTTTAACTTTTCCAAGAATGTGCCCTATCAAAGAAGCTGACCTCTGCAGATTAATGGGCCTGTATATTTTATTTCCTTCTTAGAGAGGAAAAAAAGAGAGAAGAACATCTTGCAAATTGGATCCACCTGTCTTGACATCCAAGGCAAGATGGACTACACTGATTTATAGACCTTCCTGGAAGCATGAATCAAAGGCTATCAGAAGATGTGCCTCCAGCTTCAAACCAACAGAAGAGGCAACTCACAGGATTTCCATTAACACAACTGTGCATGACCTTAATTCTTTTCAATTCCTGTATTTCAAAAGGATTGAGTTGTTAAAAATGAAAAATCCAGTTAGAATGTAAAAAGAAATCAATGAGTTAGAGAAATCATCTCAATAAATGGAAGATTGTGGCACCAGGAAATCAGTTAAAAGAGAATGCTAGGGACTTCCCTGGTGGTCCAGGGGGGTAAGATTCCACGCTCCCAATGCAGGGGACCCAGGCTCAATCCCTGGTCGGGGAGCTAGATCCTGTGTGCATGCCGCAACTAAGAGTCCACATGCTGCAACTAAAGATCCCACATGCCGCAGCTAAGACCTGGCGCAGCCAATATTAATTAATTTAAAAAAGAGAGAGAATGCTGAACCAGGAGTCTCTAAGAGCAAGAGAAGAACTATGAGACCAATTTTCAAAACTAACTGAAGTCACATTTTAAAACTGATATATAGTAAAGGGGAGTCAAATCCTTCCAACCAGGCTCAAGCTTAAATGATATTTCCTACTCACTAAAAGTATCGTCTCATTCAAAATTGTTGACTAAGGGTCAGTTATCAACTTAGCAGGCCAGTAGCAGCATGACACAGAGCAGTAACCATAGAGCATACTTCTCCCATAGTTGACCACTAAATTGGGTCTACACATAAAATAAGAAAATTGAGACAGGTATATTAGAATATCATATCTTTTTTCTATCATTTTAAAAATTGTGTCAGCTAGGAAATTTTGTGAAATTATTCAGACAATAATCTCCATTTTATTTTTAATTAAACAGACATGGTATATGAGAAAAGGCAAACTAAGGCAGAAATAATATACTGATATTCTATTCTAATGGGTTCAATCAAAATTATTAAAAATTATAGTTTTTTTTCCTTCATGAACCTCTCTTTTGGAGGTAGAAATCATTTTCGATGGTTTTACCAAATAATCCAGAATGAAAATATTAATCATTGCTTATCTCAGTAGTGAAAAAGTATGATTCGCTAACAATATCGATGATTTCAACTGTGTCCAGACCAATAGAATCCTTGATCCAGCTAGAAATGGTGGTCTGGGAGCAGCACAGATTTCCACTTTCTTCAGGAGCATGGGAAAACTGCTCCAGGAAGACCCTATGGGTATCTCAGAAACTTTCATGGGTTCTACCTCTCAGTCCGCCACTTGACCACACCACCATCCATGAGGTAGCCACAGCCTTTTATTTTCCATAATGTGTTCGTGTTCACAGGAGCAGTTGGAGGCAAGTTTTTTGCTATCCCGTCTATACAGTGAATGCACTGACAAATTCCCAGTCCTGCCTTTCTGAACTCACCCATTAGAAATTAACTTTAAAAAATTCAGAACAGGGCTTCCCTGGTGGCTCAGTGGTTGGGAGTCCGCCTGCCGATGCAGGGGACATGGGTTCGTGCCCCGGTTCGGGAGGATCACACGTGCCGCGGAGCGGCTGGGCCCGTGAGCCATGGCCGCTGAGCCTGCGCGTCCGGAGCCTGTGCTCCGTAACGGGAGAGGCCACAACAGTGAGAGGCCCGCGTACCGCAAAAAAAAAAAAAAAAAAAAACCAGAACAGATATCCTCTTTTCATTTACTTCAAAAGAATAAAGAGGGCATCCCTGGTGGCGCAGTGGTGAGAGTCCACCTGCCGATGCAGGGGACACGGGTTTGTGCCCCGGTCTGGGAGATCCCACATGCCGCCGAGCGGCTGGGCCCATGAGCCATGGCCGCTGAGCCTGTGCTCCGCAACGGGAGAGGCCACAACAGTGAGAGGCCCGCGTACCGCAAAAAAAAAAAAAAAAAGAATAAAGAGAATGAGCAGACGCCAAAGGGAGATTCCAGTCGAACTCAGAGACCATAGAATTAATAATAGCTGCCCTGCCTTAGTCATAGACCCTATTGGAAAATAACACATTATATTTCTTTCGCTTCCAAATTGTCGTACAGATGCTATTTAAATTTTTCAAAGATCAGTAGTTCTGTTTAAAAGAAATGAAAGAAAAATAACATCTTAAATCAATCAGAGGGTATAATTTAGATGAAACCAGAGGATCCAAACCTGCGGTCATTAAGGCCAAGATGCTTTATTCAGGAGAAAGACCAGTCACTGGCACAGCACTTCTTCCAGGGAGTCCCACTAAAGGCAGAGTGAAAAGTAAAACCACTGCTCCATTTCCACAGTTCCAATAAAATTTCAGGTATAGGGAGTGCGTACAGACCAAAGCCCTGGGAATAGCCTCCTCCTTGCAGCTACTTCCTGTAAATGGATAGGAAACCTTGAATTAAAGTCAACCAAATCACTGAGGAGATGGTACCTGGTAAAGAGCTGGTAGTCAATGAACTGTTCACTCAATGAATAGTTAACCATAGCATCGTTAGAATTTTTGAAGGCATATAAATGTTACCTTAGGTAATTTTTTAATTAAAAAAATAAAGCAAGCTCAAGTAAATCCATATTTGAAAGGTTTGGTAGTATTACAACATGATTCATCCTAGAACATTGTAAATAACAAGTGCTCTTGTATAAAGTATGATCCCACCAAAGGATGTTCTTCAAATATGAGAGATCACGAATAAAGCACTAGCCCAGTGCCCTGTGTTTATGATGTAGAGTAAAAGTTATCTTTTCCCTGTGGCCCTTTAAGGACACTATCACTCTTCCAGCAGCCCAAGTTGAAATCCTGACATCATCACAGGGGAAACGGGTTCGAGCCTTGGTCCGGGAAGATCCCACATGCTGCAGAGCAAATAAACCCGTGCGCCACAACTACTGAGCCTGAGCTCTAGAGCCCACCAGCTACAAATACTGAGCCCGCATGCCACAACTAATGAAGCCTGCACACCCAGAGTCCGTGCTGTGCAACGAGAAGCCAGCGCACTGCAACGAAGGGTAGCCCCCGCTCGCCGCAGCTAGAGAAAGCCCCTGCGCAGCAACGAAGACCCAGCGCAGCCAAAAATAAAAATAAATAAATAAATAAAAATTTTAAAAGATAAAGGCTTTTCTTATATTGGGTCAGTCACAAAGTCATAGATTCTACCTTTGCAACATCTCTAAACTTTGACTTTGTCTCCTCCTTTCCACTAAATACTTTTTTAAATTTTTATTTATTTATTTTTATTTTTGGCTGCGCTGGGTCTTCGTTGCTGCGCAGGGGCTTTCTCTAGCTGCGGCGAGCGGGGGCTACTCTTCGTTGCAGTGCGCTGGCTTCTCGTTGCACAGCACGGACTCTAGGTGTGCAGGCTTCATTAGTTGTGGCATGCGGGCTCAGTATTTGTAGCTGGTGGGCTCTAGAGCTCAGGCTCAGTAGTTGTGGCGCACGGGTTTATTTGCTCTGCAGCATGTGGGATCTTCCCGGACCAAGGCTCGAACCTGTGTCCCCTGCATTGGCAGGCGGATTCTTAACCACTGTACCACCAAGGAAGTCCCTTCACTACTTAATATTAATCCAATACATTCCATGTTCCAATTTCCCTACATAAAACGTAAGCTCCAATAAATGTGTACCAAAAATAATAACATTTAATGAGCATTTACTGTCAGATACATGCATTATATTTATCTTTCATCTATTCTGTAAGATGGATACTATTGTTATACCCATTCTATGGATAAAGGAACTAAGGCTTATAATGGTTTAAAATTTAAACCCCAAGCCTATTTAAACTTTAAATAACTTGCCCAAGGTACCACCTGCTGTTCCTTGTTGCTGTACCTTTTTTTTTTTTTCCACTCATCCCTGTACTTAGAATATCCTTCGTTCGTCATCTTGCCTATTAAAGCCTTACTTCTCCTTCAAGCTCATATAGTGGCCTCATCCTATGAAACCTTTCTTGATCCCTCCAACTAGATAAAATCTTTCCCTCTTGTAAACCATCTAGCACTTCTTCCTTGGCCAAACCTCACATTATATTGTGGCCATGTTTGCACCTATTGAATCTCCGTTCTAACCTATATACTCCTTGAGGTCAGAAATGTTATCCGTCTTTATACCTCCCATAGCACTTGACTTAGTCATGCTAAATAAATGTACTGAATAATTGAAATAATAGTGAAAGTGAAAGAGCTATCTATATTCAATATTTGTTCTAAAATATTAGTGGAGTTTACAGGTTCCTAATATGAAGCTGACTAAAAAATTAGTACTAGAGATTATCAAAGGAAGCAACAGGAATCCCAAGCTGATCAAAGAAGAGACTAATAAGAATCCAAATCGACTGTCTCTAGAAAAACTTTAACATTTTTTTTAAAGTTTAAAATACTGCTATTTAGGGAGGGTGGGAGGGAGGGAGACGCAAGAGGGAAGACATATGGGAACATATGTTTATATATGACTGATTCACTTTGTTATAAAGCAGAAACTAACACACCATTGTAAAGCAATTATACCCCAATAAAGATGTTAAAAAAAAAATACTGCTATTTCTAAAGGTGATTTTGGTACCGTTAAGGCTGAAGTGCTTTTCTAGACTTATTCATTTAACAAACACATATATAAGACTTTGTTTCAGGCACTGTTCCAAGGCCTTTGCAAATATTTACTCATTCAAATTTTATAACAACCTTGTGAAGTAGGTTCCATTATTATCATCCCTGTTTTACAGGTAGAGAAACTAAGAAGTTAAGTAACTTACCCAAAATCACACAGCTAGTAAGTGACAGGGAGAGTTCAAATTCAGGCATCCTTCTCCAGACAACTCACTTAACTGCTAGTCTATCCTGCCTCTTTTTTTTTTTTTAGTGCACAGTAGTTCTTGAGTACTGTACAATAGACATTTTTAAAAAATAATTTGGAGACTTTAAAAATCTTCCACTAGTTTAAAGGTTTTTTAAACATGATTTCAGACTTAAAAGTTGCAAGAATAGTACAAAGAATTCAACCAAATTTCCCAAATGTTAGTATCTTACTACACTGACTTTATCCTTTTCTCTTTCTTTCTCTCAATATTTAATTTTTTCTGATCTGTTTAAGAGTAAATTGCAGATGTAATAGCCCCTAAATACTTCAGTGTGTTTCCTAAAGTTAAGGAATTCTATTACATAACCACAGAACAATGATCAAAATTAGGACCTTAACATTGATACGGCACCATTAGGGTTAGGACTTAATCTGTAGATCTTATTCCAATTTCACCAGTTGTTCCAATAAGGTCCTTTATGGCAAAAGAAAATTTAAGATCGTAATTTGCATGTCATTGTCCTGTCTTTCAGTTTTCTTTAATCTGTAACAGTTCCTGAGTCTGTGTCTCTTTCTGTCTCTTACATACCATAACTTGGACATTTCAGCAGAGTACAGGCCAGTTATGTTGTAAAATGTCCTTAAATGTCAGGTTGTCTGGTGTTTCCTGATGACTAGATTCAGGTTAGGTGCTTTTGCTCCCTCTAACACATTTAGTATACTGGATACTGTAACATCAATCTGAAATAATGGTAAAATGAAAAAAAAAATGAGGCTAGAAGAAGCACAGAGAGATGAGTGATGTCGATCATGAGTCTGGCAGAAACAGAACTTCTCAGGATTCCTCAACATCATATGTACAGTCTCAACTATTTAAACAGGAATATTCTTGAAATAATAATTTAAATTTTATTTTAAAGTCCCCTAACTGTACCTCTTCTTTGTTTGTTTCAGTTATATGTTCACTGAATCACTATGACCTGACACTTCATCTCCTGAGAAATAGCCACCAGAAAGTGGAACAACCGTTGCCTATGATTTTTGGGTGGGATGAAGCCCTCAGTGAATGGTCATTGAGTTTTGTGGTTCAAAAATAAAATCCTTGGGCTTCCCTGGTGGCGCAGTGGTTGAGAGTCCGCCTGCCGATGCAGGGGACGCGGGTTCGTGCCCCGGTCTGGGAAGGTCCCACATGCCGCGGAGCAGCTGGGCCCGTGAGCCATGGCCACTGAGCCTGCGCGTCCAGAGCCTGTGCTCCACAACGGGAGAGGCCACAAGAGTGAGAGGCCTGCGTACCGCAAAAAATAAATAAATAAATAAATAAATAAAATAAAATCCTTTATCACTTGGTTATAAAGAATCAAGTCTTCCTCACCTGTTAACCTCTTGGTGAACAGATACATCTGAATTTCTGAAACTGAACTAAGACTCACATGGAGCTGCTGGGGTTTATCAGAGTTTGGACAAGTGTGCCTCTTGTCCTGGACTGGCTGCCACAAAACAGTTTGTATTAGTTGGGGCTCTTCAGAGAAACAGAACCAATAGGACACATATACAGAAAGAGACTTATTCTGAAGTGTTGCCTCCTGAGGTTATGGAAGCTAAGAAGAACCACGATCTGCCATCTAGAAGCTGGAGGCCCAGTCCATGCCCAAAGGGCTGAGAACCAGGGGAACCAATGATGTAAGTCCCAGTCCTGCCCAAGAAAAGGAGCACCAAAGTCTGAGGGCAGAACAAGAAAGATGTCCCAGTTCAAAGAGAAAGGTCCTTCCTCTGCCTTTTGCTTTAGTCAGGCCCCCAATGGATTGGATGATGCCCATCCACACTGGTGAGGGGGATCTTCTTTACTCAGTCTACTGATTCAAATGCTAATCTCCTCTAGAAACAGCCTCACAGACACATCCAGAAATAATGTTTTACCAGCATTTTGGGCATCCTTTAGCCCAGTCAAGTTGACACATAAAATTAACCATCACACAGCTCTTAAGCATGACCAATAAAACATAGGGAGCAGAGATTTTTCAAAGATTTAGCACTGTCTAAATAATCACAAAAATCCTTTCAGAGATAATAGGGGATCTATGCACAATTCAACAAGGGATCTCAACAGAAACATTGTGCCAAGGGTTCCCCTTTGTCAAGACCAGGAAAGAGTTTGTGATCTGTTTACTTAGAGGGAAAAAAATCCAACTTTCTTTATGAGCTAAAGAACCAAATACAACTGTCTACGGCAGTTCAAGAGAATTCTTTCCCCATCATGTGAGCTTCACCTTACTACCATATTTTTTCTAACCTAGGGAATGTTTTTTATGCTTTCTTTTCCTATTAAGATTGCCAGTAACAGAAATACAAAGACTAAAATTGAATCAAGAGATTCTATTGCCCGAGTGAAGAGATTTTTCATTTCTGAGAATTCTTACATTTAGAATAGAGACATTTAAAATCATTTGTCTAGGTCTTCCCTGGTGGCTCAGTGGTTGAGAGTCCGCCTGCCGATGCAGAGGACACGGGTTCGTGCCCCGGTCTGGGAAGATCCCACATGCCGCGGAGCGGCTAGGCCCGTGAGCCATGGCCGCTGAGCCTGCACGTCCAGAGCCTGTGCTCCGCAAGGGGAGAGGCCACAACAGTGAGAGGCCCGTGTACCACAAAAAAAAAAAAAAAAAAAAAATCATTTGTCTAAGTTCACAGGCATAACAAATACATATTTCTTTAAAATTAATAATTTGAAGGCTTTTGCTTGAAGTCATACACTAGGTTTTAAATTAACATTAAGCATTCTAACAATAAGAAATTGAAAGTCTCAGTTCATAATTGACTTTTTAACTGCTTCATAGAATACACAGAGAAATTGCCAAAGCCCACATCATCAACGTAAAAGTAGAATTATATAAAAGGTTCATGCAGGTGAGCACTTAAATTTAGATTTATGCATATAATTTACTTATTTTAGATGGGAGACTTTAATGCAAGGCTTCTTTTTCAATAAGGTATGAAAGAAAATCCAAACTGACAAGTCTCTTGAATTATCAAGTAATTTGAGAATAAGAATGTCTTCAATGTAATTCACTTTACAGTTCTGGAATTGCAGTTGCGGTACTGGCATGAGGATAGACATAGAGATCATGGAATAGAATTGAAAGCCCAGATACCTGTAACCAACTGATTCTCAACAAGTGTGCCAAGGCAATTCAATAGGGAAAGAACAGTCTTCAACAAATGGTTCTGGGACAACGTATCCACATGCAAAAGAATGAAGTTGGATCCCTAACTCACGCCATATACAAAAATTAACTCAAAATGGATCAAAGACCTAAATGTAAGAACTAAAATCATAAAACTACTAGAAAAAACCATAGGCCTTCATTTTCATGACCTTGGATTGGGCAACAATTTCTTTAAAAAAAAAATACAAGCACAAGTAAAAAAAGAAAAAAAATAGATAAATTGGATGTCATCAAAATTGAAAACTTTTGTGCTTTAAAGTTCCCTGTCAAGAAAGTGAGGGGAAAAAAACCCCACAGAATGAAAGAAAATATTTGCAAATTATATATCAGATAAGAGTCTAACATCCAGAATATATCAATATAAAAACTCTTAAACTGCAATAATGAAAAGAAAAATAACCCAATTTAAAAATGGGCAAAGGATTTGTAGACATACCTTGGAAGAAGCTATACAAATGGCCAACAGACACATGAAAAACTGCTCAATATCATTAGTCATTAGGGAAATGTAAATGAAAGCACAATGAGATATCACTTCACATCTGCAAGGATGCAATAATAAAAAAAGATGGACAATAACAAGTGTCGACCAGGAGGTGCAGAAACTGGAACACTTCTACATTGCTGGTGAGAACGTAGAGTGATACTGCTATTTTGGAAAACAGTTTGATGGGTCCTCAAAATGTTAAACATAGGGCTTCCCTGGTGGCGCAGTGGTTGAGGGTCCGCCTGCCGATGCGGAGGACACGGGTTCGTGTCCCGGTCTGGGAAGATCCCACATGCCATGGAGGGGCTAGGCCCCTGAGCCATGGCCGCTGAACCTGCGCGTCCAGAGCCTGTGCTCCACAACGGGAGAGGCCACAACAGTGAGAGGCCCGCGTACCGCAAAAAACAAAGTGTTAAACATAGAGTCACCATATGACCCAGCAATTTTACTCCTAAGCACTTGAAAACATAGGGCCACACAAAAACTCATACAATAATGTTCACAGCAGCATTATTCACAATAGCTCAAGATGGAAACAACCTAATCCATTAACTGACGATTTGACAAGCAAAATGTGCTATGTCCAATTCATGGAATATGATTTAACCATAAAAAGGAATAAAGTATTGACACATGCTATGAGATGAATGAACCTTAAAAACTTCATGCTGTTTTTTTTGTTTTGATTTGTTTTTTCATGCAAAGGTAAAGAAGCCAGACTCAAAGACCACATATTGTATGGTTCCATTTGTATGAAATGTCCAGAATAAGCAAATCTACAGAGAAAGCAGAAGCCAAGGACTGGAGAATGGGGGACTGGAGGATGACTGGTAGTGGGCATGGGGTTTCTTTGGGGAATGATTAAAATATTCTGGGATTAGATAGTGATGATGGTTGCACACTCTGTAAATACCCTTAATTGTACACTTTAAAGGAGTGAATTTTATGGTATGCAAATTATATCTCAATTAAAATAAATAGAAACAGGAAACATAACCGTGCCTTTCAATTGTTTACTAGTGTAGAAATGAAGGCACAGAGAATTAGCAAAATTGCCCAAAGTTAGCAGTGGAACCTGCATTCTGATTTGCAAATCTGTGTATTCTAATCTACTGTTCACTGTGACTAGCGGGGTCTAATCCAACTCCCGTGTTGAAACTGTCACCTGGTTTCCGGTTAATTACTGAAATTTGATGACAAATCTGGCAGGAAACATTTCCTTACCTACTCACTCTGTAAAATGCAGTGGCTTGATATCTAAATCTACCTCTGTATTATCAGTTTATTTAGGATCAAATTTTAAATCAGTACACGGTGACTGAAAACCTTGCACATGCCCAGTCCCATGCACGTTTCTGGAAATGCAGAACTCAACGTCAGAAAGTCAGGGAATTAGAGATATAGATTGAGAAATCAAGTGTCTGGTGGTGCTGGTTTAAGTCCTAAGATGGGAGGAAATTGCTGGGGAAGAGCAAGCAGAGAAGAGAGGAACTAGAACGGAACCCAGGGAACAGATGTTTCAGAGCCGTCAGAGATCAGCCTGCCAGTGACAGGCACTGATAAGAAGTGGTTAGTGAATGATAGAGGCAGGAGAAAGCTACCCTACCTGATAGGAAACCTTGTATCTTATCACATTACATTGTTATTATCTGTTTACATGACTGTCTCCCTTGCTCCTTGGGTTTCTGCCTCCCTCTACTGCAGAAAAGTATTTCAATAAGTCACCAAGACCCTCCAAATTGTCAGACTCCATGGACTTTCACCACTCCTTCTTACTTTATCACTGTATTGTATTTGATACTGTAAACAGACCATTACCTTATTTTTTCTTAAAGTGTGGGCATAAAAATGGTGCTCCTTTCCTGGGGGCCCAGAATGGGCGGCTCCTTGGACATAAGGCTGAGTTGGTGCTGCAGAGAACCCTCCTTGGACGTGTGCCATTCACCTCTCCCGAGCCCCTCACCCTCCCAACTCCACCGTCTCCACTGCAGCACGAAGATCAGTCAGAGTTCTTTGTGATGCTGCCCCAATGAAGCTCTACCCAGGGGATCCCACCACAGGAAACAGTTAGACCCAGACGTCCATAGAACAGAATGGTAAGAGTAGAGTCCTGGCTTCATCCAAACACACTGCCTTGTACAAGCTTCGTGACCCCTCTCCTGGTCCTATCCCCTTTGCAGGAGCCTCTTCCTCCGTTGACTGTCTAAACTGGCATGCTTCCTCCCTAGTCTCATGGTGCCAACCCCAATCTCTATATAAACAACTTATCAATTTACATTTCTCTTCCAGAACTGCTCCTGAGGTCCAACACCATATATCCATCTTGTCCTTAAGAAACCTCTCAAATTCAACATGCCAAGAAAAGGAACTCTTTCTCCCAAGACATGTTTTTCCTACATTTCTATTATCATGTACCCTTTAACCCAACCTGCAATCTAGGAATCATCCTCTCTCTTTCCCTCTCCCAAAACCGACTGATAAGGTAATCCTATCCATTCTACTTCCATAAGATATCTTAGATCCAACAGCATTCTCATTAGTGTGCCGCATGTTACAGCCTAATCACTTCTTCCGTAAACTGCTGCCATTAACTCCCATCATGCCTTTACCCCATACAAGCCTCCAATTCACTGAAAGAGTGATCTTTCGAAAACACAAAACTGAATATTTAATTTACTAAATGAAAAAGTTTCAATAACCTATACCATGGTTCCCACACTATGCACAAGTCACCCTTGGGCACCGCAGTGAACTCAGGTTTGCTATAAGCTATTTAATTTTTTTGAGGGAAACGCAGCAACATCTATCAGACACCACACAAACTACCACTATTATGGCATTTGGAACTAACTACGTAATGAATGGAACTGTTATTTCTCTTGGCCTAGGGCATCATGAAAAAATTAGAGAGACACTAAGGGTGCGGTGAACTGAGAAAGTTTGGGTACCTATGACCTACCAAATATCTTCAAACCCTCTAGCATGACATAAACTGGTACCCACCTCTCCAGCTTCATCTCTCTCATCACGCCTTGTCTTCTTCCCTAGTCCTACTCTTCAATCCAGCAGACAAACGTGCATCTCTCCAGACATGTCCTTTCTGCCATCCTGAGTAGTCAGACTCTGGCTCTAAGAGAGTAGAGACATGGCCTACCCAGGGTTTAGGGGTGAGACCAGATACCCTTAAGAGAACACAAGATGAGGTAAACAAACCAAAGAAGTCACTCCACAACCCCTACACTGGGTGGATTCTGTATGAGTTGGATAATCTGAAGTTAAAAAAAAAATTGGTTGACTATTCTTCAGAATTTCACATGTATTTGTCAGGCCAAGGAAAGGGGAGAGACCAGCCCCGTGGTCCTCATCTTCTCCCCCTTTTCTACAGAGGTCTGTATTTTTCTAGGGCAGAAGGCAAAGAGGCAACCAACAAAGCAACCGTAAGACTGTCTTTGTTAATGGCTGTACCACCCCTTCCTTCCCCGAAAAGGGGCCTAGCACCTGAGTTATATAAATGACTGCTCTTTTCTCTGTGCCCCACTTTATCTCATTTTATCACAGCACCTCTAATATTTTTGCACTTACCTGTTCACCTGTCTTCTCCGCTTGACTATAAACTTGTGGAGGGCCAAGACTATGCCTGATTTGGTTCTGTATTCTCCTCACCTAGCAGAGTGCCTGATACATAGTATGTGATGAATGGATAGTTGATGAATAAATTTCAAAGAGGGTGTGGGTGAGCCCCACAAGAAGCTCAAGCAAGTTAGAAAATAAAGTGTCCATTAGACTAAAAAGTCCAAAAGTCACTGATGATAGCAGTTAAAGATGTTTCTAGAGAGTGACAGGGACAAACGGGTTTGCACATGCTGAGGTGCAAACTAGGAGACATGGCAGTGCTTACTAAGTAAAAACCACTCCCGCATTTCCTCCTTGCTATACAGAACTTCAGTTTTCTTTAGGCATCGAGAAGATTCCCTTTGATGTGGAAACATGGGCCCAGTTCCTAAACTATATCAAAATTCTGACTGATGAGATGTAAGAGGAAATCCTTTGGTGGGGTGTTTTTGGAAAATACTTTACCTCCTCTACAAGGCTAAGGCTGATGAAGAATAAACTTTCTGCCTGCCTTCCCACCTTTGCACCCACGGTGAAGATGTGATACTTGAAGTGTAGCAGCCATTCTACAACCATGAGGTAAAGGTCAAGCGAATTTCAGAGCTATGACATCACTGAACCGCTGAGAAAATATTAGCAACTCTTTACCCACGGACTTCTTGTCACGTTAAAAACAAAAACAACAACAAACAACAACAACAAAAAACAACCTTCTGTTTCAGCTGGGTTTTCTATTACATTCTAATTTATACAGGAAGAAAGAAAAGAGAGACAAGTGAGTATAGACCCCTCTTTTTAATAAACATAGTACAAATAATACAGATTAGCAGCTAAAAGACAGTTTATTTCAGTTGTCTTTGGAAATGAGGCTGGAAATGCAAGTGTAATGAGGGTACAGGGGCCTCTACTGCCAGAGAAGAGACTTGGACTGTAATTCTGTTGGCATTAGGGAGTCATAAAAGGTTTCTGAGTAAAGTTTTAGGACTTCCAGAAGGTTACTTTGGCATAATGAGCAGGAGCCATATGTGCCCAAAGAGTAATGCATCTCACGACACTTGCATTTGACATGATTGTATTGGCGTCGCCCACCAACGCATACGGCAGGAGTTCATACCATGTGGGAACGCCCCTCGCTCAGCTCACACATGAGTAGGCGAAACAATAACCATGTTGCTTCCCCATGCTTGTTGGCCTAATACTAACAAACATAAAGTCTCAAAGCAAATGAAATATTACATCATTTCAGTGCTGCCATACTATGAATAGTCCCTGGGAAAGCTACAAGCAAACAAAACTTCTGTTAATGAAAAGTAGCAACGGTAGAAATATACATTGTATGAACTCCTGCCATGTAGAATGAGAACACGAGACCACATATATACTTCCAAAATACCAATTCCTCATACTCAATCTGCACCAAAAAAATCAAACATGCCAAAATAACATCTTGCATGCTAGGCCTGAGACTGATTTTTCAAAAGTGTTTCTATAATGGGGTGGAAGGTTTTTAATTTACTTCCTTCTAAAAGCATTTTTAATGATTACATCATCTAAGAATAAATGCTCTTATATTTATTCATAGTTTCAAACATGTTTCTCTCTTCTCACTAAATGTACTCAGAAAACAAATAAGCTTACAACAGAGAAACACCAAACTAGGGAAATCTCTGTGATGTGAACATCATATAACAAACACAGTAGAGGAAAAATACTAAGGAATGGTGTTTACTTTATCATCATATATGTGAACACCATCCTACAAAGATTATTACTAAGAAAAAGAAAAGTGTCATTGTTTGTTTTTTGCACTAGGAATTGATGTTAGAGATTTTTTTTTAAAATAAATTTATTTATTTATTTTTGGCTGTGTTGGGTCTTTGCTGCTGCGCTACGCACAGGCTTTCTCTAGTTGCATGAGCGGGGACTACTCCTCGTTGTGGTGCGCGGGCTTCCCACTGCAGTGGCTTCTCTTGTTGCGGAGCCCAGGCTCTAGCCCAGGCTCTACTTCAGTAGCTGTGGCGCACGGGCTTAGTTGCTCTGCAGCATGTGGGATCTTCCCGGACCAGGGATTGAACCCGTGCCCCCTGCATTGGCATGCAGATTCTTAACCACTGCACCACCAGGGAAGTTCCAAAGATTTTTAAATAAATTATAACAATCTTTTTTTTAATACATTTATTTATTACTTACTTATTTTTGTCTGCGTTGGGTCTTTGTTGCTCCTCGCGGGCTTTCTTTTTTTGTTGTTTTAGTTGCAGCGAGCAGGGGCTACTCTTCATTGCTGTGCGCAGGCCTCTCATTGCGGTGGCTTCTCTCGTTGTGGAGCACGGACTCTAGGTGCACGGGCTTCAGTAGTTGTGACTCGCGGGTTCTAGGGTGCAGGCTCAGTAGTTGTGGCACACGGGCTTAGTTGCTACGCGGCATGTGAGATCTTCCCGGACCAGGGCTCAAACCCGTGTCCCCTGCATTGGCAGGCGGATTCTTAACCGCTGCACCACCAGGGAAGTCCAATTATAATAATCTTATGATAAAGTACAAACAACAAAAAGGTTAACATCCTACCATAGGTGGCTCTGATCTTTTTATAAAGAATTGATACCCCCTTTGGATTCCTTCCTATTCCCCTCCTTCCTTTTCTCCAAAAGGAAATCACTTTTGAAGTCAATATATATCCTTCCTGGTAATAGCACTATACTTTTACTTCACATGTGTATATCCGTATCCTTTACTTACATGATTATTCATGTGTAAATTATTAAATTCTTTATATGCTATTCACACATTCTGAATATTAATCCTTTGTCGAGTTCATGTCTTGGAAATATTGTCTCCATTTGTCCTTTTATGATGTCTTTTGTCATATATATATGATTTATTTTAACATAATTCAATTTATCCTTTCCTCTATGGATTGTGCATTTTAATGTTTTAAGAAATCCTTCCCTACACCAAGGTCATAAAGATATTCTCCTGTATTTCCTTCCAATATTTTTAAAGTTTTGTTTTTCTTATTTAGGTTTTTGGTCTATCTGAAATTTAATTTGTGTGTAGAGTAAGGTAGGGATCTAATTTTATTTTTGTCCATATGAATGTTTGTTTTTAAATGAGAAAAAATAAAGAAGGAATTAATCCCTCCTTACAAACTGTAAACTCTTCAACATCAGATACCATGTCTGATTTATACCCTTCTCCCCAATACACTGCCTCGATGGGCTTTGAACATTACTAGTACTAGATATCTAGATATCTAAATATATGATACTTTTTTCTAGCCCCACTTGCTTATATACAAAGTTGTCCATCTAAAATAAACTGAGTTGTGCCTTAATTTATCTCCTTTGAGCAGGAAATAACATCTTAATAGTATTAACTTGGTATTAAGTACTGAATCATTCCAATTAAAATGAAGGGTAATAATAACTTTCTAACTTTGCCTATTTTTAGAAATCTTGTCTGGAAAAAAGAAAATCTACCTACCCTTCCAGTGAGACTCATTTTATTTGTTCATCTACCAGGAGAAAAGCATAACAAAGCAGCAGGAGCCTGGATTAAAACCTATTTTTAAAAGACATAAAGTCAACTATTTGAGTCAGAGAAAAACACATGCAAAACTCAATTTGATAAACATATCATGAGGATAGCAATTCACAGATTTAGGCTCTTAATAAGGCCTAGTTCCATTGGTTTAGTTCTTGCAAGACCTACTTCCTTTCTCCTTTCTTTCATAAAGAAATAGTCTGAAAGTAAGAGATGAACATAACCTAACTTTAATCAAAGCAATAAATGAAAACCAAGGAAGGTAATTTTTACAAAGAACCATTCTAAGATTCTTTCAAAGAATACTAACCTGAGACATTTTTTAAAAGATTCTCCTTGTAAAAGTTTGAAATCTTTTCAAATAATTCCAAGAGCATTAGAATCACATACGGGAGGAGCACTTGTGTTTTCTTCTGGAGGATATGGTTCTGACAGACCTCTAGAGGAGGTGAAACTGGCCAGAAGATTTGGGAATAAAGTGAAGTGTAGTTGGTAATAAATATACTGGGAAGCAAAATCAGTTTATTTTCAAATATTGTACGGAGACTAACCTTTCTACCATGACTAAAAGACGAACTCAGGTCAGAAAATGATGTCACTGCTTTAAGATTTGTATTGACTGAAGCTCTTCACTTGAAATAGCTTCTATCAGCTGGTTCTTTAACAGAACCAAGGCAAATTCTGCCCAACTCCCCCTTAGCCCCCCCCCCAAAAAAGCAAAAACAAACCCCGACACTCTCTACTACTAAGATAGAGCACAATCAGGAAATATCACCTTCTGCTCTTTTAACGTAGCAACATATTTCCCACTGTTTCACTGAAGAGCGCTTAGAGACCTTGAACCTCAAAATCATAATGCGTCTAGAGAAATTATCCGAGAACCACAATTGGGGGGTGTTATGTATTCAAAAGCATCGGTCTCTTTTGAAAGAGTTCACCCTCATTTTTTAAAGGATCAAAGTCAACTATGAGTGTAAAAGAAAAAGTCATTTTCAAAAAAGTCTGGCCTTAAAAACATAAGTATCTTAGTGCTTGGGGTTCCCTCTGCTCAAAAGAAAACAAGAAAAAGTGATTAATATTGCTGTCTTCTCTGCACGCTTCTCTTAAAATGGTCTTTGGAAGTCCCTTGGGAAAATGAGATCCACCTATCCGAAGTATGCCACGCTCACGATCACTGCAAAAACGATATTCTAAGCTTAAAATATATAAAAAGGTATTCACTTCTGCGTAAGCCCTGAGCCGCCTCCTGGGCGGTGACGCCTGGCTGGTGGGACGGCGCCGCGCGAGTCCGGGCGCAGAGCCGCGGGGGACGAGGGCGCAGGGCGAGCGCACGGCTAATTAAAGGAGCTGTTTGGGTTCTAAATAAAACCTGTCTCTACCAAACCCACTCGCTACCTAGCCTCACCGTCCCTACCGCCCCCGCTCCCCGACACGCAGAAAACATCAAGTGAGACGGGCGGGGGAGCGCGAGCCCAGAAAGGGAACTGAGAAGAGAAGCGCCTGTGACACAAAATGGAGAAGGAGGAACCGAGAGGGGAAAGGAAAGAAGGAAAAGCGGGGAAAGGAGGTTGTTAATCAGAAAAGCAAAGGGGCGATGGGGTAGAGATTACAGGGAGGAGAGCCGAGGAGAGGGGCGTTGAAGGACTAGAAACACAAAGTAGACGAAGTAAGAGACAGAGGAAAGAAAGACGTCCTAGAGGCCGAGGCTCCATTTTCAGCAGCGCCATTTCGCTTTTCCTTTCGCCGCGTTTTGTTTGGTTTTGTTTGCAGCCGGTGGACGGGCGCCAGCGCAATTCTGCAGCTTCAGCAGCTTTGGTCCGACAGATGGGGAGGGACGCAGGGCCCGGGCGCTGGCGCGGCCCCCTCCCCGTCCTGGACGTTCCGCGCATCTCCCGCCCGCGCTGCTCCTGGCGGCAAGGCGGCCCCCCCCCCCTCGGTCCCCGGCCCGTAGGGGAGACGGCCCCGGGGCCCGCGGCTACACCCCCGGGGCAGGCACATAGAGCCCTCCAATTCGCCCGCGGCGTTGGTGGTGGGCGCGTGCCGCAAAGGGATGGAGGAATCGAGAAGCGTCGAGGAAAGAAAACGAAAAAGACAAACTGTACCCGAGGGGAGGAGGGGAGGGCGCACGCTGGGCGGGGGAGGGAGGCCCGAAAATAGACCTTTCCCGGGTAACTGGGGGCCCGGCCCGCCTTCGGCCCCGGGGTGAGCGGCCCGCAGAACACCTCCACCTGCGCCCGGCGGCGGGAGTGGCGCGGCCCCGTTCGCGCACTCGCGCCCGGGCTGCGTCCCCGGCCAACCCGGAGCCCTGCTGCCCGAAGCGGCGCCGGGCCCAGGCCTCCAGGCCTCTCCCGGGCGCAGCCGGAAGAACGGCCAAGGTCGGGCTCGGCCGGGAACCTCAGGCGGGCCCGGAGGGAAAGACGGGCCAGCGCCAGCCTCGGGGCGCCCGTCTGAGAGGCGGCACGGGACGCCGGTCTGCGGGGTGCGAGTCCCAGGGATTTACGGTGCGGGCGGTGCCTCGAAGCTCCTTCGGGGTTAAATTCTGGAGCAATGGGAGGCGGTTCAGTAAACAGAAAATCAGGTTTTCTCACCCCCGACCCTCAACTGATGGTTTCCGTCGACTGAGTGTCCGTTGTAAGAGTGTCCAACGCGCCCTGGGTACATTTACTTCGTACTCCTCTCCTTTTTTTCTTCACTTGCACTTGACATTGTCTTTCGCTCAAAGTCACGTCCTTGCCGGCGCCAGAGGAGCCCCCGGCTCCCCGGCGCCCGCACCCCACCGCTAGGTCCGCGGCACTCGCCGCCCCCGAGCCTCTAGGGACGAGTCGGGGGGAGACGCCGGGCAGGAAGTCCGTGCGTCGGGGGCTGCGGCCGGTCTCGGCCCAGCTCCCCGCGCGGACCCGTGCAAGGGCGGCCGCGGCCAAGGAGGCACAGCGGCCAGACCCGCCGTCGGGTTCCGCGCCGTGCTGCGCGGCGAACCAGCACAGCCGCCTCCTGCCTCCAGGGCCCTCCTTCCTTCCCGGTGCAGAGATGTGGTGGCTTGAGGCTGGAAGCCAGGGCTTCTACAGGCCGGTGCAGCGGAGCCCGTAAAGGTGTGGACTTGGGATCACCGCAGTGGTAACTGAACCCCGCAATGTCCCGGGGCGTTTCGGTCAGCGCTTCCTTGGCTTTGCACCTAGAAAAGAAACGTCTTCAGTCCTGTGCGCCCCGGCTCACTGCGTCCTCCTTTCGTGGTCAACTCTAACAACACAGCACTGTGCGTGCCACCGGCCCCTGGAGTGCTCGGATAACTCACACCCCGCAGTAAATCAGACGCGCCACCCAAACTTGGCGCCTTCGAAAATCTTTCGGTGCGGGCGGCGGGGTCCTGGAATCCACTCGCTCCGCCAGCCACGCACGCGCAGGCCCACCTGCCGCTCTGCCTTGGACCTCGTAACTCGGCTCTTCTATCGCCACTACTACATTAATCGGCCTTTAAATTTTGAAATAACATTTAGGTTATTTCCAACAGTTGCTCCTTGATATAAATAGTTTTTCAGATTACAGATTTCCACAAGGAAAACATGTCTTTCTCAAACGGGGGGGTGCGGGGGGGGAACCACCCAGTTTCTTGTATTCTTCAGTTAGAAAAGTTGCATTAAAATGCAGATTTCGAATTACTTCAGGGTTAAACTCTTTTCCCAAAGAGAAAGCTCGATGGCTAACCTCAAACTTTAATCTTGACATCTTTAGTTATGGTGATCTCCTTGTTTTTTGTGATTTTGAAACACAAGGAGATCGATGCTAAAGTCAAAAATTCAAATTCAGAGGGCTGTCTATGATGGTTATAGAATATTCCACAAAATTAAGAAGTAAAGAATATTAACAAGCTATAAGGCCTAGTTCACAAATAACACTGCAGCTTCGGTTCTGAAACAGATAAAAAGGACCGCAGGAGATTTTAAAAATTAAAGTATTCACAGTCTGTAATAGACATTTGACAATATATGAAATTTAAATTGAGCATTGTCCATAAGTCTCATGCTTATATTATGTTTCTTGGATTTACTCAAGTTTTTTGTGCTTCCCTCTTTTGTGGGAAAGCTTACATATAATGCACTATGTTTCTTTTAATTTAATCATAATTTTTCTCTTTTTAAGTGCAAACTCAAAAGCCATTTAGAAAAGGATATTTTATGACAGACAAATACAAGGGCAAATAAAACTTAAAATAAGTAACTTTCTCATCTCTCAAGGATCACTTTCTTCAGAAATAAAAGTTGGAAGTTGTAGTTTGGCAGGTACTCTATCCATTC
Organism: Orcinus orca; assembly: GCF_937001465.1. Classification (NCBI taxonomy): domain Eukaryota; kingdom Metazoa; phylum Chordata; class Mammalia; order Artiodactyla; family Delphinidae; genus Orcinus; species Orcinus orca. Next base: position 13,269,518 of record NC_064560.1, on the reverse strand, counting down.
TTAAATCTAGCCTCTGAATGCAACTGATTAGGTATTAAGGCCTACTTTTTTTTTTTTTAACATTGCAAAGCATTTATTAAACTCTTAAGAGAAACTTGGGTTTCTTTTCCTAAGTCCATGAACTGATTAATTTTCAGTGTAGAATAAAGATCACTGTGTTAAGGTACCCCACTTCCAGCATTTCATGTGTTAAATAGTGCAAAGCAGTATGCAATTCAGAAAGAAAAGCATCTCTGTTTGATAGATTTACCCTGTAAAAGAAGGCATACAACCACTGTCTTAGAATTAAAAGAAGAGGCAAATTTTAAGTAGAACTCTTATGTTTGATTAAAAATCCATTTAGAAAGATAGTTAATTACCTTCAGAGCAAATTTTTGGCAAGACAGTTCTTAAGAATGCAAAAAACTAAATCAGAAATGTCCAATATATGGTAGTCAACTTATACAATTTTTACAAAACTACATTATTATTTTTAACGTTACCTATTCATCTCTTTGTCTTTCAAAATCTTAATACTGGTAATTTATTGAAGACTTTTAAGGCACTTCTTTATGTTTAGAATTGCCTGCTGTGTTACATCATAAGTCATAATTGCTTCAACCCACTGAAATAAGTGTATTTAAAATGTTCCTTATTTGTTTTATGAATGCCTCAAGTTTTCAAATATCTGCAATTTTTACATTTTGAGGTACATTTTTTTAGTGCTAGAATTGTTATATGTTAGCACATGGAATACATTCAAGTATTTCATTCTATTAGGATAAAAATGTAAATGCCTAAAATAAGGTATGTACAATCACAGGAAGCAGCAAAGCAAATAACCTCATTTTTCTATAATTCTATTGTCATTTTAAGAACATTCAATTAAAAACATAAAGTAAGTTATTTGCTAAGACCTTATTTTTGTAGTAGAATATTAAAAAGTTTGCTAAGACCTTATTTTTGTACTAAAATATTAAAAAGTAATACAGTTTATATTCTCTAGCAATCCCTTCCCAATCCATTGCTTTATTAACTACTCTTCTGATTATGTCTACTGGATACCAAGCATGATCAAACACTTAGATAATGAAATGAAATGAAATTTTAAAATTTCCCTTTTAAAAGTCTGATATTGTTTCTTAATTGTTTTATGAGAAATAGATACAGTTAAAAGATTTTAACAATTTTAAACCTAAAATTAAGATAAACACTTGCACTCATTTATCAAATATACAGAATTTATTGAAGTCCAAAGTCATCTGAGCAATGAATGTGTTGAAAATAAATACTGAAGTACAGGAAGTTCAAAAGTTATAATTCTTTACATTAACTGGGAATTTAAGAAGAGTGTTCTTTTTATTTAATATGTCTTGCTTTAGGAGGGCTGTATATGATACAGAATATCCTAAGAAAAGTGTGTGTAGTGTTGGTGGTGGTTGGAAGGCTGGTGGTGGGAGTTATTGAGGTAATCTTACTGCTTTTTTTAAATCTACATTTGTTTGAAAACATTTTTGTTTTCAGCTAAATATTTGGCAATGGGTTCAATGCCTCAGAAAATTTCTCAGATAATTATAAAGACCTAAAAATAACAGAGTAAGAGAATGTTGATCAGCTAAAATGCTATAGTTTTCATGTCACAAATAAAAATTGTATGTAAGCTATTGATCTTAAGTGGTATTAATGAAAATTCTACAAATAATACAGAAAAGTTGCATAGTTGTGTTACTGAATTAAAAATTATTACTACAATAAATGGAATATTTTATAAAAGTCAGTGATCTTCTCAGTGGTTTTAACACATTTTAATATATTGTTTTAAATTCTTCACTTTATTATAGTACAAGTCTTCTGAATAGAATTGTTTTTAAACATATAGAATACCCAGCTGATTTCATACATTGGGAATAATAAGAAACTACTAGAATTCTTGGTTACTAACAATGATAAATGCAATGATAACAGAATTTCATAAATCAATTATATGCTCCATTTGAAGATTACAAAACATAATTAACTTACTTGACATTAACACAAACAATGTTTTGTTTCTTCACAGAACAGGCTATGAGCTGTTTTCAATTATTTCAATGAAATGCTGTCCTCTAAAATTAACAAATGAATGAACATTTGCATACTGTACATTGTACTGTAGACAATTTAGAGTGGGGCTACCCAATTGTTTTTCTAATGATATTTTGCCTCTTACATAATTTATTTTCCACTGAGGAACTAGTGATTACCTAATTATTTTTTTAACTAACTAACTTGGTGAAAAAAACCTCCTAAAGTAAGGTATTATTCTTATGAACACTGTGAAATAAAATTAATCATTTGAAATGGCATCTAGAGATTGTGATTTTGCATAAAAGAGTTATGTGTACCTTGTGCCATGCTCTCCCTTACAAGAACGAAGGAAAAATAGAAACACATATATAAATGATTAAAATAAACAGTTTCTGGTTATATAAAACAAAGGAGAGTTTTATGCGAAGAAGGGGTTTGTGCAGAATTCCTGCCTGCCTTAGTCACAGGTGGAGTAGGCAACTTGCTACTTGGTACAATTTCAAGGGCAATTGCAAGGAGTGTATCCTCCCTAAATATTTCCATTACCCTTTATTGATGCCTTCAAATTTTTAGCTTAAATGTTAGAACGTCGGTAAAATTCAAGTACTACTGAGAAAACTCACATTCTCAGCTGTTATCAGTAATTTATACCTTTGAATGCGTGTCAGAGCTAATGTTGGTGGAAGGAAGAGAAAGTTTCATGACATTGAGTAATTAATATGAATGGAGAGAACTTGAGGAGGTGGAAGGGGCAGAGAGAGGGCTAAGGATGGGAAATGGTTGAGGAACAGAGACAAACTTTTTTGTGCACAACTTTGCCTGGTCAAAAGTAACTGACGTGATAAAGACCCATTTAAAATGAGTAATTAATGATCTATAATCCATTTTATACCATTCCTTATATCTATGCAATTAAGTTATCAGTGTAAGGTATAATGCGGAAAAAATGAATTAATTAGAGACTTCAGGTGCAAACGACTTGAATGTAAAATGCTCAGATCATTAAAGTCGTGTGTGTAAAATAGAAAGTGAAATATTGGTTGGATTATGTATTTGACAACCAGATAATTTATCTGTCCACATAAATTAACTAGATGATTGCTAAATTTCAGCTTTACTGTGAGCTGTATTCATATATATCATGACAAAATACAGTCCCAAATCATTTTTGTAAGTTTTAGATTTTTTTCTTTGTATTGGTTATATTAATGACGATTTCCATAGTGTGTAGAAATTAGAACACATGACAATTCAAAATCAATTGTTAAGAAAGCCAAACAATCATGTAATGGTTTGGTTATTTCATACGTAAACCAGACTCAGATTTTTTTCTTTTTTTTCTAACAAACTGGTTCCAATCATTCAAGATTCTATACTAAAAGCGGTATTTAGCAGTTTTCAGACAATTTCCAAACAAATGAAGATTAACGAATCATCAGTAATTAAGTTTGGCTTCCTAATTTAAAGTAAAACATGAATTGTTGGTCAAAATGCTAATGACATAAAAGTGAAATTCATGTATATCCCTTGTTCTTAAATATTGAACAAATATCAACTAATCACTGAATTAGCCAACACCAAAAACTATTGAAATTCAATAACTTATCTGTGATCAAAGATGTATTTCAACAATCTAACTCTTCTTTAAGTTTAAACAACTGGAAACTATTTCTCAATGGTGCAGCCTTTCTTAATATTAATTCAAGAGACTTGGAGACATGTTGCTGATATTGGAAGCTGATATGTGCTGATTCGTGAGGGAATTGTTTAGCTTGTACCCTGGTCTCTGATGAAGGGAGACACGCTTTCAGACACATGCAGGCATTGCAGACCCCAGACTTTTTTCCTAGCTGGTTATCTGCTTCCTGAGACCAATTTGAATAGCCGGTGAGTGTCTCCTTCCCAACCTGACTTGATTTTGGTTCCTATTTTGTGATTGCAAACTGAATATTTTTCACTCCCATACTCCTAACTTGGACTTGACAGCTAAACTGTGTTTTGAGCCTACTTTCTTAGTGTTTGTCTTTGAAAAGATCTTGATCTGTTTCTCCGATCCCCGCCTACCCATCCCAGCGAATGGGAGACACGAACACAGTGGCTGCGCAAGCAGTCAGTGCTCTTTGTTCTGGTAGCCTGACCACCCCACCACCTGCCCTTCACGAAGAACAGGGACCTGTCATCTGTGGACTGGGCTTCCCTCACAGCTATGCCTGATGTCAAATGGTCCAGGAATGAGTAACCGTGTGCTCCCAGAGTTGTTCTAGGGTTTCTTTCCATTTCTTCTACTAACTAGATCAGTGAGTAGTATTTTTTGTTTGTTGGTTGTCAAAGATGACCTTCCATCAGGTTTATCTGAAAACCTGGCCAATTAGCCCATCTTCAGTTCAAAGGAATAGAGGAACTATCGCCAGTACCCACATTGGCTCAGTGCTGGGCCAGCCCCAGCAGTGACTGGGTACTTGTCTTCTTAGAACTAGACCTCCAGGTATGGAAGATGGAGAATATGAAGGCCTTGAGCAAGGCCTCGTGTTCCTGGCCTCATCTTGGCCTTCATGCTGAAAGCCTGTGGACAACACCATGGCTCTGTCTGTCCCGGTGTTGGATCCCCTCATCCTGGGCCGTTGCCTTTGCTCTGCCCTGTGACAATTTTGGCCAAATCCCAGCACATCTGTGAAGCATCTACACCAGCAATGTAATCATAGGGAGCCAAAGCCAGATAGTGTTTTTGTAGAAAATGAAATAAATGTTGGTGCTTTATCACATTTTCTGCAACACAGCTCTTTCCGTTTTTACTGACACCCAACTACCTCTCTCTAGGATTCTGACGTAAACAAATGGATGGTAGGGTCTAACCCTACTATTGAGTCTTTTACTTCCTTGAAGAGTTGCTTTGGTCGTCTTATTCCCAGACATACTTCGTTATAATTAACTCAAGTATAGGGATTGCAAACCTACCTGTAGTTTTCTTTTTTTTAAATCTACTTTTCTAACATGTTATTTCATTATTCCTCATAGTAAGTTTATGAGGACAGTATTATTAAACTTATTTTACAGAAATGCAAGCATATTTTCTTAGCTCATATAACAACTCACATTTAACCAAACCTCATACAAGTATATGAAGTGCTTTACCCATAAAGGCTCTGAGAAGTGGGTACAATTATTATGACATTTTACTGAGGAAAGAAGCCTTAGAATCCTTAGTAAAGTGATGGAGATTCTTACCACTGTTACTCACAGCATTCCATACTGTCAACTCCAGTGGATCCTTTTTTTGTCATCTTTTTCAACCACATGACACCAGTCAATCCTCCTAGATAGACATGATGATTGCTGGCTCTTTTCCCCACCTTACTGGTCTCCTTGGCTGGCTCTTCCTTCTTTACCTTCACTCTCAGGGATGAAGCTCCTTAAGACAGGATCCTGTCCCTCTCCTTTACTGTCTCTACTCTCTTTCTCTAAATGATCCCAAACATTCTTATAACTCTATCGTAATCTGTACAATTACAGCATTTATACCTCTATCAGAGACCTCTTCTCTGAGCACTAATTTATCTACCTAACAACCTACATGATATCACCATTTGGATGCTCCATGGGTATCTAAAATCACATAATACCTCTAAAGCTAAATCCTTGACCTTTTGCCTACAAATCTGCTTCTCCCCATTCTCAGTGAATGGCATCACCTTTTACCTAACTGCTCAAGTCAGAAACCTGGGAGTCATTCTTTCCTTAAAATTCCTATATCCACTTCGTCATCAAGTTCTATCAATTTCAGTCCAAAATGTGTCCTGTCTTTCTCTTCTTCTCTATCTTGAAGGCCACCATATCAGCTCAAGCCACCATACACTCTGTGTTACTGTAATAACTTCCTATGGGGTCTCCCCTCTGCGTTGTCCCTGAAATATGTTCTCCATCCAGACATTGTAATCCTTTATATATACTTTTTTTAGTAAAATTTTCACAGAAAAATGCACAAACCATAAATGTTCAACTCGAATTTTCACAGCCTGAACAGACCTGGATAACCAACACCTGAGTCAAGAAATAGGATGTTATCAGTATCCCCAAAACTCCCCTCATAATTCTTCCCAGTCATTACCTCTCAAAGGTAACCACTATCCTGACTTCTATTGCCATAAATTAGTTTTGCCCATTTCTGAACATTATATAACCGGTATCAACATGTTTGAAACATAAAACATATTATGACACTACAGCCTAAACTCCTCAAAGGCTTCCGTTATACTTGGACTAAAATACAAACCTATTACTGTGGCCTGCAAGTCCCAACACAATCTGTCCTCTACGTATTTCCCCAAGATCAAGTCCTGCCATTTCCCATTTGCTCAATATGCTACAGCTCACTTGGTCTTGTTTTAATTCCTTAAATATGTCAAGCTCTTGCCTTGACTCAGGGCCTTTGCATATGCTGCTTCCCCTGCTAGTTTGCTGGTTCCAGCATGGTTGGTTTCTTCTCACCCCTAAAAGTTCTCACTTAAGCATCACTTCGCAAAAGGGACTTCCCATGGCCACTGTAGGACGAGGTTCCTGAAGGCTGGTGTGTGTCAGGAATGATTCAGAGTCTCTTGCTTGACAGACAAAAGAGCATAAGAAAATTTTACTTTTGTTTGCTTTAGTGACTGTGCACACGTACAATATATGGGGGTATTTGAACTGGTTAAATTTGGTTTAAAAGGAAGCTGGAGGAATCAGAAAAAGAGTGTCAAACAGAGATGGCAGAATCTGAAAGACCTGCTTACTGTCTTCCAGGAAGCTAAATAAAGCTTCTCCCTTATCGCCTGTTTTAGATTAATTGTTGGGGGGAGGAAGGACTACAGCCTTCTCCTTTAAAATGCAAATAAGGAGTCAATCAGCCTGTGACTAACTGGGTACGTGGCAGGCAGAGAAGGGTGCGGGGAGAGAAGCAAGGATTCCTGCGTATTGGGCCATTTCCCCCAGGACCCAGGTGGCAGATACCTGGTGGAAACGGTGTCCTGTATAAGTGGAAACACTCATCAATCTGTATTAAGTATGTACATCTCCATCTGGATTTCTTGCAATTCCATTTTACCTTATTCACTCAAGCTTCCTCCTACAGTCAGCAAATACTTTCACACTATAAAAGGCTGCCTTTGGGCCGATGAAACCAACATCAGGGGGGAAGGGAAGAGGAGAGAAGAAGGCGGACAGGGAGTGGGCCTGAGGACACAATCCAGTGAAAAACAACACCTGTCCTTGGGGAAACTGATACAAAGTGGTCCTCCACGGGGGCCACAATCCCACGCTGTCCTGAGGGCTGTTAGGCAGGTCCCCGTCCGCCCCCTTCCTCCATACACAACTCCCGGCCCAGGCCTGTGGAGTAAGGCTGCACAGATATATTCCCTGGACATCGCTCCTCTGTTTCACAGAAATGTTCCAGTTTGAATGAAATGCCTCCTGTAGGGTTTGTGTTCGCCTTGCCTAAAATACTGTCCAGGGTCATTCGTATGAAAGCATTCTATGCTCCCAGATGCTTGTTGTCAGGGAGCATGGGCCTGGAGAGAACACAAAGGTGTAATTATTGTTTACAACAATAATTCTATCTTTATAATTAATTTTTGTTAATAATTATTGAGTACACTATAAGAGATATTAGACTTTTGTTACTGTTTCGGCTTTAGTTGGGCATTTCAAAAGACAGAGCCTGACTCAAGTTAGCTCAGCTCACTGAGGTACGGGGCCTGAGGGTGGAGGGTGTGCAGAAAGCAGCCCTGCTCTGGGGTCACCTAGAGGGCTTTGCTCACTTCCTGGGTGTCTCTGGTGTCAGTATTGAGCATTGTCTTGCCAGGGCTGCAACCAGGTTTCCTCCCGCTGCTTCCAAAGGGTGGGCAGGGAAGGGAGGAGGGCTGGGGAATGTTCCACCTCCAGGGACCGAGGCCTGGCTCTTTCGTCTCACACCAACAACGTGAGTCTTAATTTCCCTCTCAGGCCCTCCAGTCTGCTCTCAGGGCATCGCTCTACCTCATAACTTTTAAGTTTCACCTTCCCAGGCAGATTGCTCTATTCACTTAAAGTTTTTCATTTCAAATTCCGGACAGGGAGAGAATCTAAATGGTCTGTTCACCCTTTCAAGCCTAGTCATGCCGTGTCACGCCTATGAATTTACTGTCCTTTCAGCTGGGGCTGAAACGGGAATTGAAGGGGTCATGCGATCCGTGTACCTCAAATCTGCCCTCTTAGGAGGAGTGGGGGGTGATCCATCTTCCTTAGAAGCAACTGGTTGCAGCAGGCGATGTGTTTGGCATTCCTAGGATACTCTCATCAGCAAAAGAAAAGCCTTCGTGATGCAAGTAATTGGCAGAAAACATACAAAGTCATCTTTCTTTTTTTCACCTGATGTTAAAATATATGCATATAATGATGTAGATGTTTTTAAAGAATGCATTCTTTTAAAAAAGCTCTGGTTTGGAATGTTTATTTGACCCAGCTGTGGAACATTATCCTACTGATTCAAAAAATTAATATATTCTTTAGAAGTATTGGTATTGATATTATGCTAGTCTATTCCTGCAAGCAATAAAAACCAGAAGGTAATGGTCGATGTCAGGGTTTAGTTTTGTGTACCTGGACCTCAATGGAAAAGAAAGCTTTGATGATGAGAAGGCTTTGTAGAAAATGTGTATGTTCCAGCTACAGTATTCATAATAGATGTTAGGAATTTCCAACCCTTTTCAGCATTATTTAACATGAGTTTAACCCAATTTTCCCTTAGGCTCAATGGAATACAGGTGTCCAGGGAGCAACACAAAGATGTTTTTATCTTCCTTAGCTATTTCTGTAGTGGTGGGAGAATTTTCCCGTGTCCTGAATGAAAACAAGATTTTACATTTCCATCTGTCATATCTAGACAAAAATCTAGAAATCATCCTTGATTTCTTCCATCCCTTACCCCCTGTTTCCAGCCAACCCATCATCAAGTCCCGGTGGTTCTACTTCCAAAATATATCCTGAGTCTGACTGCTTCTCTCCACTTTCACACCTACCACTCCTGTCTCTGCCTGGAATACTGCAATAAGTTCTGTAATTAGGAATGCATTCAGCAGCAAACAACAGAAAACTCAACTATGGTAGTTTTGACAAAGAGAGCTTTACTTGTCTCTCATAAACGTAGTCCAAGTGTAGGTCTGATGTACAAACGTAGTCCAATCCAGGTCTGATGCAACGGCTCAACAATGCCATTGAGGACCCAGCTCTATCTTTCTTTTCTATCATCCTTAGTGTGTTGGCTTTCATTCTCATGCTTGTTACCTCATGTTCTCCAGATAGCTGCTACATTGCCAGCCATTGCATCTGTGTTCCAGACAGGAAGAAGGGTAGGGGTGGAGAATGATTTCCTTCAGAAGTTTTTTTTTTTTTTTTTTTTTTTTTTTTTAAGAAGTTTTGTCTTTTGATTCAGAAAGGGAAGCCCCTTGGAACTAGACATTGTCATACTAAATGAAGTAAGTCAGACAGAGGAAGACAAATATCATATAATGTCACTCATATGTGGAATCTAATTTTAAAAAGTGATACAAATGAACTTGTTTACAAAACAGAAACAGACTTATAGTTATCAAAAACAAACTTATGGTTACCAAAGCAGAAACGCAGAGGGGAGGGATAAATCAGGAGCTGGGATTAACATACACACACTACTATATATAAGACAGATAATCAACAAGGACCTACTGTATAGCACAGGGAACACTACTTAATATTCTGTGATAACCTATATGAGAAAAGAATCTGAAAAAGAATGAATATATGTATATGTATAACTGAATCACTTTGCTGTATACCTGAAACTAACACAACATTGTAAATCAACTATAATCCAATAAAATTTTAAAAAGAAAAAAAGAAAGGGAAGCCATTGCACCTTTCGTCAGCCAGAAGAGGATCCCATACCTATTCTCAGACTAATCAGTATCCAAAGGATTAAAATTGCTGAGGTAGATATTGTGGACTTATTTACACAGTACCTCTTTTAACCTCCTTCTACTGTGTCCTCCTGTACAGCTGAGACTGGAAAGCTAAAAACTACATTTCCCAGATTCCGTTGCAGCTAGGGAAATGGAGTGAAGTGAAGAGAGGCAGATAAAGCTGGCCATTTTGCTGGTGTCCATTAGCAGAGGTAGGTTGGACCTGCAGTGATTAAATAGGAACTTCCTTGATTGCCCCTTCTTTATAAAACGATTTAAATCATTATTAACTCCACTTGGGTTTGTCCCTTTTTGGTTTTTGTCTCCAACTGTTTCAATACATAATATTACCAAGTTCGGTAACCCACAATAAAGCACTTTATAGCCTGTTTGGTTTCCTCACAGTTGATGAGCTGTACTTAGAGTATGATAAATTTCTTTGGTCTCACAACCACAAATTGCTAGGCTTCTCCGAAGGCACTGGCTGCTGGTGGTGGTGGTGATTTTGATGGTGATGTGATTTTTCTAAATCATCTGGATCCTGGGAATTGTGACCAGTGGTGTTGAATTTTCCCTCTTGACTATTAAAAAGCTTTAAGGCAAATGGGTGTCCTTCTCCCTGAAAGTACCGTCTTCACTGTATATATTTTGTGTGCTAAATGTATACACTCCTGATCCTATCTTTTCTACTCTTTTTTCTTGATTCCCTTACTTATTTTTGTTATTTCATTCTGTTGCATCCTTTTTCCTCATGGCAGAATCTTCTTGAAAATAGGGTTATAAGAGTATGTCTGCTAAAGAAGAAAAACTATGAAGATATTTGATCTCCCAAATTAGAAACACTATCGACAGGGACTTCCCTGGTGGTCCAGTGGTTAGGACTCAGTGCTTTCACTGCCGTGGCCCCGGGTTCAATCCCTGGTTGGGGAACTAAGATCCCACAAACCATGTGATGTGGCAAAAAAACAAAGCCCAAAAAACTATCAACATACTAGATATGTTGGAAACATTGGGGTTAAGCATTTCATAGCTATAAGGTGACTTTAGTGGAATATTTCAAATTGGTCCCAAATATGAGTCTCTGCTTTGTTCCTTGGAAAAAATACTGGAAAAAATACTCTATACGCTGTCCTTAGAAAAAAATGCGGACTTTCCTCTATATGCCATAAACTTGTGAATAGGATGAATGTGAAAGATGCTCAGTCACGGCCTTAAACATCTTACTACAGTGATACGGACTGCACACATCATAGACCTGAGCTGGAAGTGTTTGTCCCCAACACTTTAGAGAAGCTAAGTGTGTATAAAAAGGTTTTAAACACTGATAGACAGTATAGCAAGGTGAGAAACCCATACACAAATGCCAGTGGTGTTGTCTGAGATTATTTAAAGTAGGACCACAGCACAGATGGTGGCAAAGTATGGACGGTGAGGAGAGTTTGCCCTGAAGCCCTGCTCTGACTGCAGATCCCTGACCCAGACCAGAAGCTTCACAGGGTGCCATTTCCGAAGCTGGGAGATCACATTCCCTCAAAGCATCTGGGTGATTTTGCTGCTGCCAAGTCAGTTAAAAACATGAGTGGCCATCCAATAAATACATTCTAAAGTGTACAGATGTGTTTTTCATGAAATGCAATCGGAAGCAAAGATTCAGCCTCATGGCTTCATAATCAGAGCAAATTTTTGACCCCCCCCAATAATATTAACCTGCTTCATCATCAACTTTGTTGACGGAACACAATTCCTCTCACCAGTTTCTTTCCCATCCCGCACCCTACATCCCGCCCCCAAATCCAATCCACCCTCAAAAGCATTGTCAGCATTGAGCATATTCAAAAGAATGAGCTGAAAGCAATTTAAAAGGAGCTCTATAAAGTTTTGAGTAAAGGAGCATTATCGAATAAGTGTGTAACCCATGAGAACACTTCCTTCTTAAAATCATTCCTTGGCTCGCCAAGGCATTCCCGGTAAAGTCCAAAATCCTTGTAATGGCATCCAAGACTCTTCACGATGGGAACACTGCTTTCCTCCCCAGCTTCACCTCTGTCACTCCCCTCCTGGTGGCCTGACAAGATCCAGCCATACTGAATACCTGCTGCCTCCTAAATATGCCACATGCTCTCCTACCTCCAGGCTCCTGCCCAGCCTGGAGCACTAACCCACCCTCCTTGTCCGTTTTCCCTGCCTAATGACTCTGGCTAACCTTTCAGGACCTGTCTCAATCTTCACCTCAACCACGGAGCCTTCTCCCACACCCATTTTTTATGGCAAGTGCCTACCTCATTGTACCCTTTAAACTGACACAAAGTTGCTTGAAACTCTTTTGTCTCCAACTGCAGATTCCTTGAAGGCACAGACTGTACTTTATCGTTGCACCCCTAGCACCTGGAATAGTGCCTGGGACATAGGAGGTGCTAACACATGTTTGTGGAATGGATGAAAGTTATTATTCTGAAGGAAACAATTCATCTGAGTGGATAGTTTTGCCTGTTTGAAAAACAAAAATCACTCATCTTACGGACATAATTCGTGTTGTAGCGACATTGATGTTTCCTAGTAAGTACTCAAAAAAAGTGTTGTCATCAATCTGATAATTCTACTACTTGCATTTTTTATCCCATGCTAAACTTATGAAAACTTCATCACAGCATAAACAAGGCATTTATAAATCAAAATATTTTAAGGATTAAAAAAGGATATTTTAATCAAGGTCATACTAAGGATGGAAATACTCTCTAAATAGAGCTGACAGTTTGAAACAGATATTAGCAACAGTCCTCTGAAGAAGAGGAACCTAGTCCTGTTCTTATTTTATAAAGAGTAAGGGGCTGTTTTTCAAGCTGTGAAGAAAAAGTATTCGGAATAAAAGCTACTACTGTCTTTTCTCTGACCTGATGATGATGATGATAATCATAGTAATTTACCATGTTAAATGTGTACTGGGTGCCCGGTCCTTTAAGTGAATTCCTTCATTCAGTTCTCACAACAGTACTATCATTACCTCCATTTAAAAATGGAGAAGTGAGTTTTAGGTCCAGATTTACACACCTGATAACCAGTAGAGTCGAGACTGAAGCCCAGGCAGTCTGACACCAGCGCTGAGGCTCTTTCCTGACTTTGGAAAATGAAATCTCACCTTATGGGATAGAAGATGCTATCTCTGAGTTTGGCTGGACTCCTACTCCATATATTATATAATGTTACTAGTAATGGAGTAGAATGTGGCTTAAAACTGGTTCTTCTGGGCTCTGTCCAATGGAAGTGTCAGAAGTTACATTCTGTGCTACCTTTCTATTGCTTCATAACAAATTACCCCAACTGGGGCAGGTTCAAACATCAAACATTTATTCTCTCATAGTTTCTGAGAGTCAGGAGTTCTGGTTCTGGCTCAGGGTCTTTCATGAGGCTGCAGCCATTTCAAGGTTCGACTGGGGCTGAAGGACCCAAGATGTTGGGCTGAGGGCCCCAGTTCCTCCCTGGCTGTTGACTAAAAGCTTCCCACAGTTCCTCACCACACAGACCTGGCGACAGGGCAGCTCACAGCACAGAAGCTGGCTTTCCTCAGAGCAAAGAGTCCAAGAGAGAGTCAGAAACAGGTGAGCCAAGAGGAAAGCAGCAGTCTCTTATAACCTAACCTGGGAAGGGGCACACCATCACTTCTGTTGAATTCTCTGCATTAGAAATGAGTCCCAGAGTTCTGCCAAACTCAGGGGGTTACACGAGGACATGACAACCACAGATGGGGTCACTGGGAGCCATCCCGAGGCTGTCTTCCATACCTGCTTCAATATGCAACAAAGGTACAGGCATCTTGATTTCATGCCTAAGTGCCAGGTTTCCAGGTGCGAGTGTGGGCTTTTTCTTTCTATTCAATTGAAAAGAAATTAGATCATTAGACTCAAATGACAAATCTCAGCTTACCAAAAAACACTTTCACTAGAAGACAAGGTTGGAAAGACGAAGTAAAATTCTAAATGTCTTTAATTCACAATTACAGCCAATTGCTAATAAATTTCTTTGCATATATCACATTCTCTCCTAACCTAGTTCAAACGTAGGTCCAAGCTATAATGGGTCCCGAATAAAAGACCACATAAATAAGCAAAGAGCATTTAAAAACACTGTAGAGTATTGATTCCTGAAAACAATTGTATGTCTCTGTTACCTCCCCTTTATGGCTGACTAATTTCTGAAATTGCTGTGACAGGTATCATACCGGAGACTCCTTGGGGAAAGCTGAGGAACACATGTTTAAGATCAATTTGAGAAAAGGTATGTTACTGCTTTATACAGTGTAATTAATTATTTTTAGAATCTTTTAAATCAGTTGTTTCAAAAGATAAGAGAAATATACACCTTAGATCTAATGGTTAAAATGAAATGGTGATATTTCCAAATTTTAAATCCACTTGGAATGTTACATATTTTCATGCTTGGAAACTTAACCTTTACATTGTTTTAAATTAACACCTTACAGTGTCATTATCAGAGTAAGTAATCATTTGTTCTGCAATATTGTTAATGACCATGACCAAAAACCTTAAAAGTCTGATCTGAAATGGCATGAATCTTAATCATAAATGGTGCTGTATAGTCATATGAAGGACTATGAGATATTTGCCCTTGACTTATTATAAGGTGAAAAATATGCATGCTTCTGAATTTTTCCCAGTTAATCAAACATGTAAGTTTGACCCATGAATGCAAAAATCAAAGAATAATTCTTTTCTTCTTCTTCGGGTTGTTGTAAATTTGTGTCATATGTTAGTATAATTTTTTTCCCAACAGTGAAATTCTTAACTGCACTGTACATGTTATATACACTTTGCAACTCCAGGGCAGCAACTAGAACGCAGTAGCTGTGCGGATTGCCTTTTTGACTTGATCTGTGACCTGCAGAGGTCAAACCTGAACTGAGACTTTTCCAGGCTGATAGTACAAATTTGCCATTTTTATAATAATATTCTTTCATAATGATAACATGAATTTTTAAAAATAAATTTATTTCGTTTTTTATTTTTGTCTGCATTGGGTCTTCATTGCTACACGCAGGCTTTCTCCAGTTGCAGCGAGCGGGAGCTACTCTTCGTTGCAGTGTGTGGGCTTCTCATTGCAGTGGCTTCTCTTGTTGTGGAGCACAGGCTCTAGGGGCGTGGGTTTCAGTAGTTGTGGCACGTGGGCTCAGTAGTTGTGGCTTGCAGGCTCTACAGCGCAGACTCAGTAGCTCCACAGCATGTGGGATCTTCCTGGACCAGGGCTCAAACCCGTGTTCCCTGCATTGCACTGGCAGGCGGATTCTTAACCACTGAGCCACCAGGGAAGTCCCTTGACTGTTTTTAATAGCCAATAGAGTGAAGCCTAATTAATGTATATCATGTGAATTCTGAGTTTGTTGGTACTCTTATTTGATTATCAACATATTTCTACCTATGTATGCTTTATTAAAAGGGTTTATAGGGGCTTCCCTGGTGGCGCAGTGGTTGAGAGTCTGCCTGCTGATGCAGGGGACACGGGTTCGTGCCCCGGTCCGGGAAGATCCCACATGCCGCCGAGCGGCTGGGCCCGTGAGCCATGGCCGCTGAGCCTGTGCGTCCGGAGCCTGTGCTCCGCAACGGGAGAGGCCACAACAGTGAGAGGCCCGCGTACCGCAAAAAAAAAAAAAAAAAAAGGGTTTATAACTGTCTCTGAAGTGTAAAGTAGATCCTACAAGAGAGTGTTTTCATACTTAAGATAAACTTTGTATGACCTTAGAAGTATTTTATTCAGGAGTACTTAATAATCAGTATTATTGCATCATTATAGCAGTCTCTAAAGGATTTCTATCATCAATTGTTATTAACATAGCGCTAAAAGAAACTTATCTTAGTGAAGATGCTTTTTTTTTACATTTGAATTTTGTCTTCCCACTAATTCAGTCTTTCTCACGATGAATTCCACTTATTTGGTTTTATTTTTTGAAAATTTGAGGGTACTTTATTATTCAATGTAATATACCAACAATAGAATCTGGAATTTGACAAAATCTCCATGTCAGACAAAAGTGGATTGCTAGGCTTTTCTAAATAGCATAAAATTAAAAGTTTCTCAAATTGTAAAAGTTTCTTTAATTCCAAATAATTTTGTATATTAACTGAATTTTCAAGAGAATTATCAATATATGTTTTTTATTTTCGTTGCAGAGAGAGCATTCTCCAGAAATCACTTTAAAATGGAGTGATAAAAGTAGATATACATTCAGTTCATTTCAAAGTGATACAAAAATAAAATTAGATGTATAGCTGGACATATGTAAATAAATATTTTTAAAATAAGAAAGAAATTGGTTTCTATTCAATTCAAAGTTATAGAATATAATTCTATACTCAATCAATTCATCAAGCAATAAGTACTTATTGAATATCTACTATGTACCCTGCCCTGGGCTAGTTGCTATTTGGTGATTATATAACTATAACTAACCATAATTAAATATATGTATTCCTGCATTCAAAGAGCTTATAATTCAGTTGAGGATATAAGATCTAAACAGCAGACAAAATTTTAAATGAAATTAAAAGAAAAACTGTACATTATAAATGCAACGGAGGTTGAGAAAAGAAAGCAGTTAATAGGTGCTGGTGTATTCAAGTAAAATTAAAAGGAGAGGGCAAACTTTAAGCAG
This sequence comes from Orcinus orca, assembly GCF_937001465.1. Classification (NCBI taxonomy): domain Eukaryota; kingdom Metazoa; phylum Chordata; class Mammalia; order Artiodactyla; family Delphinidae; genus Orcinus; species Orcinus orca. The sequence continues at coordinate 13,252,865 of NC_064560.1, read as the reverse complement.
GCAGTTAGGAGATAACAGGATTTCAGCAAGAGACTTAAGAGTAGCAGGCTTCCCTGGTGGCGCAGTGGTTAAGAATCTGCCTGCCAATGCAGGGGATACGGGTTCGAGCCCTGGTCTGGGAAGATCCCACATGCCACGGAGCAACTAAGCCCATGAGCTGCAACTACTGAGCCTGCGTGTCTGGAGCCTGTGCTCCTCAATGGGAGAGGCCGTGACAGTGAGAGGCCCACGCACCGCGATGAAGAGTGGACCCCGCTCTCCACAACTGGAGAAAGCCGTCGCACAGAAACGAAGACCCGACACAGCCAAAAATAAATAAATAACTTAATTAAAAAAAAAAAGTAGCAAGTGGTCTCAGCTGGAGGAAGAGAATAAACCAAATAACAGAAGTGGAAGTTCACAGGGTTTGTTTCACCGGCATTAAGGAGTTTATCCTGGGAAGAGTAAAGGCTCATTTTGGGAGTGGTGGAAATTACATTTCAATAAACTATTGATACATTAGTTATCCAAATGAAGGAATCTACTGAAAAACAAGTCAGAGGAGTTCAGATTTGACACACAAAAAGTAGGAGCCCACTACAGGTTCCTGAACAAAAGACTAGGGATAAGAGTATATTTTTAGGAAGCTTTTCATCAATGACTTAAGTCAAAATATAATTAATTAAATCAGTATGAGCCTCTACCTTTGCAAAGATGATGTTAAAAGATGACAGAAAGGAAGCAAGAACCTCTTAAATTCCCTTTGCTGAGGTTCAGTTATACTGTCTTTACTCCACCAGAAAGAATAAAAATTAGAAAGAAAACATTAGGAGAGTGAGTCCAAAACAGGTGGGAAGAGAGTAGGAAGCAGCTACTTTCACAATTTAATACGAAAAAGATATAGTGATTGAGTGCCTCCTATTTGCAAAATACTTTATACGAAGCAGCCAAATGTCAGTAAGATCCAATTCATGTGACCAAAAAGTTTACAAGATAGTAGAAGTGTTAAGGAATGTGCATAGACAGTTTAATAAATGTCATAACAGTCAGAGGTGCAGATAAATCCCGTGAATGTTCACAGAAGGGTGAATTCACCTGTCAGGTACATGAGTCAGAGTGGCTTTCATGAGAAGAGGCCACATGTGTTGTAAATCTCAAAATGAGTATGTTGTCAGAAGAAATGGCAAGAGAGGCTCAGAAAGGCAATGTTTTTCCTGGGTGGTCTTGTGTCTGCTAAAAATCAGAAGTTACTGTAGAAGAGCAGGGAGAATGGATTTTGGAGCCAATACATGGTTTGTATAGAGATTGTAGCAGGAAGATGACATCTGGCTAATACCCAGAATATATGTGTGTCCTGCTGCCCAAACTGGTTTGGAGTATGTGATTCCTTAGCAGGAGTGTTCTGGCTAACGTATTAAAGAAGTTGCTCAAGTGGGAGAGTATGATGGATGAGTTATGAGGTTACCAAGATGGAGAGAGATGAGAAGAACAATTTATCTTCTGAAGAAGGGCAGAACATATTGTGTGAGCACACCGCAACATTTTCCATTCTTGGCTTTGCCCTTTAGGGTACCCATCCTCTTTTCATCTTCAGCCCTGAATGCTATAATCCTCATTTCCTCATTCCCTTTGCTATCTTTGTATCTTCTTCCGTAGAAATTAAAACTCAAACTTCAGGCTTGGCCATACTTTTGCTCCAAACCTTCTATTATCCAGCTGCAGTGTTGACATACTTAATCTCCTTTATGTGACAAGTAACAAACTCAACTAGCTGGAAAACTTCAACGCAAAGAGAACAGACAACTCTTAAACGATACAAACCACGGACATTTCCTTTGATTCCCATTATTCCTTCAGTAAAGACCTTCCCTGTCCCCAAATATCAGTTGGTTTCTCACTAAAACTGACCACAGAGCAATCTCACTTTATGCATATTTACTTAACAAAACATTAACATCTAATTCATTGGGTTGAGAGTTTAATTTGCATACTCTCAAGCAACAATTTATTATTATTAAAAACCACTCGACCTTCTAGAGTGGGCTACGAAGACTTCCCTAAAAGTCATTTCGTTTTGCAATTGATTTTCTGAATATTTAATAGCACTCAAACAGGGTACTAAATGGGCTATTTGTTTGTAAAAAGAAACAATGCCACTTTATACACTGCTGTCAAAGTTTTGATAAACAAGTATAATATGGTCTTGAGAAACACATGAATCTCATTTATAGCAAAATAAGATTTTCTTGTGCCTCTTCCAAACAATGGCAGTGATTTTCCACTGAATTTCCTCCTGATGCTTTTCTCAGTCTCCTCCATCGCTTCCTCCTTATCTCCCTGAGCTGTAAATGTTGATGTATCCCACGCCTAGTTTCTAGTAAGTGTTCAATAGATAAAAGTTGAATGAATAAATAGGTAAACAGTGAGCATTTATGGCTAGCTAGGGCAAAAGCATAATTAACGAGGATGCTTTCACGAAGGATAGACTCAAGGGAAGCCACCATGCCTTTCCCCTCTTTGTGGTCCCAGCATCTTTACAGAGTGTCTGTTATATTAAAGGTATTCCATAAATACTACCTGAATATTTATTAGAGAGCACAGGCTGAAGCTGGATTGCCTGTGTTCAAATCCCAGCTCTTCAACTTACCAGCTCCGTAACCAAGGGAAAAGCATCTAACTTCTCTGTGCTTAGTATCTTCATAAAATAAGAATAATAAGTATAATAGTACAGGCATATCTCAGAGATACTGCAAGTTTAGTCCCAGACCACTGCAATAAAGCAAATATAAAGTGAGTCACATGAGGGACTTCCCTGGTGGCACAGTGGTTAAGAATCCACCTGCCAATGCAGGGGACATGGGTTCAATCCCTGGTCTGGGAAGATCTCACATGCCCCGGAGCAACTAAGCCCATGCACCACAACTACTGAGCCTGCACTCTAGAGCCTGTGAGCCACAACTACTGAACCCGTGTGCCACAAGTACTGAAACCCACGCACCTAGAGCCCATGCTCCACAACAAGAGAAGCCACCGCAGTGAGAAGCCCGCGCACCCCAATGAAGAGTAGCCCCTGCTCACCGCAACTAGAGAAAGCCCGCGCGCAGCAACGAAGACCCAATGCAGCCAAAAATAAATTAATTAATTTAAAAAAAAGAAAACCACAACCTTTCTTAAAAAAAATAATAAAGTCACATGAATTTTTTGGTTTCCCAGTGCCTATAAAATTTATGTTTACACTATACTGTAGTCTATTGTGTGCAACAGCATTATGTCTAAAAAAATGTACATGCCTTAATTTAAAACTATAAGTGTTAATTTAAGGCTAAAAAAGGCTAACCATCATCTGAGCCTTAAGCAAGTCATAGCAGTAACATCAAAGATCACTGATGACAGATCACCATAACAAATGTAATAATGATGAAAAAGTTTGAAATATTGCAAGAATTACCAAAATGTGACACAGAGACATGAAGTGAGCAAATGCTGTTGGAAAAATGGTGCCAATAGACTTTCTTGAGGCAGGGTTGTTACAAATCTTCACTTTGTGAAAAATGCAGTATTCACTAAGTGCAACAAAGTGAAGCACCATAAAGTGAGATATGCCTGTAATTTTATATGGGTTTAAATGAGTAAATATTTTTAAAGCATAGTAACCATTAGATGAAGGTGGTGATGGTGGTCCTATGAAACTCAAAATGAAATAAGAATATTCCGAATGAGCTAAAACCACCTAAGCTTTTTAAATGTAAAAAAGTTACATGAATTTGATCAAATAAGCAAATTACAGCATGTCACTCCCCAACTGAAAAATCCATAAATAACTACTACAACCTCCATGATAAAATCCAAACTTCTAGCATTCAAGGCTTACAATTTGTATCCAAAATTTAACTTGAAAGTCAAAAAGATTTCTTTTCAAAGAACAAGGTAAGGAATTTTTCAGAAATGTATGATGATAAATAATGCCTCCTATTTTTATAGCACTATATGATTTTCAAAGAGCTTTTACATAGCTGACTTGTTTATAACCATGGCCACATTAAAAAAGAAGCCGAGACAGGCATTATTACCTTCATTTTGGAGATAAGGAAGGTAAGATTCAAAGAGAAAAAGTGATTTGTTTGAGGTTTCATAGCTGACAATTGGTGTAACCAGGACTAGCAAACTGAATCCCCTGATACTGAATTCAGGATTGCTTTCACCACAACCCTCTATTGATAAACACTGAATTTAATGAGTGAGTTTTGCATCCCTTCTAGTGTTTATCACATGCTAGGTATATGATAGGTGTTTAATCCATATTTACTAATTGCTTAAGGTAAAAAATAAATATATTTATTCTTTTGCTCCGACTTACCAGAACTGTCATAGAAAAAAGATAATTCGTACCATTTAGCAGAAAGTAAACAAAGCCCCAAATCTTGCTAACTTTTATAAAAATTGCTTCAGTACTTTTCTAAGGTACAAAAGCTACTGTAATGGGCCCATGATTTCTATCGATATTCATATTTACTATTTGTCTTTCAAACAGGAAGACACCTGATCAATCTCCCAGGAGTTCTGCAAGATTATTGCTTGGATTTTGTGACCTGACTCATTTTCTTTTGAACCAAAGAATAAATCATCAGATCTTATAAAATCTGTGTTTCCGTCTGTATATACTATTCCAGCCCCTCTTCTGTATTTGAAGGGTCAGAGAGATTTGACTTTAAACTGGCTTACAAAGGAGTTTAAAATCTTATGCTTTAACATTCCATTGCTACTCCTAACATTTTCTAGGTAGCATATAGAAACTACAAACTATAAAAATATAGGAAAGAGTATGATATTTATATTCAAGACCTTATGTTTGAAAATAGTCACGTTTCTAACTGAGCTATGAACAACAGCCTTTGAAGAATTTGGCACATACTGTAGATTTTTATCTTTTCTATTTCAACCACACCAAGAAGTAGTTTCTCTAAAGCTTAGAAACACCCAGAGAATCTCTTGTTTTTCTAAGCCTGATATGAAGAGGCATCATGAACAAAAACTTTTGGGGGAAAAAAGTAAACAAAAGAAATTTAGCCTTTTGGCCCTTTGGATAATTTAAAGGAGCAAGCACAATCTTTTGTGAGTCACTTGTCTGCTGTGGTTGATCTCGCCAAAGGGGTGGAGATATTTCCTCTGGTTGTGCCACAGCCTTGCTGATACTCCTAAGATGATCATGCCTCGTAGAGGGAGCTGCCCCAGTGAAATTAACCAGCAGGTTTTAAAACATTAAAAACCAGGAAGGCCACTTTCCTCAGCCTCTTCTCCCTGACCTCCATCAAGAACATAGGATGAAAAACGTGATCCAGTAAAGGAGGGGGCACACCCAGTGTCCACGTTTAGTGGACACCACGTCTAAAACATTGGGCAGAGAGTACATTTACATCGTGGTACAGGCTGCTCGTGTAAACTGTTATTCTCTGGCACCTACACACTAGGGCGGGAGTCCAAACTTGTGAATGGGCAGAGAGCCATGCCAACAGATGGGCCCAGGGATGACAGCCAAGGGACTATGTATGTGCATCAAGTATAGGTGTTGAGAACAGGAATTCCAACTGAGAAGATCAAAATGACTCCCTGTCCCAAGCTTATGGTTAGGAGCTTGTCAATTCATGCCTTGTTTAATATAAATGGACTGGAATTCCAGAGAATTGACAGATTTTGAGGAAAGCTTCCATTTATTTTTATTTTTTTGTAAAAATATAAATATAAAAATCACTTGGACATTTGCAGGAAATGGTTTGGTGGCATTTAGTGAGCAGAAAATGTTTCAACTTCTCCAGAAGTTTTCATGATTTTTAAAGTTTCTCTTAAAGAAATATAGAATTGGACACTTTGATAGAAGTAGCTCATTAGTTTCTCATACACTATTAAACTCTTTAAGTGCATTCAGCTCTGTAATTTCAATGTCTCGTATAATCCTTTAGGAAATTTATCCTAACAGATCAATGAAATCGAATTTCCTAATTTAATCATCTGTTAAACCTCAAAAATGCCTGAGATCTACTCTACTTCGTTTTTGACATAGGAAAGATCATTCAGAGGGGATACTTTCTTGGTGTTTTAAGTTTTTCTTTCTAAAACTAATTTCAAAATCTTAAATCCTAAAGTTATATGATTCAAATCATAAATGGGTGGAGAGGAGATTCAGAATCCCTTAGATGGCTCACATGAGCAGAGAAGGGAACATGTGGCCTGTATTACTTCTCTATGCTTTTTCCTAAGTAATAAAATTAGGGAATCGGACTAGACCATCTCTCAGGTCCTCTCCAGCTACAAAATTCTCTGTTTCTAATAGGAACAAATGAAATGGTGCTGTTCTTTCGAAACAGGAATCAAACTTTTGAGTAGAAGTTTCACCTCGTGGCTGTTATGACCCCAAAAAGAGGGCACAATGATTCCCCTACACAGCCCAAGTTGCCCTGGATTCCTAAGCATTTTAGAGGCAAGGAAGTCTAGATTCATCCTCACTCTTTCAAAGACCCTCAGAAACAGGTTTCCCTGATCATCCCAAACTTCTCCATAAAAATAAATGTTGTTGTTTGAGAGAGCATACTATATGGTTTTAGAATCTCTGAAAACACCTCTGATTCAGCGAGGAACAGTTTGCAAGCCAGGGATTTAAATAATACCAGCTGTAGGTTATAAAGCACTTCTTACCGAATCAACTGGTCATCAATTAGTAAGAACTCAACAAAACATGACCTTGTAAACTATTTTTTTCTTTATGCATTCCATTAAAATTTTTTTAGGGACTTCCCTGGTGGCGCAGTGGTTAAGAATCCACCTGCCATTGCAGGGGACACGGGTTCAATCCCTGGTCCAGGAAGATCCCACATGCCGTGGAACAACTAAGCCCGTGCACCACAGCTACTCAGCCAAAAAGTTAAAAAAAAAATAAAAATTAAAAAAAAATTTTTTAAAACAATTCTTAAGAAATTAAGTTTGAATGATTTTCATGCACTGGACATTTCTTAATAAATTACACTCCTATATCTGTAAAAAATATTTTAAAATTTTGTACTGGGGAATAATGTAACAGAAAAGGCCATGTATCATAAAAGTATGGTTCATGAACTTTCATCATGAACTGAATACACCAGTGAAAACAGCAACAGATCAAGAAACAGAACATCATCACAGCCCATGAGGCACCACTCTCTTCCAGTCACTACCTCCTCATCCCCAACCACTGTGAGGAATTCTATCAACATAGGTTAGCTTTGACTGTCTTTTAAACTTTATTTAAATGGAATCATACAGCACTCTTTTTGTGTCTGGCTTCTTTCACTCAATATTATGTCCATGAGATTCATCCATATTATTGAAGGTAGTTTTATTTATTTAAATTTATTTTTTATTAATTTATTTTTGGCTATGTTGGGTCTTCGTTGCTGCACGTGGGCTTTCCCTAGTTGCGGCGAGCAGGGGCTACTCTTTGTTGCGGTGCACAGGCTTCTCATTGCAGCGGCTTCTCTCGTTGCAGAGCACGGGCCCTAGGTGCGTGGGCTTCAGTAGTTGTGGTGCACAGGCTCAGTAGTTGTGGCTCGCAGGCTCTAGAGTGCAGGCTCAGTAGTTTTGGTGCACGGGCTTAGCTGCTCCGTGGCATGTGGGATCTTTCCGGACCAGGGCTCGAACCCGTGTCCCCTGCATTGGCAGGCGGATTCTTAACCACTGCACCACCAGGGAAGTCCCAGCATGTAGTTTTAGAATGTAGATAAATGTAGTAATCCATTTATCTACATGACTGTTGATAGGCGTTTGGCTAGTTTCCAGATTTGGGCTATTACAAATAGTATTCCTACAGATATTTGAATGCGTGTCTTTTAATGAACATGTGTATGCATTTCTTTGAGGTGTATACTGAAAGGAAGATTTGCTGGGTCATAGGGTGTGCAGATGGTTCAGCTCTAGCAGGTATCACCAATTTTCTCAAATAATTGCAACCAGTGTATATATCCACCATTCTACGAGAGTTCCTGTTGCTCCACATCCCTGACAGGACTTAGTACTTATGTCTTTTTCAGTTTTGCTCTTCTGGTGGTTATACTTCTGTGTGTGTGTTTAACATTTTTTTAAATTGAGGTGAACTTCACATAACATAAAATTAACCTTTTAAAAGTGAACAATTAAGTAGCGTTTAGTACACTCACAATGTGCTGCAATCACCATTTCTATCTAGCTCTAAAACATTTCATTACCCCAAAAGAAAATTCTGTACCCATTAACTATTCACTCTTATTCCCTGATTCCTCCCCACCTGACATGGTTGTCCATGACAACCACCAATCTGCATCCTGTCTCTACGGATTTACATATCCTGAATACTTCATACAAATTGAGTCATACCATATGTGACCTTTTTCTTCTGGCTTCTTTCACTTAGCATAATGTTTTCAAGGTTCGTTCACATTGTATGAGCACTTCATTCTTTCTATAGTGCAATAATATTCCATTGTATATATATACCACAACTTGTTTATCCATGCATCCATGGATGGACATTTGGTTTTTTTCCCAAATTGTGAATAGTGCTGCTATGAATATGTATGTACATATATTTGGTTGAATACCGCTTTTCAGTTCTTTTGGATAGGTATATATAATACCTAGGAGTGGAATGTCTGTGTCACATGGTAATTCTGTTTAGCTTATTAGGGGACTGCCAAACTTTCCATTTTAGATTCCTACCAGCAATGTACCAGGGCTCCAATTTTTCCACATCCTTGGGAGAAAAATAACACTTCTTATATTCTGGATTTTTAAAATAATTATTATTATAGCCATAGCCATCCTAGTGGGTATAAAGTGGTACCTCATTGTGGTTTTGATTTACATTTCCCTAATGATTAATGATGTTGAGCCTCTTTTCATGTGCTCCATTGCCATTTACATATCTTCTTTGGAGAAGTGTCTATTCAAGCCCTTTGCCCATATTTTAATTGGATTTTTTTTGTCTTTTTGTTGTTGAGTTGTAAGAGGTCTTTATATATTCTGGATATTAGGCCCTTATCACATATATGAGTTGTGAAATTTTCTCCAATTCTATAGGTTATCTTTTCACTTTCTTGATAGTGTCCTTGGACATTAGCACAAAAGCTTTTAATTTTAATGAAGTCCAATTTATTTTTCTTCTTTTGTTGCTTGTACTTTTCATGTCATATCTAAGAATCTATTTTAAATCTAAGGCTATAGAGATTTACCATTTTTTTTGGTTTTTTTTTCTGTGGTACGCAGGCCTCTCACTGTTGCAGCCTCTCCCGTTGCGCAGCACAGGCTCCAGACGCGCAGGCTCAGTGGCCATGGCTCACGGGTCTAGCCGCTCCACAGCATGTGGGATCTTCCCGGACCGGGGCACGAACCTGTGTCCCCTGCATTGGCAGGCAGACTCTCAACCACTGCGCCACCAGGGAAGCCCTTACCATTATGTTTTATTCTAAGAGTTTTATGATCTTAGCTCTATATTTATATTATTGATCCATTTTGAATTAATTTGTATATATAGTGTGAAGTAGGGATCCAGCTTTATTTCTTTGCATGTAGACCAGTTATGCCAGAAGAATATGCCATTTGTTGAAGAGCGTGTCCTTTCCCCATTGAATGGTCTTAGCACTCTTGTTTAAAATCAGTTGACCATAGATGTATGGGTTTATTTCTCAATTTTATTACATTGGTCTATATGTCTATCCTTATGTCAGTACCACTCTGTTTTGGTTACTGTAGCTTTGTAGTAAGTTTTGAAATTGGGATGTGTGAGTCCTTCAACTCTGTTCTTTTAAAATATGTATATATATCTTTTTTTTGTCTTTTAACAGCCCCTTGCAATTCCATATGAGTTTGAGAACCAGATTTCCCATTTCTGCAAAAATTATCATTGGAATGTTGATAGAGATTGCATTGAATCTGTAAATCACTTTGGGCAGTGTTGCCATCTTAACAATATTAAGTCTTCCATTCAATGAACATGGGCTGTCTTTCCATTTATTTACAACTTCTTTAAGCAATGCTCTGTAGTTTTCAGTGTACAAGTCTTTCACCTCCTTGGTTAAGTTTATTCTAAATACTTTATCCTTTTGGATGCTCTTGAGAATGGAACTGTTTTCTTAATTTCCTTGTCCAGTTGTTCATTGCTGATGTATAGAAACACAACTGTTCGTATGTGTGTGTGTGCACGTGTGTGTGTGTTGACCTCATACTTTTACAACTTTTCTGAAATTTGTCTGTTGGCTCTAGTTTCTTTTTTCTTTTCTTTTTGGTACAGTCTTTGAGATTTTTTATATATAGGATCATGTCATTGTAAATAGAGGTAGTTTTACTTCTTCCTTTCCAACTTGGATGCCTTTTTTTTCTTTTTCTTGCCTAATTGCTCTGGCTAGAACTTCCAGCACATTGTTGAATAGTAGCAAGTTAAAACAGTCATCCTCAAATAAATAAATAAACTTATTTTTTTAAAAAAACAGTCATCCTCATTTTGTTACTGATCTTCTGGGGAAAGTTTTCAGTCTTTCACCATTGAATACGATGCTAGCAATGGGTTCTTCACAAGTGCCCTTTATCATGTTGAGAAAGTTCCCTTCTGTTCCTAGTTTTTTGAGTATTTTTATCATGAAAGTGTTTTAGATTTTGCCAAATGCCTTCTCTGTATCAATTGAGATGATCATGTAGAGTTTCACCTTCATCCTATTAATGTGGTATGTTTTGTTGATTCATTTTCTTATGTTGAACCACCCTTGCATTCCTGGGATACTTCCCACATTGTCATAGTGTATAATCCTTTGAATACGCTGTTGGATTTGGTTTGCTAGTATTTTGTTGAGGATTTTTGAATCTATATTTATAAGGAATATTTGTCTGTAGTTTTCTTTGTGGTATCTTTGTGTGGCTTTAATATCAGAGTAATACTTGCTTATTGTATGAGTTAGTAAATGTTTCCTCTTCTATTTTTCAGAAGAGTTTGAAAACAATTGGTATTATTTCCTTAAATGTGTGGTAGAAACAATGTGGTTTTAATTGTATTTCCCTATTGTTTAAAGATGTTGAGCATCTTTTCATAGGTTTATTGGCCATTTTTACATCATCTTTTGTGAAAGTCTGGTCAAGGTTTTTATCCATTTTCCTGTTGGTATTCTGTCCTTTTCTTTAATTAATTAATTAATTTTTGGTTGCGTTGGGTCTTCGTTGCTGCATGTGGGCTTTCTCTAGTTGAGGCGAGTGGGGGGTTACTCTTTGTTGTGGTGCGCGGGCTTCTCATTGCGGAGCATGGGCTCTAGGCACATGGGCTTCAGTAGTTGTGGCATGCAGGCTTCAGTAGTTGTGGCTCGTGGGCTCCAGAGTGCAGGCTCAGTAGTTGTGGTGCACAGGCTTAATTGCTCGGCGGCATGTGGAAATCTTCCTGGACCAGGGATCAAACCCATGTCCCCTATATTGGCAGGCAGATTCTTAACCACTGTGCCACGAGGGAAGTCCCTGTTCTTTTCTTGAGTTGTAGTTTTTATATGTTCTGGATGAGTCCTTTGTCAATATGTGTATTGTTATATCTTCTCCCACTCTATAGTTTGCCTTCTCATTCTCTTAAGGGTATCTTTTGGTGAACAAAATTCTTAATTTAATATAGTCTTATTTGTCAGTTTTTTCTTTTGTGGTTAGCCCTATTTGTGTTGTGGTTAAGCCATCTTTGCCTACTCCAATGTCATGAATATTTCTCCTGTGCTTTCTTCTGAAAGCTCTGTAATTTTACCTTTAACATGCAATCTACCTGTACCTTATTTTTGTGTAAGGTGTGAGACAAGGGTTAAGATAGTTTTTTTTCCACTTAGATATCCAATTGACCCAGCACCAATCCTTTTCCTACTGGCCTGCAGTGTCCACCTTGGTCAAAAATTAGGTAATTGTACATGTATGGGTCTTTTTCTGGATTCTTCATTCTGTTCTATGTGGTGGCTTGTCTATCTATGCAGGAATACCACATTGTCCTAATTACTATAGCTTTGTCATATAAATCCTAGTATTTGAAAATGAAACCTTCTTCCTCCTCCAACCTTGTTCTTTAAGATTGCCTTGGGTATTGCTCACTCTTTGCATTTCCATATTAATTTTAGAATCAGCTTCTCAATTTCTACAAATCAAAAAGTCAAAGCTAAATGGGATTTTGATTGGGAGTGTGCTGTTCATAGGGCTTTGGAAGCTGAAGAAAAAGAAAGGACACATCTAGAATTTAAGAAGAAGATCAGAAGAAACATTGTGTGTTCAGTTAATATTTGTTCAGTGCCTGATTTTGGCCATGCCCTCTGTGAGGTGTGGTGGTGTGTGGAGAGACACTGAGAAACAAGACACTACCTACACTTAAGGGGCATTCTAGTGGATCTCTGAATTCCTCACTGAGACTCTCCATAGAATTGATGCAGTCTGTGTGTTGCTTTTTAATCATGACAGTTTTATAATGGGTGAGACCAGACACCTGCTGAGGCATTTTATGATCATTTGTAAATGTCTTCCTGATGAAACTGAGAGCTTTTCAAGTCCTCATGAGGTTCACTTAGGAAATAGAAGCTCAGAGTTTACTGAATTCTTAATATGTGCCACTGAGTATCTTATAGATTTTATTTAATTCTCATGACAACATCACCCAACAATGAGGTAAATATTATTATCCCCATTTTTACAGATGAAGAAACTGAGTCTTAAAGGGGTTGAGTACTTTCCCCAAGATCATACAACAAGTATATTACAGATCTAGGGTTGAAACCCAGATCTTCCTGATTCCAAAGCCAGTGCTCTTAACCACTATAAATCAAAAGTAGAAATGATATAAAATGACTTATCCCTATGATTTAATTCCTTGCAGCAGATCTGCATGTGCAATGTTATAACAGAAGAGCCATGATATGAATGGAATATTCAACAAAGATGGACATATATGAATTTGTTGGTGTTTCTACAGTACTTTGGGGGTGGGGTGGGTGGGGTAGGGGGAGACAAAGTATCCAGAGTGATAGGGAAACTAGGATCAGTTATCTGGCCAGGTTGGCGCTGAATGGAGTAAAAATCCAAGCAGTTTTGAAGGATGGGACATTGGTAATACATGGTGCAGGTAACTATGGTCACCTGGCATAAAGTGCTCTTTCATACAAGGCACTGAGAAACCCAAGGCCTATTCGCAATAAACAGCATAAAAGATGTGAAGGATTCAAAGACTGCAGGGCAGGATAGGTGCTTCTAAGGGTATTGGAGAGCTTAAAGAAAGAAAATGGATTTTATCAAGGACTCAAACTAGGGACTTTCTATGATTTTCCTTAAAGAATCTCTTATCTATTGTGCAGCAGGGCTGATAGACCTCAAAACAGATGCTGAGACTACTGAAAATTGAACATCCACTTAGATCTTGTGAGTTGTCTAATTTCAATACCAGGTGAAGTACCAGCCTCACCAGATCCCTCATGTTCAAGTTAAGATGCTGAGTAAGAAAGTGTAGGACTTGAGAACTGAAGTATGAATACATGGGAGGATTAGAAAAACTCAGAATAAACTGAAACTCCAACCCCATGGAGTTTCCCTTGCCGACCGAAGCGGATGACTCTTCTTGCCTTGCTTGAAGACTCTGTAAAGACCTGATCTGAGAAATATTTTCTTCATGCCTTACCTCCTCCACCCATCATTGTGTCTGTCTCTATGTCTATCTAGCTATATGGTTACATATATATGTATGTGTGCTTATGGGTGTGTATATATAACTATATATAGTCACACATACATATATAACTACACACATATATACATATGTAACTATATGTAGTTATGTAAACATATATAATTATATACACATATATACATAAGTAACTATATATGTCATATATGAAATACATATATTAGTATATAGAATATATATAGTATGTAATAACATGTATTATATACATCCTATCATGCCTTGGAGGAGATAGGCTATAATAACAAAATCCAATAAAAGAAATACCAACTATACATCAAAAGAATTGTAGGATTATGCTAATTTATATTGGTAAACTTTGGAAATGGATTCTGAGGGTGTTAGGCTAAGACTAAGGGACAGAATTTTAGGTCAGACTGAATTTATTGGGTGTATTGACACCAGCAGCTGGGAATGGGTCTAATGGTTTTCCCAGTTGGTTGACTGAAACCTGGCTAAGTAAAGTTGAGCCACCAGAAATTCCTTGATATAATGTCAAGGAAAAATACAAATAGCAGAGAGAGAAAAATGTTGGAGTGGATTAATCATGCAGAGGCTGCTCTCATAACACCTAACTGTGTCCCCTTAGCGGGTCCAGAGATACACCTTGGTGAGGGGGATACCAACATCGAAGAACAAGTGAATGAACATTGTACTGGCTGTTTGATGTAGCCTGGGCATGTGTTGGTTGAAATGGGCTCCTGATTTCATTCCCCGATGAACTCACAATGGGAGTCCCAAGGTCCCAGGGTAGTATCACCAGGGCAAGGTGTGTGTGGCAGCAGAATGGGAGTGGTAAATAGAGTGAACCCTACAAGGATTTTTGCTAGTGGCTATTTCAGTATCCAGTCCCTAGAACCAAAATAGGTAGTTGGCCCACGAAGGGCCTATTTGATCTAAATAACAAACCTCTTCCGAGTCTGTTGTAAGAGACATGCTCTGAGCCTTGGCGGTGGGATTTCAGAGCCACTCACCTGATTCCTGAACCTGAGTTGGTTCAGTGACCCAGAGCGTCTGCACTGAAGGGGGAGTGAGGACCCATGGAGGAAAAACGTGCCACAACGACACACGTATGTACTGTGAATCTTCATCCTGGACTTTCCCAAAAGTACCTGCGGGTCATTGATCAGGGGAAGAGTACACTGTAAAGGCAAATACCTAGATGTTTGGGGGATTATTGGAAACTGGCTCAGAACTAACTCTAATTCCTGAATGAAATTGTGGTTTACAGGATAGAAAGAGATTGTTCCCTTACTTCCTTTAATCTTAGCTGGAATACAGCCTTCCCTGGCCACTCTATTCAAGAGTGCAAACACCTCCCCATCTAGAACTCCCTATCCCCCTTCCTTGACTTATATTTTGCTCCATAGAATTTGTTGCCTTCTAAGGTACTATATTATTTAGTTAGTTTATTGTCTGTTACTTCCTTTTAGAACATAAGCTCCATGAAGGCAAGGATTTTTTCCTGTTTTGTTTCTTGCTGTGTCCCATGCAGCTAGAACAATGTCTTGCATAGAATCGACACCTACAATGCAGTTATTGAATAAATTAAAATGAGAAATAAAGTTTTGATCTGTGTTTGTCTCACATAAGCCCAGTAGGACCCTGATTTCATACATCTGTTGCTAAGTGCATAAAGGAATAGATGAACTGAAAGACGGAAAGAGTGACTCCTTTTCATAGCAAGCAGGAAGGGCCACATTCAGATCCCTTGGAGCATTCCCTGTTTGTCCCTCTACACCAACAAGTCACCAAAGAGCAATTCCCCATACCTGAGGGGTCACAGAGATAAAGGCCGTCATAACAAACCTAACAGATGCAGGGATATGATTCTTTTCACATCACCATTTAAGTCACCTGTACAGTCAGTGAAGCTGATAGACATTTGAAAAAGACAGCATATTATCAAAAATTTAATTCAATCAAAAATTTGGAGAAGTAGACAGTGAACTGATATCCATGGGATTCACTTATGCCTCACTCAGAAGTAGCTGGCCTTATGGAATGGTGGAATAATGATACGTGTTCTTGACAGATTGGTGTGTTCTCTTATGGGATGCAGCAAATGTTCTTAACCAGCAACCAATTCCCCCACAACCAAAGGGGTGAAATACACAACTGGGCAGATGCTTGTTACTCTTTTTTGCTACTCAATATCTGAACTCTTTCTCTGTATTTGTAGAACCCTTCACTTTATGACCACCTTTTAAGCTGAAAATGTGAAACACTTCTTTTTTTTCAGATTCTGTGCACCTAAGTGAGAGCTATCAGTCAAATGCATCTACCAGTTCAAAGTCTTGGGAACCAGCAACACAAAAGACACAAGGGTCGTGGTGCTCTGGTGACAGATGCCAACTGTGGCTGTTTCCTGAATCAACAAAGGGCACTAGTTCCAGCAGGACCCTCCTGTGGCCAGTCAGTGACAGGATCTGCACGCAGCTATCCTGTGTGCAGTGCTGTCCTCCATGGAGCAGTGCTGTGGGCGATTTGGGGTGGTGTTTCCTGGCTGGGTGGCCACCATGCAGTGGTGTGCTGAAGCCAGCTTTCCCCACTTGTAAAAGGTGATTGCTAAATTTTCAGGAATTTTGTGAGCCAGTCATTAAATGTAATATTAAATTATATAAACTTACAATTAAATAAATTATATATAAAAAAGATAATAAACTCAAAACTCATCCTTTTCTAATTATTTTACTATATTTTACTGTTATCTATGGACTTTAAGCTTATTTACATCTATTGCATCTGTATCATACATTTCTTCCCGATTCCATGTTCACTGACATCACACTGGGAGCTTGGACATCAGCCATCTTGGGAGTATTTACACTATTGAAACTGGCACGCACCAGAAATCAAGGCTTGATTTGTTATTTTGTTGTCTAGAATTTGATTGTCTAGAATTTAAGTGATGGAAAAATGTTAATACAAATCAAAAGTGTGTCATGTTTATAACCATTACTTGTAAATAACAGAGAAATTAAGAAAACATGTTTTTTCCCAGAGAGCTGGTTTCACTCCCCAAAAGCCTCATTCTCTGATCTTCCCAGAGATTCTGAGAGCAATCTACTATCCTTTAAAAAAAATCTTTTTCTGAAGAAATCAGAGTATGTTTCTAGAGACTAAGAAAACTGATGAATACACTATCTGTAACAGGATAGTACCTTTTCAGTAGCATGTAACAAAAATCTCTACCATGAGCCTACAGTGTTCAAGGGAAGGCAGGACTCTGCCACTGAGCCTCAGCTTGTAACAAGAACATTCCAATCCTTTGAACAGTAGTTCAATTCCTGTTTAAAACTGTTCATCTTTCTATACATCCCAATTTAGCGGCAACATCTCTTCCACATCTTATAACATACACCTAGTGTCCCCAAACGCAAGTTTGTATTTTGATGTAGGACTATTTTACATATTTTTGAGGAATTTAGCTACTCTATTAAAAGTCACAAACATTTATTGAGTGCCTACTACATACTGTGGCAGCAGCTGTTGAAGAATAAAGAGAAGTTTCGTGTGGTCCTTGAAGAACTTTATCATTCAGTACTAGAGATGACACATACACAACGGCTGTAATTCAAAATGAAACGTTAGGAAACAAAAAAGGGGTTCAAATTTCTGTGAAACCTAATTTCAGCAAGATAACAACTAAGCAATCGTACCATCTATAACAATAAGCCAAGCTTGATAATGTGTCATCCAAATAAAAGTCTTAATTGTTTTTTTCAACGTGAAAGAGAGGAGCCGGACAGACCTGGGCTTAAGAAGCTCCCCGGCAATTTGCTTGCTCTATGTACCAGTTAATAGTCCAACCAGGGAAGCAGGACCGCTAGGAGTGATATGGACTAAGGGGTTCATCACAGGGATTAGACATTATACGACTGTGGGAGAAGATGTGATAGCAGAGGTCTGTGAAGGACGGGGAAGGTGGAGGATCAGATAAAGCCACTAACCTGTGAACATGAATGGGAGTCTATCGAGGGCTCTCCGGAAGGCCAACTCCTCTGCTGCTGGCCCCGAAGCCACCTGCCTGCAGACTGGCAAGACAGGCTGTGGGGAAGGAAAGCTGGAGGCAGACTGGTGGGAGACAAGCACACCTGCTTGTAGTAACACAGTGTGTTGGCTTTATACATGTCTCTCGCTGCATCTAATCTGGCCCAGGATCGAGAGCACCTGAAGGAGGAGATTGGCCGATGCTGAGGGAGCTGCTGCCTCAAGCCAACGAGGTGAGCCAACGAGGACATCAGCAGCAGCCTGCTTTGAGGGTAATGCTGCCGCTTCATCCTGCATTTCGAATGTTGCACAGATTTCTCCTGGGGCCAACTTTAGACAGGAACCGAACGAGTCAAGGAATTTGGAGAAACCTAACTGCAGTTTAGCTAAACTGACACAGTATCAAGCCACCATTCTATGTTACCTCAAGTAAAACCACCTTAGCGTCGGTTTCCTCATTTGGCAAAAGGAAATAATTGGGGATAGTGTAACAACTGGGAGAGTTGTTGTGAGGCTGCATATCTCAAGGCATAGTTCATAGTATCTAGTATGTAGTCGATGATTTATCTTACGAAGCAGATCATTTTAAGGCCTTTAATGCCAGTTTTATAGTATTTCCCTCTATATTTCAAATTACCCTCTTTTGATGAAATTATCACGATGATTTGCTTTTTTTTTAAAAGAAATTACGTTTAATTTTCTTGAAATATATTTCAAAATTGTATGTCATTTTCCTCTGGATAGAAATGATTTTTAATTTTATTGAGAGTAAAACTCATATGCAGTTAACATTTGTATTTATGGCCCCAAACTTGAAAATAAGTATATGATTTAGCCACCAACAGCCTGGTCTTCAACCTATACTGATAAGAATTTTTAGATCCCTCCAAAATAATTGTGATCCTCTCTGATCTATAAATTCCAATTAGTATAGGCTGAATACCAGGCTGTTGAGACAAACTTATGCCAAAAAACAACAACAAAAATATTCCTTATTCATCAGAAATTCTCATTTAACTGAGCATCCTATATTTTATATGGCAACCCTCTCTGATTCTCCGTTCTTCTAAGGAACCCTGATCTCACTAATCCAAAAATCTCTTCTACTGTTCTACCCTCTCATACTATTTTTGCTGTCAATTCCCATAGCAATTCACTTCACACTCAATATATCCCAAGATGAAGCATGACCTTAACCTCTAAAAGGGCTACCTTTTCCATCATGTCACATCTGTCTGCACTCTTGACATTCTTCTCATCTCTTCAGATAGAATCTTGGGTTCATTTGTGAGTACCCCTCTCCATCTTTACCAACTTCCAGCCAGACACGACTAAGTTCTGTCAATTCCTTCTTTAAAGTGACTTCCAAGTGCTCCTTTCCTCTTCCTTTTTACTGCCACCATCCCTCCCCTGACTGTCATCTGCTAAATAGTCCCTTTAAGCCCAGTCTCCTTTTTTGATCCTGTCTGAATCCTACTCATCTTCCTAAAACACTGCTGTCTCACTGTTCTCTGCTGCTCAAGAACTACAGCTGCTTGCTCTTGTCTATTGTGTTAAGTACTGTAACTAATGTAAAATGTTTTGCTCTTTGAAGAACAATGTTAAGAAAATAAAAAGACAAGTGGCAATTCTCTCAAGAAAAAAATAGGTAAACTAAATAGTATTATATCACCTTAAAAAATAAATGTATAGCTAAAGACCTTAAAACAAAGAAAACTGCAGGCCCAGATGGCTTCCCTGGTGAATTCTACTACATATTTATGGAAAAAATAATACTAATTCTACACAAACTTTTCCAGGAAATAAAAGAGGATGGAAGTCAGTATTACCCTGATACCAAAAGGAGACTAAGATATTAGAAAAAAAGAAAACTAAAGACCAATATGTCTCATGAACATACACACAAAATCTTCAACAGAATATTAGCAAATCATACCCAGCAATATATAAAAGGGATAATACAACAAGACCAAGTAGGCTTTACACCACAAATGAAAGTTAGTTTCAAATTTTAAAAATCAATGTAATTTACCATATTAAGACTAGAGAAGAAAGACTGTATGGTTATCTCAACAGATACAGAAAAAGGCTTTGAAAAAATTCAGCATCTATTCATGATTTTAAAAAAAAAACCTCTCAGCAAACTTGGTTTATAAGGGATGTTCTTATGTTCCTCAACCTAAGAAAATATACCTATAAAAAACTTACAACTAACATCATAGTTAATGATGAAAGACCAAAGGCTTTCCCTAAAGATGAAGAGCAAGGGAAGGATATCCACTTTCACCAATCCTATTCAACATCATACTGGAGGTCCTAGTCAGTGCATAAGGCACGAAAATAAATTAAAGACATACAGATTGGGAAGGAAGAAATAAAATGATCTCTATTAACAGAAGACAGGCTTGTCTACACAGAAAAAAATCCCAAATGGAATCTATAAAAAGCTACTAGTACTAATAAGTGAGTTTAGCAAGGTCATAGGCTGTAAGGTCAATATACAAAACCAATTTTTTTTTTTTTTTTTTTTTTTTTTTGCGGTACGCGGGCCTCTCACTGTTGTGGCCTCTCCCGTTGCAGAGCACAGGCTCCGGCCGCGCAGGCTCAGTGGCCATGGCTCACGGGCCCAGCTGCTCCGCGGCATGTGGGATCCTCCCGGACCAGGGCACGAACCCGTGTCCCCTGTATTGGCAGGCGGACTCTCAACCACTGCGCCACCAGGGAAGCCCTGTATTTTTATATACTTGCAATGGATACTTAGAAAAATGAAATTTTAAAAGGTATCATTTAAAATAGCACCAAAAGCATAAAATATTTAGGCATTAATCTAACAAAATATGTACAAAATCTGCATGCTCAACTATGAAGCACTGATGAGAGAAATCAAAGGAGACATATATATAAAAGTAGAGACATACCATTATCATGGATTGGAAAACTCAATATTATCATTTCTTCTCTAAGTTGATCTACACGTTCGATGTGATCCCAACCAAAATCCCAGCAGTCCTTTCTGTAGAATTCAACAAACAGATTCTAAAATTTATGTGGAAAAAGCAAACAAAATAGAACTGCCAAAACAATTTTGAAAAAAAAAAAAAAGTTGGAAGACTCACACTACCTGCTTTTAAGACTTGCATAAAGCTACAGTAATTAATACTGTGTCAGTATTGGCAAAAGGATAGACACACAGATCAATGTGTCAGAAAATACAGAAATAGACCCACATATATATAGTCAACTGAATTTTCACAAAAGTGGAAAGGTAATTCAATGAAGACCGGATAGTTTTTCAACAAATGGGACAAAATAATTGAATATCCACATGCAAGAAAACCCCAACTTAATTCATATATCACACAATATATAAAAATTGACTCAAAATGGATCACAAACTCCTAAATGTGACATCTAAAACTGTAAAACTTCTAGAAGAAAACCTAGGTGAAAAAGCTTTGTGACCTTGGTTAAGGAAAGGTTTCTTAGCCACAACACCAAAGTACAATCCATAAAAGAAAAAAATGGGACTTAATCAAAAATTAAATCTTCTGCTCTTTGAAAGACACTCTTAAGAAAATGAAAAGACAATACATAAAATATACACAGAAATATCTGTAAAAACATATCTGATTAAGGACATGTATATAGAATACATAAAGAACTCTCAAAACTCAATAAGAAAATCACCCTATAAAAAATGGGCAAAAGATTTGAATTCACACTTCACTAATAAAGGTATACAGATGGCAGATAGCACATGATAAGATGCTTAATATCATTAGACATTACGGAAATGCAAATTAAAACCACAGTGATATACTACTACACACCTGTTAAAATGTCTTTATTCATAATCTCCAAAAACTAGAAACAATCTAAATGTCCACCAACTGGTGAATGAATAAACAAACTCTGGTATATCCATACAATGGAATACTATTCAACAATAAGAAGGAATGATCTACTGATACATGCATCAACATAGGTGAATCCAAAAATATTATACTTGGTAAGAGAAGACAGATGCAAAAACTGCAAACTGAATGATTCTATTTGTGAGACATTCCAGAAAAGACAAAACTATAGTGAGACAAAGTAAATCAATGGTTGCCTGGGATCAGGGGTGGGGCAAGTATAATGACTGTAAAGGGGAAGACGGAAAACTTGGGATCATGGCAATGCTCTGCTTCTTCAGTGTGGTGTGGTTACATGACTGCATACATTTGCCAAAACCCATTGAATTGTTCAACACTTCGGAATTGTCGAGTTTAAACCTCCATATTCTAAACCGTTTGTCCTCCATTCCACAGTAGGTAAGGGTTCTTTTTCTCTTTTTTAATATATTTATTTATTTATTTATTTATGGCTGCATTGGGTCTACCGTTGGGTCTACTACTTTCTCTAGGTGCGGCGAGCGGGGCCCACTTTTCCTTGCAGTGTGCAGGCTTCTCATTGCAGTGGCTTCTCTTGTTGCAGAGCACGGGCTCTAGGTGCGCGGGCTTCAATAGTTGTGACTCGCGGGCTCTAGAGCACAGGCTCAGTCGTTGTGGCTCATGGGCTTAGTTGCTCCGCGGCATGTGGGATCTTCGCAGACCAGGGATAGAACCGGTGTCCCCTGCACTGGCAGGCGGATTCTTAACCACTGCGCCACCAGGGAAGTCCTTCCTTATTGTTTTAAGTTTACTTTATCTTCTCGATGCCTTA
Organism: Orcinus orca; assembly: GCF_937001465.1. Lineage (NCBI taxonomy): Eukaryota > Metazoa > Chordata > Mammalia > Artiodactyla > Delphinidae > Orcinus > Orcinus orca. The sequence goes on along the minus strand of NC_064560.1, from coordinate 13,230,457 downwards.
TGAAGCATGTGGCATTGCAAAGATGTTCCAAGCAGAGCCCAAAGGACCACAAGTTATGCATTACTCTAACTAGAGGATGAGACAGCAACTCACTGACAGTTGCTGTAACAACCAGAAAGTTTTAGATCCCATGAGCTTTGATATACTTTATGAAGGCATTGTAACTTATATAACTTTATAATGATCCTTACAGTTAAGATAAAAATAAATAAGAGATGTTCCAGAGGAAAACGTGAAGATGTATTGATTTTGCTCCTGGATACTTTCTAATGAGTTGCTAACCAAAGGAAATGGTTTAAGAAAAACTAGGGTAAGAACCAGTGGGAAGAGAAGGAATGGCCCACTAGGCCTTCAGAAGACGGAGGTGTTTACAGGATGGCTGACCATAATGGACACCGGCCTGGATTCTGAGATTCCTGGGGGACCAAGAGATGAAGGGTAAGATAATTATTGTCATCAAGGTCTTTGAGGGTATCTTATGACGGTTGCTATTAAAAGAGAGCTCTGTCAGACTCACTGTAAAGAAGTGCTAGGCAGCCCAGAAGGTTTTTATTTAATTTTCTAAGTAGGGGCTTATGTGCTTGGGGTCCTCAGATGGTTGTATCATGTGCACAACAGCTGTAAATCTGAATGGAAAAAATCTATGCCAGTGAAAACCAAATTCAAAATTACATAATCACATTATTTGGTTATAATTGCATGCATGGAGCACATGCTAAGGCTGGGCTCTGAATGCTTTGCACATACTTAGGTTCTGAACGCTTTTCAAGAGCCATATGAAAGAGATGCCATTATTACTTCCATCATACATTTGAGAAAAATGAGAAGAGAAAATAAGGTCAAGAACTAGAAGCAGGTAGGAAAGGAATTTAAACCCAGTTTTCTCTGACTCCATGTTCTGTACTGCCTTCATTCATTCAATAAATATTATTGACTGTCTGTCATGTACCTGGTACTCGTCTAATAAAAGGACTCTTTTTAAGGACAGCAAAGTAAAAAAGTAAAGAAGTAACAACCATAAAGGTTTAAATTCCATGAGCTTCAGTATACTTTAAGAAGGCATTGTAACTTATTTATATAATTTCATAGTGATCTTTACAATTAAGATAAAAATAAACTTTTAAAGCAGAATTATGAAAATCTCTCTATTTATCCAGAATACATCTCTGGATAAGTACTCCACAAAAGATTTTTTTTATTCCTTTTCAATAAATCTTTTTATCCTAATCAAGTATATTATTTGAAAAATTGACATTCTACTTGAAACTGGAGATAAATTCTAATCCTAAATTTTCCATTTAAACTCTTACATTTCCAAAATATTATTCATATAATTATTCAGATATCCTAAAGGAAAAAAAAAGAGTAACAACTATTTTCATTCAAAGAATGGCACGATATTATTCTAATACACAAAGTAGCATTATCTACTCTTCAATTATTGTATTTAGCTGGAATGATCAAATGATTATTTAAACTTTTTGCATAATGTAAAACTATGTCTGAGATTCTGATAACATCTCAGTGAAAGGTTTTCTTTTTCTTTATCATCTTAGGAATTATGTCGAGTGTGTTCAAATCTAACCAAGTCTTTCTCTTTACACTATTTTCTAAAACTTTAATAAAATAAAGGGCAGCTAAGAAAAAAAGCTTAAGACAAACACAATTAGATTGTCTTTATGCCATTTATGTCAATAGACAGATACTTAAGGCATAGCTAAAGGTTTAAGTCTGTTACTTTATGACATATGCTCCCTGCTACCCTGGCCATTACTTGACAGGATGTTTGCTTGCAAAATGACTATTTTCCTATAGTCACTCTTGATTTTAATATAACAGACTATCATTATGACTCAACTTGAACATTAGTCATCATAGAATGTCATAGTCTCTACAGACAAATATTGATCAGAGCAACTTTTAGAAACAGAATAAAAGCAAAATGAAATTTAAATGAATAAAAAAGTATTAGTTTGAAAATGCTTTTAGGTTTCTAAAAACACATTAATCATTGGTTAAAATATCTCACAAGCCTCTGTACTTTAGATTTTTATTAATGTCCACCTTGTTACAAAATTAAGGCAACCTTCAAAACCACAACAGACATAGTAGAATATTATTTTCCTTCTATTATAATTGGCAAATGTAAAATCAATATTTCCATTTTACACTGTTGAAGGAAAGAGTCCTTTGTAGAGTGAATATTCTCTATAGAAATTTATAAAACAAAATATGTATCTCTTTATTGACACCACTGGTCTTATAAAACAATTCTTCCTTTCAATTCACAAATATTTTAATTCAATTACTGTTTTTTAAAAAACAAGTTTTCTTAACTCTCTACTACTCACCTATGTATTGTAGTTGGGCCTCACTAAAAATCTTCTGTCACCTTCAGATTTTAAGAAAAGCATACAAAAATTCAGAGTTTCCTTAGGCCTCAATTGCCCATGTATTACCATCTACATTATTATTCTTTACCAAATTTCTCCTCATTTCTCGGTCTATAATTTATAGAGCACTGCAAGTCAAATAAAAGTTGCCAATTATCTGATTAATTTTGATTTAGAATACTGTTGCTCCAAATGATCCAGGACTATTTACTTTAGCACAAAATAAAAAGTTGAGTAATTACCCAGATACTAGTAACTCAAGTCCAAGTTTCTAATAACATGGACTAAATTGCCCATATTAATACAACTCTCCCTTTCACCCTGTTGCCAGTCATTATTTTCTTGGTATTTTATGACATTAAAATGATTTTACAAATCTTGCTCCCCATTCCTTTCCATAAAGTACAGATTAGAATGCTTACAAAAAGGAATGTAATTTTGAAAATTACACTTGAAAGAGTTAGAACAACTGTGGTTATTTATGTTTTAAACTTAATGAAAATAATCAAACACTTAGGGAGAAAAAAATGGAAATTTTCATCTATTTCATAGGCACTTGTTTTTACAACAGTCTATAAAATTACTTTCTGAGCATTTACCATGGTGTAAAAATCAGTTATGTATAAATCATTTATTTTCTTACCAGAGGCGAGGGGGTTGTAGGGGGATGAATGCAACAGGTGAGGGAGATTAAGAGATACAAACTGCCAGTTATAAAATAAACGAATCACCAGGATGTAAGGTACAGCATAGGAAATATAGTCAATAATATTGTAATAACTTTGTATGGGGACAGATGGTAACAAGAGTTATCATGGTGATCATTTTATAATGTATAAAAATATCGAATCACTATGCTGTACACCTGAAACTAATATAATATTGTAAGTCAATTATACTTTAATTAAAAATAAATTAATAAAGTATTTTCTGAATAGTTCTATATATGCAAAAAATATGTGAGAGAATTGAACACAATTATTCTAAGGATTTTTTTAAAGTATTGTTAGACTGAACTTTGCATAAAATTGTTTCAAGTCTATGTTTTATTTTGACAAGGGACATAAAAATATGTACTCTCTTGAAAACACCATTCAAAACAACCATAATTAAAATGTTAAATTCTTAACCAGTATTATTTAAAATATCATGTGTTTCAAAATATTAAAACTTTCACCTAAGCCTTTCTTTACAAAGTAATCTCTCTTAATATATTAATTTTGGTTTAAATGTTTACTTTAAATGAGTTAAAAGCACATTTTGTATAGTTTCTTTAGTGTTGGCAATGTATTTAATTCAGATCATGCATTCTTATATATATAACTTCTCTTCTGAAATAATTCATTTGATAAATGATGGTCAAATCTTTCATTTTATAAGCAAGTATAGATTATTGTTACCTGAGTTTAGTATATAAAATACTTTTATTTTTTGTTTCCTCTTTTTAAAAATTATACTCCTTTAAACAAAATAAATATGAATATTTATACATTACTTAAATTTCAAAATTTTAATATATAAAAAGCATGCTCTCAAAATACAAACTTTTAAAAAATGTTGGCTTTAGACAATAATATTCCATTGACTAGGCCCATTTGTTCCTTTTTGTTGTTGTTGTTGGAATTCATAGATCTGGTCAAAACTTCAGTTTCTAAGGTATGAGAAAATACAGTGTTAGAATAGATTCCAAAACCAGGACCAAAAAGGAAGGGAATCTCTTAGATATTTTCTGTTGTTATAGTCTAAATGTAAGCCATGTTAAAACTGGTTAGGTTCTGGACATGACAGACAATCTTCTAGTCCATTTTGAGCATGACTGTGAGGCTTAGTTAAATTCAGTGGAGCTAAAAGAATCTTGGTGTAATGGACTGTGTCAGAGAAAATAAACAGTAAATAAGTTTTCTGTAACATTTCTTCTCTGGAAGGGAAAAACTTTCCTCCCTCCCTCCCTCCTTTCCTTCCTTCCTTCAAAAAATATTCAATCTCTCTCTCTCCCTCTCTCTCTAAAAATGTAAAATAACAATTTAAAGGACAGTCTGCATGCATATGGAAGAATTAATCAGATATATTCATCAAAGTAAACTTGTTTCAACATGTCCATGCTTCACTTTCATTCTCTTCTAGCTAACCCATGGGTCATTCTGGCTGATCCCAGATCAATGAAGTAGGAAATCGAAGCGGTGATCTTTATAAGTGAAGTAGAGAATAAAACCAACCTGTTGTTGAAGGGGAAACTGTTTATTATCTAAATTCTCTATTTGACAGACTTTATTGGATGGTTGGCCAGCTCCTAATTTTCATATCACTTCACTGGTGACTTAAGGAGTAAACTTACTTTTTATAATCCATACAAAAGATAAGTACATTGTAATAATTTAAAAGTAAATAGTTTCCATTTGTCCATGTAGAGAAATTCTAAGACACACAATTCAACCTGTTCTTTTCTCATTAAATATACTGTGGAGTATGATTGCCTTCCTTGTTTCTAATTTCTTTACCTTTAAATTAAAATTTGCCTTCATCTCTTGCCAAACTGCATGTTAAAAATTTTATTTCCTTTTAAGAAACCAATTCCTCATTTCTTCCTAGCTGAAGACTTCACAATTTTAGTCAGTACTACTCAGATATTCCCATGTGACATTAGTTGCTTGGCTTCAAAATAAGGGATCAAACTTCCTAAAGGAAGCCCTGAAGAGCAGACCTGACTTTTCCAATATGTAGAAAATCCTTTCAAACCCATAGACTGCTTAGATACAAAGATTTAATATTAAAAATTATCATTTGATACTTATGTACATTCTTTTAATATTACAGAATTATTTCATTCTGACTCAAGTAGCTAACAAAATCAAGGCAGGACACTCTTGATGATAGCTCCCAAATCTCACTTTAAAAATTCAAGAGTATCCTCCTTTTTAAACATCCTGACTATAGAATTTCCTATTTGCAAAGTTTGACAAAATTATAGTTTCTTAATTTCAAAGGAAATACTTTGATATTTATCTTTTTAAAAAACTCAGTTTCTTAGTAACATGATAATTAACCTGTTACAACTTAGATTTGAAATATTTATCATATACCACATTTTGAAGTTTTATATTTGATATTTTCCTGATGCAACTATCTGAAAAATGAAATTTAAAAAGTAGTACTAAATGATGAAACTACTACTTAAATAGAAGTTGTGCTAATTAGTCTAAATGTCTTGAATAAAACTTTTGGGGGAAAAATTCAAAACGCTTGTGCAAAACCATAAGCATGAATTTTGTAGTATTTTAGAGAACATTGTATCATTGATTTTCATTCCTATGGTTCCAACTTCTTTAATGTGACTAGCATTTCACTTTCTCTCACATATTAAGGCACTAGCTCCATTGAAATAAATTTGAGTTTTATCAAAAAATCCTCATATACAAGATAGGCTATATGAATAAGGGAGGGAAAAGGTTGTATTTGCCTATATTAATTACTGTAGCAATGACCATTTATAAATTATTAGAGATTGGACTAAATGCTTAATTTGAAAATTAAACCTTTGTTGTTCCCTCTGAATGCTTGATATGGTCTTTTGAAAACATGTGACACAAGACTCAATTTGAAACCACTGAACTCTGTAGTCATAAATGTGCAAAAACTTGACCATTCAAATTCCAAGACCCAATCTATGCCTTGCCAAGTTAAGATATTTAATAAAAGAATGTGTATAGATTTTATAAACTTCACTGAAATAGTTTTGACCTATACTTTCAAATACCGTATGTTAACTCAGTTAAGCATTCCTCCCAAGTGTCCATTTGTGGTTAAAGTAGCTTTAAAATAATAAATTCTATTTTTATTAATATTTATCTCAAGGCTTTAAGATCACTAACCACCAAAGAATCCCTGTGAGGGGGCAGAGAGAAGATGTTTCGTGTGTTTAGGTAATATTTAAGCATTTTAAACTTTCTTCTTTCTGGAAAGTGAGCAGGTATTCCACGTGCAGGGGTGGAATAGAACCCCGCAAGAACATAGTATGTATGCCAGTAAAAACTTTTGGATGCATGGGCATTTAAGCATATTGGCTTTTTTTTTTTTTCCTCCCCATGGGTATTCAAGGAACTCTTCAATCTAAAGTAATACTTTCCCTCAGCTTCCTCGGCACAAAAGCAAAAGTACTTATACAGTCTAAAAAATAAATACTAGAAATAAAAACAATTGCAACCAACAAATATACCAATGAGGCCTTTGGGAAAAGCTGACCACATAGATCCTGTAAATGCCCCAGCACATTTAAATTGTACTCATGGTGCAGAGGCCAATATTAAATTGTTTTCTAAAAAAGAAAAAGTTAACTAACCAGCTCAAAGGATACAATGTATTTTAAAACATTCTAAAAACATTTAAAAATACTTTCTCATCCTTTGAATAATTTGTACATTCTCAAAAAGAAAAACAAATTTAGCAGCATTATCTATCTTAACTTTGCAGTTTAAAAGGAAAAATACATTATTAACACGAAGATCATTGAACATCTATTTTGCTGTTTTCAGCTGCACATAATTGTTATTTTAAAAGGCTCTTTCAGGGCAAATTTAGTCGATTGGCTTTAAGGCTGCAGAATTGTTTTAAGTCTAGTGAAAGTTCCAATGCTGTTTTCAGTGATCAAAGCAAAAATTTTTAATAGTTTTTCCCCCATAGTTTCAGAATGTTTTCATACCTAGTTTTTCTAATAATATAGAATATATTGATTTTATTGCTGCAACAGAGTCTACATCTGTGTAATCATGCCTTTTAATAATTATACTTCAATGTATTTCAATGGCTTACTTGTCAAAGAAATACATGTATTATCTACATTTAAACAAATACTTAATCCTGTGCCTCCTACAAAGGGAGTTGAAATAAATGTAGCTACAGGAGAAAAATTCAGTTTTTCTAGTATCAGAAAACATTATGGTGAAAATTTTTGTGTGAGCTGGAAATATACCCATCACTTGGGCCTAACACATAAACACATTTAGGTAGAAGACGACAAATGCCTTGTAAGAGAAAGGACTTATATATGTACAGGAGAGTAACATGACAGCTATTACAGAAACAATTCTTGTGAATTTCCTAACTTTTACACCCAGGAAGTCACATTTAATTGAATTACTTTCCTCTTTTAAAACAGCATTTAAAAATCTATGCTCAAGCATTATTGCTTTCCTTTTTGACACTAAATTGAGTATGATTACAGTTATCAACTCAAATTCTATTAGAGTATTAACAATCAATATTATGCAAGGTCATAAAATATGTAACAGATGTAATGAGCTTGGGTGTTGTTAATATTGTTTAACTTTTACACAACTCTGCCCTGTAAAATATCCCTTATGCAAATCAGATATCTGGACATTTTTCAACTGACGTTTTACTACTGAGGAGAAACAAGGAGTTTAGAAAGAAAATGAGAGATGGGAAGAAAAGATGAACATGATTAATAGGTGTTTGTTTCATAAAGACTCTAGGGAGACTTTCAAATCCTTCACTGCTCCTATATGCTCACCGAAGTGGAGAGCTAGTTCACATGCCTTTCAAAGCCTTCAAAGGAGAACTTGAGTAGTTACTCAATCTTTACTGATGCTAAATTATTCCATTTGCGTCCTGTTGTTGTGAAATCAGGTGTTCTTTATGCATTGGTGCAAGGTTAAATGTTGACTGTATTCGTTAGAAACTTTTTTTTCAAATAAACACCTAAATTATGCCTCAAAAAGTGTTTCATGGTGAGTCTGTTTCAAATAATGCCTCCTAAGAGGCATTATTTGAAAGACTAAAACATCTTTCTCGTTCTTTATTCCTCCCCTCCACCCGGAAAGAACTGCACTTTGAGTTTCCTTTTTAAATTCTTTTGATCAAAAAATGCATAATCTACTTTGATGCAGTTTTTTGTTTTGTTTTGTTTTAAGAATCACTCTTGTTCTCCAAATTCGTATAACTATAAAGGGGAAGTTAAACTTTATACAATATTTGAACCTTTAAAATGATGGGTATTCACTTCTGATAAAGATTTTGCCATTCTTAACTATTTACTAAGTTTTTAGTAAATAGTTTTTAGTTTTGCCATTTTACTAAGATAACTATTTGATAAAAATATGATAGCTTGACTAATTAAAACAGGACCCATAGATGCTGTGAGCACAGTAGCACAAAATTTTTATCAGTTTGCTTTTGAAAGGTGTTTATTTGTAGCTACATCTAAAATTTTTAATAATTCTGTCCAATATGTTCGTGAATAAGATATTAATCCCTTAACTGTCGAAGTACAGCACCTACACACGCGCACTATATGTATACATGTGTACACACACACACACACACACACACCACGCAGGAAGGAATCAATTGCCGTATTCCAGGAATGACAATGAAAGAGGAAAAATAAGCAAGAATTATAATTAGACGTCTACAGTCTCATTCACAGAAGGGCAGTGCTTGGGGGTTAAGCTGTTGAGTTAAAAAAAAGCCCCCAACCAAAAACCAACCAGTTGCCTCCGATTGGAGCTTCCCGCAGGCTTTCGCGCTGAGCGAGGAGCGGGGAAGGCGTAGTTCTCGGGGCCGGTGGGGGCCGGGATCCCGTCACCATCACCACCTCCCGAGGGGTCTTTCGGGAGCGCTCCCGCGGGCCCCGCAGGAGCCGGTGACAGTCCTAGGTGAGCGCCGAGAGCAGAGAAAGCGCCGAGCGCGTCCACAAAGAGCCCGGGCCGCCCCTCGCGCTAAGGCGCGGCGGCCCTAGCGGCGGGCGCAGAAGGAAGGACTGGACGGAAGCGGCGGCGGCGGCGGCGGCTGGCGGGTGGCCGGGGTCGCGGGCCAGGGAGCGGCCCGGGAGGCCGGCGGGGAGCCCACGGGTTGGGAGGCCCGCAGCCCGCGCCTCCGCCGCCGCCCCAGCCGCGTGCGCGCGCGGCCGCATCAGCTGAGCGCGCGGCGCGTGTCACGTGGTGCGCGTGTCGAAGGTCACGGCGCGCTCACAATGGAGCTCTCGGAGTATGTGCAGAAAGGCTTCCAGATGCTGGCCGATCCCGGCTCCTTCGACTCCAACGCCTTCACGCTTCTCCTCCGGGCGGCTTTCCAGAGCCTGCTGGACGCCCAGGCGGACGAGGCCGTGTTAGGTAAGCCGCTGGGCTCTGAGCTGGATCGGCCTGGGTGGAGGGGCGCTCGGAGAAGAGGAGCGAGATGGAGCGAGAAGGGGAAAGCCCCGGGAAGAGGAAGTCTCCGGGGTTTGCCCTTCGCTCCGGACGGAGTGTGGGGATGTGGCTCTGCCAGAACCCACATCGGACCCTGAGCATTGTTCTCTCCCCAGTTGGCACCTGCACACAGCCAGCTACACGTTCCTGGCCTGATTTCCCCTCCCAGGCTCTTTGTTCCTTTGTAAAGCCGGTGTTCAAGTCTTGTTTGTGGCCTAAACATCTAAGGTTTTCAGCCTGGTCTGGGGTAAAAGCTGTTTGACACTTGGACTTCATCAGGGCAGCTCCCTGCAATTCAAGCTTTCAGTGCTAGGTTGACGAAGGTTTTAAAGGGTCTGCTTCCAAAGTAATTACTACGTCAAATAGTGTTGACATTTTTCATCTTAGAGAATACCTCAAGATCCTCTGATCATTCCAACACTCTAGTTCAATATGTTTTGCACAGGTTCCACGCCTAGACCCTTAAAATATGGTGCATAATGTTTTGTTCTGCACTAGTTATCAGGAGGCGAGTCTCTTATAAGTGGTCGGGTCAGTGATTGCGGAGTGCGGTGTCAGTATGGATGGAGGCATATTTTAAGACAGATCGCTATTACATGATTTTCTTAAATATAAATATCTCAACAATTCAAATTTTTTTCCTGTAGTTTCACGAGCTAAACACGTGTACAAAAAGTATGAAAGTGGAAGTTCTTTAAACGAAAATAGTAACCGCCACCTGGTTAATCTCAAAAAAAAAAAAAAAAGAAAGGATGGCTGTCGAAACCTGAAAATATTTTGAAAATTGTATTTTATATTCTGAACTCGTTCCCTCTCCCCCACCTCCATGTGTTAATGTCCATGGAGCCAGTTAGCATAAAATTAATCTTTAGAAGGAAAGTTTATTCATTCTTAAATTTACACCATATAAAATATTTATCTTCTTATTTTCCTCGGAATTTACTCCATCTTTAGAGTGACCACTGTATATTTTACTCTAGGACTATGTTTTTTAAAAAATAAGAGTATTAAGGTAAAGTAAAAGAAGGTAATTTGACCAGGTAATTGCATAATTATTGATGTGTGATCTTTATTGTTTTGCCATTGACCATGTTGCACATCTCATTTACTTATAATTTCCAGTCCTTATAGTTGAATTCTTCTTGTTATCTTGTTAGAGAGGGTTCTTTACCCAAATTAAAATCCCTTTTTAGAAACAGGACTATAAAGAATTTATTGTCACAGGCATCACTGGCAATTAATTTATTTTAGATCACCCAGACTTGAAACATATCGATCCAGTGGTTTTAAAACATTGTCATGCAGCAGCTGCAACTTACATACTGGAGGCTGGAAAGCAAAGAGCTGACAAATCAACTCTAAGGTACAGGATTTATTTAAATATCCATTTGTTTTCAAATAGTACCTTTATGATTCCAATTTCAGTTTTTAAAATGGAGACTAAACTTAGGCTTTTTTTTTCTTTAGCACTTACCTAGAAGACTGTAAATTTGACAGCGAGAGAATAGAATTGTTTTGCACGGAATATCAGGTTACTTACTTAAATTTTTAAAAATCAACAATTACTATTTTTCTTCTACTCTGTTTGCAAAGACATATTTTCTTTCTTTTTTTTCCTCCCAGAATAATAGGAATTCCCTAGAAATCCTACTGGGAAGGTAGGTCCTGTATAAGGTGTCAAGCTGAGCTACTTTTTACTTGCAGGTATGAATGGAGAGTGTTGGTGTGAAACAAAACAGGACAAAAAAACGGGATCTAGACCAAAAGAAAAGGGGCTAAAGGGCAAGTGAAACAATTGCAGTTAAGCTAATGTTTTTAAAGATAAAGCTTATGGAGATAATTTTTAAAATGCTCTTTACTCTTCAGAACTTGAAAATAAAGTTTAACAATGTTTTAAATTCAGAATGGATTAAAATAGTGTGTGTGGTGGGGAGGTGGTAGACACCATTGTTGGTGAAGATAAATACTAAAAGTTTTCCTGTAGCTATTATGTACAAAATTATCATTGTATCTTTCAGTATAGGCAGATCTTTCCCTCATATAACTGATGTTTCTTGGCATTTGGAATATCAGATAAAGGTAAAGTTTAACAAACTGTTTTCTAGGGGAACTTAGGGAACTTTTTTAAAAAAATAAGAGTTAAAGACTGAAATCAATGTGTTGTGTTGTTTTAGACCAATCAACTTGATAAGATGTACAGACCTGCATATTTGGTGACCTTAAATGTAGAGGTATTTATACATAAGCCCTGTCTAAAAATTAAATGTGTAATGAAATTTAAAATTTCCTTGATTTAAATAAACAGCATTTTTTTCTTCCCTAGAACACTGATTCCCGATCCCACCCAGAAATTAGTTTTAGTTGCAACATGGAACAATTACAGGTACAGTATTAGGATCTGTGAATATGCCTACCTTTTTACAGATTTTTAATTGAGAATTATGCCTATGTAAAGTTCAAAAGAAAATTAACCATCTGTCAGTAGATAATGAAGGTTGGTTAAGGATTTAATGGTGAGGGGGCTTCAAAAGCAATATCTTAACGTAGGCTTCACTTTTGAAATTACGATGTTACTAACAGAATTGGTCTGCATTTGCTGTTCCCTCCAATTAAAATAAACTTGTGTAGTGTTGAGTGTAAATTCCTTCTATTTGTGATAAGTGTGAGCCAATAGGACAAAGCAAAAGGAAGAGCTTGGCTTTGAAAATGTCTTCTTTGCTTTCAGAAATTGAATTAAACTCTCAAAACATGATTTTTAAACAGTAGTTGTAAATGACTTTTTATAAAGGAGCAAGTATACAAAAATTCTAAAACTGTTTATATTGCCAGTGTAAGACTGGGGAAATTAAAAATTACATTGATTAATGGACATGACAACGAATTTATTTCTTACCACTTAAAAAAATGAAGGTCATTGCTTGAAATTTTGATGAGATTGAATTTTTCAAAAGGGATCTCCTGCAGAGTCGTTTTAATGTAACCATTAATCAAACTTTAAACTTTCAAAAGATGTGAATACAGCATAATCTTTGTTAGATAACTTGAGAAATTTTAATTTTGATATACTTCGCCTGTTCAGAGGATTCAGTTAGAAACTATATCTCACATCTGAGGGCAAGCAGCCCATTTGAAGATGAGATATTTTAGAGGAAAACTTTCTATTGACCTTCTTTTAATTTTTTACATCTTTTATATTTTAGAAGAAAACCTTCTTTTGATAGTGGTTTGTCAAAGGTTTAAAATCTTTGTGAATTTTAAACTTGTTTAGAAAGTGTCCCCCGACTCTCTTCTTGCATCTTTCTCAAAGTTGGATACTTCTTTCTTGTGTTTTTATCCTAAAAACGATTCATCATACACATCTTCAGGACTTAGTAGGGAAACTTAAAGATGCTTCGAAAAGCCTGGAAAGAGCAACTCAGTTGTAATTTGGAGAAGTTAACGATCTGCCCCGGTCTAGAGGAAGACCAGGAACGCCTTGCCTCCGCCGAACCATCGTTTCTGCGAGCTGGATGTCTTCCTTTTCAGGAGAACAAATTTTTTCTTTTGGATTTGTGTCACTCATCAATTTTGACACTTTTTCTTTTACACTTGTGAAAGGGTTAAGAGGGAAAGTCTGCCTAAGTATTTGAATCATCTTTAGTATTATCCGTACACTGATCATATTTGATCTTTTCCAAGTCTTCCAAAAGGAAGCAGACAGTATTATATTCTGAATAAATAAGTTGTTCCCACTAAAGAGTGCTGAGAGTTTGTTTGGATTTGAGTTTGTTAATTATTACTTTGAAAACGCAGACACGATTGGCGTTAACTTTTAACGATCGCCTCTTCTCAGGATTAAAGTTAAGCGTAGTGGGAAAGGATGCGATCTTCGGGGTTGCCTTAAGACCCCAGATTCGGGACGTGGGGAAAGGGCGCGGTCGCCCCGCGCCGGGAGCTGGCCCGTCCCGTTACCTGTGCCCGAGGGCTCGCCCGCAGCCCGACCCTCGCCCGTGGGGCTCCGGAGGCCCGGCCCGGCCGGCCGGCCCCGCGCGGAGCCCCTGCCCGGAGCGAGCGGCTGCCCGCGCGCGCCCCGCCTCGGCCACTGGCGGGCGGGGAAGGGGGCCGGCGCGGCCGCGGGAAGACTGGGGCGGGCGCTGTTGTTTCCGCGAGCCCAACTCGGTCGCAGGTTCCGCGCCGCGGCGCCGGAGTCTGGGCCGCAGCCCGTGGGGCCGAGCGGGGGGCGGCGGCCGGGCGATCTCCTCGGCTGGAGCCCGCGGACGTGTGCACCGCGGGCGGAGGCGGGCGGCGGCAAGAAAGAAATAACGGGGGGTGGGGTGGGCTGAACTGCTTGCGGGGCCGGAGCGATGCCCGCGCCGAGAGCAGGGTGGCGCGTGTGGCGCTGTGGAGAAATGTCTCCGCAGCCGCGCCAGCGCCGCCGCCGCGCCGAGCGAGGGGGAGGGGGCCGGGTCGCGCTGCTCCGAGGGGAGGGGGCGGCCGCGGGCCCGACTACACCGACACTAATTCCCAGGCCGCCCTTAAGGAATGAGGGGAGCACGTGACCCGGTGGGGGGGCGGCGGGGGGAGGGGGCGGGCGGACTCTGAGCCATTTTGGAGCCGGTGTCAGTTTCCACTCTGCCTTCAGCGGTGCTTTTTTTTTTCCACCCTCCCCTCCCCCTCCTCAGCCTTCCTCCCCTCCCCCCGCCTCTCCGCACGCACACACACGGCGCCCCCCACCCCCCTCCTCCCCCCACGGCAACTATGAAATAATAATCGTAGTATTAAAGGCAGAGATCGGGGCGAGACAATGGGGATGTTGGCGAGGGAGCCCCGATCCGGATTAGAAACACCTCCCAGCCCCGCAGAATAATACTGATCGCGCCCCCTCCGCGCGCTCCCTCCCCCGAGTGCGGAGCGGGAGGAGGCGGCGGCGGCCGAGGAGGAGGAGGAGGCCCAGGAGGAGGAGGCGTTGGAGGCCGAGGAGGAGGAGGAGGAGGCCGCGGAGGAGGAGGCCGAGGCGGAGGAGGAGGAGGAGGCCGGGCTCGGGAGGCAGCATGAGCCGAGCGCGGCGGCCGCGGCTCCTCTCGGCTGCGCTCGTTGCCCATTGACAGCAGCGTCTGCAGCTCGCTTCAAGATGGCCGCTTGGCTCACATTCATTTTCTGCTGAACGACTTTTAACTTTCATTGTCTTTTCCGCCCGCTGCGATCGCTTCTCGCCGGCTGCTTTTTCCGGGTACGTAGGAGGCGAGGCGCCTCCGGGACGGGGCCTGGGGGCGGCGGGGGTCGCGCCGGGCTCGGACCGGCCGCCGGTGGACTGGGAGCGGCCCCCCCGCGCCTCGCCCGCGCCGGCCGGGAGGGCGCTGACAGCGTGGGCGCCGAGCCCCGCGCCGCCGCCGCCCGCCGCCCGCCGGCCCCGCGCGCCGCCCGGCCCCGCGCGCCGCCCGCGAGCGCGAGCGCGCGCCCGCCGCCGCCCGCCGACTCCCGCGGCGCCGGGACCGACCCGCAGCCCGCGCCGCCGCCGCCAGCCGGCCTCGGCGCCGCTCCAGCCGCCGCCCGCTCCAGCCCGGACGCGCCGCGCGCGGCCCCACGTTTTAGTTCCTTTCTCCCCCGAGCGCCCCTCTACACCCTCGCGACGCACATGGCCCCCGAGAAGAACACTTCTATTTGCAGCTTCTGCGGCTCTCCCGGCCACGGCGCCTTTTGTTGAGAGGTAGATTTTGATGAAACGGGGACGGGTGCCTGAAATCGGGAGCTGCTTGGGTCAAGTGGCTTCCCTCCTCTCCCGAAGAAGGGGCTTTGGAGGGGTTTAAACAGCCAGAGAACGCCCCCATTTTATAGGGACGGGTTGCGTGGGGGGCAGCGATCCCGCCAAGGTGGATGTTAGGCTGGTGAGAGCCCGAACAAAAATGTTATTAACTTAAGTTGGAGGGACACTTGTGAGAAATTGGATGGCTTGTAAGATGGCGGTTCCCAGTTGTTTCCAAGGTCTCCTGCGTTTGTGTTTAAAATGGTAAAGTTTTCAAGGTGTTATTTGTTGGGAGTCTTGGATAAGTTCTTCAAACATTACTTGGGACGTGCTCACTGGGAAGTGGGCATTTCAAATTTGGAGCTTTTTTTGGAGTGATGATGGTGAGTGGACGTTAGTCTTGCAAGAGGTTTCCTCTCTTTCTTTTTTCCTCTTTTTGTTTTTTTCTCTCTCAGAGACTACAGTTTTTCTCTCAACCTCTAGTATGGGATGCACTTAGAACCATGACTCAAGTCCACAACGTTTTACAGGTTTGGTAAATGTCAGCTTAGGTCATGTGGTGAGGAGATGCTTTGGAAAACGAGCACTAAAAAGTTGATGGCATATGTTTACGCAGTCTTTTGGGTTTGACAGCCGTATAGCAT
Source organism: Orcinus orca (assembly GCF_937001465.1). Lineage (NCBI taxonomy): Eukaryota > Metazoa > Chordata > Mammalia > Artiodactyla > Delphinidae > Orcinus > Orcinus orca. The sequence goes on along the minus strand of NC_064560.1, from coordinate 13,214,496 downwards.
GATCTTTTTCCCAAAGATTTACAGTTAATAATTGGAAGTAAACAATTATAGAGACTTTGATCATTCCCAATTGCAATAAAAGGATTTAGTGGGCTTAGTGGTCACGGTTCAGTATTTGAAATACAAGCATGTATTAACCCCTTCCCTTAAAGTAGGCAAAATTCTGGGCATATTATTCAAATCCAAGTGTAGGTTGGTGATGCCTAGAATGTTATGAGTAGTTCAACCTATATTTTATAGGAAACTTAACCCCCAAGTTCTGGAAACATATTATATACTACGCTAAAGTCTTGAAACCTAAGGATGCCAATTGTTAACAGCATATGCTAACTTATGAGACTATATTAACATTTGAGTTTTATTTTAAGTAGAATCCCTTAGAGGTTGATTTTGTGGGCAAACATATATTTTTTTAATATTTGAGTTCATTCCCATACATCTGCCCCAAAGTGCAAAGGTGTTTGAAATAACCTACTTGTGTAAATTTACACCTGGTATCTTTAAAGCCATATAAGTCACTGTGTATGCATGTGTGTATGTATACACACACATATACACACGCTTCTGTAAGAAAAGTGAGCATTTAGTTGTACTTGAAAAATCCATTAATGTTCTACCATCAAGTCCTTGGATGTGCATTAAGTGCCCCCAAAGGTAAAATTCTCCCTAGAAGTCAAGTTAACCCCAAGTTTACCCATACTTGTATTGACCTGGGAGCCCCAACTGGGGTTATAGAGTTTATTTGCATGTGTTAGATTGCAATAGTCAAGCTGATTGTTAACATAAGAACTTGCTTCTGTTTTCCTTCATTTTGACATTACTGGTGTTAGGCCTCCAACTAAAGTGACAGCCCCAACTGAGTATGTTATAATGGCAAGTTTAAACTATTGAGTATTTTTTCCATTGTATGTTTGGTGCATTTTTGCTTGCTTAACTGGCAGTTCTGTGGTGGAACCTAGAAGGTTTTCCTTTCTAAGGTGCAAGAGATTGTTTCTGAAACCTTATCAAGCATGTCAGATGTTTTGGAAGTCTTCATTAGGTTCCCAGTACTTTCAAGTGGTATATAAAGATAAAGAACTGATTCTTATACAAGTAACAAAGTGGTATTTACTAGCATTATAAATGGTTATAGGGTTGTGGTCAAATTCTTGTGAATTGAAGTAGAGGAGTTGTGTGAATTAAGACTTAAAATGAATTTGAAAGGGTTTTGGTCAAGTACATGAGACTTAAACGTTCAAAGCCAACCAGTAGATAACCTTTCATTGAGGTCTGATTGTTCTGTGTGTTAATATTTGTGTTTGTCTGGTGTTGATTTTATGTAAAGTAGAGGAGAAATAAAGGCAGCTGTTTTTATTGATGCCCCTTCCTGAACTTCATGATCGGTGGCATTAGTGTGATGTGCTTTTGCAAGGGGACAGAAGTATCACCTTGCTAACTATCTTTCTAGTAAAGGTCCTGCTGTTTCATAAGGAGAGTTTTCTTTGAGAACCAGGAAGACTTGTCTTTAATCACCAAGTACAATAGAATTAAATATTGCTACTCTTTAGGGACACTGCTCCATCCACAACTCCTCTGTAATCCCACTTAGATTTATATTAACAATATATTGACAATATTCCTCTAAACAAGTCATCCAAAGATAACTGAGGAGTCACACATGACGTTTTCTGGTTGAAGTCACTGGTTGCCACTGTGGTCACTTTTCATAAAAGAGGCTTTGTTTTGTTTTTACCGGTTTTTTTTGTTGTGTGTGTGTTTTTTTTTAGTACTCTAAAACTTTTAGTTTCAGCCATTGAGCTGTGTTGATTAGTATTTCCCTCTCCTGCATTAAAATTCCCTGAGAATTAAAACCTCAGATGCATCTTCAAGTTTCACAAGTTCCTAGATTTCTGTTCAAGGCAGCTTTGAGAATGTGCTTCAGATAAGTCTGGAAGCTTAGTCTTATTTCAGATTCTGAAATGAATGAAGTGGGAGTAAGAAATGCATTTTTCAAGCATACTGCACGAAGTAATTGACTTCCCTGATTGTCCGCTATTGTATTGTTGCTGACAGTTCCCCACCGTGACTTTTCTATAACATACGATATCTGTTGGGAATAGCATTTCATTGTGTGGGGTTTGCATGGAGGTGAGGCTGAGAAAATGACATTTGTTTTTCTCTGCTCTCGGTGCTCTGGGTTGACAAGGTGTTGATTTAGCGTTGGGAATGGGCTGGTCACATGGTTCTTTACTTATTGTCACTGCCATCGATTCAGGTAGTTTTTCTTGCCTCTATCCAGCATAGCTCAGGTAAAACACAAGGCTTTGCCCACTTCTTGTCTGCTATGAAACAGATTTCAGTTTTCAGCCTTTCCAAAACTTTGTATCGCTCATCCTAATCTACAGAAGGACTTCCTATTAGAGAAGAAAGCTTTAAAGAGTTTCAGTTCAATAAACATCTCTGCAATTTGAGCCCTGACGGTTTCGGGCTAAGTGCACAGTTGGCAATTCTCAAAAGATCCCTTCATGAAATTTTTGACCTAGTGATTGCTAACAGGAGAGACCGAAGGAGTCAAGATCTGAAAGAAGCTCTTCGCGCCGAGTCGACGTGGAAAGAGGCCCCCAAGAGTGTCCGAAATGGCCGGAGTGCGGTTTGCATTTTCCTTTACCACTGCACGCTCCGGGGTCCCCCAGGCTGTCTGCCGGGTCGCCTCGGGCCAGAATCCTGCTCCCCAGCGCGGCGGGCCTCGTGGGGCCGCCCCACCCCCGCGCTGCGCGCCCGCACCCCACCCCGCCCCCGCGCGGCCCCGCCCCCGCGCCGTGCCGGCCCCTCCCCCGCGCCCGCCGCTGCCGCCGCCCGGCAGCCCCGCACGCCCGCCGAAGCTACGGGCTCGGCCCGGCTCCGCGCGGAGTTGCAGCGGTGGCCGGATGCCAAGTGTAAGTGTAAGTTGCTATGGAAACCCCGACAGAGGCGAGTTCCGAATCCGGAGCGAGACGGAGCCCCGGGCGCCGCCGGATCCGCCCCTCCGCATCCCGGCCCCCCGGCCCCCGGGCGTCCGCGCGCTCAGGCCCCAGCCCGAGGCCGACTCGAGGTGCTTCTCCTGCGGCCCCAGCACCCAGCTCCGGAAATGCCAGGGATGCAGATAGAGCACAATTTGCTTTCCCTTTGTATCGCGTCAAAACGTGCCTGGTTCTGGTTGCCGGAACCGCGTAAAACAACCAGAACCCCTGGGAAGCCAGGGCATGCTCCTGGATTTTCGATCGAAGATCCATAAGGAAGTTTTACCCTAAATTTGGAGTCCTGGAACAAGCCCTAGCGGTTGGTAAATATCTGCGGGGAGCGTGTAGCGTCTGCAGCAGCCGTGGGGCTGCTGGGCTGGAGGACAAATGGAAGAAAGAGACCCGAATGCTCTCAGCTCCCAGCCCCCACCCCAGACCTTTTCTTCTCCCTCCTGGAATGACCTGAGGAACCAGAGATTACTTTTCTTGGATCCTTTTTCACCTTTTCTGTAGAACTGATTGAGGTCTGATCAGTGAATTCTTTCTGTAGAAGACGTTGGGACAGTCCAGCCGCACAGTGTTAAACGAGTTTTATGAACTCCTTCAGCATTTCAGAGCATATAGTTACTGGGAGTTGGAGATAATCTCGAATCTCTTTCTGTGAATTATGGCCAATATTTCTTTGTCTTGCAGGATCTTTTATCAAGCAGAAATGCATCGAACAACCAGAATCAAGATCACTGAGCTAAATCCCCACCTAATGTGTGTGCTTTGTGGAGGGTACTTCATTGATGCCACAACCATAATAGAATGTCTACATTCCTGTAAGTATACAGTTTTAGACCTTTTCTTGTGTCGTGTATATTTAACATCTTGTCCTGAAATTTGAAAACTAACAATTCCCACTGTCCTTGAGAATGTTGGTACAAAATGAAGAAGTTGTTTTCCGCTCTTGCATTTAGTGACTTTTTGTTAATGCATATTTAATAAAATACTGTATAAATATAAATTGTATAAGTGTTCTCAGGATATTAACTGAATTTGTTTATTTAATTAGAAATGCCTTTTGGTATTTACCATTTTGTTACTACTAGTTCTCTATTTCTGACATACTAATTTTATTGCTTAGCATCTACTTCCTGAACTTTAAAAAATTTGTGTTTTTATTTCTAGTCTGTAAAACGTGTATTGTGCGTTACCTGGAGACCAGCAAGTATTGTCCTATCTGTGATGTCCAAGTTCACAAGACCAGACCACTACTGAATATAAGGTAGGAAAATGTTTAAAAACATTGTTTGTAATTGCATAATTATTGAATTTAGTGTTTATTTCTTCACACAAAATTTACCCTTCAGTCACCGTCTAATGCGTGTACTTTGTAGAGGAGGATAGCCCTTAATTTCTTGGCCATTTTAATGATGACTAACTTTAAACAGAGTTCAGTATTATTCAAGGGATTTTAAGATTTTTTAAAATCATTTTTAAAAATGGAATTAGTTCTCCATTTTTGCATTGCTTTATTGACCTTGTGACAGGCAAGAGTGCATGTGTTTAAACTGCTTCCATTCTCTCCTCTTTGTTCTCTTTCATATTAGCTAATTCAGTAATTTGGAAGGCACACTTTTCTTGACTTAGTGAAATGTGAAGAATTTATTAGTGAGTATAAAATAGAGTATTCTACTAATTAAAAAACAGTGCTACTACATAAAGAAGTTTTATCATAATTATCATGTTGATGTAGTTATAGACAGTGTTACAATCAAGTAAAATACTATAACAGAGAAAACAAAGAATGTTTAAAAACTTAATAAACATTTTTAGTTTTTGCCATATTAGTTGATAGTTTATTTTCTAATTTATTCTTTTTCAGGTCAGATAAAACTCTTCAAGATATTGTATACAAATTAGTTCCAGGGCTTTTCAAAAGTGAGTAACTTGCTTAAAAATGAATTTTTAAAAAGTATTTATCAGTTTTACCTGCTATGTTTAAGTCTTTTTTTTCCTCCTCTTTAGATGAAATGAAGAGAAGAAGGGATTTTTATGCAGCTCATCCTTCAGCTGATGGTAAACTCTTTAGAGGGGGAAAGACATTTTATTTGGAGGGAGAACTTATCCAGTAAATTATTAAAATTAAGCTTAAAAGTACCAATTCCATTCTTCTATATGTATAATATTTAATTAAATACTTAATTCTTAAAAATTGAATTTAAAAATGTCTTTATAGCTGCCAATGGCTCTAATGAAGATAGAGGAGAAGTTGCAGATGAAGATAAGAGAATTATAACTGATGATGAAATAATAAGTTTATCCATTGAATTCTTTGACCAGAACAGGTAAATTCTTTAGGAAATGTGTTTTATGCTAATATATTTATTAGATACATTGTTTGCCTAATAAATTATCTGTTTCTTAGATTGGATCGGAAAGTAAATAAAGACAAGGAGAAATCTAAGGAGGAGGTATGTTCCATGATACAAAAACACATAGAAGATGCATTGTTTGGATTCTAGATTTTATGAGGGTGTATGTTGCTCTTTAGCATATCCTAGGGTCAGATGTTGCTATCAAATAGAAGAAAATCATCACGTTTGTTGTTTAAGAGTGATCTGTATTCAATAGTTACTAGATAGAATTTATCTTATATATGATTACTCTTCTTACAAAATATTTTCAAAATATTACAAAATTACAAAAATTACAAAAAATTACAAAATATTAATGTTTAATGCTTTGATGTACTGAAGGAATCTGTTCATTTAGTATTTATAATAATAGCAAACTCAAAGTATAGCTGAGAACTTAGTCAAATCTCAGCTTTGGTATTCGTACCTTTTGTCATACTCAGACATCTATTTTTTTTGACTTTAAAAAAAAAATCTTAAAGTTAGGAATTTTAAAAAATTATTTTTTTTAAATATGCTCTTAGGTGAATGATAAAAGGTATTTACGATGCCCAGCAGCAATGACTGTGATGCACCTAAGAAAGTTTCTCAGAAGTAAAATGGACATACCTAATACTTTCCAGGTATCTACTTTATAGTCTTCATGCATTCTATGTAAATCTTTAAAAAAAAATTTCAATGACATTTTTCTTTTTGGATTCTAAACCCAAAAAAGCAACGGAATTTTTTTTTAAATTTAGTACTTTATTTGGAAATCGCTCTTAAAATATTTGGTATGGATTCTGTTTTATGCTGTGAAAACAAATCCCTTACTAATTTCAAGAAATGTTTTCCCTCATTTGAAGTTTCCAGAGGGATTCTTTCTTTGTCCAAATGTTTGGAGAAAATGTTTTTTAAAAGCATTTTTGGATTCTATTTAGGTGGCCAAAAAAATCTAGATTTACCATCATTCTTTGTGACACTTAATAATTGAAGTGTTGTTTTTCAACAGATTGATGTCATGTATGAAGAGGAACCTTTAAAGGATTACTATACACTAATGGACATTGCCTACATTTATACCTGGAGAAGGGTAAGTAGTGTACCTGATGCTCGCAGGTTATTTTTGTAGACTGTACTTAAAGATCTAAGACTGATTTTTTTTTTTTCCTCTTAACTTTATAGAATGGTCCGCTTCCTTTGAAATACAGAGTTCGACCTACTTGTAAAAGAATGAAGATCAGTCATCAGAGAGATGGACTGACAAACGCTGGAGAACTGGAAAGTGACTCTGGGAGTGACAAGGCCAACAGCCCAGCAGGAGGTATTCCCTCCACCTCTTCTTGTTTGCCCAGCCCCGGCACTCCAGTCCAGTCTCCTCATCCTCAGTTTCCTCACATTTCCAGCACTATGAATGGAACCAGCAGCAGCCCCAGCGGTAACCACCAATCTTCTTTTGCCAATAGACCTCGAAAATCGTCAGTAAATGGGTCGTCAGCAACTTCATCTGGTTGATACCTGAGACTGTTGAGGAAAAAAATTTTAAACCCCTGATTTATATAGATATCTTCATGCCATTACAGCTTTATAGATGCTAATACATGTGACTATCGTCCAATTTGCTTTCTTTTGTAGTGACGTTAAATTTGGCTATAAAAGATGGACTAGATGTGATATTCATATGGACGTTAATTGAAAAGAAATATTATTTCTCGAAAGAATTGATTTCTGAGAAAGCAGGCAAGATGTTTTTCTGTGTGTTAGGACAGATGTGAAATGGTTTCTGTAACCATTGTTTGGATTTGAAAATCTTCTGCAGTGGATATAAACATTGGGCCATAGTTTGTTAATCTCAACTAACGCCTACATTACATCCTCCCTGATTGTTCTTGTTATTATGCTGTTTTGTGAACCTGTAGAAAACAAGTGCTTTTTATCTTGAAATTCAACAAATGGAAAGAATATGCATAGAATAATGCATTCTATGTAGCCATGTCACTGTGAATAACAATTTCTTGCATATTTAGCCATTTTGATTCCTGTTTGATTTTTACTTCTCTGTTGCTGCGCGAAACCGATCAAAGGAAAGTAAACTTCAGTTTTACAATCTGTAAGCCTAAAAGCGGGTACTACCGTTTATTTTACTGACTTGTTTAAATGATTCGCTTTTGTATGAATCAGATGGCATTATGCTTATTGTACAATGCCATATTGGTATACGACATAACAGGAAACAGTATTGTATGATATATTTATAAATACTATAAAGAAAATATTGTGTTTCATGCATTCAGAGATGGTTGTTAAAATTCTCCCAACTGGTTCGACCTTTGCAGATACCTATGTTTGAGCCTTATCACCATAGGATATTTTTAATGTGGATATTTAATTCTAAATTTTGTTCCATTGGAAGCGATTGGCATATCGTAATACTGATTTTTCTCTAGTAATACCTGTTTACTTTTAAAATTAATAGTTGCATTAAAGAAAAACTTTTCACTAAGGAAATTGGAAATGCTTTCTTCATTTCCCATTGCTTATGATGGAATTAATGTGTTTTTAAAATGCATATTGATCGCTGTAATTCTAAAACAAATATTTTAAATAAACCAGCAAATTGCTGGAAGAAGGCATTTTATCTAAAATTATTTTAATATGTGGCATAGTGGAAATTTCAAACTTAAGAATTGCTGTTACAGTTATAAACAGTGGAATATGCCCTCTCTGTAACGTCTGGAAATAGAAGCAATTTATTGTGAGCTTCTACAGGTATTAGTTTTTAAATACAGTGAGCATGTTGAATTTAAAGTATGAATATCCCCAACAATTTTCAGTTTGTGTTTTGCTTTGGTCGAACTTGTTCATCACCCATCAGTTATTTGTGAGGGTGTTTATTCTCTATGAATATTGTTTCATGTTTGTATGGGGAAATTGTAGTTAAACATTTCATTGTCCCCCGTCTGCAAAAGAAGCACAATTCTATTGCTCTGTCTTGCTTATAGTCATTAAATCATTACTTTTACATATATTGCTGTTACTTCTGCTTTCTTTAAAGATACAGTAAATGAAGTTTTATGAAACCACAAAATACATATATTTTTATTTTGACCTAAATTTGTACAGTCCCATTGTAAGTGTTGTTTCTAATGATAGATGTAAAATTAAATTTCATTTGTAATTGGAAAAATCCAATAAAAAGGATATTCATTTAGAAAATAGCTAAGACTTTAATAAAAATTTGATATGAAAAGCACAATGTGCAGAAGTTTTGGAAACCCTATTGTGGATTACAACAGGTAAAAGCTGAAGAACATCCATTGCTGTCTTAATGATGTTGCTGAGAGTACATGCGTTGTTGTATAATTGCTTGAAAGCCCAATTGAAAGATGTATCTGTTTATTTACTCTACAATCTTTGAAGTAAAAGTTACCCATGTTTGCCAATTTTGGTGAATTTAACTTATTTTTCTAGGGTTTTCTTCTCAAGTTGTTCATGATGTTATCTAAGACAAGAAAAAAAAGTTAATGGAAGTTTCAAGTGATGTTTTTATTTTGGATATTTGGACTGTGTATATAAAAAATGCAAAAATATTTTTCAAAGGCTAAAAACTTAAAGTGCTAGTGGATTGTCATTTGACTTACACAAAACCAAGTCATAGGATCAACACAGAACTCAAAGATTTTATATCTCAACCTTTTTATGGACTTATTTTTGAAATTACTTAGTAAAGTATCAGATATTGCATTTATGGCTTACCTAACACTATTTCACCATATTTGAAAACATGTCCATTTATTTTGTTTGAAAGAGGAATTTCCCCCCTACTCAATTTGAAAATTGCTTAAGCTTTAAAGGCTATTTCAGCTAAAATTTGTCTTTTAATAAAACGAGAGTATAATGTTTTGTATTTTATAAGCAGCCATCACGGGTTTGACAATTAGGCTTTAAAACTTTTGCTGAACTACCACTTAAAATTTCAATGTTACAAAAACCCATAGCAAAGCTGCTAACTTTGTAACTCTTAGCAGTCAAGGCAGGGTGCGTGAAAAGTCGGCTTTAAGTTTGGCTTTTGCTTCTGAACAGTATTCTGGGATTCTATACCACAAAGTTAGAGCTAAAAATATTCCACAGAAAATGCCTAAATTGATTTCACAGATTTTGGCTTAAATGCAAAAAAAGAATGAGGCTGGTTGCTGTTGTATAAATAGTGATCTATCTTGCTTTACACATGCATACCACTTTACAAATACCTTTTTGCTTTTAAAATTGCCGGCCGTTAATTGCTCTGAGTTGAAAAAAAAAGTTGCCCTTCAGTTGACTTAACCTACCAACCATATTGCTTTGTTTCCTTATCCATATGTGCAAATGTTAGGACCTTTGGAGGTACAATGCAACAGGCAGAGTAAGCTGATAGGGGCTTTCCTTCATCCTTTCCTCTTATTCTTTTCCCAATATTGGAGTTGCAGTTCATTTGTGAAGTCTTTCTGTACACTCGTTGTATAGGCCTATCAAAAAGTTTTGTTATGAAACCTTAATAGCAATGTAAAAGGAATCCATGTGAAATACTACTTGCACTGGCCAAGAAGAAATGAAAATGTTTGGTTTTTGAGAAATAGCTTAATGGTAATCTTTGGAGGAGATGGGATTTTAATTTTAGAAACAATTTGCACATGGAACCTAGTCTCCTTTAGAATCCTGAGGTGAAGGAAGTGTTATTTTTGTTCATTTCTCTTTATATTTTAAAGGTTTTAAAGATATATCTTTTCCTTCTGACATTACCCTGGAATGACAGTTGGAAATTCTGATTCAGTTTGGTGCTCCATGAAATGGAGGCTCCATGTTATTTTGAAATACAATGATTGTTTCTTCCATACAGTTTTACTCGCCTTTTATCCAAAACAAAAGGTCTTGATGAAATTACATTTTAAAGGACCCTTAAAAAAAAAGTATATACCTTTAAGACTTCTAAGTTTCAAAGAGCACAGAACGCAGCTCCAACATAAGGCTCTTGGGTTAGATAAGGTCACTTCGCTTGAGGATGTTTCTTCCAAGTAAAAAATGAACAGTACAACAGGTGATTATTCCTAAGGTCGCTTAAAAAAAAATCCGGATTCCTCCAAAATAAAACCTTGAATTAAACTGGGACCACAGAATTCAGATAGATGGGTTCTTTACAAGGAAGAGAAAGTATCACATATTAGAGCCTCCCAGTAGATCAGACTTGGGAAATGCCACCGCGAAGCCTGTCCATCTCCTTACAAATCTCAAGATCTCCCAGTTTTGATTATGAAAGTCTCCGAAAATGTTTACACAGTCGAGTGTTTCCTGTTTCCGCACTTCATTTTTTTTAACGTTTTTTCTTCTTTTGGTTCTTGAAACGGATTTCCTTTATTTGCACCAGTTTCTTTTTCTGAGTGTGCAATTTCTAGAGGTCTCACATGAAGACTTCACCATCAACTTTTTGTCTTCATCAAGTCGACGACATCAACAGTTATTCATCACTGGAAAGGCTACTCCAGGATCCTTATGAGTTTTCTGAAGAAGTTCAAGTGCCTGTGGAAAACTCACGCGAAGTCTCATTTAACCCCCTAAATGAATAGTAAGCACTACATAAAACTTCCAATGGATGAGTTAAATTACCCCCATTCTTCTGTTTTCTTAAAATATCCCTTCCAGAGGCTATTAGAAGGGAATTTCCCAAAATAGCAAGTGATGTTCCCTCAGAGTCACCTACATTTCAGTTAAAAAAAAAAAAAGTTACTTCTTGCTCTGATTGTTGGGTGGTCATCAACTCCAAACTTCAAAGTGAACGTGATTTCAAGTTCCGTGCGGATTCGGCGCTCTTCAACTCTGTCCTTCTAAGTTAGCTAGAACCCAACAGACCCTCGGAAGGATGCGGACTAGGGTACTCGGGAAACGCGTCGAAAATTGGGATGGAAGGAATGAGAACGTTACAGAGATGGATAAAGAAGTTACTGGAGACAGCGAAGCCTGTCCAGGAGCTCCAGTCTTAGGTCTAAGTGCCCCCACGAGTGGAAATATTCAAAGAAAGCCGAAGACAGGAGCGCAGTGCGCGGCTTGCAAGATAAAGCGGGGGCGAGGGTAATTAGGGTGGAAAGAGCATCGGCTTAAAAAAAAAGAGAGAAAGAAAGGCTTCCTATGTTCGGGTGCCCGGTGGAAAGGGCACAGGACGCCCGGCCGGAGAAAATGACCTTCGTTTCCCGGCAGCGCTGCCTTCCCGATTAGGGAGCCTTTACCAAAAGGACCGGTTACAGAGAAAACGGCCCTTCTCCCTGTTTTATTTTTTAACTAGCAGCTCTCCGAGAACCGCAAAGAGCGACAGCCCGGACCTCCGCCCCCGATTGCGCCGCGGGGTTCGGCCCGGCCCAACGCTCGAGCCCAGGCCGCGGGGCACCGGGAGGCCATTTTGCGCGTGCGCGGCGCGCCACCCTCGGCTCGGCGGACTCGGATCCCGCCAATTTTGAAAGCGAGATTCCCAGGCCTCGGCAGGCTGGGGAGGCGGGAAAACGAAGTCGTGTCTCCAAGGCCGGACCCGGTGGCGAGCGGCGGCGAGAGCCGGGTGCGCGTGATCTCACAAGGCGGCCCCCGTCCTGCCGAAGGCCTCTCCGCCCGGCGGGACACCGAGGCGCGGCAACCGGCCCCTGGGCCGCGAGAGCTCAGCGCGGGCAGGAAAGTGTCCCACGTCCCGGGAGGCGGCGGCGTCGCCTGCAAAGCCCTCAGAAGCGATTCCTTGCGGGGCCATTCCAGATTATCGCCTCGCTTTGCCCCCCTCCCTCCGGCTGCTTCAGATCCTGTGCCCTTTCTCCTTCAATAACAAGGTGTCCTTGGAGTTTAGGGTTTTGTTGGAAAGACTGTAAGCCAAATTATTAACAAAATATAAAACTGCCATTTGAGGCTTCCCGAAGGCTGAGCTTCAGCCTACCCGAAGGGTCTTCCAGTTGAACTTATTTAATGGGTAGAACGGGCTCTAATCCCCTGGGAAGAAAACCTGACCAGGTGAGTGTCGAGGAAGGGGTGGCTGCGCGATAGGAATCTTAAGATCTGGGCAAAGGACCACACTTTAGGACCCAAATGCGAAGCCTGGGGCTCCGGGCAGGGCGAACCTGGAAGGTCCGGTGCTCTCGCACTCCGGCGCCATTGAGACCCCGGCGGGGCAGAGGATCGGGCGGTTGGAGGTTGGGATATCGCCTCTGAAAGCCGCCGGGACGCAGCGGTTTCCAGCAGAGTCCGCGCCTGCCTGATCCCCGGGGCAGAAAAGCTTCTCTGACCCAGGAGTCCCACGTGCGCCCAAAAACGGGGAGAGGAAGGGACGGCTTGGGGAGGGGGACCGGGGTAACAGCAGAGAAATGAAAGCGGCCTAAAATGGGCGACGCCCGGCGAGTCCTCTTTATCGGCGCGGCAGACTGCAGGAGCCGCCATTTGGTGGCGGATTTCGGTATTTCAGTAGCACGTTGTGCTGAACGTCACAACTGGCTTGTCTACGTGGCAAGGTCGTTTCGGAACCGCCGTTTTTAAAAATGCAAATTTCCCCCAGGCCTCCCCCCTTCCCCGGAGCACCGACCCCTCCCCCACTCGCGGTGGGGGGCGCCGCGTCTCGGCTCCCCCTCGACCCGGGGCGGGGACCTCGGGGCTGCACTGGGCTCCACCCGCGCCCAAGGGCTAGTGTGATGCGGGGTGGAGCCCAGCGCAGGACTAACGGGTGTTTTTCTCCCCGTTTTTCCCAGATTGCGAGCCCGCAGCTTTCCTCTCCCCTGCGGAGAACCTCATTTCCTTGGGGCGTGACGGGCATTGTCTTTTTGCGGGGGTCGCGTGCCAGCCCTGGCCTCCCGCCTCACACCTCTCGGAAGCAAGGAAGAGAAAGGCGGGCCAGGCCTGACGGAAAGGGACCCACCCGACGAGACGCGGCTCCTCGGGTAGTGTCGGGTTAGCATCCCGGACTGGCGCTTTCAGCTCGCTCCGGAGCCCCTGGGAGACCCGGGGAGCTACACACCTCTGGGGAGTGCCAGGACGTCGGCGTCCCACCCGGGGTCACCCTGTCTTACACGGTCTCCATTAAAAGCCCCCGAAGCGCGAGGTGCCTATCGAGAGGAGAACAAAGGGCCGAGGGGCGAGCGCAAGGCGAGTCGGCGCGCGCGGCTGCCCTTAGCTGGGCCCGACTCGGAGGCGGGGGCGCCAGGAGGGCCGACTCGCGGCCGGGAAGGGAGGCGGCGGGCGCGCAGCGGAGTCCGCAGCCCCCGCCTCCCCGGCGGACTGAAAGAGTCGTCTTTGAACCAGAGCTGCCATGTTGCATTCGCGGAGGACGCCAGTAATTTGACGCTCCCGAGGCAGCGACACCCCCAACCCGAGAGCCTTTCGGGGCCCTGCGTGCCGCACAGCAGTGGTCACAGCCCGAAGGGGCCGCGGGGCGCGGGCGGGAGCGCGAGCCCTGCGGGCGGCCGAGCCGGGGCGGCCGCGGCGCCGCCGCTTCCCCTCGCCACCTTCCTTCCAGGGGCTGCGGGGCTGCGCGCTCTGCACAGGCTCGGTTGCCAGTAGCAACCACACGACGGCGATTTGCAGCCAGGGCTGCAGCCGCGGGTACCGCCCCGCCGCCGCTTCGTACATCTCGGTGTCTAGCATTTAGAACTCTAGGGGTTGCCCTCGTTGACATCTCTCGCCTCCACCCCTCCGTGTCCTCATTCTCCGAGACCCTCAGCTCCACTCGAAAGCTAGTTCCCCCGGCTCGGCCCTGCCCCCATGGCAGACAATAGACAAATAGGCTCCAAGCGCACGCTGCCGCGCAGGCACCTGAGCCCCCGAGATCCCGGCGCTCGGCTTCGTCCCAGCCCCAGGTGCCCTCGTCTCCAACTTGAGCTGAAATTCTTTGTCAATGGCCAGTCCATTAAAAAGCTTTTCTAGATATCAGCAATAAGGATGGTGGTAAAGAAAGAAGTCAAGATGTCCACTCCCTGTCTAGTAACATCGACACAAAGAGCTTAGGGTTGTGTCTGCCCTTGGTAAAGGTGGCTTTCCTCTGGGTTATAACCACAGGCAAACGCTACAGCCTTCCCTCTTCTTTGTCTACCACGAATATTTTGCACGAAATTCATAATATAACTGCTTGTGTAGCTCAAACATTACCTCCAGATACTTGTTCTTATACATAAGTGGATGGAGCACTTTTTTCTCCTTCATCTCATGTGATAAACCACACCAGACGTCAGCAGTAGGGATGCATAAAGAAAATGATTGACATTAACCCTTAGGAATCTTTCTGCCTTTTCTAATGTCTGTGGCTCTAGGACATTGATTTAATTTTTAACAGAACTCTTGTTAATGTTTTAAACAAGTTTTTATTGAAGAAAAATCTTAAATGTATCCAGCAAAATATTTTGATTAGCTAGTAGGATAACCCCGGGAAATACATGCATTGCCAAGTTTCATCGCTCTTAACAACTGACCCGGTTTTAAACAGCTATTAAGTTAGTGGAGTGTTCTTCCTAGATTGACATTTAATGTAAATCACAGATGTGCTGAAATTTTTAAGTTTAAAGCTCCTTGAGGACAAGCACCTGTCTTATTTATCTTTGTATGCTCCGGAGTCCCTTTAACATAACTCAACCAATATTTGTTGAATTTCCAGAGGATTCCAGAAGTTCAACAGCCCTTGTGAGAAATAAAACTTACTAATAACTACTATAAAGCTTGGATATCTTTAATGAACTCAATGAAAAGGTAAAGATTTTCCAAGCCAGTGGCACTAATCAGATATCCTCATTCGTGCATATTTTTACCTAATTATATTTCGAATGTGGTGACTGTACTAAAAAATATCTGACAGATGTTTCCAGAATTCTAAGAATAAGAACTTGTAACTTTGTTATTTTCCCACCAAAGGTGTCTGGAAATTGGTTAAATAGGCATAAGATGATATTTTAAAGTGACTTTCATACAGCACAGGCAGGGTGTTAACTGTCTTCACAGTTCAACAGGAACTCTTAAGGAACTACTATTGGATACTGCAAATCTAAGACAATGCAGCTTGAAATATCCTATTTAATTTAATCTTTAAAACATACTGAAAATAGTTAATATGTCTTAATCATATCTGATGGTAAACTCAAATCAACATGCCTCCTAAAATGCTTCTTAGGTATGATGTTATGAAAGGGGTTCACCTTTAAGCTTCACAAAACGTCAAGTTCATTAAATAAGACAGTTTACTTCAAAGAAGAAAGTTAGCACTACTTGGTTCCTGGGGGCAACATAATGACCTGTAGCTTGCCCAACACTCCCCACCTCCACCTGAAAAACACGAAAGCAAGGCTTTAGTGAAAAGTTCCTTTCTATGGTCTTTCAGGAAAGAAAAGCTCCAACAACTTGCTTTGGACCAAGTTAAAGAGATTATCTCCCTTTTTCATTACGACTGTGTCTTTCAATGAATTGAAGGATAAGATCAAAGTGCATTCATATTCATGTGAATTATCGCTATTGACTTGAATAATGATGGATTTCATTGTTTTATTTAAACTGAAACCAGAAATGCTGCTGCTTTTGAGTCTACACCCCTAAGGCTGTAGAATTTCTTCTGAGGACTCAAAAGCCAAGCAATTAGGTCTGACAACCACGTCATTTCCATAATGTACTTCCATACAAAGGACTTTTTACTGGAATTGGTTACATTTCTATAGAATCTTACCATGCAATTTTTGACTCCTTTCCAACCTTCTGAACAAGACTCCTAAGTTCAATAAACACTCATCCAAAATACTTAAGTATAAATGATGCTGGGAAGATGGAGTGCTGTTTAGAAAGCATCTAGCTGTTCATGAATCTGAAAATTAATGTTACCAGTAATTAACTCAGAAGAGTGTTTTTCCTTTGAACATGATATATTACAGTTTGTTTTCTAGTGTAACTGAAGAAGTCAGTCAGGGTAAGCTTGGGAAAATGTGTTTACCAGCTGTTTCTTTCTAAATATGCCTCATGACAGTTATCTTAAAATATATTCATTTGGGTTCTCTTCAAACTATGCCATCATTTTCTAATGAGAAAGAGGTTATGAGATCTGAAGGACTCCACTCACTTTTACTAAATAATCATTCTGCTCAAATTATTCACCAATTAAAATTATCACTTTGGAGACCACTTCTAAGGAAATTCATTAGAATAAAGTAAGTTTACAACAGAATGATATAAGCAACTTTTAAAATAGGCTTAAGGAAATCCTTTTTCATGAACTTAATATACACAATTCATATAGGCTCTCTAAACTTAAAGACAGACCATAGTACAACCAAGTCTATTATATTATCATGGTCTGCATTGGGTTCTGAGAATACACTTTCCAAGAAAGATAACTGACATCTTAATTGGTATCAGTCTTAGATGTTTGCCATACGTTTAAAGCATTATGCATAAGCATCATATTAAAAAAAAATCAAGGTTTTTCTATCCAATTGTGCTACAAGAAGTCTCTATCTTAATTGTCCCCATTTGGTGTCCTTAGTATTGCAAGGCAATCTTTAAGCCAAAAGTTTTTTATAGTAAGTTTGGTTCTCTGGGATTTGACCATAAATATACTGACATTACTTGTATACATCTAATTTTATCTGTAAACTTCCAAGACCTTTACCCTTGACTTATAATCAGAATGATAAGCAATTACGTATTATTTCACCGGGAAAAATAAAGCAGTCCTAGAATAAAAAGCATTTCTTTACTATTCATTTCCTGTTTTATTAATGGGAAAGGCATTAGTATTTTCTTCATATTGGTAGTCATTAATCTTTTCTTATGTTGTCCATATGAAAACCTTTATTCTTCGCTTTAAAAAATAAATATGAGGTAACACTGGAGTAGGACGTAAAGTAGTTCAGCTTTAGCAATATTCAGATGTTTCCTCAGAAATACCAAAAAAAAAAAAAAAGGCAGGAGTTGTGTTGTATAGCTTACTTGGACTAAGGAGGATGCAAATCATAGCGCAAGTTATCTCCACTTAAAAAATGGGAAGCTGTGCCACTGAGTCTTCCAAGTCTAGCCTACGTTTTAGCGGAGCTCTCTCTCGGCTCTGATAATCTGTGGGGGGAACCGACGTGCAGGGTGGATAGACAGCCTGTGCTATTTTTGTGAAAGCAGAAACCTTGAACACTGTCTCTCTGTACTTTTGCAGTATTTCCTAGGAGTCAGAGCATACAGTCAATTATTTTTCAGAGTAATCAATGAGCAAGACGTTTTGGCTTGAGATTTTATGTAGCGAAATGACGTCAAAAATTAAAAAAAAACACAAACCAAAAACACGAGGCTCGCACATGCGCAGTGACATGCAGCTTTTTTTCTTTCCTTTTTTAAAGTAAGGTTTGGGCTCCTCACTCAGCCTTTGGGATCCGGCCTGCGCCGCCGGGGTCTAGGGAGCTGGCTGATGTAAGGTGATGTAGGATTCCCACACCCCACTCCCGGCCAAGAGAGTCTGATCCCCCTCCCCCGCTAACGGGGCTCTCTTTTTTTAAGTCCCTGGAGGAGCAAGTCAGGGGAAGCAGGGCCGAACGGAGCGGCCGCCGCGAGCTTTTCTGGCTGCGCAACGCTGCGGGGCCTTTGCTCCCGGGGTTCCAGCTTCCGCCCGCTCCGGGCTCGCCCCTGCGAGTTGGCCACACCATTCCCGGCCCCACGAGTCAGCCGCGCCGCGGGGAGGCTCGAGCCAGGACCCGTCCGCGAGAGCCCGCGCGGCGGTGCGGTGCTTGCTGGAGGCCTGGCCGGGGGAAGCAAAGCGAAAGGACAGAGGCCTTCTTCATCTTGCAACCCGCCCCCAGCAGACGCCGGCTTGCGGCATCTGCGGCCCCTTCCCTCCCGATCCCCAGGCCGGCGGCCCGCAGGGCTACGAGCAAGCCGAAGCTGGGACCTCCCCTCTCGCTCACACCCGCAGGCCCGCGGCCGGCCCCCGGAGGCCCCGCTGGAGGGGGACCGCCCGCGCGTAGCCTGCGCCACGCTTCCGCACTCTACCCCTCGGGCCGCGCGCCCCCGCCTCTTCCTCCAGCCGGCGCTCCCGGCGCTGCCGCCCCCGCGCCCCCTTTTCGGCCCAGCCCAGCGACCCACGGCGGGGGCTTAGCGGCTTTCTGATTCGAACGATGGCCTGACCCCAACCCCAACAGATTCCCGCGCCCCTCCCCGCTGAGAACTGCGCGGAGTGCGCGGGGCTGCCCGCTGGAGTCTGAGAAACTCTGGTCTAAAGGAAAAGCCGAGGACATCGGAGGAGCATCGTGTTCTTCCTTTTTCCTGCGGCTCCGACACCCCGTCCACATTGAACGCAGTTGCCTGCCCCGAGGCTAGCGCCGTCGAGCCGGGGACCCCGTGCCCATTGCGCGCGCGGAGACCCGCCTACGTCCAGCTTCGCAGCGTCGGCCCAGAACCTTCCGCTTGCTGCGGGCAGGGTCGCAGCGCAGCCCTGGCAGGACCCGCACATGGGGGATGCGTGAGCCGCGTCTTCCTGGGTCTTGGCCTAGATGCGCGCTTGGTGGGCTCCGGGTTTTTTTTCCTGTGTGGCACCTTCCATCTTTTGTCTCTTGCGTCCAGTACTAATAAAAACGTGGGAAAGGAATAGCACCGACCTTGTCTCAGAGAAGTCCAAGGCCAAGATTTTAAAGGGGTGGGGGGCCTGGGGAGCGCTGAGAAGGAGTGGCTGACAGACTTCTATGGCAGGGTGCCTAGAGGGTATCTGGTGGTGCGGGGTTTGGGTACAGTCTTAAAGGAATACTCACATAAGTCTTTAAAAAGAAGATATTCACATAACACACACGCACACCAAGCAGCAATAAATTGGTCTTTATGCATGTCCCACTGCCTTCGAAAATGTTATGCTGTATTTCAGACATTAGAATCATCAATTTTTAGTATCAATCACTTTGTGCTATAATGGTGGCTTTGGAGGTGAACTTATTCGTGTGTGGAATCCCCCTAATCACGGTTTACTTTGGAAATGGAAAGGATGAGTTCAATCTATGCATCCACTGAATTCCTGGAAAAGGAAGCCATGTACAGGCGTATCTTTAGAACTTTGGGGCCAGCAAAATCACTGTCATTTAAACATTTTATTGGCCTTAACACAAAGAAACGTAAACACTTTAAAGTCTGAAATATAAGGAGTTGACTTTAAAAGGCTTGAAAAGCAAAGAATAGGAAACAAGACACAAACACAACATCAGCATAGAAATGTTAATCTTCTCTTTCTGGATGGAAGTGTCCGAGTCTTTTCTGCTCTGCTGACAAACTTGATGGCACAACCGGTTGGTCTGCTAAAACCCAAATGTAAACTCCTGAGGCTTTTACTCAAAAGAGGAGCAGAGCAACATTTAAGATGTCATATGTTTGCTTTCATCATTATAGGTAATATTTTGAGTCCACTAACTTGGTTATGTAATACCTTTATTTTTCATTCAAGTATGTAAATATTATTAATTTTAGATTTGATGTTGGCAAAATGATTATTGTATTCTTATGACTTGCATAATTACATGCAGTTGCCAAATGAATGCATATTTAAATACTACCATTATGTTTTAATTCTTTGGGGGAGGAGGGAAGGAGATTTCCTATCTAGGCAAAAGTCAGCTAATTTTTCTTAAAAACAAGACACCTTTTATTAGTTAAGTGATGTTTTAGATATTCTCACTTCTTCCCCTAGGTTATCCTAAGTCCCTCTTCTTTGTTCCCAAGGCACTTAACAGTGCTGAGTGCAATAATAGCCCTTAAAACAGGGCAGGCTGCAGTATATGCTTATTTAATGAATTAAACTTTCTTTAGATGTCGATCTCCCACTAGGTTTCATGTCCTAGAAGACAAGCACAGGTAGTGTCTGGCACACACTGATATTTTATGTTTTTGGCTTGGGAGAGGAATATATATACACTTGATTCATTCAACAGCAGTTTTTTAAATGTGGGTATTAATATCTACTTAGAACATATAAAGCTTTAACTTTTATAATTCTTCTAGAAGCTGAAGGAAAAGAAAACATGTCTGTTAAAATTAGTAAAATTTCTTTTAGGCACGTGCAGAATATATTCCCATGATAATGGGTTTTTCTGAATTCCCAGAGCAGATTTTTAAAGAGAAACAGAACAGGATTTTTAAACTGGCTTTATAATGTTGTCTTTTTTGAGTCTCATTTTCATAAAAAGATAAATGCAGAAATGATTTTGAAATTACATGTGATTAGCTTTATACAAAAGGGGACAAAGTCTTCCACACAAATCTTTCTTGGAAACATTTTTGCAAGTTATTCAGATAATAAGTTTCATTCTCAATCAAATGTATAGTTTAATGTGTCAAGTACACTGTATATCTGTATTAAAGTCAGCTGGTACTTTAAGAAGAGTAATCTTAAATAGCACCTTTTCTTCCTTTTTTTTTTTTTAATTGAAATATCCCTTTGAATAATTTTCTTTCTCACTGCTTAACTGTTAGAGGTGTGTATGTCATCTTGGGGCATTCAACTAGCTTTGTAAAACAGAATGGTATTTTATTTTATAGTTAGTAAGTTGAAAAGTGAGTCAGAAAATATAGATTGGCTTTGTCAGTAAAAGTAATCTTTCAGTTTTGCCATATCTTATATTTGAATTACTAACAGTTCATTTATGTTTTACAATTAATCTGTTACAGTTCTCCATTTAATTTTAAGGATTTTAAAAAAGAAAGCTAGAATAAAGAGCAAAGATCTACCTTCTTTAGTATGTCCAGTTTCAGATATAAAGTAGGAATTCTATATTGTGTTTCATCAGGAACAATACAGTTTAACCCACAGGCACTGTTAATGACAAATACTCAGAATCTATAGTTAAAAATAATTTATATACCACTTGAACTTAAGTTTTCAAACTTTGTAGGGTTCCGTAAGTAGACTGTTACGTTTATAGGTTTAGCCTTTTTTACACTATTAAGCTCTTATCTCAACACGTTTCAAGTAGAAAATACATAGTAAAAAGAATTACTAAAAATGGCAGCTGTAGTCACTTCGGAGTTTGAATTGTTAAAGGACTGAAACCAAATATGGAACCTTTTAGTTTTAAGGGGATTTCTTTTTTCACAATGCAACAAGGAACTGAAAATAAAATTACAGTGAAGGTGTATTTGCCATTTTAATTATTTGTTCAACTTGTCCCTCCCCCCGCCCCCCAATCTCTAAATTAGTACACACAAAACTTTAATTCTAAAGGACCTGTTTCCTTAGGGAAATGTGGAGATCCCTGTTAAACTTTATGCCTCAGAGTTAAGTAAAGGGATTGTGGGTATCATTGGCTTCTGAACTCCGGAGCAAAAGACATGCACCTGTTCTGGGGGTGGTAGGGACCCGGCTGAACATACCTATTTCTCTCTCTGATTGCTAGTCCATTCCACAACTATTTGGGGCTTCACAAAATACCAGGACTTTATCAGAGAGGTCCAGTCAGAGTGAGATTTGAAAGATTATTATATAGGACTCACCCCAGCTAAGTTTGCATGCTCCCTTCTATTAAAGAAGAGATATCAAGAGGTTTCCTGTCTTGGCACTACTCAGCAGCAGCTGTGACTATCCGCTCACTTGACATCTGGCGAAATTGTAGTTTCTGATGGAGGAACATTTAAAGTTGAAACCTGTCACTGAAACATTTGGTATACAGTTTTCAGACAAACTAGAAACCAGTGATAGACTACCTAACTTTTGTCAAAAGAAACTGGGTAAAGAATTAAAGTTATGTCAGCAAGGGAAGTCTGGTTAAGATAATTTCAATCAAGGCTTTCCAGGTAAAGATTCTCTCAGTTTCTTTTGGAAATGTCCTTCAGCAACAGAATGAAGCCTAAATTTAAAAGACAAAGACAACACGTTTAAAAATCACATAAAAGTGAGGAAACAGCAAAGTTGGTAGTAATTTGGAGAAAGTCAAGGAAGACAGGACGTTTATCATATTGTTTCCTCGTCTGCTTTCCTCACTGAATCTCTATAAGTGCTTATTAAATGCTTTCAACACAGTATAATTAAATGTATGAACATAGCTGTCTTGACCCTCCAGGAATCCTGAAACCTGAAATGCCGGGTATATAAAGTCTGGACTAAAGGGGAAAACATGTGACTTTAAGGTTGTACTGACAGTAATGTATTTATCAGATTACACAGTGTCCTATATGAGATTTTTCTCGACCGTCGAAGCCCAGGCGACTCCATCGTAGCAGTTTGCTTGTCTCGCCGCACTTGGACCGGGTTCCTGGGCGCGTGGGGCTCCCTCCGAGTTCCGTCTGTGAAACTCCCTGACCTCCTGGCGGACTCCTGTGCCTATAGGGTGTGACCCTCGACGGCGCACGGCTCCCGCGGCCGCCGGGCGAGCTCCGCACGTCGGGGAAACAGCACAGGCTGAGCTCCCCGGTGGACGGCGACCGCGCACGGGGCGCCCGAGCACCGTGCCCTGACGTCACGCCCGGGACCGCCGTTGCCGCGAGAGGGCTGCGTTCCGGTTCCGGTCGGTTGCCCGGGAGACGCGGGTACACAGAGAGACCTGGCTCCCGTCGGAGTCCGAGCGGTCGCTACGGTCGCCCCCTCCGCGGACTCTCAGGCCGGGCGCGGACAAGCCGGGCGCCGCCGAGTTGGTGGCGAGGGCGCCATGAGTCAGAGGCAGGTGCTGCAAGGTAGGTCCGGGCGCCCCGACGGGGGGCGGCGGGGCCCGGGGACCGCGGGCGGCGCGCTCCAGCGTGTCTCTCCCCGCAGTGTTCGAGCAGTACCAGAAAGCCCGGACCCAATTCGTGCAGATGGTGGCGGAGCTGGCGACCAGACCGCAGAACATCGAGACACTGCAAAACGCGGGTGAGCCCTCACCTCGCACTCGCGTCGCTCCACGCCCCTGACCTCGCCTCGCCCGTCGCCCCGCACCCCGGCCCCGCGTCCCTTGGTGCCCAGGCTTCGCCCCGCACCTCCATTCCTAGTCTCCCTGGGTCCTTGGCCCTGCCTCGCCCCTCACCCCGTATCCCCGGCCCCTCGTCGCCCAGTGTCCCCGGGCTTCTCCTCGCCCCGGGTCCCCGTCGCCCCGCTCCCCAGCCGGCTGAGCTGTTGGGGAGCGGCAGGATGGGGACAGGAGGACAGCGTCCCTAAATTCCTCCAATCCACCGCGGAGGCTGTAGAAGCGTTCGATCTCTTTAGCGGGTCAAGTTTCCAGATTGGTGTGAGAGGGACCCGACGTCCCTAATTCCATCTTTATCGCAACCAAGCAAATGTCAGGTTGTCTGAATCTACCCTAATCAGACCCATTTTATCCGGATGCCCTGCCTTTGATCACCTTCGACTTGACTTTCTCACACCAAAGGAATTCCAGAGCAGTTGACCCGTTATTTCTTGTCTTGCATTAGCGAAAGAGCAAAGATATGCTTGAATATTGTCCAAGAGATTCCAAGTAGGCAGAGACCTAGCTTTGAGAAATCCTTGTGGTGCTGTTATTCCACGTCTCGATCCGAACTCATGTACACTCTACAGGAAGAGGAAGAGTGTGTGCCTGTGTGTGTGATTTGCTTCTTATCTTTTAACATAAACAGAGAAGAAAATGGTGGTACCCTCCCCTCGTCTCTGTCTCTGATTAAGGATGATTCCACCACCATCTGAAGGTAGAATTTTATTGCTACTGTGTCATGAGAAATCTTCAATTTATGGGATGTGATCTTTAAAACGCATTAAATTAACACGGATTTGAAGAAAATTCAGAACATATTTCGGGGCAAGAATGTTTAGACATACTGTTTACTCTGTGTTTCTTTGAAGGGAGTTACTACTGCACCTAGCTGGCAATTTCTTCTGTCACTGGGAGGGATTCTGGTGTTTATTATTGCATGTTTTTATTTTGGGAGGGGGATGTATTTATAATAGGGAAAGTGTATTTTATAATCATTTAAAAAAACTTAATTTTGAGATATTTGTAGATTTACATGCTGTGGTAAGAAATAATATAGAGAGCTAGTGTACCTCAAAACTGTAGTATATCGCAACCAGAATATTGATAAAAATCCAACAGTTTTTCAGTTTTCCTTGTACTTTAAGTGTATGTGTGCTTTTAGTTCTATACAATTTTATACCGTGTGTATCCATCACCACTATTGTCAAGATACTACTTTCATCACCACAAGGATCCCTTGTGATGCCTTTTTATAGCCACACCTATCTCCCTCTTGTTCCTAATGCTGGGCAACCATTAATCTGTTCTCCATTTTGAAAATTTCAAAGTTGATAGTCTTTTGCTCTACCGTTGTTTCATGTGAATTCATCTTCTTTCTTCTGCACGTGTGTGTGTGCTTGTTTGCATGCACGTATACTCCTCACAGTGCCCAGAACAGTGCTGGACACACAGAGTTTCATATATACTGACCATGTTAACTTCATTAGAGCATATTACATTTTTTGAATGCGCTTATTTTTGGATTTTTTTCCCTTTCAGTCCTACTTAATGGCCTTCGTGAACGGACACTTGCTATTTACAAATATTTAATTTTCTGGACAGTATGTATACAGCTAAACTAAAACATGATTTCTTAAAAAGGGAAAATGATTGACATTCTTTTATAAATTTGATACTGAAATATGGATGTACAGATAACTCTTAAGGTACAGAATATCATGTTTTAGTGTAATAGTGACAGATTATCTCTTCCCATAAGTATACAATGTAGAATATATTGTGGAATTTAATCAATCCAAACAGGCTAAGTCATCACCAAAGTATAAGTGACTTAGATATGGCATTCTTAAATAGCCACCTATTTCCACTTATGGTCTGGCTTATGAAGGAATGGAATACAAAAGGAATATAACTTAATGTTTTGAAGTTATCTTGATGGAATGGTAAGATTTTTCTTTCCCCTGAGGAACTTATTTTAATGTATTTCATATTATCTAAATTCAACTTAAGCCCCCCTTTAATAACTTTAAATAGGGACAGATGAGTATTCCAATATATTTATTCTTTTAATTAAAAAAAACCCTGTAAGCTTTGTTATGAAAACTTCTCTTAATAGTCAACTTAACCATTTAAATGGTTTATTTTTGAAACATCACCATGGATTTAAAAATGCTTTTGAATGAGCCACAATATGTGTACATAAAGTATATATTTTGATCAAGCTTTTTTTTTTTTTCAGTCAAGTGACTTCATTTTGGTATCATAAGACACCAGTGCATTTTATTCCTGACTTTGACATACTGTCTACATACCTGGGAGGGTTTTGTTTTCTCACTTGTCTTCCCTAATAAACTGTTTAAATACTTATGTATCATAGATCCAAAATAATGTGAAAAAAAGTTTCCATATAGGTATCATGATAAATCAGTAGTTTACTGGTTTAGAATTTTTAAATTCATTCAGTGTGAAAGGAATCTTAAAGGTGAAAGTTATCAATGAAGTTTTATTTCATTTAAAATCTCTGATCTTTCTCATTGTGTTTTTGATGTGCTAATGAGAGAATCTGCTCTATTAAATATGTCCAAAGTAATTATAAAACAAAGTGTTGCAAGATATCTTCTTCAGAGTATTTGGACAAAAATAAGTTTGAGTTCCAATCAAAATTGTTACTAGAAAGAACTGTGTACAATGTGTCTATAACCTAGAGTTTTTTTTTTTCCTCACTGAGATTTTGTTCTTTCTGAATCAAAAGGACATACATGAAAACATTAAAAAGTTTAATGCTTGTTATAAAATCTCTTTATGCTCCCTCAAACCCTATATGTTTGAGCCATTACATCTTGCAGCTATTTAAAAGTGAATGTGGATATTTCACCTCTTTGAATAATAACACATGACTTCAATGGTAGTGATAATACATCGTTACTTGTACCAACTGTGGAATCTCAGCAATTGGAGGTGGTGGTT
This sequence comes from Orcinus orca, assembly GCF_937001465.1. NCBI lineage: Eukaryota > Metazoa > Chordata > Mammalia > Artiodactyla > Delphinidae > Orcinus > Orcinus orca. Next base: position 13,188,270 of record NC_064560.1, on the reverse strand, counting down.
TAATTATAAAATATAAGAAAGGTGTTTTGTGGTATATTGGAGTACCAGGCCACTCTTTGGTTGTTTAGAAGGTCTTTTAAAATAAGCTAGTAAAAGCCTGAAGAACATGATTTTTAAACTGCTTAGCTGCACGAAATAAACTTCTTCTGAAGCAGCTATTTATATAAGAAAAGTGGGGGTAAAGTTTAAAATAATACTTTGTAATATTTTGCTTGTAACCTATATATAGCCAAACAGTAAACATGGCAAATCATAGTTACGCACATTTTCAGAAGAGTAGGAATAGAAAAGTTTGCCTATCACTTTAAATATGCACCTGTATGAAGCTAATTTCCAAATTGAGGCAATTTATTTGGTTCATAATTCAAGAAAATAAGTAATATATGTTGACATAAAATGATTTTAAATTGCATGTGTCTGGGGCAGGGTGAAAATCTTCATATTAACGATCTAGAACTTCAATTTGCTATGAGAAGGAAAAGCCTGTAGTAAACATTTATAATGTATTTAAAACACATCCTGGGAGGTACATGTACAATACCGTGATTCTCCTACAAAAACTATTGTTCCAAAGGATATTAGAACTGAAAAGATAATTAGTAAAGCAACTTCAGAAAACTTAAGCAATTATGCCATTTAAATTGAATGTATTTGCCAATATAAAAGGAGCCTTATACTTCTGAATGTATGATAATTAATTCAAAGCACTGACTTTCTTTAAGGATAGGGTAGGGATAGAGGCCTTTTTTTTTTCTTTTTTCTTCTTTTTTTTTCCCATATACTTGAGTGGAAAATGTTCCAGGGAGCTATAAAAATTCTGAATTTTTATGCACCTACCAATATGTCCTAAAAACAAGATTTTTCAGAATTTTATTCTGTGTCCCAAATCGTTGTTCCTACATGGACATTTATCTGTTTTGTTATCTAAGCATTGGTACATAAGTAGAAAATAATGCAACCAGGGCTGGGATCTCACTGTTTTCTTAGGAAGAGTTTGATGACTAAAAAGAAAAATCCAAGCTGTAGATAAACCTGTAAGAGTGGGTTTTTGAAATGGCAGATTGTGGGGTTACATTTCAATGTCATAGATTAAATGTTTTTGAAAAGTTATTTTAGTGTTTCCTAAAAGCACTTTACATTCGTTGAATGTTTTTTCAAGACCTTTGCTCCTCTGACTACTAGAACCTTTTCCTACACTTCTTTGCCTGGTTAATTCCTACTCATTCTTTATGGCTCTGTTCAGATGTAGATTCCTCAGGGAAACCTTCCTTGAGCCCTCCCAGCGGGTTGAGTTTATTGATTTATCTTTCCCTGCTTCTAATAGTTCTCTTTCATAGTCCTTATCACAACTGTAATGGTTTAGTTTCTGCTTTCTCTACCAGATGTAAACTTCATGCCTAGCATAATGCTTAGCATAGAGCAGATGTTCAACATGTTTAAATAGAATGAAGGAAGGAGTAATTATTTTTCTAAGTGTTTTCACATCTCTTAGAAGATTAGATTCTTATAACAGCTCAGGTAAGTAGAGTAGGTATCTTGTTCACTGTGGTTAAAGCCCAAAGAAGGTTGGATAATTGCCCTCATCACAAAGTGAGTTAGTGGCCAAACTGGGACTAGGACCTGTTTCTTAATTGCTGTCTGACCTTATGCTCTTTCTGTGTTACCTCAGAGGTATCAGGAAACTATTCCTAGATGTTCTAGGAGTTCCAGATAAACCTCAGTGTTAACTGTTAAAACAAGTCATCTATTTAGGCCTTTGGGTACCAGTGACTGTCCAGTAATTGTGCATAACTGCTTTTGAGGTCTCGTTGAGTACCATTATGGGATCTTGAGTGGAGGCCCAGATGCAGAGGACTAACTTTAATTGGTAACTACCTGGAGGTTTGAGGGAGTGGAAGTTGTATTTAGGGCTTAAACTGGCCTCAGAGCCCTAGAAGACCTTTTGGTTTCCTCTGGCTTCTAAGGAAAGTCTTATCAAACCAGAAGCTCTTTAAAATCACCTGGGGGAAAAAAAAAATTAAAATCACCTGGGGAAAGTGTGTAATCCACTGGAAGTTGAGAACCAATAGAGTACTTGAGAGAGTTGTTGGACTGAGACCTGCTGTTACCAGGAAGAGTGCCCAGGAGACTTCCTCAGGGCCCAGGGAGGCCAGCTGCCCTGGGATTGACTGCCTGCTCTCCTGGGTGTTTTGAGAACATGTGAGGTAGAGTACAGTGAAGAGGGAGGCCCTTGATATTTGTTGGTTCGTTGATGTGAGTGTATACTCAACACTTCCCTTTGTTCTTTATTTAATCACACTTGGTGTGAAGGGCTTTTTTTCCATGTTCATTGGGAGCATTGGGATTCATTTGGGATTTCTACTGAGTAGATTTACTGGCCCTAGGAGAAATCCAGGGCCATACCTTGAGAAAACAAATTGGCCTTGTCTTGTAGTGGGTGGAATGGCCCATTTGAACACAAGTCAGACTTCCCTAATTTTCAAAGTGAAGTATTGGTTTTGCCATACACCCCAGTTTTCTATTATAAGGGTGGCTCAATTGGAAATTTATTGTTTATTCAAGTTCTGTTAAAAAATCTAGGTGAAAACAAATAATATTTGTGCTTGTGTATGTGTGCATGTGTCTCCAAAGGAAATGACCTCTCTCCACTTTTCCATATATTCTGAGTTGTATCTCTGTGTCAAGTTAGAATCACTATTATATTATGTAAGTAGACTAGATTACATTAGTTTTCTATAAAAATGTCTTTGTAGAATTAGTCTAATAACTCTAAAAGTCCCTCTTTTTTTTTTTTGAGGGCTTATTTAAAAATAGATACTTAGACTTTCCCACAACTTTAAAAACCTATCATTGAGGATGTCCATTTTGCTGTTAAATTTTTTAATACAAAGATATACTCTTTTATTCAACCAATCTTTTATTAACTATTATGTTTCAAGTCAGGCCTAGGTATGATTTCAGGAAAAAAAAATTTGTTCCTGCTTCCTTTTATTTCACAAAGTGGTTCTCATTCTACTTTTGCTGCCACAGAACTCAGTGCTATGTTCAGAGTTCAGCTGTAGCAACTATCACTATATTTCTGATTTAAAAAATAACCAGCCCCCGTCTCCACTCCATGGCTCTTAATTATTAACTTTGTATCCATATCTTTTAGAGTAAACTGTCTCAAAAAAAAGTAAACTAGGTAGAGTATGATTAAAACAAAGAATTTCATCTGAAGATAGATTTTTGAACTGATTGCCTTCCAAAAGTTTCCTCTTCAAATATTACCCATGAAACCTCTTGGAGCAGATAGTCCTTTTAGAACTGTCCTCTTTATTCTCTATACTGACCCCATTCCTAAACATTCCAATCTTCTCCAGGAAGATGGGTGTAATAGGTATATATTGTAAAAGAGAAAACACATTGACAGAAGAAGACAGAACTAATTTAAAATTTGCAGCTCTCTAGAAGACTTTAAATTAAAATAGAATTATATGTATGTGGGGTGGTTTTAGGTGAGGGGATAGTTTAAATGACTCATTTGAGTTCCTTAAAGCTTTATGAATTTATAATAATGACACTTATGTACCTGACCTCGTGTACCTAACAAAAGAACTATGAACACTTTATCCATTTTGTTATTTTAACTAAAATTTACCTAAAAAGAGAAAATTGCACATTAATTTTCAGAGTTTGTTCGTTCATCATTCAACAAACATTTACTGAGTGCCCAAGTGCCAGATGCATGCTTAGATGCTGATCATGCAAAAATTGAAGGCATAGACTCTGCCCGTAAGGAGCTTATTTGCTAATGGTGAGATATATAAATACATACTTTCTGATAAGTGTCTGATATATAGACATATGGAACACATATGAAGGGTACCTAATCAAGTTTTAGGAATGAGGAGTGCTGGTCATGGGAGACTTTTAGGAGGAGGTGTTATCTGTGCTTAATTTCTTAGGAGTTAGCTAGATGAAGAAATGGGAGAGGAAAACTGCATTTGGGTAGAGGGAACATTATGTGCAAAGGCAAATAGGCAAGAGAAAAGATGGTACTTGATAGAAAAGGCAGATGTTTAGGTATGGCTGGAACTTCTTGGGGTAATAGGACAAGAGAGAGGCAAGTCAGTGGCTGGAGAGGAAAACAGCCCTAATTATGAAGGACCTCATCTGAAGTTTGGATTTATCCTAAAACCTTTGAAAAGTTTTAACTAGAGGGATGGAGGGATTCATTTTGTGTTTTAGGGAGAAGATTTTCACAGTAGTGTGGAGAATAGATTGGAGGGGATTGAAACAGGATCGGGAAGACCAGGTATCCATTTTTGCTATAGCAGTCATGCTGGATAAGAGGTCTGTCGGACTTGTGACTTAGTAGAAGGGGGCTGGCAGGGGCAGGTGAGGAGAGAGAGGAGTTCAAAATGACTCCAAGGAAAACTGTAATTCGAAAAGGTACATGTACCCTAGTGTTCATAGCAGCATTATTCACAATAGCCAATGCATGGAAGCAACCTAAATGTCCATAGACAGATGAATGGGTAAAGAAGATGTGGTATATATATACAATGGAATATTACTTAGGCATAAAAAAAGAATGAAATAATGCCATTTGCAGCAACATGGATGGACCTGGAGATTATCTTACTAAGTGAAGTAAGCCAGACAGAAAGACAAATACCATACGATACCACTTATATGTGGAATCTAAAATACGATACAAATGAACTCATTTACAAAACTACAAAACAGAAACAGACTCACAGACATAGAAAACAAATTTATGGTTACCAAAGAAGAAAGAGGGTGGAGGAGGGATAAATTAGTTTGGGATTAACAGATAAAAACTACTATATATAAAATAGATAAACAACAAGGTCCTACTGTATAGCACAGGGATACACACACACACACACACACACACACACACATCTGAATCACTTTGCTGTATACTAGAAACTAACACGACATTGTAAATTAAGTATAGTTCAATAAAATTGTTTTTAAATATTGTTACAGCCGTCCACCTGGCAGAGGGTCCAGTACAACATAGGCACTCAATAAATGTTGAAACAGCTTTGAAATGGCAAACTTGTTGCCTGATGAAAGGCAGTCCTTCATGCTTTCACAATAAAATGACTTTTAGAAAGAAACAAAGAAACAAACAAAATGACTCCAAGGCTTCTGGTCACTTAGGCAAATTAGCACTCTTCATTAATGGAGAAGGGATACAAACAGCTCAGGGGAAATGGCGATTTCACTCAGTAACAGTGCTGAGGTTGAAGTGTGTCTGGGAGATCTATGTGCCAGTGACTCTGGTAAGCAGTTTGGATAGATAGGGCTCTGGGCCTCAGGAGAGAGATCTGAAATGAAAATAAAGGCTTGGATATGTGGAACTTACATGTTCATTTGGAAACTATGTTAAAAGCCCATTTTATGTTTCTTCACGTTAACTATAAACACGTAAGTTCTAATCATTTTTATCTGAAGTATCATGTAAATTGAACTTGCCATAACTTTTATGCTCTGCATACTCACTCAGTATAAATCTCCCATATAGATGGTGGGGGCAGTGACCTAGTCAAGAGTCACAGTTGCACTGGACAAATCAGTGGAATTTCGGTTTAATACAGTAATCATGGAAGAGACCTACAGTAACGTTAATGGCAGAATCATGTGAATTCAAGAGATGGTATGCATTCTAAACCTAGCACAGAGGCCAGTTTTCATTGGTAAATGGGGTGACTGACATTGGAGAAATAGGAGGGCATAGACTCCCGAGCTATAAATAGCATCTACCTGGTAGGATTGTAATGAGGATTAATGGGTTAGTATTTGTAGATTTTTTTTAGAGGAGTGCCTGGAGATGCTCTAGAAGTATATGTTAAATAAGTGAGTACATACTGTGCTTCCTTGCCCTCTCAGAAGAGTTGCTGGCTGCCAGTGAGAGGGTCAGTGATCTCTGTCTCATCTTCCTCTCACCCCTCCCCACTCAACAGTGACATGTCAGGTGTGGTAGTCCTTCACTCACAAATGACTGAATTGACAGTGAATCACCAAACAAAATTCAGAGGATACTGAAGTTAATGAGAATAAATTTAAAAGGAGAAAATATATTACCCTTGGTCATAAGAGTTTCTTGAATCATTTATGATTACAGTTGAATTTTATGTAAAAAAGACTATATATACATTTTGTGATTCATTCTGACCATTTAAATAAATTATAAGGATCTTTGTGTGTTGTAAGGGATATAACACCTAAAATCATAATTGACTTTATAGTTATGGCAGTGAAAAAGTGTTTCACAGAAAGCAAGACAAATAGATACGTGATACCAAAATTTACTCATTCTTTTTTTTTTGTTTTTGTTTTTGTGGTACGCGGGCCTCTCACCGCTGTGGCCTCTCCCGTTGCGGAGCACAGGCTCCGGACGCGCAGGCTCAGCGGCCATGGCCCACGGGCCCAGCCGCTCCGTGGCACGTGGGATCTTCCCGGACCGGAGCACGAACCCGGGCCCCCTGCATCGACAGGCGGACTCTCAACCACTGCGCCACCAGGGAAGCCCATAATTGACTTTATAGTTATGGCAGTGAAAAAGTGTTTCACAGAAAGCAAGACAAATAGATACGTGATACCAAAATTTACTCATTCTTTTTTTTTTGTTTTTGTTTTTGCGGTACGCGGGCCTCTCACCGCTGTGGCCTCTCCCGTTGCGGAGCACAGGCTCCGGACGCGCAGGCTCAGCGGCCATGGCCCACGGGCCCAGCCGCTCCGTGGCACGTGGGATCTTCCCGCACCGGAGCACGAACCCGGGCCCCCTGCATCGACAGGCGGACTCTCAACCACTGCGCCACCAGGGAAGCCCATAATTGACTTTATAGTTATGGCAGTGAAAAAGTGTTTCACAGAAAGCAAGACAAATAGATATGTGATACCAAAATTTACTAATTCTTAATCAAATGAAAGAATAGTGGCCAGAGGTATATAATCATAGAGGATGAAAGAAATCAAATCAAGGCCTGAAAATTCTTCTCTAAAGAAAAGCAAGGGAGGAACACAAATATTTTCAAGTGAAAAATGACCAGTGAAGGAAAACGAGAACATGCTTTAAAACTCATCAGTGTCATAAAACTTGCTTCAGTAAAAATATAGACATGTAAATGTAATAACTTGTTAAAGAAATAAAAAAAACTAAAATCAGAGTAAAGCTGATGAGTGTAATTGGAATTACTCTGTGATAGGAGAGTAGGTAGTGCTTGTAATAGTAAAATCCAAGTGGATAGTGGTCTCTAGAGTCAAGACCACAAAGTGTTTCAATAAGAGTTAGATGTGCGTTCAGAACTGTGCTAGGTAATTTGAGAAATAGAAGAAAAGTGTAAAACATAAGCACTGCTCTAGAGATGTTCATTATTATACTGAGGAGGTAAGATTTATTCACATAAAATAGAGAACCACATAAATATCAAGGATGGCTACTGTGCTTTGCACAACTTCGGGAGTGCCATTTATATCATGGTCTATGTGAATGGCGTCCCCTGGATTTGTGCAGTATGCAGCCTGCCCAGCCACACATGGTGGGCCTGGGAATTATTCAAAGTCTTCATTTCCATTTATTTACTTCCCTGAGAATGAGTAGTGCAAACAATAAAGCTCCCCATAGCTTCCCATTTCTCTTAGAACAACATCACAGAAATCTTCATTTAACCTATAGCTAAACTTATCTGGCCCCAACCAACCTCTCCAGCTTTATCCCTTGCCGCGTCACCCCTCCCACTTTACATTTCAGACCAGTATAGATTTATCATGGCTTCTTCAACAGTCTGCAACAATCATGCATCCCTTGTCCAAGCCAGAAACTGGGAAGTATCAGTGATTCCTCCGTCTTCTTCACAATAATCAGTTTGTCCTTTAAATATCTCCTTAGACCTTTCACTTTTCTCTTTCCCTTTTGCCATTACTGTACTCCAGGCTATCTTCACATCTGGCCTAGGTTCCTATAATAGCTTCCTAAGTGGTCTTCTCTCTTTTCATCCTTTCTCCCCAGTGTAATCTGAGATGCTTCATTACAAAGTGCAAATCTGATCTGTCACTGCACTGACATTAATGCTCAGATTAAATTTAGAATACTTAAAACAGTTCATTGGACCCTTCAGGACTTTTGTCTCTCTCTGTTCATCTCAGCCTTCTTTCTCCAACTCCTCTCTTGTACTAAAGTCAAACTGTATTCTCAGTTTTGTCATCATATCAAACTCTTTTTGGTTCTGAGCTTCATTTATACAGTTTCTTCTGGTTGGAGTTCTCTCCAATCCCTACGCCTTCCAATTTTTTTCAGCAGAAAATCTGCCTGAGAGCCTTCAGATCTCAATTTAGATGGCAATTAGCCTTTGCACCTTCCCTCTGTCCCTCAAAGCCTGGGTTAGATGCTCTACTGTGTTTTTGCAAAGCATCCTCTATTCCTTTAGTTGCACACATCATAATGTGTTGTTTATCTCTCATGACCCCTTTATGAGTTCCTTGAGGTCAGGGACAATTGTGTTTTAACACGTTGTAGATTCTTAATATTTCTTAAATGAATGGTGAATGAGCTATTCATTCTATAGTAATTCTAAAATACATCGTAGAAAAGGCTCAATCTGTGGGGCCGTGCAACCTTAAATATTTCTCCATTACAGTGTAAGGTACTGATTGATTAATGAGTCATCTATGTTAATAATAATAAAATGTTGATGAAAAATATGGTCAACATAGGGAATTGATTCCTTTAGAGCACTTTTATTTATCAAGCATCCAACTGGTGTTTATTTTGTCCTAGATAATCTTCCTAGCACCTTAGAAATTTTAGCTCATTTTAATTCTCACAACAGCTTTATACGGTGGTCCTAGAATTTGTCACCATTTTACAAATGAGGAAACTGAGACAGAGTGGTTAAGTAATCTCGCTGAGGCCCCACAGCCAGGAAGTGGCAGAGTCCAGATTTGAACCCAAACAATCTCCCTCCAGATACATGCTATTAACCATCTCAGTCTTTTGTCTCTCAGCATAGGCAGTGATGTACCAAGTAGGGCAAGATTCCTTCTATTTCTAAAGCACGAAGTTTCTTTCATATTTTAATTGGGCCCCAACAGAATGTCTGAGTAACGTTGACGTTGATGGTTAAGGGTGAATCCTTTGCTGAGTATTGGTTAACTGTATGCAAAAATCACTTCTTCCAAAACTTGAATGAACTGTAGTAGCAGTTTCATAGTAAATGGATACATGGAAAGTAGTTTTAGATTAAAATAAAACGTATTGTTTGAGTTTAAAATTTTAAAGCTTTGTAAAATTTATAGCAAATCTTTTATGTTTGTGATAATTTTGAGTAAAATTGGAAAGTAAAAAATATTCATTTTAAGTCTAAGAAACAAGGAGGGGCCTCAAAGTACACTATCGAGAGAGTGAAAAGACGGCTCACAGAATGGAAGAAAATGTTTGCAAAGCATATATTTGATAAGAGCTTAATATTTAGAATATATAAAGAACTATAACCGCCACCAACAAAATATCCACTTCAAAAATGTGCAGAAGGGCTTCCCTGGTGGCGCAGTGGTTGAGAGTCCGCCTGCCGATGCAGGGGACGCGGGTTCGTGCCCCGATCTGGGAAGATCCCACATGCCGCGGAGCGGCTGGGCCCGTGAGCCATGGCAGCTGAGTCTGCGCGTCCGGAGTCTGTGCTCCACAACGGGAGAGGCCACAACAGTGAGAGGCCCGCGTACCGCAAAAAAAAAAAAAAAATGTGCAGAAGATTTAAATCAATTATATTTCTTCAAAGAAGATAAACAAATAGACAATAAACACATGAAAAGTAGCTCAATATCACTAGTCATTGGAAAATGCAAATTAAACCATAGTGAGATACCGCTTCACACCCATCAGGATGGCTGTTATAAACAACAACAAAATATTGGTGAGGATGTGGGGAAATTGGAACTCTTGTAATTTGCTGGTGGGAATGTAAAAGGGTGCCATCACTGTGGAAACAGTTTGGTGGTTCCTCAAAAAGTTAAGCATAGAATTATCATTTAGTCCAGCAATTCCGCTCCCAGGTATATACTCAAAAGAATTGAAAGCAGGGACTCAAATGGATACGTGTACACCACTGTTCCCAGCAGCATTATTCACAATAACCTAAAGGTGGAAACGACCCAAATGTCCATCAACACATGAATAGAGAAACAAAATGTATATACATACAATGGAATATTATTCAGTCTTAAAAAGGAATGAAATTTTGATACATGCTGCAATACAGATGACTCTTAAAAACATTATGCTAAGTGAAAGAAGCCAGATGAAAAAGGACAAATGTTGTATGCTTCCACTTATATGAAGTATCTAAAATAGGCAAAATAATAGAGACAGAAAACAGAATAGAAACTGTCACAAGCTGGGGGTAGGGGGAAATGGGGAGTTATTGTTTAATTGGTATAGAGTGTCTGTTAGGAATGATGAATAAGTTCTGGAAATGACAGTAGTGATGGTTGCACAACATTATGACTGTACTTAATGCCACTGAATTTTACACTTTAAATGGTTAAAATGATCAATTTAATGCTATGTATATTTTACCACAATTAAAACAAAACAAAACAAAAAAGTAACCAGGGCAACCAGAAATCTTTACTATGACTTAAATGAACCCAAAGAATTGTTTTTAATGGAACAAAGTTGAGATGTTAAATATCTTTATAAAACACCTCAGATTGAAGTAATATCTATATAAATTATGCTCATGTAATATGAGAATGTTAGTTTTTTTTTTGTCTTTAGAAATGTTTTGACCTTTTTTTCCTGACTTACATATGCAATTGGCATGCAAAATTAAAGTGATTAGGGCTATGTTGTATTAAAAGGAATTAAGGGAAAGAGTTGTGATTATTTTGAGGCTATTCTATAATCTCTTCCACTAGATTATTAGTTTTTTGAGAGCATGAACTGCCTTTACTCGTGTATGAGGTCCTATTTCTTGCCACTCGGTAAACCTTGATCTATTTTTTGAATGAATGATTAGCGAGGGTAGGATTAGCGAGGTTGTTTTTTGCAAAACTGGATTACAATGTAAGTATTAGAAGCAGTGTCTCCAGTATGGCACTGGAACAAGAAATACAGAAAAGAAACTCAAAGCTATAAAGTTGGGGGTGGGGAAGATTGTAAAGATTTAGCCTGTAGGTTAAATTTCAGAAACATTTTCACACCATTTAATCAATTTATATAAAGAAAACAGAATTGTTTTATAGATATTAGAGTATAATACAGGAATAATTTTTACTATTAGATATAATATTGGATTGGCCAAAAAGTTTGTTTGGGTTTTTCTGTTAGATGTTATGGAAAAACGCAAACAAACTTTTTGGCCAACCCAATATTAGCTAGTATGTGTTGGCTCCTTCAGTGGAGACCCTATTGAGTCATTAGCTGCTCACTAGAGACCTTGTCTATCAGATATTGTAGCGGTAATTCCGACTGTTGTAACTTACGGACTCTACATTTTCATGCATTCACTCACCAAGGATCAATCACCATGAATTCCTAATGGACAGACAAGTAAGGAAAATTTTCTTTTTATGTTATATATGCTTCTCTTTCCCTCCTTCTCTTCCTCCCTCCTTTCCTTCCTCACTTCCTCAGTTCCTTTTGCATCATTATCTGTATATCTAGGACAAACCTGCAATTAGAGTAATAAAGTATGCTTAGCCTATGTAAGAGATAAAAACATGTCCCTGGGGATTGAGGACTATGAAGCACTAAGAGGCAATTCAAGGACTAGAAATTTGGGGCAATATTTTCTCTAATAAGAATGACCTTATTATTTTTTTTTTAAGATTTTTTTTGATGTGGACCATTTTTATTTTGTTTATTTATTTTTTAAAATAAATTTATTTATTTATTTTTGGCTGCATTGGGTCTTTGTTGCTGGGTGCGGGCTTTCTCTAGCTGCAGCGAGCAGGGGCTCCTCTTCGTCGTGGTGTGCGGGCTTCTCATTGCGGTGGCTTCTCTTGTTGCAGAGCACGGGCTTTAGGCGCACGGGCTTTGGTAGTTGTGGCACGAGGGCTCAGTAGTTGTGGTGCGAGGGCTCAGTAGTTGTGGTGCATGGGCTTAGTTGCTGACGTGGACCATTTTTAAAGTCTTTATTGAATTTGTTACAATATTGCTTATGTTTTGTTTTGGTTTTTTGGCTGCGAGGCATGTGGGATCTTAGCTCCCCGACCAGAGATCAAATCCGCACCCCCTGCATTGGAAGGCAAAGTCTTAACCACTGGACCGCCAGGGAGGCCCCAGAATGACCTTATTTAAACAGATATTTTAAATGGAAACTTTAGCTTTTACTTTTATATTCAGAGATTTAAAATTTTTCAAAATTCTTACTGTCTGAACAAAGGAATATGATAGAGCAGAAACATCTGCATAGAAGTCTAACTTTGATTTTGAATACTGGAGTAGAAGGAAAGGAATTGTGTGTCATTTTATTGACCTTATTTTTCCGGGGCCAGATGCAGTAGAAAAAGGGAGGAGAAAATATACAAAGCAGAAAATTCCTTTGAGTATATGGACAAGTGAAATACGTCTTTGGGGGTAGAATATCTTATTGCTAAAATGGCAAACTGAAAATATCCAACATTGGGAGACTTGTGGTGTGTTAGCTAAATATAGTAACTAATAATACATAATAATATAATAAGAAATATTATGAACTTAGATAAATTCATTCTTCAAATTCGTAACATAAAAGTTCAGAGTTCTTGCAGTTTAATTCAAAATTCTAGGTTGAATAACCCAGTATGGATTGATTTTCCATTTATATTTCAAAAGACAATAAGCCACTGCCTTCACATAATTATATCAAGTGAGGAGAAAAGGGAATACTCGAATCATCAGGGAAAAATAATATGAAACATATTTGTGATTCTCTTAAAACTATTCTGAGCATCCTCATTAATGTATTTATTATGAAACTTTAAATATATGTTAACAAATTTAGCTTTTCTTTTTTAGAGTATTGACTTGTTTTATTTAAAATGGTGCATATTCATTATAAAAAATATTAAGTTATACTCAAGAACAAAAACAAAAAAACCAACCCAATTAAAAAATGGGCAAAGGACTTAAATGGACAGTTCAACAAAGAAGATGTACAAATAACCAATAAGCACATTCACCATCACTGGTGATAGGGAAATAAAAATCAAACCACAAGGACATACCACTTCAAACCTATTAGGATGGTTATTCTAAAAAAAAATAACAAGCGTTGGTGAGGATGGGGAGAAATTTAAACACTTGTACTTTGCTGGTGGGAGTGTAAAATGATGTAGCCGCTGTGGAAAGCAGTTTAATGGTTCAATGGTGTGATGATTACACACCATTGTAAATGTATTTAATGCCTCTGAATTGTACATCCCCATATGGTAAAAATGGTAATTTTTATGTTATATATATTTTACCACTGTTAAAAAACTTAAATTGAGTAATAAAGCAACTACAAAGAAGAGATCAACAAATTGTTTTAGATTCAACTTTCTAGAAGGAACCCATGTTAACGTTTGGTAGTCATTCTAATACCTTATTCTGTGCATTAAACTTTTTGTTGTGAGATATTACAGAAATTATCTCTATAGAAAAGTATAGAGAATAATATAAGCAACACTTATGCACATGGACATGCTGATTTGTTTAACATGAGCTGTGGCCTAGGCCTGAGGAGGGGCCTAGGCACACTTTGTGTGCCTGCGAAGTTAACCAGCCTGAGTGGGATGCAGACTTGCAACGGTGGCCTTCTGTAAAATGATCTAACCAAACGAACTTAGACGTAAAAATGATCACTAAAGGAAATTGGGAACTGCGAAAAGCCACAGGTCTCATCATTAAATGTTTCTGTGATAAGCATCATTGTTCTCTGCTTATGTTATTTGGTAGTACCATTTATCTTACTTTGGTCTAATCCTATATGTTATTGTAAATGTTTTCCTTTTATTTCTATTTCACATGTTTCTGGATATAACATTATAAAAGAATATTGGTAATATGTATTTGCTTTTATAGGTCACTGGGGTATGTTTTTAAAGAAAAGATGTAATAACATCAAGTTGAATAGCCTGCTGTAAATTAAGTTTAGCAAGTCAAATTTCTAAACTTGTTCTAGTTTGAACTCTCGTCATTACCTTTTTTGTAATCTTAGACTAAAACACCGTCATTAAAGTACAAATAACAGTTGACTATTTTGCATATTTTATAGTAAGGCAAAGTTAATACAGAGTTGGAAGTATCCAGTAAAATGGCCCAAATGCAATCATGTTTCCCCACCTCCTCAATTTTCCATACATATTACTTATTTAGTAAGTATCAAAAAAGAATGTCTGAATTGCTAACCTTGCTCCACCACTGTGTGAGGATTTCCCTAACCTTTCTCAGCCTCCATTTCCACATCTATAAAATAGACGTGATAATAGGGCTTACTTCCTAGGTTTGTTATGAGAGTTCAGTGAATTAATATGGAAAATAAGTTCTTAAAACAATGCATGCACAAAATAACCTATAATATAAGCTACTTTTATTATTGTTGTTATGATGGTATTCCTACTATGTATTCAAGCCTAGAATGAATATTATGAGAGCTAGTATTGTGATTTATTTATTTGGAGATAATGTCAGAAATCTGAATTTGCAGCCCTTTATGAATGGGAGGCCCTAGCCAAATGGCCCTCCTAGCTCACCTAGCCCTGAAGCAAAGTTCAGTTGGAATCAGAGAAAAAAACATCGGAAGACTTGATTGAGAGGAAAGGACGGCACTGAGCCCTGAAAGATAGGATGTGCAAAGGCTGTGTGGGAGGGACCCAGCTCCCCAACACCTGCCTCCCTGCCATGTGCTAGGTAGGCATTCTACTCTGTGCTTTACAACCTCTCTCTGCGTTCGTGACGTCACGCAGCTAGTGTTTGCCAAATCAGGGATTTAAACTCTGGTTCTCCAAAGCCTTTCTTATTTCCATGCTAAGCTGCTACTTTGATAATTACAGGTTGTATTATTCTGTGCCTTAGCCAGTTAGATGCTGCTTGATATCCCATTAGTTTTTAGTGCATGATTTTGTTGTTGTTGTTTTACTGATATATTCCCCTGAATTTTCCTATCTGCGTATATGCTGAATGGTATGCTTGCCTTTTAATTTAAAATTTGCTGATTTCTGTTTTCTCATAACTTAGGTGTAATGTCTTTGCTGAGGCCTCTTCTTCTGGATGTGGTCCCAACAATTCAACAGACTGCTGCTTTGGCTCTGGGGAGACTGGCTAATTATAATGATGACCTAGCAGAAGCAGTAGTGAAGGGCAACATTCTTCCACAGCTTGTTTATTCACTGGCAGAACAGAACGTAAGAATTTTTAAAAACTAAGTTATATGTTCTTTTGTTTGTTTGTTTTGGATTTTTTAAAAAATTGATAGTTTGGGTACAGTTGCAAGTTTGTAGGCATAGAATTATTAGGATGTTAATACAACCTTCAATTCTTTGAACTGCATGTAATAATACTTTTAAGGTATTTTACTTTGGGGCTGATAGGCAGCTTTTCTCCATTACTGTTAATATAAGGAGAAAACATATTATAATTTTTAATGGAATTATGCATAAAGCAGTATTTCTCAGCATGGGTTTATTCAAGTTATAGGATCAGTCTTAGAAAGGTGTATGGAGCCCTGGGCAAATAAGTTATATACAATGGTGAAATCTGGTTAATGGACAATGTAAGAGACAGCTTTGAAGCAAGGGGGAGAGAAGCATCCAAAAGGAAGGAGAATACATGTAATGGAAGGTTTGCCAAAGCATTTTTTTCCAAGTATGAAAGCATGTCAGCCCTTTTAAGGGCCATATAAGAGCGCCTCCATTGTTTTTTTCATCCTGTCTGGTTCCCTCTATGTTTCTAACAATAGTTAAGGATCTTCCTCTACATAGGGTCTTGGACTGTTCATTCCATCCTGCTAGTTTATCATAACCTAGGGATGTATCTTTCTTGACATGTCTTTAAGATTAAATTCTTATTTGTTGTAACCAAAGGACAAACAATACAATTTTTAAAAATGGGGGCGGGGCTTCCCTGGTGGCGCAGTGGTTAAGAATCCGCCTGCCAATGCAGGGAACACGGGTTTGAGCCCTGGTCCGGGAAGATCCCACATGCCGCGGAGCAACTAAACCTGTGCGCCACAACTACTGAGCCTGCGCTCTAGAGCCCGCGAGCCACAACTACTGACCCTGTGTGCCTATAGACCGTGCTCTGCAACAAGAGAAGCCACTGCAATGAGAAGCCTGTGCACCGCAATAAAGAGTAGCCCCTGTTCGCCACAACTAGAGGAAGCCCGCGCGCAGCGATGAAGACCCAATGCAGCCAAAAATAAAATCAAATCTTAAAAAAAACACACCAAACATAATGAGATAGCACTCTACCTACTAGGATGGCCATAAAAAAATAAGAGAAAGAAAAAAAGGAAAATAATAATAAAAGTGTTAGTGAAGGTGTGGAGAAGTTCTGTAAAATCGTGCAGCTGCTGTGGAAAACGGTTTGGCACTTCCTCAGCAAGTTAAACATAATCACCATATGACCCAGCAGTTCTCCTCCTAGTTATGTTTCTGAAGGAATTGAAAACAGGTGTTCAAACAAAACTTGTGCACAAATGTTCATAGCAGCATTATCCACGATAGCCAAAAGAATGACTAGATAAACAAAATGTTGTGTATCCATACAATGGAATATTATCAGTTCATAACAAGGGATGAAATCATGATATTCTACAACATGGGTGAACCTTGAAAGCTTTGTGCTAACAGAAAGAAGCCAGGCAAAGCTACATATTGTATGATTCCATTTATATGAAATAGCCAGGATACGCAGATCCATCAAGATGGAAGCGGATGAATGGTTACCAGAGGCTGGGGGGGAGGAGGGAGTGAGAAGTGGCTGCTTAGCATGTGGGAGGTTTCTTGTCGGAGTGATGAAAATATTCTGGAACTAGATAGGTGTGGTTGCACAACATTGTGGATGCGCTAAATGCCATTGAATTGTACACTTTAACATGATTAAAATAGTAAATTTTATGTTATGTGTATTTACCAAAAAAAAAGTCCTAATTGTTTAAAAATGTGCCTTATTTTTTTAGATTGGAGAGTAATTTGCTAATAACTGTCTTATCCCTAGGAGGAGTTACAGAAATTTTATTTTTCTTGTAGGCATTCCTTCTATCATCAAATGCTTGGACTCACCTCCTTCTCTGAGGGCAGGGCCTGTGTTTGGTGTCTCACATAGAAGGTTCTCAACAAAAGTTTTTTAAGTGTGAATGAGTACCCATTAGCTGTAAAGAGACAAAAAGTACTAGGGCAGAGGTGAGGAGAAAGTGAGAATGTGAAGCATCATTCACAGGCTTCTCTCTCCTTCCCCTACCAGGCCTTTAGCCCATTTCTCCCAGGAGATTTAATATCTTCTTTATGAGGTACAAAGTCCTCTGGTTTTGCTTTTCCTTCCTTTTTTTTTTCTTTTTTTTTTTAAAGGGTAATTCTTTTGGTGAGGAATTCCGGGAGAGAAGAGAGTTAGGGATTTGGAATGAGATCAGAGAGTGATATTCTAGGCACTGTAGTTAGTATTGACTATTGATGCCCAGTAAAGTGTGAATTTGAAAATTCTGCAATATAAAAAGTCAAATTAGCTTAAGGTAATGACAAGAAATGTGTCACCGTTATTTTTCCACAATTATGAGAAAATAATCTATGGGAAGCTACTCTAAAACTATTCTAATTTTTATAATAAAGTAGGAGATTTTTGGTTACTGACATGTAAAATTAGACTTTATAACAAATATCTTAATGCCTGTATATGTTGACATTTAAGAAACTAAAGAAATATATCAAGTCAAAACATCATTACTAACATAGCATATTTCTTATCTTGTCAATATATACTGATTTTGGAGATACAATATTTTAAAGTATACTTGATGTATTTTCTCTCACATAATTTTTTATTGAATCTTAATATTTTAGCCTGCATAAATAGAATGCTTTCAAAACAGATGCTATAGTCATCTAGTCGCTTTTTTTTGTAGTCGCTGTAAAGAAATAGAAACTTAGAATCTAAAATAGGGCATTAATTGGGCTCTATTAATGAAAGATAGAGTTAAGAGACTGTTACTGTGTCATTATGCTAACCATAAAACAGGGAGTGTTATAGCCAAATACTTCCTCTACATCTAATTTTTTTTTTAGCAATATGAAGAAAAACAGGTTAGTCTTGTGTTTCAGTTTTATTTCTTAATCTGATAAAATTTACACGTAGAACATATTATAAGTATGAAGTGTTACTTGAAATTCACATAATGGTAAGTCATTTATATCTTTGTAAAAAAACATTTCTAAGAAGGGATAAATAACAACGCACTGTCAGGCTGGTTTATTTGCCAGGAGGAGTTTTAAAATGTATCATGAATATTTTGCCTTTATGTTTATCTGATGATTGCTAAGGGAGCCTCAGAACATAGTTGTTATTTCAGGATAACGTGGGACACCAGAAAGGTTAGTTGAGGTCATGCTTAGAGACTGAGGGCAAGTAAAGGAAACGAATTTGTTAGGTGACAGTTCAGTTGCATGCGCTAACAATCTAAAAGTTCCCATAGGGCAAACAAATACCTTTCACTGTAATGCACAAACATGAAATCTCATTATTTTATGAATTTGTAGGAAATATGTTTATATTTTATTTTATACAATTTCCAAATGCATGTTTCAGAGTAAAACATTTGAAATGTATTTTAAGGCTTAAATCCTTTCAGTTCAGTTACTGAACAAAGGCAATGGGGGAAACATCAAAAAATCAAAATGATATTGCAGGATGTTTTTCATCTCTTATATTTAATAGCTGTTGAGCTTTTTTTCTTAGTTTTATTTTTTATTTTATTTATTTATTTTTTGAGCTTTTTTTTTTTAATATATCAATGTCATTTTAATGTTGGTTTTGGTCTATTTTAACTTTTAGCTCAATTCACTTTGAGTTTTGTCTATTTATCCTTGTAGCGTTTTTACAAGAAAGCAGCTGCCTTTGTGTTACGAGCAGTTGGTAAACATTCTCCCCAACTAGCTCAGGCGATAGTGGATTGTGGAGCACTGGATACGCTGGTGATATGCTTGGAAGATTTTGACCCTGGAGTCAAAGAGGCTGCAGCCTGGGCACTTGGCTATATTGCAAGACATAATGCAGGTAATGGGCCTTATTATAAAATAGGATTGTTAAAGTTTAGATTAATTAGATAAATCTGGTTTTGCTTAGTAAACCATAGATATGAGAGGTCTTTTTTTTTTTAATTTTTAATTTTTGGCTGCATTGGGTCTTTGGTGTGGTGCGTGGGCTTTCTCTAGTTGTGGAGAGAGGGAGCTACTCTTCATTGTGGTGCTCGGGCTTCTCATCGCGGTGGCTTCTCTTGTTGCAGAGCATGGGCTCTAGAGCACAGGCTCAGTAGTTGTGGCTCGTGGGCTCTAGGGCTCTAGAGCGCAGGCTCAGTAGTTGTGGCGCACAGGCTTAGTTGCTCCGCGCCATGTGGGATCTTCCCGGACCAGGGCTCGAACCCGTGTCCCCTGCATTGGCAGGCAGATTCCCAACCACTGTGCCACCAGGGAAGTCCCAGATATGACGTCTTAATGATATTTCTATATATTATGGGAGATAAGTTTCGAATGATGGCCAAGTTATTTGGATCACAAATTCACCAAAAAACCTATACATTCAGTCTTTATGTTAGTTAGCAAAAGAAAAATTTGAAGACAGAAAGGGAATCAGGGGGATGTGGGGAGAATGAGATATTGATTAGATTCAAGGACCTTGGTAAATCGGTTCCGTTACAAAATTGTTTGAGTTTGTCACCCCTCAGGGGACATTGGGTCTTCACTCTCGCTTATGGTAGGGTGTTCCAAGCCAGCCAGGAGCCATGTCGTATGAGTGAATATTGTTGAAAAGATATGGACGTGGTAACTTGCTAGAACATATTTGTATTCAGCCCATAATCGTCAGGAAGGAGGAGAAAGAGAAGGAGCACCTTTTCTTATAAACTGAGCTCAGTGAAGCCATCAAGAAGGGGCCAGGGGCTTCCCTGGTGGCGCAGTGGTTGAGAGTCCGCCTGCCAATGCAGGGGACACGGGTTCATGCCCCGGTCCGGGAAGATCCCACATGCCGCGGAGCGGCTGGGCCCGTGAGCCATGGCCGCTGAGCCTGCGCGTCCGGAAGCCTGTGCTCCGCCACGGGAGAGGCCACAACAGTGAGAGGCCCGCGTACCGCAAAAAAAATAAAAAAGAAAAAGAAGGGGCCTGGGCCTCTTGTGTGAAGGTTGTGCTGACACACCTGCTCAGTAAAAAATACATAGGGAACAAAATTGCTCCCACCACTTTACAGAAGTTGCTAAATAGTATGAACAAATAACACAACAAGAAAATAACAGTTTTAAGACAAACATATGTAAAAGTGTAAACTTTGCTGGTAATCAAAGAACTGCATATTAAAACATCAGTGAAAGTATCTTTTCCTACCTGTTATTATTTGGGGGGAAAAAAGAGTAAAGCAGAAATATAACCAAGTGGTTAAGAGCATTGTGGCCTTAGGACAGGATCTGAGTTTGAGTCCAAGCTCTACTACTTAGTTGCTGTGTAACCTTGGACATGGCTTTTAAACTTTCTGAAACTTAACTTCTTCATCTGCAAGAGAGGAAGTACTACTTCAGAGATTTGTTGTGAGGACGATGAGATAGACCAATGCTTGGTACATGGTAAGTAATCAATAAATGCAAAGTATGAATACTGTATTAATACTGAAGGTCTGAGAGGGCATGATGATGTTTCTGCCCACTGATGGAGGCACTACAAATTGTAGAAACTTGTGCAAAGGCATTTGGCAAAACTAATCTAAGCCACGAAAGAGTTCATGGCTACTCTAGAAAGCCTGATTTGGGAATTCTTTCTAAGGAAAGAATCCCACAGAATGAAGAAGCTGCATTCATGCAAATGTTATTGTAGTATTATTTCTAATATCAAAACCCCTCAAATATTTGGCAGGAATTTAGTGGTTAAATTATAGTAATTTACTTAATGGAATCTCACTCAACAAATAAAAGGTAATTATGAATCCTACATGATAACATGGAAAAGTGATTATGTGAAAAAAAAAAGACAAAATTGCACATTACAATTATAATAATATAAAAATAAATTTTTATGTGGATGTAAATTACAAGGACGTACATGTTTGTGCTACTAGGGTGATAGAATTAAGGATGTTTTTAATTTGTTTTCCAGATTTTTCAGTGTGTGTGCATGTATAAAATAATAGCTACCGTTTATCAAGTAATTACCGTGTGCCTGGCTCTGTGCAGTATGCTTTAGGATATTATCTCATTTTGGCTACAGATACACTTAGGGCAGGTATTACTCTCCCTGTTAAAAAGAGGAAGAAAGTGGAACTTAGGATACCTGAAGTCATGTTAACGGTGGAACTAAAATTTGAGTCTAAATCTGTCTTGACTCCAAAGCCATATGTCAACCCCTGTACCATACAGTTTCATTAAGTACTCCTTGAAAGAGTTTTGAAGAAGAAACTCAAAACAGAAACAGGAAGTGGCTGTCCCATGGTTATGTTTAATTTGTTTTTTTTTTTAATTTATTTATTTTATTTATTTTTGGCTGTGTTTGTTCTTCATTGCTGCTCACGGGCTTTCTCTAGTTGTGGCGAGCGGGGGCTACTCTTGGCTGCGGTGCGCGGGCACTACTCTTCATCGCGGTGCGCTGGCTTCTCATCGTGGTGGCTTCTCTTGTTGTGGAGCGCAGGCTCTAGGTGCGTGGGCTTTAGTAGTTGTGGCACACGGGCTCAGCAGTTGCGGCCCGCGGGCTGTAGAGCACAGGCTCAGTGGTTGTGGCGCACGGGCCTAGCTGCTCTGTGGCATGTGGGATCTTCCCGGACCAGGGCTCGAACCTGTGTCTGCTGCATTGGCAGGCGGATTCTTAAGCACCGCGCCACCAGGGAAGTCCTTTAATTTGGTTTTTAAATGGTGACACTATTGGAGACAAAATAATAAAATGATATAAAAGTAAATTGAGAAAGAAAACTATTGTTTTGCTTAGAATGATTCAGAATTGGTATATGAAAATTATTTCTTTAATATCTGGATTTTGGTTTTCCAAGTAGCTTCACCTTAAGACTATTGTTTAACACTTGTTGATTGAGAAAACTAAAGCAATGTTTTAAATTAGAAGCTGGTTATCATGGGGAAACTACATGAGTATATTTAGTATTTTTTTTTTTTTTTTTTTTACTGTCAGAGGACTTTACGGCAAACAGATTGTAACATAGGTATTTTAAAGAGTGGTGCAAAAGAGCTTTGAGGACAACCATGCAGATATGCTCTGAGGCAGGTGCCCATAGGTAACCTTTCCATACCTCCCTTTTGTTGAACCTGAGGCTAAATGATTATAGTTCATGAATAGGCTCTGTCTTTGGGATTCTATTCCAATTTTTGGCTATAATCTGGCTCCCACATGGAATTCCCAGTGTAATTTCAATATTTCACAGTAGTTAGGGGCTTGGGACCCAGAAGCTCCCAGAAGAGATTACTGCATAGATTTCTCAGAAGGAAAGGGAATTGTTATCTAGTAAGCAGTAAGTCATCATTCACATCCTGAATATCAGTGAAAATAGAAGATTTACCTCCAAATAACCTGATTTCTTTCTTGGTGATCTCTTAAAAATGGAATATATTGAGATTAAAGGGATTCATTCAGTGTTTTCTTCTGGGTATTCGTGGTAAGTTGTTTGATTAGATAGTTT
This sequence comes from Orcinus orca, assembly GCF_937001465.1. Lineage (NCBI taxonomy): Eukaryota > Metazoa > Chordata > Mammalia > Artiodactyla > Delphinidae > Orcinus > Orcinus orca. Next base: position 13,165,421 of record NC_064560.1, on the reverse strand, counting down.
AAGAAATATAAACCTTAAAGGAGGTGCAAAAAATATGTACCTTTAAGCGCAATAAGAAAGGAACCTTTAAGGAAAAACGTTTGTGTATAGGAAACAGAAATAAAGTGAGCGTACAGTTAGTAGAAGAGGGAAATCTATGGGCATCATCTGACTTTTCCTTATTTGAAAAATGCAATTTCTAAAAGTTACTTCTATGTATAGATTTTAAAGCATTTTACAGATAACCAAGGGAAACTGGGGGCTCTCCACCAGAAATGGTGGTGGTGGTGGTTTTAACTCGGGGCAAATGGTCTCATTAAATGTCCACGCTTGACTCAGCAGGTACGGAATACAATTGATAATATGTACCTCTTACTCGGAAGATAAATAAGCTACTTCATTCTACTCTGGGCTCCTTAATAAAGGTCGAGGTAGAATTCTTCTCAGACTGGTTGTCCCTCTTCCTCCGTCTTGCTACATTCTCCCACTCAGCAGAATTATTCTGGTTACATTTTTACCTAATCGGTGTCAAGTCTCTCACTCTCTCCGAGGACTGGTCTTACTTTTGGAGCTACAGGGGGCGAGGCAGGAGGAGCGGTGGGCTCTGCGGCCGCGGTGCTCCCACCGGTAGGGCCCAGGCGGGGGCTTCCTCGCGCTCAGGGCCCTCCTTCCTCGCTCCGCCTGGCAGCCTGGCTCTGGCCTTGCGCCCGCCGGTGGCACAGCAGCTTCGTGGAGGAGCGTCGCCAGTGAACTTGAGCGCAGCATGTGGCAGTCATCAGAGTACTTGGGACAGAGGTGAGAGCAGCGGCCTGGCCGCAGCCTGAGGAAGGAGGGGCTGCGTAAGTGTTTTGTAGGAAAGATCTTCCACATTTGGGCTGAAAACTAAGTTTTCAGTGTTTGTTTAGGAGCTTTAGCTAAAAATTCTGTCTCTTGTAAACTTTGCCTCCTGTAAACCTTTGCTGTCTCAGAATAAACTTTGGCTGTTCTCAGTCCTGGCAAAGAGGAATACGTTTGATTAGGTGTTCTATAACATTTTAATTATTAACACATTATATTATATATATATATATAATATTAACATATCACAGGTGAGGAAACTGAAATAGAGAGGTTAAACGATTTATTCTGGTCAGACAGCCATTTATGGCAGAACTGCTTGGCAATTACTCAGAACCCTTCAGAGAGTCTTCCTTTTTATAATGTGAGAAAGGCAAGTGTATGAAAGCTCATCGTTCTTCATTTTAAGCTCCTTGTAGTATCTGACAGTCTTGCCAGATACCTCTGTTTTTAATCCCTGATGACTGGTTTCCACATGTGTGACTATTCTTTCTCTCAGGGATATCATTTATATCCTAAATCAAATGAGAAATTTCCCTTCCAGCTCAGTAGCAGTCAGGAGAGGAGATTGCTACAGCCACAGATGAGCAGTGCTTGCAGGATTTGGCTCATTCTGATACTACAGAAACATCGAGTAGATTACAACCCGTTTACCAAATAGATAATGTAAGGAAGAAATCCAGACAGAGCTGGCTGGCCTGATTCTTTTCTATGTCATGTGTCAGTAGTTGCAGTACACAGGCTCAGCAGTTGTGGCACGTAGGCTCCAGGGTCATGGGCTTCAGTAGTTATGGCTTGTGGGCTAGAGTGTAGGCTTAGTAGTTGTGGCGCACGGTCTTAGTTGCTCCGCAGCATGTGGGATCTTCCCGGACCAGGGCTCGAACCCGTGTCCCCTGCATTGGCAGGTGGATTCTTAACCACTGCGCCACCAGGGAATTCCCTAGAAAATTTTAAATTATATACGTGGCTCACATTCCCATCTCACAGTACTGACTTAGAGTTCCTGTGCCTGCACTCTGTGTTTTGTGTGTGTGTGTGGGGGGGGTTGTTGTTGTTAAAAGGCGATGTAGGGCTTCCCTGGTGGTGCAGTGGTTGAGAGTCCGCCTGCCGATGCAGGGGACGCAGGTTCGTGCCCCGGTCTGGGAGGATCCCGTGTGCCGCGGAGCAGCTGGGCCCGTGAGCCATGGCCGCTGAGCCTGCGCGTCCGGAGCCTGTGCTCCGCAACGGGGGAGGCCACAACAGTGAGAGGCCCGTGTACTGCAAAAAAACCCCAAAAAAACCAAAAACAAACAAACAAACAAACAAAAAGGCAATGTAGTGGTGATGCTGTGGTCTCAAAAAGTCACACTTAATATTCATGCTTATTAATCAGTATAACTGAGCAGTACATGTGTAGTAAGTTAAGGAATATGGAACTAAACTTACCATTTGGGGAGAAGTAAATGATGAGTCCACTTGGAGCAATCACTTACTGATGTAAGGGCTGAAATGTACTTTATAAGTGGCCAAACTACCAGGCTCGCACATTGCTGGTGGGGCCACATACTGATAATCCCCTTTGGAAAACAATATTGCAGTCATATTAGGTTGACCTTATGAAATTACCTATATTTGATTGGTTTTGACTTAACAAAAACAGCAGTTTCATGTGGTTTAATCTAAAAATATCAAGAACCTCAAAAAATGTCAACATTCTTCCCCTCAGGACCTTCACCTCTGTGCCTCTATCTTAACTAAACACATACGTGCACACACATATGTGTGAATGTGTGTATGTTTGTCTAACCTGTAGCGTATATTTGTATCAGTGTAGGACCCGTGGTAGCCAGCCTCCCAAATTCCCCTCAGAGATCCCACGTCCTGGCATTCTCACCCTTGTACAGTCCCCTCCCACATCGTACCAGGATTGGTCTGTGTTACCACCAGAATGCTGCAGAAGTGATGGTCTGTCACTTCTGAGAGTAGGTGACCAGCTCTGCAGGATCGAGCTTTCTGTTGTGGGGTTCTCTCATCACTCACTCTGAGGGAAGCCAGGTGCTGTGACATGAGGACACACTCAGGCAGCCTGTGGAAAGGCCCATGTCATGAGGAGCTAAGGTCTTCGACAACCAGCAAGAAACCGGAGCTTCCTACAGCTACACGAGTGAGCTTGGAAGCAGATCCTACCCCAGTTGTGCCTTCAGATGACTGCAGCCCCAGCAGACAGTGTGACAGCAACTTCATGAGAAACTCCAAGCCTGAACCCCCCAGCTAGGCTGCTCATGGATTCCTGACCCACAGAAAATATGAGATAAGGAATGATGCTTTAAGCTGCTGAGTTTGGGTCATTTTGTATGTAGCAATGGATAACTAATAAATAAACGTAATCTTAATGCACAAAGAAGTTCACTGTACTGAACTTAAGAATGGCAAAGCCCCAAAGCAAACAAAACAATTAAGTGTCCTGAGTAGCTGGGGTGGGGGGGAGAAGTTAAGTAAATTATGGAATATTTACTCAGTGGGATATCATGCAGTTATTAACAGTGTTGGGCTGGCTCATCCTCAGGAATAAAAGTGGACAGTGGAGGCCCACAGGTAGCTTCATTAACCACCCAGAGGCAGTCACCCTGAGAACTGCTGACCGGGGACCACTTGTATAAAAACACCCTGTAAACTTTCTAACCATCCAGTGCTTCGTTTCTGTTTCCTCTGTCCTTCGTGTGTTCTTGCAGAGAATTCCACTGGGGCACTGCTAACCCTTTACTGTTTAGCCTCCTCTGTCAGCCTGAGCTCCTCGAAGGCAGGGACTTGCCTAAAACTGGGCTGGAACAAAGAACAAATGCCAGTGAAGTTCGAAAGTTTGAATAATAAAATCTGCATTTGCCATCTAAGGATTTTTTTTCCCCCCAGCAGAATGCAGATTGTAGGTGGAATGAAACTACGATTGTTGCAATATTTTATAAAGCAAGTAGAAGTGAATGGAAACATGTCTAGATACAAAAAGCGTATTTTGTAAAAAGCTGATTCCAAGTAATTTATTATTTTCTTCATACAAGAGCACTCCAGACCCTCTTTGTAACTTTGCCTTTTCCAATTCAGCTTAGTCTCAGCTGTTGAGTAAAGTATAAAACTAAAAGCTGCTAAAATCAGGGTTTTAAAAATGGCTTTGTATCTTATGCTACCTATGATCTTCCAAGGCCGTACCCAACTCTACCACTTCCCACCTTCTCTTTCTCTCGTTTCCACTTCTTGACTTTTCCTTTCCGTATCTTGAAGCTGTTTTTTATACTTGAGCCTTGCATAAGTGCGCCATCCATCCAGCTGATTGTAATTTCTTACTAAGGCCCCGTTAACTCCAGATCAATGGCTTATTTGACTCACTTGACTTTTTAAAGAAGCTAGAATTATTTAACCTTCAAAGCATATGTATGTATGTGTGTTAACATCTCTCAGACACTCAATCCATATGTAAGGGTTAGACCGATGGCTCTGGAGATGGGGTGGAAAGAGGTGGCGTGGAGATAATGGGTAGGAAAAATGACATTTGTGGGAGCGGGGGATAAATAAAAATCATACATTAGATTTTTTCATAATAATATGCAAATTCCCGCCACCTTTTCTCACTCCGACATGCGATTGGAGATATCAGTTTCTCAGCTCAGGATTATAGCTCCAGGGAGCCATCATTACCTATAGAAGGATATTGCCTCTCTCAGATGTGTTGGTGTAGAATAAAGGTTTTTTGGTAGCTGGCTTCCACGCCTTCCTCTTCCTAGTCACATCCCTGTGCAGTCTCCGCCCACATTGCACCAATGAAATATAGCAGAAGTGATGGCATGTCACTTCTGAGGTTAGATTATAAAAGACTATGGCTTTTGTCTTGGGTTCTCTCCTCTGGATCACTCACTCTGGGGGAAGCCTCATCATGAGGTACCTATGAAAGAGCCCAGAAATGGGGAGGAACTGATGCCTTCTTCCAACTCCCGTGGGCACGCTGGGAAGAAGATCCTGTAGACCCAGTGTATCCCGGTCAAGCCTCAGGTAACTGCAGCCCTGGCTGATGGCTTGATTGCAGCGTAGTGAGAGGTCACAGCCTGAACCATCCAGCTGAGCCGCTCCCAGATTCCTGACCTACAGAAGCTGTAAGATTATAAACGTTTCCTGTTTCAAGCAGCTAAGTTTGGTGTAGCAGTAGGTAACTAAACCAGTTGTAAACAGCTGGGTTAGACAAATTTCTTCCACTTTAAAAGTGACATTCCTAAAATCATACTGGCGTATGGTCAGTATATAACCAGTTTTGGCGATTACACCTCCATCTTTGTTTTTACTGTAATTTCACCAAATCATGAAAAATTTGGTTGAATGGGATGATTATATAACATAAGATTGACATCATAAGTGATAGCCAAATCTTAAATGTATTTTTTAACCCGTTTTATTTCACAAAGGTTTTGAAGTGATATAGCTGTGTTTTACAGCCAGATGCAAAACCAGCCTATCTTTTTTTTTTTTTTTTTTTTTTTTTTGCGGTACGCGGGCCTCTCACTGCCGCGGCCCCTCCCATCGCGGAGCACAGGTTCCGGACGCGCAGGCCCAGCGGCCATGGCTCACGGGCCCAGCCGCTCCGCGGCATGTGGGATCTTCCCGGACCGGGGCACGAACCCGCGTCGCCCGCATCGGCAGGCGGACTCTCAACCACTGCGCCACCAGGGAAGCCCCAGCCTATCTTTGAACTAAGAAATAGGGCCACCTAAATGCAAAGAAATGATGATTCATAACTTTATTTTTAATGAAAAAATAGAATAGAAATTTTTGTAGGGCTTAAAACCAGTGAGTTAAAAGCAGTGTTTGGAAAACGAAATTAAAAAGCAATAAAGTTAAAAGGAATTAGAGGTTTTTTTTTTTTTTTTTTTTTGGTTCGCTGGCCTCTCACTGTTGTGGCCTCTCCCATTGCGGAGCACAGGCTCTGGACGCGCAGGCTCAGCGGCCATGGCTCACGGGCCCAGCCACTCCGCGGCATGTGGGATCTTCCCGGACCGGGGCACGAACCCGTGTCCCCTGCATCGGCAGGCGGACTCTCAACCACTGCGCCACCAGGGAAGCCCCGGAATTAGAGTTTTTGAGGTGTTTGATTTGCCTAATTATTTTTGAATTAGTATGCTAAATATATATTATATATTTTATATATATATATATAATATATATATAGTTTTTCCTTCCTTTTTTTTCCTTTCGGAGAACCTCTTCATTTTGAGTCCTTTTTATGAGTTCTCATGATGGATCACTTAATTTTGCTCACATTCTTCCCTCTTACATCTCCATTATGAGCAGAAAAATTAGTGGAGTATCATAATATATGTTTAGATTAATCCTTTTTTTGCAGGCCAAGTTTTAGGTTTTCATCAGTTTTCTTGGAATTCACCTCTGAATTTTCTTATGTAATCACTATAGTGGTTCTTCCTTTATGACTCTAGAGTGTGTCTTCAAGAATCAAATGTAGAAAGAATGTCACCTTTCTACATCCAGAAAGTCCCCATAGCTCGTTTTAGAAGGTGTAAGGTTTAAGCCTAGGGTTGTAAAATGATGGACGTGTTTTATTTAGCCTGCACTATGTTGTCTTACACAGTGTGTTTTTAAGTTTCCAACACTTAAAAACCAGGCAATTTCACATTAAAAATCAGATGTCTGGCTTCTCTTGAAAAATCCAAGCGTCTGACAACGGTTGCCTATATTCCTACGTGGCCGCGCTGGGCTGAAGCTGAGTGGTTGCTGCTCCTTGGAGCTGGTGCATATAGTTTTGCAGTTTACTGTGCTTCCCACTCAGTTATTTTTCTTACACCTGCTGGCTTCACTTATTTTAATTACTTGCCTGGGCCCTGTGTTTACCACTCCTGATCTAAACAAACCACTAACCATAACAATTAAGAGGAGGGGTTAAGGCCATTGTGAGCACTGTTAAAGCAAAATCACTTTTGCCTGACGCACCTAGTTTTATGTGTTACAGCCGTGCCTATTATATGCTGATGGACTTTCCGTTCTGTGCTCTTCCCTTCTGGTCAACATAAAGTCATCCCTAAATATTCCATTCATCCAGCTTAGATACTAGTAATTTTATGAATGTTGTTGATCTTAAATGTCCTCCCTTTTTTCTGTGTCTCCTTTTGTTTTAAAAATTAAATCTAAAGTTGTACTGAGCTTGTCATGGTCCGATAGAGGTGGCTGCCTCAATTCCTTCACTCAGCAGTGAGGTATTCAGGAGGCCAAAGAGAACTAGCTATTTCTTTACTGAAAACAGCTGACCATCAGATTTGCGGACTGTATACCAGTTGTCTACATGCGTGCAATCAATGGCTTTAATTATTATTTATGAATAAGGAAAGTGCTATTGTATAGTTTTATTTCTACTGACAATTTGAAGTCTAAAAAATTGTTAAAAATGAATAAGCCTTAACATTTAAAAAAATGTAATATTTTAACTGTAATAAAGGGATGAATTAAGATGAGGGAAAGTGTGAAAAAGTAAATGGATAATATTTCTAGTATATATTAGTAATTCTTCAAAGAATAATTATGCATTCTTTCCTAATATTTTGTTTCAAGGAGACATATTCCCACCATTTTTAAAAATAAGAAACTTTCTTTCATAGTGAGAAATAAGCTAAAGTGTTTATTTTTCTTTAGAATAGTAATGTTAGTATAGTTAGCCACAGCAATAGCTATATGTGTGGTCACAGGACATGTTCATATTTCTTTTATTTTTTAAAAACAATCACATTGAAGAAAATTTGTCAAATAGAGAAGAAAATATATCACCAATAGTACCATCAACCCCATCTAAATCTTGTTAGTATGTTAGTATAACATAAAGCCTTCTTTCTCTGATTTTTTTTATTTTTTGCGTAACTACTTCTAATTTTGCTGGTTACCTAACAGTATATGATTATGGCACATGTTCTTGCATAAATAAAAGAAGATGTAGTTTTAAAAAATTTGTTTTTTGAAGATTCATTTAAAATTTAAAATGAGGTTAAGGAAAAAAAATGAGGTTAAGATATTTTCAGGCACTGAAGATAAATTAATTGGCTCTTTTTTTTCCTTGATCAAACCTTTTATGAGCATCTGTACA